>NC_060123.1:28580467-29198122 GCF_021461395.2 Schistocerca americana
TGTTCACAAGGTACTGTCTATGTTAAAGAACATGTGAAGATGATGATGGTTTAGTCATGAAATATTATACACTTAGGGACCTAGGTTCCACTACACTTATGGGCCTAGGTTCCACTGTTATATTCAAGATAGGGTTGGAACAGAGATGTTAAATGGGGAGAGACCTCTTAAAGTCTGAGTGATGATGAATGGCCTAGGAATGGATAATGCAAAGAGCCTAACTCTGTTATATATGTGCACTCAGATACTAATTAATGTATCTGTTATTAGGTTTATAATTTTTCTCTGTTATCATGATGCCCCAATGGCAATAATGATGGTTTCCCCACATCATTTCATCATTATTGTCTTCGTAGGGAACACAATTTTGCAAGGAATTTTTTCTTTCCATAACAACTTTGGATATTGTCTTTCGCAACTCCATGAATAAGTCAGCTGCTTCAGATGTTCATGATCTAGGCGCATCACACCAGCTCTTCTGTTAGACATATTAAGTTGCATTTAAGTTGCCCACACCATTTGCTTTAGATGCAAAATTTCAAAGATAAACATAAATCTTGGAGGAAAAAATGAAGGTGGAAGAAAAGCTTTCTTAGGATAATTGATATAAACTCCAATAACATTTTAAAGTTTTGGCAGCATATTTCGAGACCTTTGCATTGCCTTCAGTGGAGTGTTACCCGAGAATTTTATATCTTGACTTCTGATTCTCAGAGTGTAATTAAATCAAAGCAGACACTGACAATAATTTGGGAGAATGTAGGGAATGTGACTGATGGCATCACCTATCTCATAGGGGTCTTCATTGTGATTGGTAACTAAGCAGTTGAATACTCCCTTTTTTAAATAGGAATCTTATTAGAAAATTACTTACTGTCAGTTATTTAGCTGTGACAACAGTGTAACTGTCACACCAAGTGTATCATTTCCATACATACATTCTTCTTATAGCCCTCCCACTTTGGCCCTTTAATCTTAGGGTATACAATCTTGTACGAAGTTCTTATGAAGAATCGTTCCTTCAGTGAATTTCGTTTTTTCTGACACATCCGCATACCCTATACATAGGCAGTTAATTCCATTTATTAATTTTATAACTGCCTATTAAATGTACCACATAGAATTTTCTTCACTTGTATGTGTGTCTAATATCAAATGCAAGCTCTACATGAAAACTTTGGTAGACTTATGAAACTACTGCATTTTTTTCAGGTTCACTTTCAGCACTGGTTTACCAGCACTCTCTTATGCCTATGGCTTTACCGTGCCGTCTGTTGTTGCCAGAGGGTGATGGCTCAAGACTTACTGCTGAGAGTCCTGGAGCAGTTAGCAATGCACAACTACTTTTAGCACAGGGTGCAGGTAAGAATAAAATATGAAATCCTTTTATTCAGTGAGGAAGTACATAAAACAATTTGCTTACATACTGTACAATTCATGCACAATACAAATTCATTATGTGCATCTTATGATAATGTTGTTGCTGTTGTTGTTGTCGTCGTCTTCAGTGCTGAGACTGGTTTGATGCAACTCTCCATGCTACTCTATCCTGTGCAAGCTTCTTCATCTCCCAGTACCTAGTGCAACCTACATCCTTCTGAATCTGCTTAGTGTATTCATCTCTTGGACTCCCTCTACGATTTTTACCCTCCACGCTGCCCTCCAGTACTAAATTTGTGATCCCTTGATGCCTCAGAACATGTCCTACGAACTGGTCCCTTCTTCTTGTCAAGTTGTGCCACAAAATCCTCTTCTCCCCAATTCTATTCAATAGCTCCTCATTAGTTATGTGATCTACCCATCTAATCGTCAGCATTCTTCTGTAGCACCACGTTTCGAAAGCTTCTGTTCTCTTCTTGTCCAAACTATTTATCGTCCATGTTTCACTTCCATACATGGCTACACCCCATACAAATACTTTCAGAAACGAGTTCCTGACACTTAAATCTATACTCTATGTTAACAAATTTCTCTTCTTGAGAAACGCTTTCCTTGCAATTACCAGTCTACATTTTATATCCTCTATACTTCGACCATTATCAGTTATTTTGCTCCCCAAATAGCGTAACTCCTTTACTACTTTAAATTTCTCATTTCCTAATCTAATTCCCTCATCATTGCCTGACTTAATTCAACTACATTCCATTATCCTCATTTTGCTTTTGTTGATGTTCATCTTATATCCTCCTTTCAAGACCCTGTCCATTCCGTTCAGCTGCTCTTCCAAGTCCTTAGCTGTCTCTGTCAGAATTACAATGTCATTGGGGAACCTCAAAGTTTTTATTTCTTCTCCATGGATTTTAATGTCTACTCCGAACTTTTCTTTTGTTTCCTTTACTGCTTGCTCAATATACAGATTGAACAACATCGGGGAGAGGCTACGTCGCTGTCTCACTCCTTTCCCAACCACTGCTTCCCTTTCATGTCCCTCAACTCTTATAACTGCCATCTGGTTTCTGTACAAATTGTAAATAGCTTTTTGCTCAATGTATTTTACCCCTGCCACCTTCAGAATTTGAAAGAGAGTATTCCAGTCAACATTGTCAAAAGTTTTTTCTAAGTCTACAAATGCTAGAAATATAGGTTTGTTTTTCCTTAATCTATTTCCTAAAATAAGTCGTAGTGACAGTATTGCCTCACTTGTTCCAATATTTCTACAGAATCCAAACTGATCTTCCCCGAGGTCGGCTTCTACCAGTTTTTCCATTTGTCTATAAAGAATTAGCGTTAGTATTTTGCAGCCGTGAATTATTAAACTGATAGTTTGGTAATTTTATGATAATATATAATTAAAAATATGACCATATAAACAAAAGCAGTTATGCTTACTACAGTTAGCTAGCTGAAGCTACTGGTATTGTCTGTAAATTTTTGTTGAGAACTTACGGAAAGATGAGCAGGAAGCAAAGGAAGCTGGCTTCATTCAACAGATAGACTGTCACGGTAAGAGAAGGGATATGGAGCAGGAAAACTCTCATTTCGCAACTCAGTGCAGACACTGTGTATGTGCTTTACAAAAAGTATTAATGAAAGTATAAGTGAGATACAGAGGTAACATGTACCCGAAGGTTTCTTCTATTTAAACTGAATTTGTCTGGCCAACATTTTTAATAATGTAACGTGTTGTGGCCAACATATTTAATAATGTAACATATTGTGGCCAGCATTTTTAATAATGTAACATGTTGTGACCTGCACAGACAATGGCTAGAGCCTCTTTCTCAAACTGAGAGCAGTGGACCCATGCTGCACTGAGAATGTTGGATGCAGACACTAATGGCTGCTCCATTTAATAATAATGGAACATGTTGGGACATACATAGACAATGGCCACAGCCTTCTCCTCAACCTGTCAGCAGTGGACCCGTGGTGGACTGAGGGTTTTGGATGCAAACACCAGTGGCTGCTCTGAGCCATGTGCATTCTGATGGGCAAGAACTACTCCCATGCTGTACTGCAAGGTGTCCGTGGCCAAAACCAATGGTTTGTTGGGATCAAAAGTAGCTAGACAAAGTGCTGTACTGAGGCATTCTCACAACATGGTGAAAGCCTGGTCACACGGTGATACCACACAAAAGAAGCACACTTGCAGAGAAGGAGGCAGAGAGGGTGTGCGAAGGTAGGCACCTCAGGAATCAACCGAGATAATAGGCAGTTTTACCCAAGGAAGCCTGCATTTCTTGCAATGACGAGGGATGCAGCAGATCCATAATGGTCCTGACAAAACTCTACATGAGCTGGACACCCTGCTGCAAAATGGTGTGGCCCACATACTCAGGAGATGGTTGGAAAAATTTTGACTTCTGCAGATTATGACACAAACCCTTAGCTCGGAGTTTTTTTAAAAAGGGTCCAGAAATATTGCAGGTGGTCACTCATAGTACACCCAGTAATGAACATGACATCCAGGTTGGTGAAACACTGTACAGTAGTGGACATGATCTGTTCCAGGTAGCATTGAAAAATTGTGGAGCACTTGCCACCCTAAACACCAGCTGTTTATATTGATACAGACCAAAAGGTGTTTTAAGAACCATGATACATTTGGACTCCTCATCCATGGGTTACTGGTGGTATACTTCAGAAAGATCAAGTCTGGAGAAGAACTGACCTCCTGCTAAGCATGCAAACAGTTCATTCAAGTGTGGCAATGGGTATGTGTCGACTGAGGACTGGGAATTCATGGTGATCCTAAAAATCACATCAGATTCACAATTTACAACAGGGTTTCTTCATGATGGCAAGGAGTGTGGCCCAACTGTGCCTTGACTTGGGAATGTATGGCTACAGGAATCTGCCTAGCACAAAAAAATGTAGGATGAGCTGACTGCTTCTAGGTATTGTAGGATTGAAAGTTGGTGGCACTTCCCAGGCCTTCCACAAAGATATTCTGAAATTCTGAGCACAGAGATTCCAGTGACTGACAGAGGACCTTGGCAGATAACAACTGTATGGAGTCCCTGATTGAAAAGCCGAAAGCCTGAAGGTATCAAACCCAAAAAGCTTTGCTGAACTAGCATTGTGGATGACAATAAAAGTAATAAGACAAGTCACTGATCTGTAGGTAACTTCAATCATGAATTGGCCAAGCAAGGGGATTGCTATATCCCTGAACATTTACCGGCAACAGCAGCCGAGATCTGAATATGTTTGGGCACTAAGCTAGGACAACGCTGTGCTGGTGTCTACCTCTGCCTGGAGGCACACCAGTTGCTAGAGAACCAAAACTTCAATAAAAAGCTTGTAAGATTCCTCATATCAGTAACCGGCCCTGATGATGACACTTCCTGGATATCCATATCCATGCTCTCTGATGCTGCATTCTGTGCAGTTGAGTGGCGTCCTACCACAGTGTGGCTCCCTCCCCCCTCCCCCCCCCCCTTCCCCCCCCCCCCCCCCCCCCCCCCCCCGACACTTAAGACAGATGGAGATGGCCCAACACTGGGGAGACACTCTGATCGTCATGTTTGAAGTAACAAGATGCACACAACAGCAACTGGGAGAGGTAGCTGTAATGCTGTTAATGCATTGCGTGGAAGCTACTGGATCGGCTGGCTTGCACTGCTACTACATCGTCCTCTCAAAATGCAGTGGACACAGCGGGATGCCGTGTACTGCTGTGGCACTGCACCAGGTTTCCTGCTGCTTACCAGGGGCATTTGAGACCTCATATGACTGGGAAGTTAACAAAACCTCTTCGAGGGAGGGGTTCTCTAATTGGAGGACTCATTGCTGGACTTCCGTATCTGGGGCAGAACAGACTATGACATCCACATACAATCATTTTCACTTGGCTGTGACAAAATGGCACTTGTGACTAAGGTCATGGAAAGTTGTGACCCAAGCATGATAAGACTGACAGGGCTGCTTCTTGAATTGGTAGAATTCAAGCATAGCGGCCAAAATGCACATGCGGCAGCAATAATAGGAAGACAACAACAAAAATAAAGTTTCAAACTACAATGAGAGAGGTTCTTGCAGTGGGGCCAACTGCTGCAACACCTGACACAAGGTGAGAGAAATCCATGATAAAATAGTGTGTGATGTATCTGTACATCTGTAACATGGAAGGCATGGAAATTTTTCTGTAGGCAATGTTTGTACTCTTCCAAATCTTCCACCTCCTCACCAAATGGCGGGAATGGAGGAGGACATAGTGTGGGAGGCAGAGGTTTAGAGAGCAATGTTGGCAAAGCCCATTTCATGACCATGATGAGATCCTTCTGTTGTTGCACCAACATTTCAAGCAGAGACTCCAAGGCACAGTAAGATGTGAAGAGCAACCACACACTGAAAAGCACTTGAAAATATGACCCTACTCTTCACCATTGTGTTCTAACCACAAGATCATACAGACAATGACAGAGACAACACTTTATTATATCTAGAAACAACTTGTACTAGAAGACACTTGCCACGGACTGGCTAAACTACTAGTCCAATAATCCTAGACAGATTGTCAACATGTAACAGAGGTCAAGGCTGGCCAAGCCTGACTCTATAAGCTGTTGGCTGGCCAGTAGATTGCACGGAGGAGATGCTGCGTGTGCATCCATGAGTGGCAGCCTGTATCGGTTCTAGCATCTGCCACCTTCTATGGCATACCTTACAACTGCATGCCCGGATCTCATTTGTGGAATCTGTGCAGATCACTACAGAACACATTCTTACACATTACATATCAATTCTCCAAAACAATATGAAATTAAAACAGGTCTACTGGACATTCTTAGTTTGATCACTGAAGTTGGCAACAGATTAAACACTAGCTGCCCAAAATTGTCCAGCTTCCACAGATTCGCACCTAGGAAATAAATGCTTAACGAAATATTTGCAGTTAGCACTTGTTCTGTATGTGCCACATAAGTAAAGAGCTGCTATAATACCTCCATATTTTGTTTGCTCATGACGCAATGTAATGAAAAATACAACAGAAATCATACTTAATATGGTACAACATCTATATTAACACAGTTTTCAAAACTTGATATTAAACAGATTGAGTGGTCAATTTCAGGGAATTAATTACTCACGGAAAACAATATTCTACATAAAGGTAGACAATAGAGGATTTGAAAATTTAGCAAGGATAATACAATGAAAAATACATACATGTCCTGAAATAAATAAAGACCAAAGATATAAAATTTGTACAGAGAGAAAACTATTAAATTCACTGTCAGAAGGAGAAAATTAGATTGCATGGTATTGAGTTGACAATGAAGTTGCGAATTATAAAATGACAATAAGCATTTCCAAATGTACTGCGGTATGACCGAAGAACTAATATAGAGATTCAATTTTGACAAACCCATACACAGAGAAACAGGACATTGGGGACTGTGAAAAAAAAAAACAGCAAGTTATTATATTTTGACCTTTTGTTTGCTGGAATTTGCAGCTTGACCTGCATGATGGCAAAATTGCACCAATGTAATTGATAGCCCAATTTGATCTTTTTATTCTAATTACCAACATAAGATGATTTTTTGTAGATCCTCACTTCTCATTGCCGGGAAACCTGACAGAAGTTTTATAAAAGTTTGTACTTCATTATTAAAACACTCTGTAGCTACAGTCCTCCCATTAAATTACAGGGAGCTTAATTGTTGCAACTGAATGTTATCATGAACAGTTTTAACAGAATTCCATGAACTCCTATAATTTCAGCAAAAGCAGACATAAAAGCTTAAGAGAAAAAGTGCCCCTCCCCCCACACACACACACACACATACACACACACATGAAGGCAGTAACATACTTTTACAGGTATGACAGTCCGATGATAGTTATGAACCTAAACATAGTATAAGCTGTGATGAACATCAGTGACCAAACAAATTTTGAGCAGATCTGGATTTGAACTTGGGCACCTGCATTTTTTGGGCTGTGATATCAGTTGTGCCAGTAGCACACCTCACATATGAATTCAAAGCTTCAGCTTGTGACTAGTTGCTCTCCAGTTGTTCTAAACTCTAAAGAGGATCTCCTGCTATGGAACTGTCACTGTAGCATGTCACAGGACACATCAGGAGAGTCTTTGTAGACTTAAAAGGATGTGGATAGCAACTAGTATGAAGTTGAAGTTTTGAGTCTATCCACAAAGCATGCTTGGATACAGTTAGAAGTGACCTGCTGGTATAAGGCATGGGCCTTTGTTCAAGTCCTATTCAAGTACAAAGTTTTAGGTTGTCACTATTATTCATTTCTCTTAACATTCTCTTTCATCCATTAATATTCTTCATAAGTAACTTTCTTCTGAATGGTCTCCTCATTATCTACTTACATTTTTTTCCAGCTTGCAATGTACTGTACCTGTTTTCGATGGATACAGAATCACTAACAGGCCCTCAAGCAATCAAAAAGACAGTACAACAACTTTTCACAATGCAGCCTCTGCCACTGGCAACAGTTGTGCATTTTAAAGTTTCTGGTCAAGGAATTACACTGACAGATAACAAGAGGCAGTTGTTCTTCAGGAGACATTACCCAGTAAATACTATCTCGTACTGTGGCTTGGATCCTGATGACCACCGATGGAGTCAAAAGAGTGAGGAGACAGGCATGCCCATCAGCTCCAAGTAAGTAAAAGTGCTAATTATGGTGCACGTATACACTAGTTTTCTTGTACTGCATCCAAGAATAACAAATTGTCCATAATGAAAAATCTGTTTTATAAAGTGTATCCAGAATATCTTTTAATTTTGTGTTACATCTAAATGTCATTTAACTTATTATTTTTCATCTTCCGGATCTTGTGCATACAGACCAAATGTTATGTCCCTCTCAGAAACTTTCTTGGGTATTAGAAACTATAGTTACAATGTGATAGCTCAAATATGATAATATATATATGAAACACAACTACTCTCAGAAAACTCTTGAAATAATTATTTCATATGGTACTGTATATAAAAATTTGTGCTCCATAAATGTGCCTTTCAGACTGCAAAATTTTGTCATCCATGTAAAACGTACAGAATCCACCAAAGAGGAAAACCATAACAGTTTCTTAAAACTTTAAGAAAACTGTTTTTTGGTAACAATATTTATATAACAAGCACTTGAAAGGCTCCAGTAATGCAGACCTGCTCTTCGGAAGCTGAGAGGAAATGGAAGGAAGGGAAAAGAAGTGGAAGATCAGAAAAGCTTCTAGATTAGGTTGTAAATCAGGTTCACAGATAAATTAGTAATGGGAAATAAGCTAAATATGTGAAGTGGGATATTATATGTTAAATTAAAAATCTCTTCAAAAGTCACATAATTAGTTGTTTAATGAATAGTGCTAAAAATAAGACATATGTGGTGAAGAAATTCAGCAAACAAAAATGTAAGGAAACTGATAGATAAAACAAAAATAAATAAAATTAAAAAAGGAATATAATGGAGATAAGCAATAAGAGATTAAACTAAAACATAACAAAGGACTGCAAATCATTGTCAAGAAACTGGAAATGTGATATCAAAAATACAAGGGTTTGAACTTTAACAGTGGCAACTATTTATTTACAGCTTGTACAAAATAGATGTCTGCAGCTCGTGGTCTTACGGCAGCATTCTCACTTCCCACAAACGAGGTCCCAGGTTCAATTCCCAGCAGGGTAAAGGATTTTCCCTGCCTCGAGATGACTGGTTGTTGTGTAATCTTCATCATCATCATCATCATCATCATCATAATCATCATTCATCCCCATTACGGTCGGAGGAAGGTAATAGCAAACCACCTCCACTAGGACCTCGCCTAGTCAGCGGTGCGGGTCTCCCGCATCGTCCCCTACTCTCCTAAGAGTATGGGAATTCATCATCATCATCAAAATAGGTACATGTTTCAAAGTTTTACTGTCCTTCAAAGTAATCACCAGCATTGTGTATAATCCATTGCCGGTGATGTAGAAGTCATAGGATACTCTTAGCAGTGCCAGTTGTGTTGACAGTTTGAGCGGCGCGGTCTATTGCCCAACGAATTTGTAGCAGTTCTGAAGCAAATGCCCTGAAGTGTGTCCTTCAGTTTAGAAATAGAGTTGAACTCATGAGGGCTTAAGTCGGGGAAGGGCAGTAGGTGGTATAGCACTTAGCAGCCCCATCAGTCAAACAATAGGTAACAACTTGCACTGTACGTGCTTGAGCATTGTCCTGCAAAATGATGGTCAGGTCCTGCAGAAGTGTCATCACTTCTGTCTCTAAGGTGGTTGTAGGTTGTGTTCCAAATATGAACAGCATAGAGACAGAAGTGATGACACTTCTGCAGGACCTGACCATCATTTTGCAGGACAATGCTCAAGCATGTACAGTGCAAACTGTTACTGATTTGTTTGACTGATGGGGCAGCTAAGTGTTATACCACCTACTGCATTCCCCTGACTTAAGCCTTCGTGATTTCAACTCGACTTCTAAACTGAAGAAAACACTTCATGGCATTCGCTTCAGAACCGCTACAAATTCATCGGGAATAGACCGCGCCACTCAAACTATCAACACAACTGGCACTGCTAAGAGTATCCTACGACTTCTATATCGCTGGCAGTGGGTTATACACAATGCTGGTGACTACTTTGAAGGTTAGCAAAACTTTGAAACATGTACCTATTTTGTACAAGCTGTAAAATAGTTGCCATTATTAAAGTTTCAACTCGTATATATCGATAAACGAAGGACCATGTTGGTAAAATTTCACTGAAGTACGAGTATCCATAGTTATCTTCTGTGCATACTGTAAGTCCATCCCTTTCATCTCGTTGCTGTCATTTTAAGTTCTGTTTCCATTTTCTCCTTCTACGATCTCTCTCACTTCTGTAACTTTTCCCGTATGTTAGTGTGACATATTTGGTTATCCTCTTAAATCCACATGTTACTTGATATATCTTTATCAGTCCATCTCATTTAATTACAATCACTGATTATTCATTACCACTTAATATTTCTTGACATGGTACAAATGAGAGACAGGTAATAAATAATTATCTGATTCATTACCTCATCTGAAAGATTAGCTGTGATACATCCAGAATTTTCCATTTTCATGAGTTTTTTGCATATGTAACATCTTTTAGTTTTCTTACAGTTATTTACTTAACCTGATCATATTAAGTCAGACTAGGATTTTATACCTTCATTTTACATTGCATTTCATTTAAATACTGACAATAATTATAGTATTATAAATAGTAATAATAACAGTAACAGCAGAAGTGAAAAGTTTATTAGAAACAAGGTTTACATATCTTCAAGACCACTGGAAATAACGATACAGAGAGAGAATCAGTAACAATAGTACTACTACTAAAAATAATTATGACATGTTCCAGTAGCAGACCCAGGAACTGCAAGTTAAAAATCTATATCTACATTTGTATCCTCCATACAATCATGAAAGGTATAGCAGATGGCTGTCACTTTGCACCACTTATTTGATATGCTTCCCATTTCATTCGCACCTGGAGCACGGGAAGAATGATTGCTTAAATTTCTCGGCACACTGTGAACAGTCTAATCTTGTCTTTGTGTTCCCTACAGGAACAATATACAGGTGACTGGAGTATACTCCTAGATCCCCCCATTAATGGTGAACTCAAGCTTTCGAGAGGTAGTTTGCATATATCTTCAAGCATCTGGAGTTCAGGTTTTCCAGTATCTCCGTAACACTTTCCCAACACACCTCCCTGAGCAAAGGTCAAAGTTACTTCTACATCTGTCAGTGACTCTACATCCAAGATAACATGCTGTGTCCTCCCTTCCAAGAAGTCCTCAGTCCAATCACAAATTTTGATTGATACCCCAAAAGATTAATTGCTAAGTGTTATTGTGGCACTGAATCAAATACTTCATGAAAGTCAAGAATATTGCATCTATCCGACCACTGTGATCCATTGTTTTCATGACTGCTTGTGAGAAAAGTGAGAGTTGGGTTTTGCATTTTGCATAATGTATGTTTTCAAAAACCAAACTACTTGACGTGGAGAAGGTCATTCTGTTTAAGATATCTCATTTTTATTAATAGAGGGAAACATTCCACATGGGGGAAAAATATATCTAAAAACAAAGATGATGTGACTTACCAAACGAAAGCGCTGGCACGTCGATAGACACACAAACATACACACAAAATACTAGCTTTCGCAACCAATGGTTGCTTCGTCAGGAAAGAGGGAAGGAGGGGGAAAGACGAAAGGATTTGGGTTTTAAGGGAGAGGGTAAGGTCTGCTTGTGTCTGTATATGTGTGGATGGATATGTGTGTGTGTGCGAGTGTATACCCGTCCTTTTTTCCCCCTAAGGTAAGTCTTTCCGCTCCCGGGGTTGGAATGACTCCTTACCCTCTCCCTTAAAACCCAAATCCTTTCGTCTTTCCCTCTCCTTCCCTCTTTCCTGACGAAGCGACCATTGGTTGCGAAAGCTAGTATTTTGTGTGTATGTTTGTGTTTGTTTGTGTGTCTATCGACGTGCCAGCGCTTTCGTTTGGTAAGTCACATCATCTTTGTTTTTAGATATGTCTCATTTTTATACGTTTGAAATTAAAATAAGTCCAAATTTGTCCAACAGATGGGTGTCAAAGATATTGAATGGTAGTTTTGTGGGTCAGTCTTATACGTAAGTGTAACATGTACTTCCTTTCAATTTCTGGACACAACTTTTGTTGTCTAAGTGATCTGTTGTATATTATGGTTAAATGAGGGGTGAACTCAGCTGAAATTCTGTATAGTAAATGATAGGAATTCCACCAGAGCTTGGAATTTGTTTAGTATTCGCTCTTTCATCTGTTTCTTAGTGTCACTCATGAAGATTTAAGTGTCACGTATTTAATGTGCTCTTAATTTGGTCAAACATCTATTGAACAAACATTTATGGTTTTGACCCAAAATCATTTTACAAGCATGTATCAGTGAATGTCTGTACATTATATGAGTGCATGGAAACCACATAGTCCATCATCATATGTACTTACAATTATGGAAGGTGTAAGGAGGCAACTGTATGGTTTACGTAAGAGAGGGAAAGGGGGGGGGGGGGGGGGACAGCTTGTTGGTATAAAAATAGTCTGTAGAGCCAGGAATATGAAGAACAGTAATGTTAAAGTAGTGTTTTACCAATGTTTTCTAAAATTTCCTCAGGAATAAATCAGAAATGGCATGCTATTATGTCTTGCAAAATGTTCATGTATTTGTCATGATACTGATTGTAGTAGTATTTTAAAACCACAGAATAATACAAATAAATTACAGAAACTGTA
This sequence comes from Schistocerca americana, assembly GCF_021461395.2. Taxonomy (NCBI): domain Eukaryota; kingdom Metazoa; phylum Arthropoda; class Insecta; order Orthoptera; family Acrididae; genus Schistocerca; species Schistocerca americana. Next base: position 28,593,193 of record NC_060123.1, read on the forward strand.
TTAAGATCTTTGTAAAACATGTTTCTTAATATAGTTCTTGTTTTCCTTGTTGCAGTCGATGTTTTGGGTTTGTGGCACGTAAACAAGCAAGTAAAACAGATAATCAGTGCCACATTTTTGCTGAACTGGAACCAGAACAACCAGCATCTGCTATCGTTAACTTTGTGTCAAAAGTAATGATGAATTGTGGAAATATGAAAGCTAATATTGTGTGATCAGTTTGAACAGAATGTATTTTTGATTTTATGTAAAGAACAGAAGAAAGAGTTCAACATAATCATGTGCTCAGATGCTGTGGATTCATACGCCTGAAGTTTGGAAACTTTGCACTGAACGCGCTGATCCTACTGTCCTATTACTTGAAACAGACTAAAGTGAAATGATACTGGAAGAGTAAAAGAAACAGTGACATTTCCAGAACTATGTAGGATTTAAGATGCTGCATCAGTAGGAAGTAGTGAAACAGATCTGCAATACAAAAAGAGTATCACGTTTTGCTTCTCAATCAGAGTGTTTTCAGGACTTTTTCACACTTTTAAAAGCATAACAAGTTTAACATAATTTATCCATTTAGAAACAGTGAAATGTAACCAAAAAACATGATCATCTGACAATGAAAAACTCAACAAGGCAACACAAAGGAAAATTTCTATATTAATAGTGCATCTTACTTCATGCGACATTCGAACACCATATTTTATACAACATATCAGTGAAGAGAACATAAAATGTTTTCGGTAGATTATTTAAGCATGTGTATAATCTGTTAATATGTATATACATATACTACCAATTTTAAGAAAGTTGTTTTATGATTAAAAATATGAGTGACCTCATTTGTGAACATGAAATTAAAATATTGTAGATGAGTTTCAGCTTAAGAGAACTTCTTGCCAAACATACATATAGATATGTATTTAATGCAGTATATCTTATAATAGAAAGCTGTTACAATATTTATCGTTACTTTACCCTGCTTAGCATACAGTAATTGTAAATGTTAGTGCATGTAAATAACATCTGAGTTGGTGCATAAAGTATACTTACACTAACATGAGTCTAGTTGTAAATAACACTCATTTGTTTCCATAAAATTCCACATATATGAGATGTTTTTACATTGTTTAAATAGGAATGTATTTTTAAATGTAAGTATATAATTTAGTGGGCTTTTCCCCCAACCAATTTATTTTTGCTGTGGATGACAAATAATTTCACATTTCTGGAACAGTACAAGCTATAATTCTTTTTAGTTTCTTTGTCATGTTGTTTGTTGTTGTTCTGGTATGTTTGGCTGAATGATGAATTTGAAATGAGAGCATAAAACTGGCTTTGGAAATTTATGTTGCATGGTTCTGATCATTAAAAAGTATGCTGGGTATATAAACCACACAAATGAAGTTGCCTTAGAGATGATGATTAAATTGTTTCACTAGGAAAATGTGGAACTACTATTAAATGTTAACACCAATAATTTTATTTTTTATATAGAGTATCTAACAAATGGCAGATATTTGCTAACACTGTTGTCGTTTATATGTTGTTTACAATAATTTGTACTGCTACATAATTGTACTAAAGAACTTGTGTAGCAGTAACATCTAATGCAGTAGCTCCACAAAGAGCCAGGTTCATAAATTTATCTCAATATTATATTGTCTTTGTCCACTGTTATATCCAGTGATAGCATGACAATAGTGCGATATGATGAAATGGATAGATGTTTAATCTTCCTTGGATTTTAACTAATGGTTAAACAAAAAATTAAAAATGTAAATGCAGAATGCATGGAATGTTACACACATTATGTTAAAATGTTTTTTTTTTTTTTTCTGTTACTGATTTCTGAAAATATGAATGAAGCTAGGCATCAGTTATATAATGATGTGATCATAACATGGAACAATTCTTTTTTATGAAACAAAATTGCATTGCTTTCCCTTTATAACTGTTCCTCATGTATAAAATAAATGCTGTTAATGCTTTGAATATTGTGTTTAGTTTTAGCCCCTATCCTAATTGGAGTATTGTGGCACTAGATGAGAATTATCATGAAATTGCAAAAGAGGGAAATGTGACAGGTGATCAACCTACAGAATCACAGAGATTAATGCAACACTCAGTTGTTAATGTATGCTGGTGGCATCTGATGGCTTAAAAGCTCAAATGAGCAGATTTTGTAATCGGAAGCACTTCTCGATGTGCTAACCTGTTGACAAAAATTCTGCTTTCCTCTGCAAGCTTCCTCTATTTTATAGATTTACACACTGAGATAATAAAGTGTAGATGTAGTGAAAGGGACCAATAAGAAAATTGTGAAAAACTGCATATCTTCTGAGGGCTCTTCAAAAGACTGCAGTCTTACTCTCTCTTCTGTTGATATAGTGTCTAATATTCAGTCTGTAAAATGTTGGTATCATCTCATATTGGTGAGAACTCATACAGTTTGATTCCCTTGTTGACATAAAGGTATGGATCACTAAATAAAACATTCTTATTAGCCATATTTACCAAGCATACATGTTTTTCACTTACATGTTTGCAATTATGACACATCCAGTCACTTTTTACTGCCTGGTAAATTATCATTTGACTCAATGACACAGTGAAAAAGATCCCATTTTTTCCCAGAGGCAAACATTATTCTGTTATACACTGTTTTATATTGACTGACTTTTTTTACACTGTAACAGAAACTATTATACAGCACATCTTCCATACTCTATCTGAATAATTTCAATAGAAATTACAAAAATATTAAAATGGTGTTGTACTAGAGAATCTTTGAATACTATCTGCTCTCTTGTTGTCACAATGATACATCTTCCATAGCTGCGAATTAATTATCGGTTACAAATTTGAATCATGTAACATCATTGACAAATGCATACCGTACTTCATATGTTTAGGTATGTCACTCTCACCTCCCGCATTTTCTGCCCTCAAGAGTACCATCTTTCACAGCAATAAATGGTTTTTCATTATAGAATAAAAACATGGCTGAACAAGCAGCCCATCACAATGTCTAGCACTGTATATCAACCTTACCATCAGCATCAAATGAATCCTCTATAGTGACACAAGCTCCTTTGTACTGTATACATGGGAGAAAACATGTACAATGTTTTTATAACTCACTTGGCTAATTTTTTGAACAAAATTACGCTTAAATCTCTTTCCCGTGCATTATTTAATTCACTTTCCTGTATTATTGTTATCAGGATTTTACTATCTCAATGCTGCATACATTTTGCATGGTATCATATGATCCTTTTTCTCAACAACACAAACTTACTCTCAACCTTTACTACCTGCTTTTTTCATTATTCATATTTTATTTTCTATTTTCTGTTTAACAACCATTTCTTCCTGCAGATTGTATCCTATGTTTGGGACTGCCATTTCTTCTCCATTATCCAATATTCCATCTTCACTTCTCCAAGCAATCTCTGTACGCTTTTCATACATGATCAATTTACCCCATGTCCTTGACACCATTTCTTTCTCTGCACAATGACCTCATGGGGTATTTCTGTGAACTAAGTGTTTATTTTCATAACACAGCATCAGTTGATAAATTAATTAAAATAAGACACTCAGTCAACTGCTTACATACCAATAAAGTGTATGGTGAATTCTGCTTCCTTGCATATATAACATCTGTTTTAGTTCTCTCCAACTTATCGATAAGCACAGTGTTGTTACATTTGAAGAGATACAAGATAAGAAATCACATATCCGAAGAAACAACTGCTGACAGTTGCAGGAATTATGGAAACATGGTTTGTCCATTTAAAATATCTTGTGTGTGAAAAAGTGTGAGGTAGAAATCAAATACAAGAAAGTAATAAGTACAAAATGGGGAGAAATGGTCAGTCCAAAACCAACAACAGTGTACAAATAGCCAATAAAAAAATCCTAGCAATGATGTACTGAGTTGGAGTGGGTTAAGTACAACCCTAAATTGTACTACTTGAACAATAAAAATTTTTGTTTCTGTGATCAACAAAATTTCTAGAATTTACCGTTGATAGAGGCATGACGTCTTGTCCATTGAACATGGAAGACAGTTAACTAACTATGTCCTAAAGTCATACTACAAAATTACAATGAAATCCAAACCTTTAGCTGCTCACAGGCATTGATAAATATCAACCGGGACAGTTGAAAATGTGTGCCTCGACCAGGACTCGAACCTGGGATCTCCTGCCTACATAGCAGACACTCTGTCCATCTGAGCCACTGAGGACAAAGAGGATAATGCGAGTGCAGGGACTTATCTCTGGCATGCTCCCTGTGAGACCCACATTCTCAGCTTATTGTTAAAACACTACATTTGTAGTGCCCCTGCCCACTATACTCATTATTTGCGGCAGTCAATCTACCGATTCCCATAAGAGTTCGGGCAGTGTGAGTGCACTGAAGATCATTGGCCAGTTAGCCTTATCTATATGAAGATGGTATCTGTTCTTTCGGACATGTCCAAAAGAACAGACACCATCTTCATAAAGACATACTATTTCAAGTTCAGTGGTATGCAATGGGTAAGTACAGTCAGAAGTTTCAGAGTAACTGCTTCTACTCTTTCAATGAGGCTGCTACATCTACACCCTCATCCTCCTCCTCCTCCTCCTCCTCCTCCACCATGAGCAGTTTCTCACCACTGACAGGGTCTGCTTGGAGCGGAAGCCTCTACATCTTCTCCAGTCTTCCAACCCCTCTCCATTGCTATTCTAACCCCAGTCTCCCAAATACGTCATTGCACTCGTTTTAGCCAATAGTCTCTTGGCCTCCCTTTGTTTCTTGCCCTCCTTTTCCATCTCGCACTTCTGGGCACCCTCTTCTCATCCATTTTCTTCATATACCCATGGCACTTTACTATTTTTCCTTGATCTTCTCTTGTACTGGTTACTCATATGTTATCTTCAAACATTTTTATTTCTGATCTTTTTCATTTTTGTTACTCTTATCTAATTTCTCAAAAACTTAATTTCATTTGCTGGCACAGTACATCATTTCCCTTTCCTTTACTTTCAGTGTTTCTGCATCATACAACAGTATTGGTATGTAATATTTTTGGTGTATCACCTTAATTTTCTAGGAGACTTAGTTGTTGCATATAATTTCTCCCACACTTCTCACAAAGCTGTCAACCTGCCTTGCATGTTCATTTATCTCTTTGTCATTCCTTCCATCTTCCTGCATAATACTCCACAGGTATGTGAAACTTTCCCCCGTTTTCAGCAATTTCCTACCCGGTGCCATTTACCTAGTATCCACCACATTTTTCTAAATATAATGGTTATTGACTCTGCTTGAGAGTATCATTACTTCTTGTTGAAAGGCAGTGCGAGCTGCAATTATTAACAGAAAATGACCATTCATGATGCGCAAGCACAACACTGCTAAAATAAATATTGTTGCGTTAATGTTAATTTACAATGACTTAAAACAATGTTCAGGCAGTATTGTAGCAATTGAATGATACAAGAAACACATTTTCTGCTCATCTTCTTATTTACATTTATGTTCAATATTTCAGATTTCAGTGTTGTGTTCTCCTTAATATCCACAAAAATAATCAATTTTTGAAAATATAATGTAACTGTATACATAAAAAAATCTACTCACCAAGGTGAAATTTGCAAGCTTTTGGAGTCAGTGGCTCCTTCTGGCTGAAGGGATGAAGTGGAAGAAAGAAGGGTGAAGGAAAAGGACTGGTGAGGCTTAGGAAATGGGCAGAGTTCAGAAGAGTTGCCCAGAACCCCAGGTCAGGGGAGACATACTGGATGGGATAAGAAGGAAAGACTTTCTCCTCATCCTGTCTGGTAAGTCTCCTCTGACCCAAAGTTCTGGGTGAATTCCCACTGTTTCCTAATCCTCACTAGTCATTTTCCTTCACTCTTCTTCCTTCCCCTTCAACCCTTCGACCACTTGCTGTGATAGCTTGCAAACTTCAACACTTTTATGTGTGGTTTTCCTGCCACCACTTATGATTAGATTTTTTATGTATCCAATTACATTATATTTTCAAGCTTAGTATCTACATGGCATAAAATGTCTTGGACTTTTTTCCAAAATTTTGTATTAAAATCCATGTTCTAGAAAAATTTACATTAAGTCCTCTGTAAATTTTGTCACATCCATCTCGCAAATCTTTAATGTCTTCTATTGAGCCATTGACATCTGAAGTACTACTTTCACCTTTGGAATCACTTCTATTGTGTAATTCTGAACTGTTTGTATGTCCCTTTTTTTTTTTGGCACTATTGATCAGTTTTTAGTAGAAATTAAACAGCCGTTATTTCTTAAAGAGCCTTATGAGGTAATAACTTCATGTCCTGCAATTATTATTGTTTGTTTCACTTTAATACGCTTATAAGGCTCATACACTGTTTCTAACTAAAGTTTGCGATATGGAACCTTTGGTTATGGAGTTGTTTTCTCTGATGAATCTGTCACAATTTCAGTTGCTCCAGTATCTTATTCCATAATGTTTACTTTTGAGAGAAACTGTGTTTTCGTTTTGGTTTGGGTCAAATCTTTCTAAACCGAGAGGAACAATTTTTTTCTGTGACAAATCATCTACATTTCTGATGGGATTTGTTGCATAATACAAGATCATTAAGGCACTTTTGCAGCAGGTTGAAGTACTCCCTGATAAAGAAGAGATGTGTTAACTTGAGGTATTTGCAGTGACAAGCATTTCTTTTTCTAGAATTTAAAAACCACTCTTCTGGACTGCTGCTCTTGAAAGAGTTTTAACTCCATTTTCAACAAAACAACATTCTGCTCCACTAGTGAAAACATTTCCTTCCTGCTAACACTAAATCCGCATTTTTCCATTAATTCAACCTTTTAGTCAATTATTTTCCTGTATTCAGTAACAATGTTGTGGCGCACCCCAAAGTTTTAAATTTCACTACTCTCTGTTATTCATAGAATGCCGTCTTTGTTATACTATACTGCTTTGTGGATTTATAAACAGTCTTCCTGTCCCCCCCTATTGTCAAATGGTGCTTCTTGCAGTAAGTCCTGGAGATATGCACTTTCTTAATCACTTTTACTGCAGTAAACACGGGTCATGACTGCCACAGTGTGCTCTGCAAAGAGTAGACACAGGCTACTTGTATACTGTGATGTTTACTTCTCCCAGAACACATATTATAAATTTTCACCATAAAAAGCAACCATGAGGACACGAGTCCAGAGAGAAACAGAAATATTAAAAGACAATAATTGACATGAATTACAAAGTGGAATCAACCATGGATAATGTTGCAGCTATCACAGCCGATTCTTACCTTATGTCAGTTTAAATAACAAGTGTTTTCATTCAATAAATGGGTCCTTTCATCATGTTGTTATAGATAATGAAATATCTCTGAACACATCAACTTTCACAGCAAAGGACAGTATACAGTTGGCAGACAAAGTACATCGCATCAAGCACCTGTCCTTTTAACTGCTGTAGAAAGTTACTGAAAATGATATGGATCAGGGGGACAAGAAATCATGAAGTTTTCTTGACGAGAAGAGAAATATGTGGAAAACATTAACAGGAAGAAGAGACAGGATGTTAGGACATGTGTTATGACATTGGGAAATAACTTCCACGGTACTTCAGAGAGCTGTAGATGATAAAAACACTGGGGAAAATTTCTACTAAAAACAAACAATTGAGGACATTGGATGCAAGTTCTACTCTGAGATGAAGAGGTTGGAACAGGAGAGGAGCAAGCGGGAGGCTGCATCAAAACAGTCAGAAGACTGATGAAAAATAAAACTGCATTGGTACAAATTTTAGAGTGAATCCTAATGAATGTTCTATGCTATGAAGTGTGGCTCACTAAAATATTTCTGAAATGAGATGTTAATTAATGTACTGTTTTCACAGGAAGGAAAATAATTTAATTATGTGGCACAGTCACATTTGTTTCTAATAAAATGATCAATTTAAGCTGACATCAGCCATTTTCAGATCTTCAAATACAGACCATGGTTCAGTGTCACCACGACAGAAACCATATTACCAATTACTGGCGATCAATCACTGAGATTTGCTGCTTGAAAGAAATGTCTTTCTTTCTGACACAGGAGTTTCTTGTGTAGTGTTAAGCATGCATGCTTGTATGGCATTGTATATGAATAACACTAAGACAACCAAGTCATTAGCTAGTGTCATTACAATGTTATACACAGTTTATGGGACAAGACAGAGATTAAGGTATTGACAACAAATCAAAAAGCCAGATTATTCAACAGTGGTGTACACATAAGAAGGCTAATGTAAAGGATACAGAACAAACTGGTGACACAAAGTATTGCCTGTCTCTGTTGCACACCATATTATCAGCACTAGTTTAAGGCCAAGTGGCACAAGCGGAGAGAGGAACAAGAGGTGCCAAAGAGCAAAATTTGAATACAGGGTGTATCATAATTAGTAACAAAAACCAACACAGTGAAAGCATGTGATAATGAAAATGGATCGACAAATGAAACATCTGTAATATAATTGCAAATATGTGGTTACGAGCCAACATTGATTTCAGTGACAAGTCAGTATACATGTATTAGATATGTAAACATTTCATTATGTCCTCACCTAGCTGCACTGGTATCCTCACATTTGAATGCAACAGTGCTATCATCTCAGGAGCGAATTACAAATTCATTCAGTCATTCCCAGATAATCTTATTGATCTGGCAAAATTGTACAATTCATGGCTCCATTTCTTGAAAGGTATCATTGGGAGGTATATGCACTTAATTTCTGAGATTACCCCAGACATAAAAATTCAGACATAAAAAGTCAAGTGTCTTTGGAGGGCAAGTTGCAGACTGTGCTCAACGTATCCATCTTCGAACATACTGGCACAATAGATGACATCATTATCAGCAGCAAAATGCACCTGTGCCTTATCGTCCATGTACCATACACAAACCTTAAAGTTTGATGGGACTTAATATAAAAGTTTACAGTGTGTGAACTATGATCATGCTGAAGTTGATAGCACCTCATTACCACACGTTCATACAGCTCATTTGCGGGCTCATATTTACTAGAATGATTTCACTTATGACAACATATTCTTTCACATGTGTCAGTTTTCATATTAATTCTGGTTCACTGTGTATATACGTAATTTTCATAGATACATAAATCTCGTATGGCTCACGAGTGCAAATATTTTCATTTGACTTCATTTCAGTGATGGGTGTACAGATTTAAATTGGTACTGTCATCAGTAATCAAATGCAGGCACACAGCGCAGAAAGTGTGAATACTACCATTTAGCTGCAGAGGGGAATGATTACAATTATGAAATGAGTCTGATTGGATGTTATTAGCCTCAGGGCAACTTGACTAATAAATTGTGACTGCTTTTCACAGAGAAACAGCAAAATACTGAGTGTTTTACCAATTATCAGAGATGAGGAGCAAACTGTTTGCAGACGTGGAATCATGCATCCTTGTCAACTGTGGTGAGTTTCTTCTCTTCTTTCCCACTGTATAGCTGACAATGATATCCAATGTGGTGACACTTTTTCTATGGAAATTGCATAATAGCAAAACTTGATTGCTAATCACAGTGTTCATTAAGTCTCACTGAGTGCTCTTGTTTCATGCAAGTACTTTTTTCTATATCCGCTTGTCCAAGACTTTTGCAAAGTTGCTTTTTATGTCTACTGTCTCCATAGTGACGCACCAACTAACAAAAACATACTTGGAAGAAAGAAACTGTGTGGTGTACATTACTGAAAAAGAAAAATAACAGCGCAAGAAAGGAAGGGAAATTAAAAACTAGCTAAAGCTACATTGTCTTCTGCAGGCAGTGAAAAATTTTATGAAGATATACTGTTGCTGGAAGAGTTGAATCACTGCAAGGGAAGATAAGAGCTTCATTTATTTACTCATGGCCTGACTGTTCCTTGTATTTTATTTGAAAAAATGTGTATTATTAGTGTAACCAATGAAGTAAGAGTAACATGATTTTAAGAAAATGATAAATACAGTACAATGCTGACTATTTATTCAGACCTCCTTCACAAAAATGCAGCTTTGTGAATTGATTGAATGCAGACATCTCATTTCCTGCCTGTACATACTGCGTGCAGATCACTACTGCATCACGAAAAGTACATTTTCCTCCTGTACCGTGCGGTTCTAGGCGCTACAGTCTGGAGCCAAGCGACTACTACGGCCGCAGGTTCGAATCCTGCCTCGGGCATGGATGTGTGTGATGTCCTTGGGTTAGTTTGGTTTAAGTAGTTCTATGTTCTAGGCGACTAATGACCTCAGAAGTTAAGTCGCATAGTGCTTAGAGCCAGCCTCCTGTACCAAGTGCACCATTTCATGTCATGTGCAATAAAGACAAACTTTATAGCAAATATCTTAAAATGGTCACAAGTTTTTTGGTCTTAAATTTCTTTTTCTGCAATCAGATTTAATACATACACTTTAAAGTCCAGGTTGGAATATCAGCAATTATGAAAAGAATAGATTGCTAGTCATTATATAAAGATGACACATTGAGTTGCAGAGAGACACAACAAAAAGACTGTTATACACTTAGCTTACGGCCAAAGCCTTCTTCAGAAAAGAAAGGAAAACACCACACACACACACACACACACACACACACACACACACACACACACACACATTCTCACAAGCAGGCACACCTGATGCACACGTGATCACGCACAAGGGGCGCCACTGATCGCACTTGGAGCCTCAGGCCACCAGTGCTCCACTGAAGCCAGGATGCCCTGTGATTGAGATGAACTCGTTGCCGCTCAGCGCCCCCAGTAAGGGCACACCCATGGAGCAACGCCTGCCACACCGGCGGCTGGGAAGCTGTCAGTCGCGATGTCCGCGAGGTCCCGTCATGGTCGGATTACGCGCCACGGGCCGGGTTGCCGTGAAGTCCGGGCATCAATCCCCGGCAGAACCTGTGACCGAGACCGCGCTGCGGCCCGTCCTGCTGGAAGTTCTCGCTGTAGTTAGTCAGCCGTGGTGCCGACCGGACTCGGGCCGACCTCCAGAGCTGAAGTTGACATCTGGCGGCAAACGGATGGCTCCTTCGAGCTGGAACAGACTTCCGGAATCGTCACCTACGAAGATTGAACATTCGGACACGGACCACGTCTGTCCTCAGATCCGAACTGCTTCCTAATGGCTTCTGTCCGTTGCTGCTTGCACTCCACTATTTATATCCGGCAGGAGGATGTTTTTTACCCTCGATGGTAGCTTTTTGTTATTACTCCCACAGTATATTGCAGCATAACTTAGCGTACTGGCCTCACTTCCCCTTACTCAGCACTCTCCAGGCACTTGGTCTGTGTGTGTCCTTGTGTCAGTCTGTTGGTAGACTGCTGCTGTCAGCAAGGCTATCTGTGCGTGCTTATTTCGCAATGCCTCGGTCGCCGGCGTGCCTCTGTTTTGCCATTCTCCACTGCGTAAAGCAACGCTTACTACATGTGGCCGCAACAAAGGCAACGGATTAGCACTTGAGAAGAGTAGGGTTCAAATGCCTGTCCAGCCACCCAGATTTATCTTTTCTGTGATTTCCCAAAATCAATTAAGATGAATGTCAGCACAGTACCTAACAAACTGCCAGTGCTGCATGTTTCACAATTTAAAAGCTAGCACTCCAATCTGAGCCTGTAATTTGGTTTCTGCCATTGACTGCTGCTGTATCCTGCTATTAGTGTGTGTGTGTGTGCTAAGAGTAGTGTCACCACTTGTGTGTACTTAAATCAACTGCCATCTATAACAGTGTGGTCCAGCCACAAGATACTGCCTGTAGGTAGAATGTACACAGTGCAGTTTCTGTCGTGCCATCTACCAACGACTTGCATCTATATACATGCAGATCAGTACCAACTCACTCTCACTTCGTTCTTTTAGTTTGTACCACTCACGTAAGCTGCTCTGTTTATCATTTAAGTTGTACCTTCTGAATGATTCTTTTGTCTTGTTACATGTCGAGTCACAAGAGGTTTATTTATGCTACTGTTCAGAAGTTTACAAATAAACCCACATTTATGTTACAGCAGAGTCTCGCTAATTTGTACCCCAGTAATTTGAACGTTTGGTTTATCTGAACATGACAAATGTTAGTCTAAGTATGGAAAAGTGCTGTACATACACACGATTTTAATTTATACAGTACAGTAAACATGTATTAGAAAAATTGGCAAGAAAACATTAGGTTTAAACAATGCATAACGATGAAAGAAAAGCTGTCAAACTTACTGAAATACAGTGGACATTTTATCCCTACTTTTTAGATGACAATAACTCAGTCACTGTTTTTTGGCATAATGATGACAATCTGTTATATGACGCACAGCTGCGCCATCGTCTTATAAACATCAAATCAGCAGGTGTAGCAGTGGGCTGTCACTCCAAATAACGTAGAGCGAGGTCAAGGGCTTCTGCTGCATCACTGAGTGGCACCAGCTCTCCTTTGTTGCTTTCAGGCTCATTGTCACTTCTGTCACAGCAGTCCAATTCTTCCTGGTCTCGAGTCACAGCAGCAACTAAAACAGCATCAGTAAGGTTCTCTACATATGCCCCATCTGCTGCCATCCATTCATCTATGTCTCCTTCACTAGCTTCTTCACATCCTGGGATTATCTGTATCATTTGTAGTAGATTTTCCTCTTCATGTTCATCTAGGTTGTCCTGAAATTCAAGAGATGTCCACAGTTTTCTCCACGATTTTCTCAGCGTATTTTCTGAAATATTCTGCCATGCCTCAGTGGCCCAATAAACAACATCCTTCACATTGGTCTTTTTTATTTTGTCCACTAAGGGAATGCTATCATCTCGGATCAGCATTCTTAAAAACTGTTTTCTGTAAATCAGTTTTAATGTTTGCAGTACACTCTGGTTCATCAGCTGTAGAAGTGGTGTAACATTTGATGGCAAAAACTTTGCCACAATTTCCCCATCACATAATTTCTCAATGCTGGGTGAGAGGGGGAGACAAATTATTTTTCTTAGAAAACCATCTAACAGGGGGAACAAACTGGCTATGAAACCATTCTTTGAACAGTTTACCATCCATCCTTGCTTTTTTCTGGTTGCGATAATATATGGGTAGGGACTTTATGTTGCTGTTTTTAAAAGCTCTGGGCCTAGCAGATTTGCCAATCAGCATTAAAGGCAGCTTGTGATTACCAGCAGTGTTGCTGCAAGCTAATAAAGTCACACGATCTTTGCACATTTTAAAACCAGGAGCATGCTCTTCTGCTTTTGATGCCAGGCTTTTTGCTGGCAATGCCCTAAAATTAAGGCCAATCTCATCAGCATTATAAATTTGTTGGGGAGAATACTTTCTCTCTCTTATCATTTTTTCAAACTCACCCAAGTATTCCATTGCTGCATCATGGTCAGAAGAAAACTTATCTCCAGTAATTGTTAACTGATGGATTCTATGACATTTTTTGAATTTGTCCAACTAACCCGTACTCACACTAAAGGACTCATCACCATTCATTAACTTGATCAGGTAAACAGCTTTCTCCTGAACCTGTGCTCTACTCAGAGGAGTTCCCCTTTCTCTTTCCTGTATAAACCAAAGGAAAAGAGCTTCATCCACTTTATCATACTGGGACTGTTACGAAGTCTGCCAAATTTCGAGCGTTTCTCCGAAGACATTGCACAGAACTGTTCAAGCTCCACTTGGTTCTTCTTCCATTCACAAATGGTTGTTTTACCAATACCCAGTTCCGTTGCCAGTTTAAATACATTCTCACCATTGTCTATCCACTTCAAAGCATTCAGTTTTTCTTTTGGAGTTAACATTGTATGTTTCTGTTTACTCATGACGAAAATACATACACCACTACACCTGAATGAATACAAGACAACTGTTACGTGTGCCAGTGATAAATAACTAACATAACCAAGCACTTTGTGAGCCAACTGGCAGTGCACTGATCTCAGACACTACAAAGGTGTCAACAATTCACAACAACAAGGGCAGGGAGTGAGAGTGAGGCATTGTTCCCACATTTGTTCCCATTTGTTACTGTGGTGCACCTACTTATCCTCTTGGTATACTTCACTTGAGAAACTCGTTATCTTAATTCCGACTAATCCGAACAAATCGGTAATTCAAACAAGGTATGGTCCCAGTTAGTTCGTATTAACTGGACTCTACTTGGATTGGTTTCATGGTTCAAATGGCTCTGAGCACTATGGGACTTAACATCTGTGGTCATCAGTCCCCTAGAACTTAGAACTACTTAAACCTAACTAACCTAAGGATATCACACACATCCATGCCCGAGGCAGGATTCGAACCTGCGACCGTAGCAGTCGCGCGGTTCCGGACTGAGCGCCTAGAACCGCTAGACCACCACGGCCGGCTGGTTTCATGTATTACTTGGTTACTACATGAACCATGAACCATGGACCATGGACCTTGCCATTGGTGGGGAGGCTTGCATGCCTCAGCGATACAGATGGCCGTACCGTAGGTGCAACCACAATGGAGGGTTATCTGTTGAGAGGCCAGACAAACGTGTGGTTCCTGAAGAGGGCAGCAGCCTTTTCAGTAGTTGCAGGGGCAACAGTCTGGATGACGGACTGATCTGACCTTATAACACTAGCCAAAATGGCCTTGCTGTGCTGGTACTGCGAATGGCTGAAAGCAAGGGGAAATTACAGCCGTAATTTTTCCCAAGGGCATGCAGCTTTACTGTATGGTTAAATGATGATCGCGTCCTCTTGGGTAAAATATTCCAGAGGTAAAATAGTCCCCCATTCGGATCTCCGGGCGGGAACTACTCAGGAGGACGTCGTTATCAGGAGAAAGAAAACTGGCGTTCTACGGATCGGAGCGTGGAATGTCAGATCCCTTAATCGGGCAGGTATGTTAGAAAAATTAAAAAGGGAAATGGATAGGTTAAAGTTAGATATAGTGGGAATTAGTGAAGTTCGGTGGCAGGAGCAACAACACTTTTGGTCAGGTGAATACAGGGTTATAAATACAAAATCAAATAGAGGTAATGCAGGAGTAGGTTTAATAATGAATAAAAAAATAGGAGTGCAGGTAAGCTACTACCAACAGCATAGTGAATGCATTATTGTGACCAAGATAGACATGAAGCCCATGCCTACTACAGTAGTACAAGTTTATATGCC
Source organism: Schistocerca americana (assembly GCF_021461395.2). NCBI lineage: Eukaryota > Metazoa > Arthropoda > Insecta > Orthoptera > Acrididae > Schistocerca > Schistocerca americana. Next base: position 28,608,356 of record NC_060123.1, read on the forward strand.
AACTAGCTCTGCAGATGATGAAGAAATTGATGAAATGTATGATGAGATAAAAGAAATTATTCAGGTAGTGAAGGGAGACGAAAATTTAATAGTCTTGGGTGACTGGAATTCGAGAGTAGGAAAAGGGAGAGAAGGAAACATAGTGGGTGAATATGGATTGGGGGAGAGAAATGAAAGAGGAAGCCATCTGGTAGAATTTTGCACAGAGCATAACTTAATCATAGCTAACACTTGGTTCAAGAATCATAAAAGAAGGTTGTATACATGGAATAATCCTGGAGATACTAGAAGGTATCAGATAGATTATATAATGGTAAGTCAGAGATTTAGAAACCAGGTTTTAAATTGTAAGACATTTCCAGGGGCAGATGTGGACTCTGACCACAATCTATTGGTTATAAACTGTAGATTAAAACTGAAGAAACTGCAAAAAGGTGGGAATTTAAGGGGATGGGACGTGGATAAACTGAAAGAACCAGAGGTTGTACAGCGTTTCAGGGAGATCATAAGGGAACAATTGACAGGAATGGGGGGAAAGAAATACAGTAGAAGAAGAATGGGTAGCTCTGAGGGATGAAGTAGTGAAGCAGCAGAGGATCAAGTAGGTAAAAAGACAAGGGCTAGTAGAAATCCTTGGGTAACAGAAGAAATATTGAATTTAATTGATGAAAGGAGAAAATATAAAAATGCAGTAAATGAAGCAGGCAAAAAGGAATACAAACGTCTCAAAAATGAGATCGACAGGAAGTGCAAAATGGCTAAGCAGGGATGGCTAGAGGACAAATGTAAGGATGTAGAGGGTTGTCTCACTAGGGGTAAGATAGATACTACCTACAGGAAAATTAAAGAGACCTTTGGAGAAAAGAGAGCCACTTGTATGAATATCAAAAGCTCAGATGGAAACCCACTTCTAAGCAAAGAAGGGAAAGCAAAAAGGTGGAACGAGTATATAGAGGATATATACAAGGGCGATGTACTTGAGGAGAATATTATGGAAATGGAAGAGGATGAAGATGAAGATGAAATGGGAGTTACGATACTGCATGAAGAGTTTGACAGAGCAATGAAAGACCTGAGTCGAAACAAGGCCCCGGGAGTAGACAACATTCCATTAGAACTACTGACGGCCTTGTGAGAGCCAGCCCTGACAAAACTCAACCATCTGGTGAGCAAGATGTATGAAACAGGCGAAATACCCTCAGACTTCAAGAAGAACATAATAATTCCAATCCCAAAGAAAGCAGGTGTTGACAGATGTGAAAATTACCGAACTATCAGTTTAATAAGTCACAGCTGCAAAATACTAACGCAAATTCTTTACAGATGAATGGAAAAACTGATAGAAGCCGACCTTGGTGAAGATCAGTTTGGATTACGCAGAAATGTTGGAACAGGTGATGCAAAACTGACCCTACGACTTATCTTAGAAAATAGATTAAGGAAAGGCAAACCTATATTTCTAGCATTTGTAGACTCAGAGAAAGCTTTTGACAATGTTGACTGGAATACTCTCTTTCAAAGTCTAAAGGTGGCAGGGGTAAAATAAAGGGAGCAAAAGGCTATTTACAATTTGTACAGAAACCAGATGGCAGTTATAAGAGTCGAGGTGCATGAAAGGGAAGCAGCAGTTGGGAAGGGAATGAGACAGGGTTGTAGCCTCTCCCCGATGTTATTCAATCTGTATATTGAGCAAGCAGTAAAGGAAACAAAAGAAAAATTCGGAGTAGGTATTAAAGTCTATGGAGAAGAAATAAAAACATTGAGGATCGCTGATGACATTGTAATTCTGTCAGAGACAGCAAAGGACTTGGAAGAGCAGTTGAACGGAATGGACAGTGTCCTGAAAGGAGGATATAAGATGAACATCAACAAAAGCAAAACGAGGACAATGGAATGTAGTCAAATTAAGTCGGGTGATGCTGAGGGAATTAGATTAGGAAATGAGACACTTAAAGTAGTAAAGTAGTTTTGCTACTTGGGGAGCACAATAACTGATGAGAGGGTATAAAATGTAGATTGGCAATGGCAAGGAAAGCGTTTCTGAAGAAGAGAAATTTGTTAACATCGAGTATAGATATATGTGTCAGGAAGTCGTTTCTGAAAGTATTTGTATGGAGTGTAGCCATGTATGGAAGTGAAACATGGACAATAAATAGTTTGGACAGGAAGAGAATAGAAGCTTTCGAAATGTGGTGCTACAGAAGAATGCTGAAGATTAGATGGGTAGATCACACAACTAATGAGGAGGTATTGAATAGAATTGGGGAGAAGAGGAGTTTGTGGCACAACTTGACCAGAAGAAGGGATTGATTGGTAGTACATGTTCTGAGGTATCAAGGGATCACAAATTTAGCATTGGAGAGTAGCGTGGAGGGTAAAAATCGTAGAGGGAGACCAAGAGATAAATACACTAAGCAGATTCAGAAGGATGTAGGTTGCAGTAAGTACTGGGAGATGAAGAAGCTTTCACAGGATAGAGTAGCATGGAGAGCTGCATCAAACCAGTCTCAGGACTGAAGACAACAACATCAACAACAACAACAACATGGTTGGTGATGAGGATGGAATGGTTTCTGCATGTGCAGTCTTTACGTGCTGTTTCAACCTGTTTAGTCATCATGGACGCTGTGCTACTAGCCCTGACGGAACAGCTTACCTTGGCAATGAGAAATTGTTGGCTCCCATTAAGATACAGGGTACTGTTCCACTGCTCTATCTGCCCACTTTTCCTCCAGATAATTATTCAGCCAAGGATTGGGAAGCTTACAAAAAAAGACTCACACCATTTCCTGACTTTCGGTGTGGCAGATTCGGATTTGTGTAAAGCCTTGTTCCTCTCGTGGATTCCACCCAAGGTGTATCAATTACTGTGTCAGTGTGCTCCTTTACAGAACTGGCAGCTCTTGCTTTTGATCATGTGCCATTTATTGTCCAGCTACCATTGCAAACAAATGCATGTCATAGTGGTTTGTTTTTTTTTTTTTTTTTGTTTTAGGATGCAAAAACAACTAGGATCATAGGCACACATGTCAAAACTACAGAACACAAACACAAAGGGGGGAGTTGAAAATGACTACACATGAATCCCAATCAATAGAAGAGAAGACAGCTAAAATCAGGGACATGGAGAAAGGTCTATAAAACATGCTATAGAGAAACAGAGGTCCAGATCTAAAAATTAAATGGCCTTCACCACATTGCTACAGATAAAAAGTAAAACGTAGTTGACAACCTGCATGTTGCTGCACGTTGATGTAAAATGGCTGATAACTCACATGGCAAACACAAACAAGAATGTAAGCAGTTAAAAAAAGAGCATTCCGTCAGGAAATGGTGGACCTTCAAAAGTTGAGTGCAATGTGCACAAAGTGGTGGGGGAGCACCACTTAACAAATGGCAATGGCTAAATAGACAGTGGTCAATATGCAACCAAGTTAAAATGATCTCCTCATGGTGAGAAGGCTGAGAGGAGGTCGCCCAAGCCACTGGGAGAGGCTCAATAACCTGGAGCTTGTTCCCACGAAGGTAGGTCCAGTGGTGATGCCAAAGTGACACCACCTGCTGACAGATGGCAACACAGAGATCATCAGAAGGAATGGAAGAACTAGTGGGCTGAGGCATGAGGACTTCAACCAATGGCAGCAGCATTAGCAGCCTCATTTATTGTCAGATCAACGAGAACAGGAATCCACATAAACATAACAGTGGCTCCATCGAGAGTGAGCAAGCGACAGCTTCCCTGGATCCGTTGCACTAAGGGATGGACGGTGTACAGCACACAGAGCCTTTGAAGGGCACTAAGAGAGTCTGAGGAGATGACACAATTGTGTCGCCAGGTGTACTGCATGGCCTGATACAGCTCTGCTGTAAATACTGAGCAGTGTTCCAGAAGCTGACACCGAAAAATGTTGGTGCCAATGCCAAAGGCACATCTACATCTACATCTACATGTCTACATCTACATGATTACTCTGCAATTCACATTTAAGTGCTTGGCAGAGGGTTCATCGAACCACAATCGTACTATCTCCCTACCATTCCACTCCCGAACAGCGCGAAGGAAAAACGAACACCTAAACCTTTCTGTTTGAGCTCTGATTTCTCTTATTTTATTTTGATGGTCATTCCTACCTATGTAGGTTGGGCTCAACAAAATATTTTCGCATTTGGAAGAGAAAGTTGGTGACGGAAATTTCGTAAATAGATCTCACCGCAACGAAAAAGTCTTTGCTTTAATGACTTCCATCCCAGCTTGGGTATCATATCTACCACACTCTTTCCCCTATTACGTGATAATACAAAACGAGCTGCCCATTTTTGCACCCTTTCGATGTCCTCCATCAATCCCATCTGGTAAGGATCCCACACCGCGCAGCAATATTCTAACAGAGGACGAATGAGTTTAGTGTAAACTATCTCTTTAGTGGACTTGTTGCATCTTCTAAGTGTCCTGCCAATGAAACGCAACCTTTGGCTCGCCTTCCCCACAATATTATCTATGTGGTCTTTCCAACTGAAGTTGTTCGTAATTTTAACACCCAGGTACTTAGTTGAATTTACAGCCTTGAGAATTGTACTATTTATCGAGTAATCGAATCCCAATGGATTTCTTTTGGAACTCACGTGGATCACCTCACACTTTTCGTTATTTAGCGTCAACTGCCACCTGCCACACCATACAGCAATCTTTTCTAAATCGCTTTGCAACTGATACTGGTCTTCAGATGACATTACTAGACAGTAAATTACAGCATCATCTGCAAACAACCTGAGAGAACTGCTCAGATTGTCACCCAGGCCATTTACATAGATCAGGAACAGCAGAGGTCCCAGGATGCTTCCCTGGGGAACACCTGATATCACCACAGTCAATCCAAGAGCCGTCGGTGTCCATGAAGGAACTATCACGAAGTTTGATGTGAAGGTCATGAAAATGAAGGCAATAGACTGAGGCTGGAGTACTGTCCTTAGGAAACGAATAAAGGCCAAGGTGAACAAGGTCTGCCACATGAAGCCAAGTTGGTGAAGGGTACATACCCAATGGGAAAGTTGTAGGTAGGAGGAAGTTAAGCTGCAAGAGCAAGAGCCAAAAGCGAACTCCGGGAGGTAACAGAGAAGAGGGACATGCACCATACTGGCACTCAAAGGAGTCATCAAAGACAGAGGCATAGGACGGATGGCCACGCATGGCAGACAAACGGCACGCATCTCTGCTGAGGAGAAAGTCACGGTACTGAGACAGCGGTAGTTTGGCAGCTTCTGCAGACATGCTTTCAATGGGGACAGTGTAAAAGGTGCCAGGAACCAAACAGATGCCATGATGATGAATAGTGTTGAGATGGTGTAAGAGGGATGAACCTGCAGATGCATAAACAAAACACCCATAGTCTAATTTCTAACAAACAAGGGACTGGTACAAACAGAGGAAGGCGAATCGATCCGCTCCTCAGGAAATACCAATGAGGACACGTAGGGCATTGAGGGACCACACAGAGTGGGCTGATAGGTAAAACACATGGGAGGACCAAGAAAGTTTCCTATCAAGCAGAAGCCGGAGAAATTTTGTAGTTTCAATGAATGGAAGAGCAACAGGCCCAAGATACAACAACAGTGAAAGAAACCAATTGCGCCACCAGAAATTCATACAAATGGTTTTGTCAGTAGGAAAACAAAAACCACTGTTGATGCTTCATGAGTAAAGATGATCAAGACATCACTGCAGATGCTGCTCAATGAGACAAGTCTTTGGAAAACTGCAATAGATGGCAATATCGTCAAGGAAAAGGGAGCTGGAGATGCCCGGCAGGAGACAGGCCATGATAGGGCTAATGCAATAGCAAATAGAATGATACCCACGACAGAACCCTGAGACACACCGTTTTCCTGTGTAAATGTGACCGACAAGGCAGAACCTATATGTATCTTGGAAACTCGGTCTTTTAAAAATTCCTGGAGGAAACAAGGCATGTGACCTCAGAAGCCCCACATATAGAGCGTACAGAGGATACCAAGCTCCACCAGATGTTCTAGGCTTTCTCCAAATCAAAAAACACAGCCACAGTAAACCATTCATGACATGGGTGGACAAAATGATGAGATGGTCAATTGCAGAATGGCGCAATCAAAATCCACACTCCACGCTGGTTAGTAAATTGCGAGACTCGAGGCACCGTAGCAGTCGGGCATGAATCATATGTTCCACCACCTTGCAAGCACAGCTGGTGAGAGAAATGGTGCAGTGACTGGAAGGAAGATGTTTGTCCTCACCGGGCTTGGGTATGAGTATGACAGTGGCTTCACACCAGTGTCTGGAAAACATGCCCTCTGCTCAGATATGGTTGTACGTATAAAGCAGAAAGTGCTAGCCTGCAAGAAAAAAGTGCTGCAACATCTGAATGTGAGCATCACATGGCCCTGGGGTGGAGGATCAGGATGAAGTGAGAGCACGATCTAGCACCCTCATAGTAAAGGGGGCATTGTGGGACTCACAATTCTGGGAAGAGCAGGATATCGCCCGAGCATCCTCTGCTCAACCCCAAATGGAGCAAGGCAGGGTGATAGTGGGAGGAGCCCAAAATCTCCACAAAATGGCAGCAATAGGGCCCACTATGACATCAACTGCTACTGTTAGGACAAAAATTGGGGAATGGATCTTGGTCTCAGAGACCTGTTGGAGATTGGCCCACATGATGGAAGAGGGAGTGGAACTGTTAAAATAACTAGTGAATGAAACCCAGCTAGCTTTTTTGCTATCCTGAAGAACACGATGACACTGTGCACACAACTGTTTAAAATGAATGCAGTTTGTCATCATACGATGATGGTTAATATCTCAGGAAGCACATCTCCACGCACAAATTGCATCGCAGCATTTGCGATGGTAAGGATAACATTTGTAAGATATTCTACCTGGTCATCACAACTGGGGAAGTGTTGTACATTGAAGGTTGCCACGGAGGAGTAAAGCCTCCATTCAGCCTTAGTAGGCTGCCATTTGGGTGTGTACGTAGGTGGGGTAGAAGTCAGCAAGCAGATATCACGTGGGAAACGGTCGCTCGCGTGTGAGAACGGACCACTCAAGACAGTGGGTAAGCTGAGAGTGCCGACGGATAGGTCCAAATGGGAAATGGTGTGTGTGGAATCTTAAAGGAATGTGGGTGCTTCTGTGTTAGGGCACAGGAGGGTAAACTGACTGACAAGATCTGCCAAAGGGGCACCTCTCGGACAGGTTCTGGGAGAACCCCAAAGGGGATGGTGCACATTAAAGTCACCGAGCAGCAGAAAGGGGTGAGGTAGCTGCCCAATAAGCTGGAGAAGTCTGCCCTGGAGACATCAAATGATGGAGGGATGTAAACAGTACAAAGGGAAAAGGTCAGGTGAAGAGGGAAAAGGCGAATTGCAACAGCTTGAAGGCAGGTAGTCATGGAGATGGGTTAATTATGAACGTCATCCCTTATGAGCAGCATGAGCCCCCATGAGATGGAATGCCACCCTTGGGGCAAAGTTAAAACGAACTGGGGAGAAATTTGAGAGCTCAAAGCGGTCATAAGGACACAATTTTGTTTCCTGTGATTCTAAGAGCAGCCGTAAATCCTCTTTGTTGGATTGAAGACTGTAAATGTTCCATTGGAGAAGAGTCATGATGTAGAAAAAATGAAGGGGTGTCACCTCGGCAGCTGCAGTGTGCCAGCCTTTGAAGACTTGCTGCTACAGGGCACAAAGGTAGGAGGATCCTTCCCACTGATGTTTACAGAAGTGTCAGCATTCTCTTGTCAGCCTGTGGAGAACAGAGTAGAAAAATGGTTGGTGGTGTGCACTGGCGACACGGAGGTCATCCAGGTGAGGGTACCATGTAGTGACTCCATCGAAGAGGATCTTTGAATCAGCAAAGGAGAAGACCATTTGCTTTTGTTTGACTTCTTGGATCCTTTCTGATCGGCAGAGGAAGACTCAGATGCTGGTTAGCTGGAGGACTGTAGGAAGTCTTCAGGGGAGTATTCCTTCTGTCCTTTCTAGCCTTCCAGTTGTGTAGCTGGTGACTTCGCCCTCTGAGGCGAAAGTTTGGTGGCTTGTTACACAGCTAGAGGAGAAGATGGGGACGCTACCATGATGCTGGGTGATTTCACAACCACAGTGCTAAATTTGAGGTCGCATATCTGCATGGCCATGTCCTTTGTGGGGCGAGATGTAGCAAGAACAGTACTGTAGGTGCCAGATGGTAGAACACAGGGTTTCTGACTAGCCAACAACTTGCAAGCGACCAGGTAAGGCACTTTTTACTTCACTCAGATCTCCTGGACAGCCACCTCACTGACATACAGGGGACAATCGCGGGAGGAGGCAGCGTGGTCAGCATTGCAGTTGATGAAGTTCAGTGAAGGAGGTGGACAATCGCCCACATGAGCATCCCTACCACAGGTTACACATTTGGCTGGCTGTTGATATGACACTCAAGTGTGGTTGTAATGATGACATTGGTAGCAGTGCATCGGGTTTAGTGTGACTGTAATGATGACACTGGTAGCGGTGCATTGGGTTCAGAATACACAGTCGGACTGTGATAACTTCATAACCTGCTTTGATGGAATAACCACGCTATCAAAAGTGAGAAAGAGAGTGTGTGTGGGCACTAAGGAGGCATCTACTTTTTCATCACCCAATGGACTGTAATGACACTCTGATCTGAGAGGTAAATTTGGATTTCTGCCTCGCTCAGACCTTCAAGCAGCCTAGTTTGAATAACACCATGGGAAGAATTTAGCATTCGATGAGCCTCAACACAAACAGGATTTCCGTGGAGGAACAAAGCTGTAAGCAGTTGTTGTATTTGAGGATCAGAAGTAGTCTCCAAAAGCAAAGTGCCACTGGTAAACAAGAGCAGGATTTCACAGGACCAGCAATTGCATCAACACCTTTCTGAATAATAAATGGATCTACCATATCAACAGACTTACCATCTTCAGTACTGAAACTACGAGGAACCATGGTGCAGCTGGGAGGGTCCTTGAATCGTTAGCCTCATTCTGTTTAGGTTTCGTAGCCATTGACTGTGGAGATGATTGGCTCATTGCGAGAAAATCCCCCGTGACTGCCAGCATCTCTGATGGTGCACTCCTTCCTACTGGGGCTCCCTTCAGAAGGGGGCGCATCTGAATTAGGTTATCGTTCAAACCTCCCAAAGCTGACAGAGGGAACAATCGGCAATTTGGGAAGGTAGCAGCTCAGGCAGTCACCTCTCCCTGGGTCTGGCCTGTGCCAGGGGGTACGTGCGAATCCTACCTGTTGACACAGTCCTGGGAATTACGTGTTACCCAGTCACCAGTTACACGTCAGGGGCATGGGCCGGCCTTCAGGAACGCACAGACAGCAAGAAGAAAAGGAGGAATCTCAAATGCCGAAGTGGAGGAAGCATAGGAGAAGGTGAGGAGGAGGATATTGGTGTTTAACGTCCCATCGAAAACGAGGTCATTAGAGACGGAGCACAAGCTCGGATTAGGGAAGGATGGGGAAGGAAGTTGTCCATGCCCTTTGAAAGGAACCATCCCGGCATTTGCCTGGAGTGATCTAGGGAAATCACGGAAAACCTAAATCAGGATGGCCGGACGCGGGATTGAACCGTCGTCCTCCCGAATGCGAGTCCAGTGTGCTAACCACTGCGCCACCTCGCTCGGTTAGGAGAAGGTGAATGAAGAAAGAAAAAAGGAATGAAAAACAGAGGAAGGTATTCTAATATTGACTACCAAAAATGCAGAATACATTTCCAAAAACAGCCCACGCAAGTTCCCCAAGGGAGGGGAAAAAAAACAGCAAGACGATAGACATGCAGCATGGAAGTGAAAAGATGCTGCAAAGGCTGTAGATTCATTGTAGTGAAGCACGAACTCGCCAAAGAGCGGTGAGCACCTTCGGGGGATGTCATAGTGGTGCGAATTGAATTCTACCAATGTCACAAGGAGCCAAACAAGTCATACAGGGCTTGGTCAGCTGAACTTCACTGCCTTAGGCTTACCTAAGTGGCAGTTTGTTACTGATGCCCATAATGACTCTAATGGAGACTCTATGGTGCATGGCACAACTATCTGTTTAGCTCCAGAGAAGGAAGTGCACCGTAAGGCTTTGCTCTGTGAAACCCCATATTGGGTTTTGCAAATAACAAGGCACGCAATGGGTGGGCCAATGTGGCCGTCCCCGACAGGAATTTATGGCAGTAGGTTGAAGTTTCTCAGATAACGGGAGACCAATTGTGGGGCCATGTGGCAGTAGTGTCACAAGACGTGCCTACTAGGATGACAGCTAGCTTGCATGATGAAACAGCAGTGGTGGCAGTAAACATGTGGGCCCAGTGCACAGCAGACCAAGGCTGGCCCAAGCAACTGTAACCCCCACAGCACCAGCATCAGCATTCTGTTTCTGTCTTGCCCTTTCTGTTCTGACCAGCATGAATGTTTGCTGTGCCTAAGTTCTGGGCTAGTTACAATGCTTGCCAGAAGAAAGGCCACATTGTTAACATGTGTCATTCATTGACTGTTATAAGGACATAGACATAAACTGTGTGGCTCTAATGCTTGTGACTTCTCCATAGTTGTTTATCAAGTTCAGCGCATTTCACCAAGTGCTCTGGCTATAGATTGATACAGGTGCTGCAGTGACATTATTGAATTTTTAAATTTATGTGAGTTAAGCTTGCCACTGATGACACTGGTCACATAAATGCTGGTCATTTGTGACAAACAGAACATTGAACTTTGGAGATAACTTACAGCGTCTGCCTCTTACAAGTCAGTGGTTCGTTCCATTACATTTCTGGTGGTTTGCTGAGGCTGGTGTTGAGAACTTGTTCAGGATGGATGCATTTCAGCCATTTGGATCTTATGTCAAAGAGTTAGTTCACTTGTGTCTGATCAGGCACTATGTTCTCAATTGGAATCACTCTTTGAGGAGTTTTTGGATTTGTTTTCAGAATATATACAAATTTTTCTCCTCACATTTATTTGAAATTCCCAGCTCATTTCTGTCATGCACTTGATCTTTCACGATGACAAGAATAGGCCTGTTCTTGTTGTAATGCAGCCTGTTATGGCTAGTGAATGGTTGTCTCCACTAGTTGTAGTTCAGAAGCTATCGGAGAAACTTGGCCTCTGTGACAACTACAGTCAACACGCAGTTGATCGTGGATATGTATTCAATATGTATCCATTCTCACACCAGGAGGAACTGCTAGTGTAAACATCAGGTACTTTTCTAAAATCGATTTGTTCGAAGTGTACCTGCAGGTTCCTGTGGATGAAGAGTCTCAGCAAGTTCTCATTTTAAATACTCCTTTTGGTCTCTATCAGCATTTGCAGTTTCCTCTTTCTAGTGATCCTGCTATTTGTAAATGATTTTTAGAGCAACTGACTATTCCTGTCCCGGGCTGCATTAATTTGCTGGATGATACTGTTGTCAAAGGTCACTTGAAAAAATTTCCACTTTGTTTTCTGTCTTACAGTCTGCAGGCTTCTGATGTAACCTTGTGAAATCTTGGTTTTTTCATCATTCTATTGTTTATTTGGAGTTTTAGGTCTCATGGAATGGGGTTTGCCCTCTTCCAGACCACATCTCCACTGCTACTACTATGCCTCACCACCTGGGCACAAAGGAGCTTCAGTCCTTCATACAGAAGGGGGCGGCCACATTGGCCCACCTGTTCCATGCCTTTTTATGCAAGAATGTGCCTGTTGACTGGAGCCTGGATTGGGAACATGCTTTTCAAATGTTGAAATCCAAACTACTCTCGGCCCCTTGTATAGCTATGTTCTCTCTGTATCAGCATACAGTTTTGGCGACTGACACCTCACAGTATGGCCTCAGCACAGTCCTAGCACACTGATATGCTGTTGTCTCTGAATGACCTGTTGCTTTTGCCTCTTAATCTCTCACTCCAGTCCAGTCCAGCAGTGTTAATCCCACATCAAAAACGCAAGGTTGTTTCCATAGTCGATGCTCTCCAGAAATTTCATGTATTTTTGTACGGCTCCAAGTTTCACATTATTACTAACCATAAACCCTCAGTTTCCTTGTTTAACTCTCACATGTGCACACTGCCTATAATGCTGGGTACTGTTCTTGTATCGCTACTATTACGAAATCCATTCTCGACCTATATCTAAACATGCCAATGTGGATGTGTTGTCCTGCCTTCCTGCGGGTCTTGATTCTGACTTTGATGATGAAGAATTGTTTGCTTCCACCTTAATATTGAAATGCAAGACACAGTTAAGGATTTCCCAATTATGAGCTTGTGCATAGCAGCTGCTATTGCTGCTGACCCAGTTCTCTGCCAGATGGTCCAGTTTGTTCAACAGGGCTGGCAAGATAAAACACAGGGCTGGGCTTCGGACATTCTGCACAACTATTTTTCATTACTTTTATTTAACAATGAAATTGGCCAAACAGCAATCCACTGAAGAGCCATTTTTTTTCCACTACCAGTGTCAGTAATTCATTGTGCCATCTTCATGTGCACCTCTCAAAAATAATCAATATTGGCATGATTCTGGATGTCATAAATTCCCAAGTGCTTTCTTCAAACACTTGACTGTTACTCATGCCAGGATCACCAGTGTGGGTACAAGGGTTTGATCACTAGCCCAAGTGGGTATCAGCCAATATCATGTATTTCTGAGAGATGCATATAGACCCTGAAGACGACATAATGAACTGCCAAAACTGGTAGCAAAAATAACAAAAATAAAATAAAACAACTTCTCAATTGCACGGCGTTTTGGCAACTTTCATTGTTAAGTGTTTGACCGCCTGCTGTCCGATGTTCACTACGGATCACTGAAGATTTTTCCTTACAGTATTGCCTATCTTTTCTTGACAGTGTTTTGCTGTTTTCCATTGCAGTGCGAGGTTCTAAGCTGGGGAGTTTCACACACTAAACTTTCACCTAGGAGACACTTTTTTTTTTTTTTTTTTTTTTTTGGTCAGGGGTTGATGGCGAAAGTGTCAGTTATGTCGGGGCTTGTGATCAGTGCGCCCAGCAACAGGCAGCTCCCAGGGTGTTCCCATTGTCTCCTCCCCACCAGCCATGGGAACACATTCATGTGGACCTTGCTGGTCCCTTCTTAATTCCTGTTGGCTGTTGGTTGTGAATGCATTTTCCTAGGTTTCTTACATTTTCTGGTGTGAGTCAATGTCAGCTGAGGTCACAATTCAAATGATTTTGACAGTTTCTTCTATCAAGGGGTTTCCTCATACCTTAATTTCTGATAATGGTTCCCAGTTTGTTTCTCACACCTTTCAATTTTTTTTGGTCCTGTTATGGCATTTATCATGTTACAGCTCCACCATTCCACCCTCAATCAAATGGCGAGGCAGAATGACTAGTGCGTACGTCCCAAATGAAAACTTTTATGATGGGTTCTTCATTATACAATGCCCTTCTTTGTTTTCTGAGCACATATTGCTTCACACCTATGAAGAAGCAAAGCCCAGCTGAGTACTTCATGGCCAGTAACCACATATGCTCCTCCACCTTCTGCAGCCTGCACCACTCCTGCCATTCATTCAGTGCGGGTGCAAGGGTTTGGTCGCCGGCCCAAGTTGTCTGCTGCTGGGGATGCCACCTTTTTGATGTCCATATGGCTGACAGACTGCTGGCACACCACTTCAATCAGTTGTGCCTCTGCTCTCCGCCTAAGACTACCAGTTCGCCACTGCGGCCCCAGCCGCCATAGCCCACTCCGCCGCCCCCCATCTTGAGCCCACAGTCGCCTGTTGTGTAGGTGCCCAGACCCACTGGCTGCCTCTTCCACGTGCAGCGTCCTGGAGTTCCAGCTTCCCGGTGCCAGTCTGCCTCTAACCTTGGGTCTGTTGCCACAGCCCTCGCCATCATCGCCTCAGCCACCCTCATTGGTGGGTCCAACCTGTCTCCTCCACTATACCTACCTGCTAATGAGGATGCAGAAATAGTAATTGCACCCACGTTCATGGTGCCATCGTTAGGCACTGCACAGGGCTACCACCATCGGACGTGCCCAGATCTCTGAGTGTTCTGGCCCTCTGCTCCAGTGCCCGCCCAACACAATGTCCAGTCCCCACTGTTGGCACCTTTTGCCGCCACTGCATACCCAATGAACATGACTCTCATTGGGCCACTGGTGTCTCCTCTTATGCTTGGACATCCTCTTCATATTCCTGCATCCAGTGTTGTATTGCGCATGTGTGTACTCAGATAAACTGCTAAGTGTATGAGTGTGGGCCGGTCACTAGAGGCACTTTGTAGAAAATGTGCACATGACTTGGTCTCTGCCATGGTGTCTACCGGCAATTTGCGCCATGTAAGTATGCAGCAGTGCTGAATTACTCTGTGTTATTCTTTTGTCTTGTTACATGTGGAGTCATGAGAGGCTCATTTCTGTTGTTGTTCACAGGTTTACAAGTAAAACTATATTTGTGTTATTTAGATCGTTTCCATGTATTATTTGGTTACTATGATTCCATCTTCTTATTAGCACAGTGCCGCTTATACATCAGGGCCTCATCCAGGGTAACACCTAAGTATTCAGGGTAGTGCTCCAACAACTTTCCTCTTCTTGTAACATGGAGGCATCTGGATGCATGCCTATTACTGAGATGAAACTTAAACACCTGGGCTTTAGTGGGAACCCCACTGAAATTGGTTCTGGGCATAGTATTGTTTTAGTCTCTTTAGGGCTTCAGTGGGTCTCACTTAAGTCTTCAAAAAGATGCTGCCTTAGACAGCCACAGAAATAGAACATTGGCCTCTAATGAAGGCAAGCAGAAGAGAGAGGATTCGTAGCGAAGCAGTATACTCACGCCTTATAAAATTCACATCAGTCTTTCCATTGTGTGCCAGCCTAGTCCGCTGTAACTAGCTCTGATGTCATAAATGTTGCACAATACTTTAAAATGAAGGAAATAACCTGAAACGTTCCTAGCATGTCAGGAGTAATACAAAATCAATATGTGTTGGATATCAGTTCAATAACTTTAACCATTTTCGAAATTTGGATGTTTTTCTGTAAAAATCATTGGCGCAACAGAAAAGAGCTAGGAACTTAAAAATTTATAGATTCCTTTTGCATAATAATTTAGTAGAAACAGTATTCTGGATCTCACAAATTATAATTTTAGTTGAAATTCATAATTTTCTGGTTTTTGTCTTAGAAATTAAGGGAGCAAGATAGATTAAGTAGGCGAATAAATAAAGCTAGAATGTTTAATTCTAAGTAGAAGGGAGATCCGCTATAATCATAAAAATGTGAGAAGTTTCAACAGAATAACTATAAAACTATAGCTATAGCGTATCTCCAAAGACCAAGTTCAGAGCTCATTTACTGCGTGTAGTGTAATTAAATTAATTCTCTCGCCCAAAATATTTGACTTAGCCATGTCAGACTTTTATTATGATTACTTACTTGTGTGCTGATTGCACAATTAAATTGAAAGCTTCATCGGCCATCAGCAAAGGAAGCAATGATTTATTCAATGACTTAAAGTGGTGCATTACTAGCCCAGAGGCTAGTTGGGAGAGCCGATTTGATCAGGCGTTTTCTTAGCCGTCCGCACCGCGGCTTTATATGTAAGAACGCTGCACAAGAGGAGGAAGGAAGGCCCCAGTTCTCTCCAGACGCTGATTAGCGCACCACCTGTGCTGGGAGTCGCGTCGCGTCGGTATCGTTGATATAAACAGCCTCGGATGCAGTAATAAGTTACTCGGGATACGCATAACCATGAAATCGTTTTCGAGTGAAGTGTTAATTTTGGGATGATGTTAATGATCTATCTTTAGGTTGTGTATGTCGTATTTTCACGTGCCGCTGCAGGACAGACATTCTACCATTATTAGCGTGGCGTTTGATGAACATTATCATCAAATTATGGCGAGCATTCACTTAAACATTTAATTTGAACAGTTATAGTGGCATCAGCGCATTAGACTCTGAACTGCTCTGGTAGTTGGATTGTGTGGATTCCTTTTGGTCTGTGACTTTCAGAATATAGTGAACATTTTAGAGAGAATGATTTTTGATTATGAATCCCAGACAATCTCCTAATTCCTCAGAGCTATAAGCTGTAGCTATAAATGTATTTCTCAGATGAAGTGGGCACTAGGAATTCTAATTACAGGCTTCATGTTTTGCTAATCACTTTCTGGTTGCCAATATTGTAGTTAGAGAGCCAGTGTTGAAAACGGCAAACAACAGCACTAAATAAATAATAGGAACACTTACAATTATTCCACCCGCCGCCCCACAGATTGTATTTTTAAATGCTTATATGTGTGTGTGTTTTAACCATGCCCTAGTTGCTCTTGCTTTGGCAGTTATTACATTCTGAATTAGAATAAATTTTAATCACTCAACTACAAGATCTGGAATACTTTGGTTTCCTTAATGTGGTTAAAGTGAAACCCAAGTAGTTCCTTTGAAAATGACAGGGCGGATTTCCTTCCCCATCTGTGTCTTAGGAGGGTAATTTGAAAAGTTCTCAGATTCGATAGAGAGAAATAACTTCCCTTGGTGAAACTTTTTTATTTTTCAATGTAGTACCTCTGAACATTAATGCATTTGATCCAGTGATGTCCCAAAGCCTTGACCCCTTCCCAAAAATTAGATTCCTGCAGACCAGCATAATACCCATCAACTTCAGCAATCAGTTCTTTGTTTGATGAGAATCTCTGTCCACAGAGGAAAATTTTGAGCTTGGGGAAGAAATAGAAGTCTCATGGAGACAAATCAGGCAAACATACCACAAGTGGCAATGGTTTGTATCTTAGTTCACGTACTTTTGTTGTGGTAATGACACTCATGACTGAGTATGCATTGTCTTGATGAAAGATGATTTTCTTCCTTGCCAAACCTGCCCTTTTTATGCCATCTTTGGCTCCAGTTGGACCAGGAGTATTATCCCATAATTGTTTGACCAGAAAGAAGATAATCTATCAGCAGAATCGCTTTCACATCCCAGACAACTAATGCCATGACCTTTCCAGCTGTTCGTATTGCGTTTTCTTTCTTTGATGAGTCAACGTATTTCCACTGCTTTAACTGTTCTTTTGTCTGTGGTCACCATTTATCATTTATTGCCATAGCTACATTGTTTGCTAGTCAAGACTGCATAGAATACGTCAGTGTTACAAGATTAAGATTACACAAGCATTACAATACAAGAACAAATTAGCGTAAGTATGCATAAAATGTGCATCAGTAGAGCATAGCCCTTAATGACACACACAGTGAGAACTTTTTAACAAATACATGTTGATTTCATTTCATACAGTTGTACACTATTTGTGCAGTCAATTTGCTGTTCCACTGTCAAAAAACTCATTTAAACTGTACAGTGGTTTTTGGCATAGATTTTGTGGCATCTTTCCTTCAAATGTCACTAATTCCAAGAACAGGCTTTTAGTATTTAGGGGACTGAACATTTTAATAGCTGCTGTTGGAAAAATACCCCATGTCATGGAAATTTGACAGCTTGGGATGTTTATGTTTTCCTTGGACTTTGCTCCTGTTGATGAATGTTTCATGATATGTCAGAGAAAAGATGTTTGTGACTGAAAGCAGATGATAAATAATGAGCACCAAACTGTTGGGAGGTGTTCTAAATCATGTGTGATAACAGAGCTAATGATCCAGTGACTGTATGGAAGTGGGTAGCAGTCAGATGAACCTGCTTGCTGAGGTGGAGACAGGAGTTCCATGGAGTGAATGGTGCAGAAGAAAGAGCTCCAGGAAATCTAAAAACACAAAATGCCGAAGATAACAAATGTATTGTAAATGTTAATTATGAAGTTGAATATCATATATTTTATGTTTGTAGTGCAGGGAGGAAGCTGTTCTCATTTATCATGTAGTGGTTCTAATTTTGAATATAACATAAGAAGGTGAATTGAATCTCACTTCTTAATTATGTGGGGAATGAATGAGGATGAGAAGTTAATTTTTGCCACCTCTATCTGCAGCCTGTAAGGAGGCACAGTCTGAGCCAAGTGGCAGGAAGAAAGCACATGGATTGAGGGCACAGACTAGTTGGACCCTAATTAATAATACTTAATGGCGACTGACTATTCAGTAAACAACATTCATTGTATAAAAAATGAGAGTGTAGGTTACAACTTATTTAGGGGCTTTGTGCACGAGGTGAGGTATAAGAAACCACCATGCAGCTCAAGTCAACTTGAAACACTTCACGTGGCAATGTTAGTAGCTAAAAGACAGATAAATTGTAACAAAAGAGCCAAATCTCAAGAAAATTTCGTAAGAAAGCACCAAGGAGAAAACATATTGCTAAAGGTAATGGGAATAAAACAACCAGATGTTCTATACGGTACAGATGTCAAACTGAACCAGAAACGAAAAATAAAATTGAGTGAAAAAGGAAGAAGGACTCTGTTGGGCAGAAACAAACCAGTATTCAACCAATGAAAGAACACAGCCTACAAGCAGCCATCTAATGATTGCAGCACACACACAGCTGTCAGCACATTGCAGCCTACAAAACATGCAGTTCGTCAGCAACACACAGTTATCCACACATAGCAGACCACACCCAGCACATAGCCGAGAGCAACTAGCAATTGATACACAGTCGATCGGCGGCACACAGTATAAAGTTAATGGTGAGCTGTACTTGTGACCAATTTCAGAAGTTATACAAGCTGTGAGTATACAATAAGACAAGTAGAGAACACAATTAATTTTCAAATTAAGAATGTCGATATAGACGATATGCATAGAGAGATGAGGAATGAAATATTTGTTTATGCCTGCCATCACAAGAAAGAGGACTACATCAGAAGAAATGAATTTAGAAACAATTTCGGGAAAATTCAATGAATTTACTATGTAGATACAAAATCAGTTTAAAGATATTAATAATAAAACACAGTCATCAAAGGAGGAGGTACTTACCAGTAATATGACAGAGTTTCCCAATTTGATGAAAAACTTGAGCATTTGGAGGAGCATTTAGTGAATACACTAGATCATAAATTACATGTTTTTAAAAATGAAACTCATACTGAAATGCTTAAACAATGTGACATTGTATGTAATGAAATAGAAGAACATATTAGGGAAATTCAAGTGATGTAGATAGTTTGCGAGAATTTGCAGTAAAGGAATGTAAACTTGCACAGAATCAGATCTCAGGTGCACTAAATTGCATTGAACTTTTAGAGCAAAGGAGCGAGAACAGATATTCCGTTTCTTCACTTGATATCTTTACATGTTTGGAGAAAAAAGTACAGGCCTTAATAGATAAAAAATTTCAAGAGAGTGCACGAATTATAAATAGTGTACAGCTTTCCATGGATGAAGTCCCTCATTAAAATAATGAATTTAAACAATTGTGGGATGAGTAAGCTAAAATGAGACAAGAAATCACAGAAAGTCAGTGTATAGGGAAATCCTCAGATAAAAATACTTGATCCAAAGAACTACAATTTGGTAGTAGCATGAACCTGTGGCTTCGATAGGTCACATCAACAATAGACAACATTAATCTTTGGGATTCAGGTCGCTCATCCAAGCCGCCGTGTTAATTCAGTCTGTTCTTATACCTTGTACTGTGTGCATGTGGATGACAATTGTCGAAATATATGTATGTGGAGATATTAGTGGGGACAGTTTATTCCATATAACGCTATTTGTATCCTGTTCCCATACTGGTGCCCCCGAAGTTTCTACGTCTTCTGCGACTTCCGCGCCAGGTGTTGTAAATCAAGAGGTTTTGCGTACACCGCCACGGCTACCTCACCCGACGCTTTGTTTGAAGATTTGGAAGGCCAACTATGACCGCCGGACCCCTTCAATCCTTCGCCAATGGCCGGCTCTCCATTACTCCATAGTGATTCGCGATCTCCAACCATGATAACCTCAAATTTTGTTGTTCTACAACAGTTGAGTGCTACACCGTTAACTCAAACAATGGTCTCGAGTTTCATGTCACCGGACTGTGCTCGCCAACATGTGAAGTGTGAAGTGGATAATATTCAGAACTGTGTACCTACCGATCGATCGTATAATGTTCAAAGTGATCTACATTTGCACACGTACTTTGACTCTCAATGGACTGCAACATCAGAGTCCTGTGGAGAACCTCACAAGCGTCCTCAAACATTGCACTCCGCCCACTCATCCGCCCGCCTGACGGGTCGTTTGTATGTGACTGACATTTTGTCATGTCTCGATTTCCTAGTCGACACTGGTGCTGACATGTCTATCATACCTACATCGATGGCTCTCCCCCACCTTTTCACCA
Source organism: Schistocerca americana (assembly GCF_021461395.2). Lineage (NCBI taxonomy): Eukaryota > Metazoa > Arthropoda > Insecta > Orthoptera > Acrididae > Schistocerca > Schistocerca americana. The sequence continues at coordinate 28,628,633 of NC_060123.1, forward strand.
ATGAATTCACTTCTACAAGCTGTCAATGCATCAACATTACAAACCTCAGGCTCTGTCTAAGTTATGGTGCACCTATCTCCTCCTCTGTGTTTTCCGTGGACTTTCTACATTGCCAACATCAATGCACCAATTCTTGGTATGGATTTTTTGTCCCATTGCAAACTCTCTCCGAACGTACTTCAGGACTCAGTGCTGCACCATCCTACTAACACTCAGATACTGAGCTCCCGCACTTATGTTCCACGTTCTGTTTCTCTCGCAATATGTGAGTTGGTGCACGAGTGCTCCGCCCTCATGGGCGACACTGTGACCTGCATCACTAACCTACTGTCAGAATACAAATCGACAGCACAACTCCACTGGGAAAACGATGAGCTGAAACAACGAATAGCACACACTTACAACAAGCTCATCATGGCTCGTACCTCATTGCTGAAACTGCAGTCCACAGTCTCGCCACCTAATCGTGTTTCTCCAGCAGACACCAGCTCAGACACTCATCAGGTCGATCCAAAAACATTAATTGCGTGTGACGACTCATGTCCAGTAGACTTACTCACCACGTTCACTGCCGTAAGTGTCAGACAGTGCTTCTAATAACAGTTGTGCACATGATACAACCACACCCACCACACAGTCGCTCCAAGTGTTGATAAACATTCCCCCTCTCTCGCGCACCAACCACACGACTCGGCAGCCATCGCTGTTCCCCGTGCGACAACTACGCTGCTCTCGCCCGTGCTGGGTACCAAGTGCAAGGTTGACAGCAGACAGTCACCGCGCATCCCAACCCGCTCCGCACTGTGTGCGCAGACACCCTCTCCAAACAAGCACACACCACACTCGCACACTAGACATGTGACTTTTGAGCTGCCTTTTCCCACTCACAATAACGGCTGCGCCTCAGTAAATTTAGGACCTAGTATTATTTGTCATTGGACTTTTGTCATTGCAGATGTGGCAGAGTGCATATTAGGAGCAGATTTTCTATATGTATTCGGTATTGCGGTCGACATTCGGTTATCACAGCTTAGAAGAGGCAAAGAGGTGGTGCATGGTCATGTAGGAATAATCACAGAGAAGGTACACGGTCCGGTTGGAGTGACAGAAGTATGCCGACTTAGAGAACTGTCAGCACAGCTGATAGCCAGGTGGCCCATCATACAGTTCACCACATAAACACCGTGCAGGGGCCCAGACAGATTTGCAGACACAAAAGCTGAGTATGAAGAGATGTTGGAAATGGGAGTGATACAAAGGTCTGATAGTGGATGGGCTTCGCCTTTACATTTAGTGCGGAAGAAAGACGGAAGTTGGAGACCTTGTGGTGATTATAGGTTGTTGAATGCCTGTACGATACGTGATCGGTATCCGGTTCCCAACATTCGCGACTGGCTGGAGCTGAATGTTTCAGTGTAATCGACTGTAAAAAAGCATACTACCAAATACCGGCGTCTGAAAAAGACATACCGAAGACAGCAGTCACTACACCTTTTGGTCTTTTTGAGTTTTTACGCATACCATTTGGTTTAAAAAACGCTGCACAGACATGGCAACGTTTCATCGATGAGATGCTGCGAGGGCTAGATTTCACTTTCGCCTATTTAGACGATATACTGGTGTTCTCAGCGACAGCAGCCCTCCACAAAGAGCACCTCAGGACAGTTTTCAAGAGGCTTCGTACTTATGGTGTAGTGGTAAATGACACCAAATGCAGTTTGCGTAAAGATCGGGTGACTTACCTGGGTCACACAGTCTCAGCAGCTGGCATCCGTCATTTGGAGGTGAAGGTCGAGGTTATACAGCAGATGCCTCGCCTGTTAGATTTGATTTGCAACAGTTGTGGAGGTTCCTAGGTGTTTTAAATTTTTACCGCAGACATCTGCCAGGAACTGCGGCTTTACAAGCACCACTCATGGAGACTTTGGTGGGCACAAACACCAGGAAAAATCAGAAGCTACAATGACAGCAATCATGCAGCGCGCATTCGAGCGGATCAAGGAAAGCCTAAAGCAAGTGGTTTTACTAGCTCACCCAGAGAAAGATGCGAAGCTAGCTATTAATGTGGACGCAAGTCAGGTGGCGATTGGGGCAGTGTTGCATCAGTGGACTGCTGGTCACTGGCAGCCTTTAGGATTCTTCTCCAAGAAACTCACAGACCCACAGCAGAATTGGAGTGCGTATGATAGGGAGCTGCTGGCTGCTTACGAAGCCATGAGGTATTTCCGGCCTTACGTGGAAGCCAGACCATTTACATTGTTTACAGATCACAAACCGCTCACTTTCACGTTCTGCAAGCGTACGGATACTTTGTCACCTGAACAATTCAGGCAACTGGAATATATAAGCCAGTTCACTAGTGATTTATGACATATTAACGGGGCAGAGAATATGGTGGCAGATTACTTCTCATGAGTTGTGGCAATTAGTGAATTATGCTACAATGGCGAGAGAGCAGAAGGATAATGCACAACTGCAAGTTTTTTGGCAGAGCACGCCCACTGGGTTGAAGTTAAAAAATCTGTGTCCGGAAGGTGAGACAATACAGTTATGGTGCGATACCTCACAGGGACGGCCTAGACCTTTTGTGCTGGAGAGTTTGCGCCGGGAAGTATTCGAAGGGTTACACGGTTTGGCTCATCCGGGACCCCGAGTGAGTGTAAAATTAATGACAGAGCGTTTTTTGTGGCCAGGAATTAATAGACTGTCGGAAGTGAGCGCAGACGTATCTGGATTGTCAGCGATGTAAAGTGGGACGCCACGTGAAGAAGCCAGTGGGTAAAGTTGACGGGCCAACTGGTCGTTTCGAACATGTGCATCTGCATCTGTGCATGTGCATCTGGATATTGTTGGACTGTTGCCAATGTCCGAAGGCTATCGGTATCTATTGACAGCAATTGACAGATTTACTAGGTGGGCAGAAGCAATCCCTATTTCAGACATATCAGCAGAGACAGTCAGTCGGGCGTTCTTGACAACGTGGATAGCACGGTTTGGATGTCCGGTACATGTCACGATGGACCAAGGACGTCAGTTCGAATCCTCCTTGTTCCTGGAGCTGGCAAACATGTGTGGGTTCCGCCATCACTGTACCACAAGTTATCATCCAGAAAGCAACGGCATGGTAGAGCAGTGGCACCGAACGCTTAAGGCCATGTTAATGTGCCATGGCGAGAATTGGTCAGCAGCATTTCCACTAGTGTTACTAGGCTTATGCACTGTTATCAAACCTGACCTCGGAGCATCTACAGCAGAATTAGTATACGGGGAAACCTTACGCCTACCCGGAGAGTTTTTTCAGAAGAATACAGGTGAGATGGACCTACCGTACTTGTCAAAGAGTGTAAGGGCTCAACTGGCCGAGCTCAGGCCACAACCAGTGACACGGCATGGCATTAGGCCGTTGTTTGTACATCGAGAATTGAGCAAATGCTCGCATGTAATGTTGTGAACCGACGCAGTCAGAATTCCACTGCACCTGCCATATACGGGACCTTATAAAGTACTACACCGTACAGACCAGGCCATGACTATCCTAGTTCGCAATAAGAGTATTACTGTGTCAATAGACTGGGTGAAGCCGGCTCACTTATTGTTGGAAGATGTAAGACAAGAAGAGGAGGCGGACCTGCAGCAAGATGAGGGGCCCCTGCAGGGTGCAACGGATGGTAGGAAAGCGAGCCAGATGAAGCCGCGAGAGGATACAACGATGGCAGAAGTACAGCCGGAAATTCGCACAAGAGCCGGGCAAAGGGTCCGCACATTCCTGGAGCTCTGCTCTTCAGGGAGGGGGCTGTGTGGGAGCACACAGATGAATAGTTGCGTGTGCACAGTACAGGGGCAGCAGCAAAGACTCTAGTGTGCACATAATCATTTACTCTTTGCTTTTTGTTTGTTTTGTCTTAGATGTTCCATGTTAATGTCTGGCTCATTGCTTCAGAATAAAGTAGAACATTAAGAATAGGAATGAGTCTATCAGTAATAGAGTGGAGCTATGTAGTGGCTACACACTGTTTCCCCTTTTCATTTCTTCTCTAAAAAGCTATCAACAGCTCAGAAGACATACTCCGCTTTCGACAGAGAACTCCTTGCGGTCTACGAGGCCACAGCTCTCTGAGACTGCAGATGTGTGTGCAAGTTGTGTGTGTCAACTTTCCTTCTCTGGTTTGTTACATTCCATCCTGGATTTTACATTGTTTGACTAAACTGTACTTAATTATGTGCAACACAACAAAATTCCACAAAAACAATTCTTTCTTTTGTCAGGTGAGTTATTCTTCTTCTTCTTCTTATCATCACCACCACCACTATTATTACAACTGTTGTTACTATTATTGGCAGTGGCTATAGTTGTATAAAATTGTTGATGAGCATAACTGTTATTCAGCAGATGCTGTTAATTTCACATTCTCAAATTTATCTGAGCCTAAAAATTTGTGGACACCCAGAATGTATTCACCCACTGGAAACACTAGTGGTAATACAGATGGAGTTAACATCTGCTTATGTTATGAGTGTACAATTGGAACACGAAGTGAATTACAAGAACAAATTAAATCTAAAGCTTACATTTCTGAATTATTGAACAATTTAAAAAAATATGATTTGTACAAAATATTACTAAAGTACATTACAGTATTTTCAAATAAGCCTGATTATATATGTAGTTCTATGATTGAAGATGATGTTCCTTGCTTTTGCAAACTGTGTCCTGTACAACTGAGTGCCCAGCACACCAGAAAGAACTTGATAAGATCTCGGACGAAGAAATAACAGAATGTAGTTCAGTGTATGTAACAACCCATTAATGGTCATGCATAAAGCCATAGGGGGAGTACATCTGGTATTGGATTCATGGACTCTGAATAAATATATAGAAACAGAAGGAGATAGATGCATCAGTACAGATGAAATTTTGACAGAATTCAGACAAGCTAGATATTTCAGTTCGATGAATTTCACCTATGGGTACTGCAAGGTCAAATTGGACAAGAATTCAAAATTATTTACAGCATTTCTGTATGAAAGTAAGTCATAGCAATTTTTAAAGTATTTGGTCCCTTCAGAAAAAAAAAAAATCACCTGTTGCGTAATAGACCTATATAATACATACTTTTTTTACAAGAATAACAGAGTGACATTAGATGCATAAAGGGGTTGCAAAATATAGTTCCTAATGCATTATCATGTTCACCATTAGGAACGAATGAATGACATGGAAAGGACGCAAGGCCCTGGAGTTACCTTTAATATAAGCTTTTCAATTCAATTCAATTCAATTCAATTTTTATTATCACATAACATGCCTTATACAATCAAAGATTGTGACATAGGTGACTTGTCAGTTTTTACACTATATATAACAATACTAAAAATACAATAAACTAATAATGTACATGGTGTAACATCTTCAAAGAGGTATTTTAATTACAATTTTAATGCATTGTTACCATTCATGAAATCTTCTACACTATAGTAACATTTATCTTTCAGATATTTTTCCAGGTCTCTTTTGGTGCCTTTTACATTTGGGTCATCCATATCTTTCCATATTTTATTTACAAATTTCATGCCCATATAGTATGGGGTTTTTTCATATGATTTTAAACGGTGGGTAGGTAACATGTAGCTTGTTCTATGTCTTGAATCATATTGATGCAAGAAGAAGTTGCCCTCAAAAAGTTGTGGGTTTCTTTTCGTGAAAGTGAGAGTTTCATAGATGTATATGCTTGGAATGCTCATTAGATCCAGTTTTACAAATAAAGGTTTGCAGTGTTGCTTTGGTTTTGCTCCCACCATTGCCCAGATGATTCTTTTTTGTAGTCTGAAAGCTCTAAGTAAATTAGTTTTTTCAGACCCCCAGAAAATTATACTATACCTAATGACTGAAACAAAATATGCATTATATACGGTTTTTCTTACAGCTAAATCAGTAATACTATACAAGATATTCATAATATATACAAGGCTATTCAGTCGACCCAGTGTGTTGTCCACATGGCGACTCCATAACAGGTTTTTATTAACTAACACGCCAATAATAATAATAATAATAATAATAATAATAATAATTTTATTGTCATTCGGCCATTACAGCAATAGACAACGTCATATACATACTAAAATACAATTAATAGTTTGAAAGAAACAACAGGTTTCTTGTTAACATTATAGTATTATATTACAGTTGATAAATTCTCTTATGTCATAGAATGGGTGGAGGACTAGCCAGTCATGAATTGTTTGTTTGAATAATTGTTCAGGTAATTCTTGAACAGATTGAGGAAGTTTATTAAATAATTTGTACCCCATGATTTCGTAGCTGTTGAGTGACTTTGACAACCTGTGGTAAGGAATATAGAGGCACCTATTCCTTCTTGTATTGTGGCTGTGTACATTTTCTCTGGTTTTTGTTTCTGGTAATTTCTTCTTCGTATAAATTAGAACATAGTATATGTACAAGTTCATAACAGTCATGATTTTCTGTTCACAGAACAATGGTTTACAGTGTGCCTTATATGCAGAACCAGTAATTATCCTAATAGCTTTTTTTTGCAGTATTAATATGTCATGTACACAGCTAGAGTTCACCCACAAAATAATTCCATATGTTATTATACTCTGAAAGAATGAAAAATAGGATGTTCCAACATATTTTTCAGGAACACAATCCATAAGTCGCCTTAACAGGTAAATAACTCTAGACAATTTACCACTAATATATTGTACATGTTGACCCCAAGATAATTTATCATCAATGTATACCCCCAAAAATTTGACATAACTTGGATCGTCTGACAGAAGCTTGTCTCTAAGACTACAGACCATCTGCTGTGTTTTGTTTTCATTCAGCAGGAATCCATTTGCCTTGAACCAATAGGATGCTTGGTCAATTGTCTTTGCTGCACAAGTTTTAAGGCTATTGAAATCCTCACTAGCATGAAGAAATGTTGTATCATCTGCATACAACACAGTGGTGGACTTGATAAATGACGGCAGATCATTTATCATTATCAAGAACAAAAAGGGGCCCAGCACAGATCCCTGCGGAACACCTACCTTGACTTGCTCTATACTCGACATTTCTCTCCCTACACAAACAACTTGCTTACGATTCTGAAGATATGATTTTATTAATTTAAGGCTGTTATGTCTAATGCCATAGAATTCCAGTTTTTCTAGGAGTGGCTTATGCTTTACACAGTCAAAAGCTTTGCTTAGATCACAAAATGTGAGTTGAGCATAGCCCTTATCCTCAAACACTTGATGTAAGTATTTGACTACAAAGTCTATAGCATCCACAGTAAACAACTTTTTCCTAAAACCATACTGAGATTCACTAATTATTCCTAATTTTTGAAAATAGACAGATAGCTGTTGGTAAATTACACATTCCAGTATTTTAGAAAAAGCTGGGACTATGGAGATTGGTCTGTAACTGCAAGGTGAGTCCATATCTCCCTTTTTATATATTGGAATTACCCTAGCCACTTTGAGTTCTTCGGGAAAATATCCTTCAGATATGCATTTATTTATACAGAATGTTAAGGGGTACACAATATAGTCTATTACTTTCTTTAGTAAATTACAGGATATGTCTTATATATCTACACTGTCTGAAGATTTCATCCGTTTTACAATGCTTAGGACATGACTAGGTGAGACCTCGGAGAACATAAACGTACCTGTGTCTATTGGTGTTCTACAAACATTTTTAGAAAGTAACTCTGATGAATTGATATCAGGTTTGACTATAGTATTTCCTACATTTTCAACAGATTTAATAAAGAAATCATTGAATTTTTGGGGACTTATATTAATTTTTTTGCTTCTTACATCTTTAGCAACACCATTTATTAATTTCCATGCAGCTTTGCACTTATTTGTAGAATTATCAATGGTATTGAAATTATGTGCTTTTTTGGCTTCCACGATGGCTTTTTTATACTCATTCCTGCATTTTATATAGGCTAATCTGGCATGTTCTGTTTTCTGATTGCTACATATATTGTGCAACACCATAACTTGGTTTTTCATACTTGATAATTGTTTAGTGAACCATGAATTTTGTCTGTTTGTAGCCCTGTTTGTAAAGCCTTTGTCAGTTAATTTGCATTTCTTTATGGGGATATTGTCATTAAATTGTGTCAGAAATGTTTTAAAAAATCTCTCAAATAATAGTTTCCCTGACAAATCAGTACTAAGACTATAACTTGTGTCACCATGACATTGGTGGAACCAGTCTCTCTCAGCAAGGGACTTACAGAGCTGAACAATTTTGTCATCTGTGACAGGCCTGGTGATTATAACTTTTGGGACAGGCTTAGGAATATTACTATTATCAATACAGAACCTACTTGTATAGTTTAAAGATACAGAGTCATGATCTGAAAATGGAAACGCTGTAACAGCACATGATTCTTCTGTAGTTTTAAAGTTGACAAAAATATTGTCAAGACATGCTTTATCTCTTGTGGGCCTGTTATTGATTGAGTGCAAATTGCACTGTCTTAAAAGGTTTTTCAACTCAGTCACAGTACGTTTATGTGTTGTTATATCAAAATCTGCATTCAGATCTCCACCAATTACTATGTCACAATGCAACCATCTGGTCCCTCTTAGTACATCTAACAGCATGTCCAATTTTTCTAGAAATACATTGATGATACCCTTAGGTGACCTGTAAAGGGATACTATTACTAACTTAAGACTGTCCATAACTATACCAGTGGCTTCAAAGTTCTGTTCCTCACATAAATAATCTAGGTCCAACTTAACAATGGAGCAGCTGAATGACTGATTAATATATATTGCCACACCACCTCTTATATGCAGTTTTCTACAGTAACTATTTGCTACATTATAGTTATCAAGTTTGACAACTGTAAGTACACTCTCAGTAACCCAATGTTCACTCAGACAGAAAATATCAAATTTGTTATCTAGTCCAAAACTGTTTACAATAAATTCTTTATCTATTAGTCCTTGAACATTCAGATAGCAAATTTTAAGATCATAATTGTTGTTTATTTTAGATTGAACGTTTTGGTGAGGTGTTGTGAAATTTGTTACACTACTTATCTCCTGGGCTGCTTCATCCTGCTGCCTTCCACTAAAAAATCATTTAGACGGACAGGAGGTGCTGTTTTCCGTCTACACGTAACACTTGATGCTGCTTCTCCTGCTGCAATTCTCATTTCTCCTTTTAGAGGCACTGTAGTTACTGTTGCTGGTGAAACTTCTGCTGTTGATGCTACTGTTACTTCCTTTTCCACTGCTGCTACTGATAATGCCACTGGTGACTGTGACGCTTTACATGTTTGCACAGTTGTAATTTTTTCATCATAGGGTGTATCTGCAGATGTTTCTTCCTCATATGCTGTTGGTGCACTCTTCTTTTCTGTTGTCATTGGCAGAAAACCTGTTGCAGGTAGTGCTATTTTTACATAGGCACCCACTCCTGCTGTCTTTATCACCTGGAGAATTTCTTTCGCCAGCACTTTCTTGCCTAGGTTGTTTCTGTGCAGTCCATGTCTAGTAAAATGCTCTCTTACTGAACTCGTTGCTTCAATGAAAGTTGTGTGCACAAAACCGCTACAAATCTTCCTGAATTTCCGATTTGTCGCGATGATTTCTTTGTTTACACACGAGTCTTCCGTTAAGTCGTGTCTGTAGGGAATGTTTACAACAAATACCTTCGCCTGTGAAATTTTTCCTAGCGATTCTTTCAGTGTTCTTACAGCTAGGCTGCTTTCATTTTTATAGACATCGTTTCCCCCTCCGATTATGACACAGTTGACGTCGCTTTTCACGGAACTTTCACAGTTTTTCAGCACTTCTCGTAGAGGAGCACCAGGTTTCGAAATTCCAATCACTTTATATTCGGACTGCATATCAGACATGATTGTAGCCATCCCTTGCCATGACTCGTCGATAATATGTATATTTCTTCCTTCTTCTTCTCTGTTTCCTTTTTTGTCTCGTGTTCAGTTTTATTACAAGTTGCTCTCACACGATTTTTTCGTTTAATAGTATTTGATGGTAACGTGTTTCTGCTGGCACTTTTTTGTTCATCAGATCTTTCCGAGCAGTTACCTGTTACACTGAGATTTTTTGTCCGTGATTCTGAGCTGTCTGCACTTGGAACATCGTATTTATTCATTAGTGGAACACGAAAAACATTGGTATTTAAGACAGGTCGAGAGATTTTCTTAGGCCTATTATATACACTCTCGTTTGCCTGTTTGCGTATCTGTGGGAAGGTCCATATAGTCGATCAAACTTTTCAGCATTTCTGCATATTGTCTAGCTTTACTTAAGTCACTTTGCAGTTCTTCCCTCACACTTATTTCGAGTCCAGCGTTGCACATTTCAAATGCAGTTTCAAGACCGTTGCACTCAGTTCCACAGTCACATGTAGGCCTATGTTGACCGAGATTTGCTTCCACGAAACAACAAGAATGATACCATTTATGCGCCACTACACATATTTTAACACCTTTTATCACTTTTTTTGCACATAGCATACAATTCACTGACGGTAATTTACCGATATTCACGGAGCGATTTGCCACTACATTCATATACGCCGCCACAGTCTGCAGTCTCTAATTTTTTGTCCATATACCTTATTTCACTTATAGACTGTGCAGATTGTTTTGTGGTAAAATGAACAATTTCTGTTTTTGTAAAGTTTAATGTCAAGTTATTGTTTTTGACCCATGCCTCCACTTCTCCAAGTGTTTGTTCAATATGACGAATTAGGTCTACCTCATTTTTACAACAGACTACAGCTGTTGAGTCATCTGCATAGAGGATAGTATCAGACTGGACCTGACATGGCATATCATTAATATAATATAGAAAAAGCAGTGGCCCTAATATTGAGCCTTGTGGAACACCTAATTGAGTGTTTTTCCAGCCAGAGAGAAATTTCTTGCTGTTGATGTTAATAAGTACTCTTTGTTTTCTGTTTGCCAAGTATGATGACATCCAGCTAAGAGATTTGCCTTGAAAACCATAGCGTGCCAATTTTTGGAGAAGCAGGTCATGATTTACTGTGTCGAAGACTTTGGACAGGTCACAAAAGATGCCTGACACACACATTCTATCATCAAGACATCTGCTGACTTTTGTGACTAATTCATTTATTGCATGGATTTTGCTGCGGCCTTTTCTGAAACCATATTGATTGCCTAAGATAATGCTGTTAGATGAATTGTGATTTTCAATCTGATCACATGCAGCTCTTTCAAATATTTTTGAGAAAATTGGTAACAGTGAGATTGGCCTATAGTTGCCCAATTCATCTTGTTTGCCTTTTTTGTGTATGGGCCGAACTTCTGCATATTTTAATCGGTCTGGGAAACATCCCTCATCAAATGATTGGTTAATTATGAAAGAGAGTGGATATGCAATACTGTGACGGACTATTTTTATTATTTCAGTGGGGACCTCATCCCACCCCGCAGATTTTGAATTTTTTAGGGACATTATGATTTTGATGACATCTGAGATGGAAACATGAGAAAACTTAAAACATGTGCAATTGCTATCTGTCATATTGGGCTTTGTATTTGGTGGTGAACAGTCACCAAATTTGTTACAGTTTATGAAAAAGTCATTGAATGATTCACAAATGGCACTGGGTTCTGTAACAGCTCCACCATTTATCACTATCTTAGAAGGGCATTTTCTCTCTGCCTCACTGCCAACTTCACTTCTTATAACAGACCAAACAGCTTTTGATTTGTTTTTTGCATTTGAAATGAAGTCGTTATTTGCAGTACGTTTTGCTAGTTTAACTATTTTGTCAAATGTTTTTTTGTATATGCTTACATACTTAAGAAATTGAGGGCTTCAATTTACTTTTGTCTCCTTATGCAGTTTCCTCTTAGTAGCACTAGACACTCTAATTCCTTTTGTTACCCAGGATCTACTTTTTTGGGACCTGGTCCTCACTGTTACAAAAGGGAAGCATTCATTGAATATACCCAAGAATTCAGTTAAAAAGTTATTGTAATTGTCACTTGTGGAAGTGTGTTTGCTGACTGTCCACTTGGTTTGGCTTAGTTTTTTGCAAAATACTTCCACATTTTCTTGACTGAAATTCCTACATCTTTTTGTTGTGCAGACTGAATTTTGCTTCGGTAGTGATACAAATAGCGCTTTATGGTCTGATACTCCTAAATCTAGAAGAAACTTTTCTTTTACATAATAATTATAACTACTTACAATATTGTCAATACATGTTGCAGAGCTTGCTGTAATTCTTGTATACTGATCGAAACTGAGATTTAGCCCATTTGTGGCTACCAGGTTCTTTAAGTGTGAAGAAAATTTGTCATCAGTCCTTACATCTATGTTGAAGTCAGCACATATAACCACTTTCTTGTACAGTTTCTCACATTTTAATTTATGTAGCAATGTATCAAACTTATCTAAAAATACAGAGCTTATATGGTACCCAGGGGTGCAATATATGCTGATAATTAGTGTGTTATACTCTTTAAGTTCTATACAACAACTTTCAAATGTGCCTTCTTCATTCAGATGGCTAAAGTTCTGTCCGATATCATAGTCTACTGCGGAATGAACTAATATGCAAGAGCCTCCATACCCATTGGTCCTACAAAAGCTGGTAGCCAGTTTATAACCTGTAAGTTTATTCAGGAGACTGGTATTTTCAGATTTTAGCCAATGTTCATTAAGGCATATTACTTTCACAGATTGTTTCACACTTTCTAGCAAAATTTCTATATCATAAAGCTTCCTGATCATTCCTTCAGACAGACCTCTTATGTTCAAGTGCATAACGAAATTACTATTGCATATATTATTAGGTAGAGGGTCTTTAAAACTAATTTGACTATAAAGTAACGGAACGTCCACCTGAGTGTTGACTGCTTGTTCTGGATTCATTGTATTGGGCCAAATTCGGATAGAACTGGCCCCCTTCATCAGTTTCCCTGTGTGTGAGCATCTGGATGATGAGTAGGTACAGTTTTCTTGACGATAATTTCAGTCTTTGCTGTATGTTCTGAGGCTGGTTCTGGCACCGTCTCATCTTCTGGACGTGATGTTCCTGTTCGAGCTGGTGCTGTGGCTGCGATTTTGAAATTGTTTTCTCGTTTATCCATTTCCTTGGTCGAAACTGGTTGCACAGCAATTGGTTTTCTTGCAACGTCGTTGTCTTTTTGTATTAATTTCGCTAGCATTTTGCCAACATATGACTTGCCAGCGTTATTATAATGTAGTCCATGTTTCGTAAACAAATCTCTTGCATCTGGAAGATCAAGAAATGTTACATTTTGTTGGGACTTGCATATTCTGTAGAATTGTCTGTTTACTTTTGCAAGCTCCAGATTTACGACTGAATTGTCTTGCAGGTCGTATCTGTGAGGCAAACTAGTAGCTATGATGTTCAACAATGAGTACAGAACTTAGCTTCATATATTAAACAAGATATAATTAACAATCCATATTTTGGTGAGAAATGGACAACATTGAACCAACGAAGAACAATAGACAACAGTGTGTCAGACTGGACTATCCAAAAGAGTGTGTTATTTTGGAGAGTCGAGAGAGTTAGGCTAAAATGGCGAGTGTGTATATCAAAAACAGTGGAGTTTGACTTAATAAATTTTATTCACAGATGTTATGAAGATTATGGAATATGCAAATGTATAAAACACTCTTGATTCTATTTTTTCTCTTCCTTACTTCTTTGAGGACCACTTCTGAATTCCCTCTTTTCATATTCATATGCCTCTATTGTTGTGACCCTTCCCTGTTTTTTGTGTGTGTGTATTTGTGTGTGTGTGTGTGTGTGTGTGTGTGTGTGTGTGTGTGTGTGTGTGGTTTGAGGTTTTCGGGCGCTAAACAGCATGGTCATCAGCGCCCAAACGCATAGAAACAGGAACACATGCGGTGAAGGGACGAAGACGAACAGCGAACAAGGAGAATGGCTAAAAGACAAAGGCCTGACGCAATTCCAAATCCTCAAATACAGAGGCAAAACAAGAGGAAAAGAAACACACTAAAAAAGGAAAGGAAACACAAGGAAAAGAGAACAGAAATCGAAGTGAAACAAGTAGTTAATCGTGACTGGCGGACCTCTTACCTAAAACTGGGTGAGCCAGTCACCCAGTAGCACATTAAAATCCTCTCCCTAAAATCCGAGGCAACAAATTGGACAGGACACAAAACCCTAAGACCTTAACCACAGTCGTTGCGTCGTCTTGCAAAATAGAGGGTAAATCCGGTGGCAAGGAAACCACCGCCCTCTGGTCAGAGAATAAAGGACAGTCAAGTAAAATGTGGCGGACAGTAATCTGGACACCACAAGCACTGCAGATTGGGGGGTCCTCCCGCCGGAGTAAAAAACCGTGCGTTAAGGGACTGTGCCCGATGCGGAGGCGAGTGAGGAGAACCTCATCCCGCCTGCACGACTGGTAGGACGTACGCCATGGCCGCATGGTGGCCTTGACCAGACGCAGCTTATTTTCACCGACTGCCAGCCACTCCTCTTCCCATTGACGCATAACACGAAAACGCAAAAGGGAGGTAACAGCATGGAGGGGGACGGCACATTCAACAACGTGAGGGAGGGAACATGCATCTTTGGCAGCCACATCCGCCAGTTCGTTTCCCCTAATACCCATGTGCCCTGGCACCCAGTAGAAAGAAACCTCCTTCCCCTGCTGTTGCAGGTAGAGTAGGGCATCATTGATGTTCTGGACGACCGTATCCGCTGGGTACAAGTGTTGCATGGTCTGAAGGGCACTCAGGGAGTCAGAACAGATGAGAAACTTAAGACTGGGAACACATCTCATCTGCTCCAATGCCCGCAAGATCGCAAACAATTCGGCATCAAAGATGGTAAACGCCGCAGGAAGCCGTAACTTGACGACTCGATCAAGGAAAACAACAGCACAACCAACACAGTCCCCCTGTTTAAAGCCATCCGTAAATACTGGTACATGGTCGGGATGCTGGTTTAAAATATCGTAAAATAAGGAGGTAAAAACAAACGCAGGAGTGCAGCTCCTCTGGTACTCTGACAAGTCTAAAAGGACGCTGGGCCTCTGGAGCAACCAGGGAAGCAGGCAGGTAAAATCCTGGAGTTGGGGTGCCCTTCCCTGCTTTCTGTGTCAATAGCAACGCACTTGCACACAAACACACACACACACACACACACACACACACACACACACACAGTGTGTGCAATCATGTGCCCTGGCACCCAGCAGAAAGAAACCTCCTTCCCCTGCTGTTGCAGGTAGAGTAGGGCATCATTGATGTTCTGGACGACCGTATCCGCTGGGTACAAGGATTTTGGAGGAGAGTAGCGATAGGAAGAACAGTCAAGCAGGAGAACTAACTGTCTGAAGAAAATCAAGAGTCTGTAGGAGTCTGGTGGGGGATGCAGAGATAGGAAAAAGAAACAAGGGAGAAGTACTGGAGTATGTGATGCACTTTATGGGAGTTTGTGGGTAAGTTACCCCAGAGACGGGAAGTTATATCAGGTTCAAGTGGACCTAAGAAAGGGTGGACCCCAACCACTTTATGGGAAGAGAGATACATCACTTTAGCAAGAGTACAAAGTTGGAGGAAAGAGTACATAATAACTGGAAGAGCAGTGTTGAGAAACGTTCAACGAGCATTATTATTTGCACAAGGGTAGAGACAATGGGTAAGGGAGAATTTCCTCTAAACTGATTAAATAAAATTATTAAAGTTAAGTAATTTACCTGTTAACAATAATAATAATAATAATACCAACATACCGGAACATACCAACACAAAATCACACATTTGCTATACATGGATGATCTAAAACTACTGGCAGCAACAAATCAACAACTCAACCAATTACTAAAGATAACAGAAGTATTCAGCAATGATATAAATATGGCTTTTGGAACAGACAAATGTAAGAAAAATAGCATAGTCAAGGGAAAACACACTAAACAAGAAGATTACATATTGGATAACCACAGCGACTGCATAGAAGCGATGGAAAAAACAGATGCCTATAAATATATAGGATACAGACAAAAAATAGGAATAGATAATACAAATATTAAAGAAGAACTAAAAGAAAAATATAGACAAAGACTAACAAAAATACTGAAAACAGAATTGACAGCAAGAAACAAGACAAAAGCTATAAATACTTATGCTATACCAATATTGACCTACTCATTTGGAGTAGTGAAATGGAGTAACACAGACCTAGAAGCACTCAATACACTTACACGATCACAATGCCACAAATATAGAATACATCACATACATTCAGCAACAGAAAGATTCACATTAAGCAGAAAGGAAGGAGGAAGGGGATTTATCGACATAAAAAACCTACATTATGGACAGGTAGACAATTTAAGAAAATTCTTTATAGAACGAGCAGAAACTAGCAAAATACACAAAGCAATCACTCATATAAATACATCGGCTACACCACTACAATTTCATAACCACCTCTACAACCCTTTAGATCACATAACATCAGCAGATACGAAGAAAGTAAATTGGAAAAAGAAAACACTACATGGCAAGCACCAGTATCATCTAACACAGCCACACACAGATCAAGACGCATCCAACACATGGCTAAGAAAAGGCAATATATACAGCGAGACGGAAGGATTCGTGATTGCAATACAGGATCAAACAATAAACACCAGATATTACAGCAAGCATATTATTAAAGATCCCAATACCACAACAGATAAATGCAGACCTTGCAAACAACAATTAGAAACAGTAGATCGCATCACAAGCGGATGTTCAATACTAGCAAATACAGAATACCCCAGAAGACATGACAATGTAGCAAAAATAATACATCAACAACTTGCCATACAACATAAACTAATAAAACAACACGTTCCCACATACAAGTATGCACCACAAAATGCACTGGAGAATGATGAATACAAATTATACTGGAACAGAACCATTATAACAGATAAAACACCACCACATAACAAACCTGACATCATACTCACCAATAAAAAGAAGAAATTAACACAACTAATCGAAATATCCATACCCAATACAACAAATATACAGAAGAAAACAGGAGAAAAAATTGAAAAATACATCCAACTGGCTGGGGAAGTCAAGGAAATGTGGCATCAGGATAAAGTTGACATTATACCGATTATACTATCAACTACAGGAGTCATACCACACAATATCCACCAGTACATCAACGCAATACAGCTACATCCAAACTTATATACACAACTACAGAAATCTGTAATTATTGATACTTGTTCAATTACCCGAAAGTTCCTAAACGCAATATAACATATACCGTACAGTTAAAAGGAAGTCACGCTTGATCAAGATCCGCGTCACTTTCCATTTTTAACCAGACATAACGTCTGAGAAAGAAAAGAAATAATAATAATAATAATAATAGCTTTATTCAACATTGAATGGTACACTGCACATGTACAAAGAAACAGTAATGACTGAAGTTGTTTGAACAATACACAAGACACATTCTTCTGAATATGTCATTAATTTACAACAAAATTACAATAAGATGTTTACTGATTTCTATTCACATAATTTCACAAAGCATTTGTCGTTCTTCATGTTAGTACGGTACTCTTCTAATGTGTAGAAAGGGTGGTTTACTAAAAATTTCTTAAGGTGATGTTTCAGTTTAATTGTAGGAAGAGCAATGACTGCACTAGGCAATGCATTAGCTAATTTTATACCTGCGTACTGAGGCCCCTTTTCGTAAAGTGCTGTTCTGTGGCTGCCAATGTAAAATCTTTCTTTATTTCTAATATTGTCCTGGTGGAAATCTGAATAAGTGTTTGGGTGCAGTCTTTTCACAAGTAATATGGCTTTTAGAATGTATGTGTCTATAACAGTTAACACCTCTGTTTTTGGAAACAAGTTATGACAAGATTCCCTATATTTTGCTCCACCCCTTTCTTGAAGAATGAGTAGCTTATCTAGATTAGCTTTGGTTGTTGCCCCCCAAATTTCAATACTGTAGTTCAAGTGAGAGGACAAAAGAGCATGGCATGCAGTCTTTAGGACTACAGTGTCTCTACAGAACTTGCTAATAGTACTGATTGCAAATATATTTTTTGACATCTTAGTTGCTAGGGAGTCAACATATGTGTCCCATTTCAGGTTGCTTTGGATTGTTACGCCAAGGAATTTTACACTAGACTCTTTCTTTACCAATTCGTTGCCAATGTATAATTTAATTTCATTATTCAAAGTACTTTTCTGAGGACACTATGTAATCTCAGAGTGCCCTGAGATTTGATCCTAGAATTATAGATAATACACTCCTGGAAATTGAAATAAGAACACCGTGAATTCATTGTCCCAGGAAGGGGAAACTTTATTGACACATTCCTGGGGTCAGATACATCACATGATCACACTGACAGAACCACAGGCACATAGACACAGGCAACAGAGCATGCACAATGTCGGCACTGGTACAGTGTATATCCACCTTTCGCAGCAATGCAGGCTGCTATTCTCCCATGGAGACGATCGTAGAGATGCTGGATGTAGTCCTGTGGAACGGCTTGCCATGCCATTTCCACCTGGCGCCTCAGTTGGACCAGCGTTCGTGCTGGACGTGCAGACCGCGTGAGACGACGCTTCATCCAGTCCCAAACATGCTCAATGGGGGACAGATCCGGAGATCTTGCTGGCCAGGGTAGTTGACTTACACCTTCTAGAGCACGTTGGGTGGCACGGGATACATGCAGACGTGCATTGTCCTGTTGGAACAGCAAGTTCCATTGCCGGTCTAGGAATGGTAGAACGATGGGTTCGATGACGGTTTGGATGTACCGTGCACTATTCAGTGTCCCCTCGACGATCACCAGTGGTGTACGGCCAGTGTAGGAGATCGCTCCCCACACCATGATGCCGGGTGTTGGCCCTGTGTGCCTCGGTCGTATGCAGTCCTGATTGTGGCGCTCACCTGCACGGCGCCTAACACGCATACGACCATCATTGGCACCAAGGCAGAAGCGACTCTCATCGCTGAAGACGACACGTCTCCATTCGTCCCTCCATTCATGCCTGTCGCGACACCACTGGAGGCGGGCTGCACGATGTTGGGGCGTGAGCGGAAGACGGCCTAACGGTGTGCGGGACCGTAGCCCAGCTTCATGGAGACGGTTGCGAATGGTTCTCGCCGATACCCCAGGAGCAACAGTGTCCCTAATTTGCTGGGAAGTGGCGGTGCGGTCCCCTACGGCACTGCGTAGGATCCTACGGTCTTGGCGTGCATCCGTGCGTCGCTGCGGTCCGGTCCCTGGTCGACGGGCACGTGCACCTTCCGCCGACCACTGGCGATAACATCGATGTACTGTGGAGACCTCACGCCCCACGTGTTGAGCAATTCGGCGGTACGTCCACCCGGCCTCCCGCATGCCCACTATACGCCCTCGCTCAAAGTCCGTCAACTGCACATACGGTTCACGTCCACGCTGTCGCGGCATGCTACCAGTGTTAAAGACTGCGATGGAACTCCGTATGCCACGGCAAACTGGCTGACAATGACGGCGGCGGTGCACAAATGCTGCGCAGCTAGCGCCATTCGACGGCCAACACCACGGTTCCTGGTGTGTCCGCTGTGCCGTGTGTGTGATCATTGCTTGTACAGCCCTCTCGCAGTGTCCGGAGTAAGTATGGTGGGTCTGACACACCGGTGTCAATGTGTTCTTTTTTCCATTTCCAGGAGTGTATTTACCTTCTCCAAGAAAGAAAAGAGATTTTCATGATAAGGAGTAATGAAATATGTTAATGGTAAAACCAAAAACAAAGAAATACTTACTGCAGTAGTGAAGCTATCATGTCTATTTAACACTGGTATATTAACTTAAGTTGAATGTGTGGTTGCAACATCTTTTCTCTTAGTGGAGGGATACACAGTGATACATCCCATTCCTTGAATAGAAGTATCACATCCTTAAATACATATGTCAGAGAAAAGATGTTCATGACAGAGTAGTCAATAAGTGGTGAGAAACCCATGTTCGGAGGTGTTCTAAATCATAGGTGCTGACTGGGTAGCAGTCAGACAACCCTACCTGCTGAGGTGGAATAGGAGTTCCATGGAATGGACAGTGCAGAAGAAAGAACTCCATGAAATCTAAGATCATAAAATGTCAAAAACCACAAATGTCTTGTAATTGTTAATTATCAAGTCGAATATCAGATCTGTTATGTATGTAGTACAGAGAGGCAGTATACGAGTTGGCAGCTGTCCTCATTTATCATGTACTGAGTTGTCATTTTGAATATAATATAAGAAGGTGAATTGAATCTTGCTTCTTAATTATGTGTTGGAGTGAATGAGAACACAAAGTTAATTTTCAGCACCTTTATCTGCAGACTGTAAGGAAGCAAAGTCTGAGCCAAGTTGGAGGAAGAAGGCACACAGATTGACGGGACAGACTAGCTGGACCCTGATTAATGATACTTAACATCAACCGAATATTCAGTAAACAACAGTCATTGTATATAAAATTGTGTTCAGGTGGCAACTCATTTCAGTGTTTGGTGCATGAGGTGAAGTATAACAAACCCCCACATAGCCCAAGCCAACCTGAAACATTTCAGTTGTCCGGTTTTCTGCTTGATGTTATGACCTTTATTGCTTTTGTCTATAGTAGTAGTATTTTCTTGCAACCTGTAGGGTGACCCCACAGGAACAGGCCACAGCTGATATTGCTGTGGAACAGTGAATTATATACCATTAGCAAATACTCATCAGTTATAACAGGATTTAGTTTCCTCAGGAGGCGTATGACTTGTGACAGTTTGTCACATTATGTGTGCACTGTGTTCTTGTCAAATGAGTTTACTATCCACCACGAGACTCTGAAGCTCACTTCTTGCCCTGTTTAGGTATTCTTTGTCACTGAGGCTACATACCAACTTTTACAGATTTTCTTCATTTATTTTCATTTTGTTTGTAACAAGCCATTCATCTGTAGCATCAAACAAAGCATCTATTACTTCTTGAGCCTTGTAACATCAGTGCCTTTTGATCACAAAGTTGTGTCATGTGCAAATTGCAAATACTGTCCATGAGAGCTTAAATCATTCACAAAAATTAAGAACAGGAGGGGGCCCATTACTGATCCCCGTGGCACATCATATTCCAGTTGCCGTTCACACAATAGTGATCATTAGACTGATGCAGTCTGACTTCTGTTTTCCTTTTGCGCCCTAAAACCACAAACAAAAAAACTTCTGTTTTCCAAATATGATTGATGGTTGCAAGAACAGTGCCTCCAAATCTGTATTTACTCAGCTTGTTTAGGAGATCCTTATGAGAAACGCAGTCAAACACCCTATACTAAGGTCACAAAGTGTCAGTGTTACAGAGTCTTTTTTCTCAGAACTGTTCTTTACCCTAGTAACCAGACCTAGTGCTGCTGTTGTTGCAGATTTGTCTTTCCAGAAACCATGCTGTGTATCTGTGAACAGTTCATTAATTTCAAAATAATTTGATTCTTGGTCTTTGAGAAAACAGATGAACAGGAGTCAGATTTTAGCATACAGATTCCACTTAAACAATGTTTAACTGAAAGTAATCAGAAACTGCCAGTTCATCTTCGCCAAAGCAGTTATAATCCCATTAGTATGCAGTATCAGTTATCTTTATTGCACCAGAACATTCCGGGACTCAGAAATAAAATTGATGAACTACTCATCTGTATTGATGAAATGAATTCATCCAACCAAATTGACATAATCTGCCTCTCTGAACATCAAGTGACCACTGGCATAGATATGTTAGACATTTCAGGATTTAAGCTAGCTTCCTACTTCTGGAGAGTAGATATGGATGGAGGAGGAGTTGCCACATTTATTTAAAACTGCCATAAATTCAAGAACATTGACATTAATAAATTGTGTTTAGACCAGCATCTAGAAGCATGTGCAACAGAAGTAGAATTCCATAACAGATCCTATATAATAGTAACTATTTACCGAGCACCTGCAGGAAATTATAATCTATTCGTAAATCATCTAGAAGCTCTTTTGGGTTATTTGACAGGAAGAAACAAAGAAATTTTGATTGTTGGTGACTTTAATACAGATTTTCTAATGCAATCTTCCAGTAAACATTTACTGCAGTTAGTAATGTTGTCTTTCAATCTAACTCACACTGTAAACTTTCCAACTAGGATCACTAAATCCTGAAGGACAGCCATTGATAACATTTTTATAGACTAATCAAAGGAACAAAATCATATCATAAAACCTGTAATAAATGGACTATCAGATCATGACATGCAGCTCCTTGTTTTAGATGTAAATTCTGAGCAGATTATCAAGGCTGCTAAGTCTGAGTACAGGAGTGTAGTCAGTCAACCAAAAATTGAGTGTTTTAGAAAACTGCTCAAAGATATGAACTGGAAAGATGTTTATAGTGCCCATGACATGAATGAAAAATATAATACATTCATGAACAATGTCAGAACCATGTTTGAAAACTGTTTTCCTCTAAAAGTTACTCAAATTAAACAGAAGTCTATAATAAAACCATGGATTACATGAGGAATGAAGATTTTCTGTAAGACAAAATGGAAAATATATCTGTCGACCAAGAATAGCTCCAATATTGATGATTTAGCTAAATACAAAGAATACTGTAAAATTAAAAAAAAAAGTAATTCAGACATCTAAACAAATGCACTACGAGGAAAAGATAGCAATGTCAGGGAACAAAATAAAAACAATATGGGATATAGTGAAAGAGGAGACTGGTAGAACCAGAAAGGAACAGGAGCAAATAGCATTATGGGTAGATGACACATTAGTAACCGATGGGCATAGTGTGTCAAATCTATTTAACAAGTACTTTATATCCATTACTGATAGAATGGGATTGTCAGGATCAGTAAATAATGCCCTTGAATATCTGAAACTAGCCTTTACAAATAGCTTCAACTACATGAATATGTCACTCACTTCACCAAAAGAAATAACTTCCATAATAAAATCTTTGAAAACAAAGCATTCTAGTGGTTACGATGAAATATCAACAAAGTTAATTAAGGCATGTTCTTGTGAGTTTAGTACAATTCCAAGTTACTCGTGTAACCATTCAATTATAACTGAGACATTTTCTGACTGGCTAAAATATGCAGATGTTAAGCCTCTATTCAAGAAAGGGTATAAAGAGATACCATCAAACTACAGACCGATTTCACTTTTGCCAGCATTCTCAAAAATTTTAGAAAAAGTAATGTACAGGCAGCTTCTCAACCATCTGACCACAAATAACATATTATCAAGAACAGAGTCTCGATTTCCGAAGGGTTCTGATATCGAGAAGGCTATTTACACCTACAGTGAAAATGTACTTAATTCATTAAATAACAAATTACAAGCAGCAGGTATTTTCTGTGATTTGTCAAAGGCATTTGATTGTGTGAACCACAACATCCTTTTAAATAAATTCAAAGTCTATGGTGTCACGGGCAGTGCTGCAAAATGGTTCAAGTCATACCTAGCTAACAGGAAATAAAGGGTGTCAGTACAAGGGACTAGTGAATTAAGTCATCAGTCATCATCAGAATGGGAAGAAATTACATGTGGTGTCCCACAAGGATCCATGTTAGGGCCATTGCTTTTTCTTGTGTACATTAATGATCTCTCATCAGTTACACAGCCAGAAGCAGAGTTCGTTTTATTTGCAGATGACAAGTATTGCAATAAATAGTATGTCGAGTGTAGTTCTAGAAAGATCTGCTAATGATATTTTCATGGATATTAATAAATGGCATAAAGTATGAAGAAGAGCAGATAGAAGAGGTTGACAGTCTTAAATTCCTGGGATTACAACTTGATAATAAATTCAGTTGGTAGGAGCACACCACAGAACTGCAGAAACGCCTTAACAAATCTGTATTTGCAATTCGAGTGTTAGCAGACATAGGCGACATAAAAATGGAAAAGCTTACATACTTTGCCTACTTTCATTCCATAATGTCATATGGTATAATATTTTGGGGTAAACAAAAGTTTTCAGAGTCCAAAAGCGTGTAATACGTATTATTTGTGGAGTAAATTCACGGACGTCATGTAGAAACCTCTTCAAAGAACTGTGTATACTAACCACTGCCTCTCAGTATATTTACTCCTTAATGAAATTTGTCCTAAATAATATATCTCTTTTTCCTACAAACAGCTCGGTTCATACATACAATACCAGGAACAAAAATGATCTGCACAAAGACTTAAAAGCACTTACTTTTGTTCAAAAAGGGGTCCACTACTCAGGAACACTCATCTTCAATAATTTGCCAGCAAACATAAAAAATTTAATTACAAATAAAGATCAATTTAAAAGGAGCCTGAAAGACTTATTAGTGGCCAACTCCTACTCCATTGACAAATTTTTTAATAGAAACAAATGACGTATTGTACATATTCATACTATTAGTATTATTATTTCAGCTTAAAAAAAAAAAAAAAAAAAAAAAAAAAAATCTGCAGTATCAATGAGTTTAGTGAAGGTTGGAATTAATGAGATTGGTCTGAAGTTTGCTACCAAGGCTGGGCCAACTGTTCTATAAAGTTTCAGAACGTCAGGAAATACACCTGTCCATCTTAGGCGGTCACAACAGAAATTTGTACACTAGGAGGCAGGAGACAGACCAGGGTAGTTGTGCACACTGCAGAATATCAATAGACAGTGCTATAACTGAATAATCAAACACATTTACTTTTCTTTTGAGAAGCAGTCCTGTAAAACATAGCAAGCATTTCCAATCTCTGTATAAAGTCTTTCGCTGACTCAACAGTAAACTATCTTTCTAGCTGTGCTGGTTCTCGTACACCTAACTAACTATGAAGATGGCAGCCACTGTCCAGTGGAACCAAGCTGTCAAACTGAGGAGATAATCTGCACTGAAGAACTGCCCACTGAGTGCTGCAACAGTGTCCTTCATGCGAGCATCGGAGAGGACGCTGGTGTTCTGTAATCTTTGGGGAGAGGGAAGGTACGGCATGTGATTTGCATATACTACCACACTGGCACTACCCCTCAGGGTCTGCAGACACTGATATTCACACTGGTGAACTTTTCACTGCCAGCACACGAGTCTTGTTTAATGATGGCACCACAACATCGGCAATGAAACATGTATTAATTACTGCAGTTAATGTTAAGAAATTTCATAGATAATTTTCTTGAGAACCTTAGTTGACATCTCATATGCTTCTATATTCTATCCCAAGATTTATAAGATTTTACAGTCTTTATTATTTCATGTTTTTGTAATTCCTTTCAGTTCATCATGGTGCGCATTTTGTGGTGTATTACAGCAGCTGCAGGGTCTATATTGAGGTACGGGAATTGTACTTACAGTGTTTCCACAGTGCCAATAAAATAACTGTTAAAGTCATCTGGACTACGTAAGTTTAAGTGAGAGGGAGTTTTCTTTCTGCGTTCATTGGTCAGGTCCCAGGCTGCCTTGCTTGGGCTGTGAGCTCCTTTAATGAACCTATCATTGCTTATATGGCTTTATCCACAGCCTTTCTACGTCTTTTTGGATGTAAATATCTACTGTAGAAAACTTCCCTTACACTGCGATCTGTTGCTGTTTAATGTGACACTGTAATAGCAGTCTTATGCATTTCAATTTTTTTTCAGCTCGTCAGTGTATGACGTCTTTTTTTTTTTATCCTGTGGCTGTTTTGTGACATGCTTGTAGAACGTTCTGTGGTCATCAGTGGACAGATATAGTCAAATTTGGCTCTAATGATCTGTAAAGGCTCTTTAAATGCATTAGTCACTGCTATTTCCTGAAATCCAGGTTGCCACTGTACTGCAGATACTGCTGTCATATTGGTTCAAATGGCTCTGAGAACTATGGGACTTAACATCTGAGGTCATCAGTCCCCTAGAACTGAGACTACTTAAACCTAACTAACCTAAGGACATCACACACATCCATGCCCTATGCAGGATTCAAACCTGCGACCGTAGCAGTCGTGCGGATCCAGACTGAAGCGCCTAGAACCGCTCGGCCACACCGGCCGGCCTACTGCTGTGAGACAAGCATTTAACGCTTCCTTATTTATGATACTTTTTGTTAATACAAACAAGCACAAAAAAATCTTGTTGGTTGCCCTGAAAATGGGTCAAACATTGGTTGGAGATTTCCTTTCTGAAGAATTTCTGTTCCTGCATTAGGAGTTGCAAGTCCATCTAGCAGACAATTTTCACTGTTGAAATGTGATTTGTCCATTTAGGTGACATCCCTAAAGCATCAAAACTTTCTTACACTTTCAGTCAGCATCCTCCATGATCATCTTAAGCAATTTAAAAATAATTTATGAGACAGTGGCACACCTTGGCTGAACGCTATGCAGATCACTGTCCAATCTGTCTCAACAAAATGTAAACTTGTTTGTGCACTTCGCAACAGTTGAACATGAAAGAGCAGAGTCCCCAGTGTTTTCTGAAAATAGCTATGAATGTCCTTTGCTTTCATACCTTTCTGTACCACATAGTTAATCACTGTTCAAATCCCAATTTTTTCCGTCTTCACAAATCACTACACAGGAGCGACAACAACAGACACACATCCACACCATAGATTTCCACCCAATCTGGAACACCAAAATATCAGAAGTTAAGCCTCAATTGTAATATGGAAACAGAGAATGACAGCAGTGCACCTCAGGGCCAGGAAGTGAACTCTGAGTACAAGAAAATATAGTGCAAAAATCTGTGTTTTTAATTAGAAATACCCTGTTTAGACGATAATATCTTGGACATTTGTACTTTGTAGGTGCTCCTTGTGGTCTAATATGAGGGGCATTCAATGAGTAATGCAACACATCTTTTTCCTCAGCTAATTTCAGTCGAAATATGGAGAATCTGCTGTGGCTCAACATGGAATATTTCCACTTCAGCCCCTCTAGTTACATGAAGTTTTGATAGACGGCGGCGATATATGTAGCTTTCAAAATGGCATTTGTAATGGACGCGTGTTCCATCATACAGCTCACACTGAGTCTGTCACTCCTGCAATGTTGGAACGTGTGGACACACTCATACATGGTGATTGACAAATCACAATTAAACACCCCACTACACAACTGATGTCTCTGTTGGTAGTGCTGACACATTCGACCACCTGATGGGGTATTCACAGGTTTTCGCCCACGGTGGTTCTCGCTGCCTAGCAGAAGACCATAAAGAGCAACGAAGGATCAACTGTACAGAGTTGCTCATGTGTCACGAGGATGATTGTGACAATTTCTTGTCAGACATTTTCACAGGCAATTACAAATGGGCTCATCACTTCGATCCAGAAACAAAACAGCAATCCGTGGAGTTGCGCCGCACCGCTTCCCCTCCAAAGAAAAAGTTCAAAGCCACACTTCAGGTGGCAAAGTCATGGCGAGAGTTTTCTGGAACTCTGAAGGGGTCATTCTGTTTGATGTCCTCCCTCACGGTGCAACAATCAACTCAGAAGTGTGTGTATCCTCAAAAAACTAAAGAAATGACTTCAATGTGCTCAATGCCACAAAAACACAAACTTCTCCTACTCCAAGACAACACAAGGCATCACACAAGTCTGTGCACCCGAGTGGAGTCACAAAACTTCATTGGACTGTTCTTCCTCATCCACCCTACAGCCTGGATCTCACACCCTCTGATTTCCACAAGTTTGGCCCAATGAAGGATGCACTCCACAGCAAGCAGTATTTGGATGATGGGGAGGCTATTGATGCAGCAAGGTGTTGGCACTGACATCAACCAGTAGAGTGGTACCATGCAGACATACATGCCCTCCTAGTAAGGTGGTATAAGGCCATCGCACTGAACGAAGAAAAAGTTGAAAAATAGGTTTTTGTATCCA
Organism: Schistocerca americana; assembly: GCF_021461395.2. Lineage (NCBI taxonomy): Eukaryota > Metazoa > Arthropoda > Insecta > Orthoptera > Acrididae > Schistocerca > Schistocerca americana. Next base: position 28,656,535 of record NC_060123.1, read on the forward strand.
AAAGAATGGGGAATAATATGGTATATAGGAATCCTGAATAAAACCAACCTGCTTTCAGCAAAAAAATATTGTTTTACTTATTGAATGCCTTTCATGGTGAAGTGCGTGCCAGGAAATCATATGATTTTTGTGACCTCGCAAAGTAATGTATTCATGAAATCTCAGTCAAAAAGTATGATTAACTTCTTGTAACTGGGATTCACAGTGACATCATGGTAATTTTTCGACTAAAGTTATTTATTTGTAAAGCCCATTATTGCAATTTTGACTGTTATCACCATTATCAAGAGGAAATAATTGACCCTTGGGACATACCAAAAGGTAGAAATTATCTGACATGACATGATACAGAAGGTGGTTTCATTGGGGGTGAAGTTGGTTTTGTCACATAGGGTTCTGTCTAAAGTTGTTCCTGCCTACAAATTCATGTGTGAAATACTTGGTTTAAATGCTTTAAAGTATTCTGTTCCTATTCTACTACAATGTAGTTCACATCCATTTTTCATAATTTCTCGCATTTAATGGAGATCATCATATTAGCAGCTTTTCTCAGAAATGGTATTTAACTATAGTACATCTTGTCATGGAAAGAATAGGCTCTATATATTTCTGCTTTGAATGATGTTGCCTCTTGCAACTGAGTATGCCTTGTAGTCTTAGTGACTACGGCACTTGTCCTTGCGAGTCCTGAAACTCAACAGTAGTTAAATAAATGTGTCCACATGTAATTAACAGGTGCTACAAACAATACGTTTAAGCAGAAATCAATGTAGGCTACTACATTCATCCTCCCACTCCACTGAAAAGTAAAAGCAAGTATTACACAATGTCATGGTTTCATCATTGGACCTGTTATTGAATTCTGTACAAAGTGAGTTAACAAAATGCAGTAACATTCAGTAAGGTGCAAGTACACCAATACTACACCAAACAATCCGGTTTATAAATGTGCACATCAATGTAGAATATTTTTGCTGCATAGGAGTAATAGTACTAACTACAGACTCTGTCACAAACACTACAAAGTATACTGAACAGCAAGAATCGACACCATTTAAGGCAAAAATACATATCCAGTCAATGACAAGATGTAATAACGTTGAATATCAGTTCTGTCAAAAGCTGCTAACATCGAGTTCTTCATTAAATGCGAGAAAGCACAAAAAATGGATGTGAACTAAAATAAAGTAGAATATGAACACTATACTTACAATGGAAAATCCAGGATGGAATGTAACAATATTACGAAAGGGATAGCACTCACCATATAGCAAAAGATGCGGAGTCCCTGAAAGGCACAACAAAAAGACTGTTGGAAAGTTATCAAAAATAGACAAAACACACACACACACACACACACACACACACACACACACGATCAAAGTCTCTGGTAGCTGAAGCCAGACTGCTTCAGGGATGCATTATGGGAGAGGCAACTGGCATGGGGTACGGAGGAGGCTGGGGCAGGGAAGGGGAGCAGTAGCAGGGTAGGGGTGGGGGATGGTAAAGTGTTGCTGGGAGCGTGTAGGGACGAGGTGAAGAATAGGGCAGCTAGGTGCAGTCAGGAGGTTAAATGGAGGGTGGAGGAGAGATGGGGATAGTGGAAAAGGAGAGAAAGAAAAAATACTTGGTGTGTTGCTAAAATTGGGCAATGTGTAGTGCTGGAATGGGAACAGAGAAGGGGCTAGATGGGTAAGGACAGTGACTAATGAAGGTTGAGGTCAGGATGTTAATGATAACGTAGGTTATATTGCAGTGAGAGTTCCCACCTGCACAATTCACAAAAGCTGGTGTTGGTGGGAAGCATCCAGATGGCACAGGCTGTAAAGCAGTCACTGAAATGAAGAACATTGTGTTGGCAACATGCTCAGCAACAGGATGGTCCAGTTGTTTCTTGGCCACAGCTTGTCAGTAGCCATTCATGCCGACAGACAGCTTGTTGGTTGTAATGCCCATGAAGAATGCACCACAGTGATTGCAGCTTAGCTTGTAGATCACATGGCTGATTTCACAGGTTGACCTGCCTTTGGTAGGGTAGGTGATGTTTATGACCAGACAGGAGTAGGTGGTGGTGGGAGGATGTATGGGACAGGTCTTGCATCTAGGTCTATTACTGGGATAGGAAGCAAGGGGTTGGGAGCAAGGCTTGTATTGGAATGCACGGAGGTATTGTGTAGGTTCAGTGGGCGGCAGAATACCACTGTGGGAGGGGTGGGAAGGATAGTGAGTAGGACATTTCTCATTTTGCGGAGAAAGTAATTCAGTTGCTCCAGTACTGAGTGGTACTGTGTCACAAGGGGAATGCTCCTCTGTGGCCGGACGGCGGGACTTTGGGAGGTGGTGGATGACTCGAAATATAAGGCACAAGAGATCTATTTTTCTACTAGGTTGGGAGGGTGATTACGATCTGTAAAGTCCTCAGTGAAACATTTGGTATATTTCGAGTACGACCACTCGTCACTACAGATGCGATGGCTGTGGGTGGCTAGGCTGTATGGAAGGGACTTCTTGGCATGGAATAGATGGCAGCTGTCAAAGTGGAGGTATTCCTGATGATTGAAAGGTCTGATATGGGTAGTGACGTAGCCATCTTTGAGGTGGAGGTCAACATTGAGGAAGGTGGCTCGATGGGTTAGAAGGTATTGAGGTTCTGCAGGAATGTGGGTAAGGTGTCCTCACCCTCGATCCAGATCATGAAGATGTCACCAATAAATCTGAACCAGATCAAGGGTTTAGGATTCTATGTGTTTAAGGAGGATTCCTCTAGGTGGCTCATGAATAGGTTGGCACAGGATGCTGCTATTTAGGTGCCCATAGATTTGTTTGTAGGTAATGTCTTCAAAGGAGAAGTAATTGTGGGTGAGAATATAGTTGGTCATGGCAACTAAAAAGACAGAGGTGGTTGGTTTGGAACCTGTTGGGCACTGGGAAGGCCATGGGCTTCAGGGATGTAAGTGTATACTGAGGTGGCATCAATAGTGATGACAGGGCACTATGTGGTAAAAAAACAGGAACTGTGGGGAGTCGATGGAGGAAATGGCAGTTATCTTTTATATAGGAGAGTAGGCTGCGGGAAATAGGATGAAGGTGTTGGTCTACGTGAGCAGAGATTCTTTCAGTGTGGGCACAGTAACTGGCCACAAAAGGGTGTCCTGGGTGGTTAGTTTCATGGACTTCAGGAAACATGTAGAAGGGCAGGGAATGGTAGGGGTGAGGAGAGAGATGGACTCCAGGAAGAGGTTCTGGGATGGGCCTAAGGATTTGAGGAGAGACTGGAGATCCTGCTGGATTTTTGGAATGTGGTCACTGTGGCAAGGTTTGTAGGTGGAGGAATCTTACAGCTAACGGAGTCCTTCTGCCACTAATCAATGCGGTTAAAAACAACAGTGGTGGAGCCTTTATCAGCAAGTAGGATTATAAGATCAGGTTCAGTTTTTAGGTGGTGAACTGCGGATCTTTTTGTGGGTGTAAGGTTCCTTGCATGTTGAGGGATTTGGGGAATGACGGTAAAGCAAGGTTCGAGGTTAATAAATTCTGGAAAATTAACAGGTGGGTGATTTGTGGGCCATGGGGGTGGATCACAGTTGGATGGAGGAGTGAATTGAGTCAGGCAGGGTTCAACATTGGTCTTTGTTTAAGTCTGATTGGTAGGGTTGGCGGCAAAAAAGTGTTTCCACTATAGAGACTGGATGTAGGAAAGAAGGTCTTTAACAAGTCCTGCATGACTGAATTTGGGAGTGATGAAAAAGGTGATGCCTTTGGGAAGGACTGATACTACTGGAGGGCCAAGGCTTTTGAAAGGAAGTTTCATGACTGTGTTTTGGGTCTGTTTAGGTTCTGGATTCTGTGTGGTGGTGGGAGGGAGTTTTGGAGGATGGTGTAAATGTAGCAGGTCTACGAGACAGGGTTTGTCAGCTATGAGGGAACGTGGGGAAGATTTGGAGGCCGTCGTAGTGGTGGTAGATAGTGTAGACCAACGTGGGAGTAGGAAGTTGCGGTGGCCCGGTGTAATGTTAAGCTCTCTCTATACAGCTTAAGCATTTTCGTGGACTTACTTGTTGAAGAATGCTGGTTCTGCTTTCTTGCAGCGCCGATGTCTTCTGCTAGCACTGGACGCTTCTTCGAAGATTTCACTGCTAGGAAGGGGAAATTTTCACTCTCTCGCTCTCTCTCTTCTTATTTAAAAAATACTCTACTCTTGGAATACCATTCAATGCACCAGAACATATTTATTTCCACTTTGTACAAAAAAACAATTAAATTTTATGACATAAGACCACACATTACTGGTCACCCAGAATCAGTTCATTACATGTTTTTGAACACAATTAATACATAAGCTTTTATCGTGGCTGACTATCCACGTCCAGTCCACGTACTCTCAACAGCAGTTCAATGTCTAATACTCAGTCACTATTTCGAGTCTCTCCATTTGCTTTTTAATAATACAATGCTACATTACTCTTTGCAGCCGGCCAAGGAGCTTCCGGGCCGTAATTTGCTTATTCTTGGCATGTCACGCTGAACACTTGCCAGCGTCGACGAATTATCTCCCTTCCAGTTTCGCCTGCACAAACAATAAATGGGTGCAGTATCCCATGCTCATCCTTACGCCCTGCTTTAAAATAATGCGTGTTCGAAACGGCTGGAACACAAGTGTCTCCAGACTTTCGTAAAATTCTGGGGGCACTATAAAGTGAGCAGGTTGGAGAGTTTTTTTGAGGTGGTGTTGTGTTGCTCTACTTCCTGGAAGGCATGAGCTTCGATGTGTGTTATGGGATCCAGTAATTTGGGATTGCATAGTAGGAGAATTTTACGGATGGCAAGTAGGTATTGCAAAGAGGTTTGGGCCTGACTGGCATGGTCCTGCTGGACTATGTGGCTAAGGACTAAGGATTGGCAAAATCTGAACGGATGGAGGTCATTGTGGAAGGAAGGGTGGCAGCCGGAGATGGGTAATTTGATGCTAAGGCCATATGGGGGGATTCCACGAGCCATGCAACAATGCAAAAACAGTATGTGGGACTGGGTTCTGCCTAGGGTTAGGAAACTTTTCTGCAATGATGTTGATGGAAGGAGCAAGGATCTATGATAGTAGCATCAATACAGACCTTCTCACAAAGCCTCCATCACTGTTCTTTTGAACCGCAAGGATTACTTGGTACAAGGACTCCATCAGCTGTCAGATTCATCCACCAACAAACCTTGTCACAGTGACCCAATTCCAGAAATCCAGCAGGATCTCCAGCCTCTTCGCAAATCCTTAAACCTTCCCAGAACCTCGTTCTGGAGTCCATCTCTCTCCTCTTCCCAATCACTCCCCACACTTTTACCTTCTACAAGGTTCCTTAAGTCCAAAAAACCAACCACCCAGGACACCCCTTTTTGGCCAGTTACTGTGCCCACACTGAAAGAACCTCTGCTCATGTAGACCAATTCCTTCAGCCTATTACGTGCAACCTACTCTCCTATATAAAAGATACCAACAATTTCCTCCACCGACTCCCCACAGTTCCTGTTCCTTTACCACACAGTGCCCCGCTTGTCACTAATGCTACCCCCTCCCTTTACACTAGCATCCCTAATGCCCATGGCCTTACTGCTATTGAACACTACCTTTCCCTATGCCTGACGGATTCCAAACCAACCACCTCCTTCTTAGTCGCCATGACCAACTGTATCTTCACCCACAGTTACTTCTCCTTTGAAGGCATGGCACCCACATGGCAGCATCCTATGCCAACCAATTCATGGGCCACCTAGAGGAATCCTTTCTATACACACAGAATCCTAAACCCTTGATCTGGTTCAGATTCATGATCTGGATTGAGGGTGAGGACACCTTACCCACATTTCTCCAGAACCTCAATAATGTCTCCATCTTTTGCTTCACCTGGTCCTACTCAACCCAGCAAGCCACCTTCCTCAATGTTGACCTCCACCTCAAAGATGGCTACATCACTCTGCCCATATCAGACCTTTCAATCATCAGAAATACCTCCACGTCGACAGCTGCCATCTATTCCATGCCAAGAAGTCCCTTCCACACAGCCTTGCCACCCATGGCCATCACATCTGTAGTGACGTGTGGTTGCTCTCAAAATATACCAAGGGGCTCACTGAGGTCTTTACAGATCATAATCACCCTCCCAACCTTGCACAAAAACAGATCTCCTGTGCCTTAACTTTTCAGTCATCCAACACCTCCCAAAGGCCCACTGTCTGGTCACAGAGGACCATTTCCCTTATGACTCACAACCACTCAGGATGGGAGCAACTTAGTTACATTCTGCGCCAGGGTTTTGACTACCTCTTATCGTGCCCTAAAATGAGAGATGTGCTACCCACTATCCTTCCCATCCCTCTCTTCTGTCGCCCACTGGACCTACACATTGCCATTGTCCATTCCTATACAAGCCCTGCTCCCAACCCCTTCCCTCATATACCTGTAATAGACCTAGATGCAAGACCTGTCACTTACATCCTCCCACAACCACCTACTTCAGTCCAGTCAGAAGTATCACCTATCCTATCAAAGGCAGGGCCTAATCATGCGATCTATGAGCTAAGCTGCAACCACTGTGTTGCATTCTACATAGGCATAACAACCAACAAACTGTCTGTTGGCATGAATAGCCACTGACAAACTGTAGCCAAGAAATGACTGGACCACCCTATTGCTGAGCACAATGTTCTTCATTTCAATAACTGCTTCACAACCCATTCCAGGTGGTAGCTCTCACCGCTATATATCCCATGTTCTCATAACCCTCCTGGCCTCAACCTTTGTTAGTCATTGTCCTTACCATCTAGCCCCTTCTCTGTTCCCATTCCAGCACTACACAGCACTCAATTCCACCAATGCACCCAGTCTTTTTACTTCTCGCCTTTTCCACTACACCCCTCTCTCCCCTACCTTCCATCTAACCTCCCAACTACACCTAGCTGCCCTACTCTCCACCTCATCCCTACACGCTCCCAGCAATAATTTACCATCCCCCACCACTGCCCTACTTCTGCTCCCTCTCCCTGCCCCAGCCTTCTCCTTAACCCAATCCAGTTGCCTCTTCCATAATGCGGCACTAAAGCAATCTGGCTCCAGCTGCCAGACTGTGGTCACATGTGTGTGTGTGTGTGTGTGTGTGTGTGTGTGTGTGTAGCTAACATTTCAAAACGCCGTTTGTTGTGCCTCTCTGGGACTCAGCATCTCTGCTATATGGTGAGCATCAATACACTTACAATGCATTTAAATGTAGCACATGGATTTGTAGGCAAGAACAGATGTCCACAGAATAATATCCAATGAAACCAGCTTGTTTTGCATGAAACAATTATGGTACCATTTACTGCACCAATATTATGAATGTGAGCAAAAACCAAGCACAATACAAGCAACATATTCAGAATACAATTCAAAAAGTGAAATAAAAGATTAATCCAGAACACAATGAAATGAAAACAACTTCTCTTTACCATGAAATGAGAATTAATGTGGACAACTTTAAATTAGCCAATAAGAAATGATGGGTTAATAAATGTAGAGCACTCCCGGTGGCCCAACAGTGAAGGAAGGTCGTGTTACTGGAAGTCCCCTTATGAGTTTCTCCCCATGCTACTCCGAGTATCAACTCCTCATGTATTCACTCGTAAAGAACTCTGTCTGAACAGGCCTCGGAGGCCCAATAGTACCAACTGACTACAGAGTCATCATCAGCCGACATGTGTCACTAGATGCAGATGTGGAGGGTCATGTGGTTAGCACACTACTCTCCCAGCTGCTGTCAGTTTTTGTGACCAGAGACATTACTTGTCAATCAAGTAGCTCCTCAACTGGCCTCACAAGTGCTGAGTGCACCCCACTTGCTAATAGTGCTCAGCAGTCATGGATGGTGACCCAACCAAGTCAAGTGCTAGCGTGATGGGTACTGGTGTTACCACTGGGCCACAGCTGTTGGCTTACTCATAAAGGATCGCCTGTTATTATGTGGGAATCTCATTCCACTAGCACTAACATGTGGCAAGATGCAACTTTTCAAACAACCCTCGTGTTATAGTTTCTACTCTGTCAAACTGATCTCATAGTTGAAAAGACACTAAATACTAAACTCCCTTTCCTTTTTTTATATTTCCTTATAATTCTTCGATTCTATTTTTCTGTTTCTCAGTCACTTTTTTTCCTTAATCACTAGAAAATAATGTGCTTATGACATGTTGTTGTTGTTGTGGTCTTCATTCCTGAGACTGGTTTGATGCAGCTCTCCATGCTACTCTATCCTGTGCAAGCTTTTTCATCTCCCAGTACCTACTGCAACCTACATCCTTCTGAATCTGCTTTGTGTATTCATCTCTTGGTCTCCCTCTACGATTTTTACCCTCCACGCTGCCCTCCAAAGTTATGTCTTTATAAAGACATACATCGCTTATGACATACAAGGCATAAAATGCAAGTTCACTAATTATAATTGATAAATTAAAAAATCTACTTGCGAAGTGGCAACAGCAAAAAACAAACACAAAAGTTAAGGAAATGTGCAAGCTTTTGGGGCCAGTGATACCTGTTGTGACAGTGCCACGACATTTAACAGTGCCGCCACGACAGTATGCGCAAACGGCGATAGAGGCGCTCCGCAACTCGGCTGAGCGCGGGAGCGCCACCTAGCTACGAACGGCGCCGGCCGCATGTCACGGCACGGCAGTCGAATAAGAGATACTGAGTTGTTATCATGTAACGAGCTATTGTTTCTAAGTGAGTGTGTTTGAATATCCACACAATCATTGGTGATTAAAGGTTATAACACTTTTTGGCGACGAGGTCGGATATTTTCACTGCATTGTGGATTTGTGTGTTCGTGACGGGGCAGACATGGAACAGCTTATGCAAGTGCTCATAGAGCAACAAACACAGCTGACGGCTGCTATTCAGGCACAACAAACAAAGCTGATGGCTGCTATTCAAGCGTTGTTGACGTCGCTTACTCGTCGTCTGTCTTCCTCTTCTCTGCCTCCATTCCCTCCTTACGACGAGGCTGCTGAAGATTGGGAGGATTATGAGAAGCGTTTGCGGCAACACTTCTTGGCCTTCGGTGTTGTCGACACTCCTATGTGTAAGTCGTTATTTCTATCTTGGATTTCCCCACGGATCTATTAGCTGCTATCTCAGTTAGCCCCTCTGCAGGAACCTGCCTCTTTGTCCTTCCAAGAAATGTATGACTTATTGTCTAACTATTACCGAAAAAACACCCACGTCGTTGCCGCCAGTGTGGCGTTCTACCGTTGTCGTAAACAGCCCCATCAATCTTACCGGGCCTGGGCGGAGGAACTACACGGTCTGAGTAGGAAATGTCAGTTTGTCACAGACACTCATCATGAGTCTTATGCTGATTCAATGGTTAGGGATGCTATTCTACGGCTTCCTCCTGATAAAGAAGTTCGGCAACGTGCCCTACAACTGCCAAACCCGTCGTTGTCGGAAGTTCTAAGCATCGCTCAATCCTTTGAAGTGTCTCACGCTGCTGGCGCGCAAATAGACGCGTGGTGTGATGTAGGCGCTGTACAGTCAACTTTCGACACAGACAATTTGCCTGTTTCACAGGAGAACGAAGATGTGGCGGCGGTTCACTCACGTAAACATTGTCGCGTTGGGCCGCAATGCCGCAGCGAAAACAGCAACCACAGAAGCAGGTTCGTTCCACACTTCCTTCTTGTCCACGTTGTTTCGTACAGCATGACAGGGCCGCGTGTCCAAAATGTTGGGCCACGTGTAATTCATGTAGGAAAAAAGGCCACATTGCTTCTGTGTGTCAGTCCCCTAAAGTTCCTGTCGACGAGGACGAGGCATCGGACATGGATGTTAACTGTGTGCTTTCTCAAACAAATAAGTTGTTTGTTACTGTTCGTGTTCTGGATAAAGACATTCGCATGCAAGTGGACACTGGCTCTGCAGTAACTCTCATTAATTCTCGCACGTATTTGGAGTTGGGCTCCCCTCCCTTGCCTCCAGTTACGCGAAATCTGAGAACTTATAATAAACAGAAAATTCCTATCATTGGCCAGTTTGATGCTTCCACTGCCTACAAGTCTGTTGTTAGGCCCCTCACGTTTTATGTGGTGGATCATGCGGGCACTGAAAACCTGTTCGGTTATGATGCTTTCCAGTTGTTCAGGTTCTCCATTGATGATGATGTGCACCTCATATCTGAGGATATTCCGTATCAACAGCTGGATGGATTGTGTTCTGAATTTTCGTCCGTGTTCTCTGCTGGTCTGGGTCGTGCCAAGGATTTTGAAGCCATGTTACTCTTAAACCTACAGCTCGCCCTATTCCGGTGGCGTTGCATGCACCTGTCAAGGCTGAGATAGACAGGTTAACAGCTTCAGGGATTCTCCTTCCTGTTACCTCCAGCGAATGGGCATCGCCAATCGTGGTGGTTTCTAAACCAAACGGGAGTCTGCGATTGTGTGGTGATTTTGAAGCCACTGTCAACACTCAGAGCCTCATTGACACTTATCCTCTTCCCCGTCCTGAGGAGTTATTTACCAAGCTCGCTGGGGGCCAGTTCTTTTCCAAACTTGACTTATCGGAGGCGTACCATCAGTTGCCGTTGGATGCTTCTTCCAAGGAATTTCTCGTCGTCAACAGTCCTTGTGGGTTGTATCAGTACCAGTGGTTACCATTTGGCGTCGCTAGTGCGCCGGCCATTTTTCAGCGGCTTTTGGAACAGCTCACGGCTTCTGTTCCCGGCTGTATAAACTATCTGGATGACATTGTTGTCACGGGGGCCTCCACTGAGGAGCACCTTCGCAATTTGCGTTCACTGTTTCGAGTTTTGCATTCGACTGGGTTGAGGTGCAATCTGGACAAGTCACAGTTCTTCCAACCCTCCATTGCGTATCTTGGTTTCCACTTGTCCCGTGCGGGTATACGTCCTCTACGTCAGCACGTTGCGGCCATTAATGCTCTACCCCGGCCGTCTACAGTCAAAGAACTTCAGGCGTTTCTAGGCAAGATTGCTTATTATCACAAATTCATTCAATCTGCGGCGGCGGTAGCTCATCCTCTGCTTCAACTGTTACGCAAAAACGTCCCTTTCTGTTGGTCCGACGAGTGTGAGCAGGCTTTTGCCCACCTGAAGGCTCATTTGCAGTTGGCGCCTTGTGTTGCCACATTCCGTCCGGGTCAGCACTTGGTTCTGGCGACTGACGCGTCACAGTATGGCCTAGGGGCTGTTCCCGCCCATCGGTATCAGCATGGGTCAGAACGACCCATCGCCTATGCTTCCAAGACCCTCAACGATGCGCAACGGCGTTACTCTCAAATCGAAAAGGAGGCGCTCGCTATCATTTATGCTCTAAAAAGTTCAGCATTTTTTTGTTTGGTTCTAAGTTTCACCTCATCACCGACCACAAGCCGCTGGTCTCTGTTCAGCCCATCGGCGTCGCTTCCGGATAAGGCAGCTCACCGCCTGCAACGTTGGGCCTTATACTTGTCTCGTTTTCACTATGAGATTCACTATCGCCCCACGGCCCAGCACATCAACGCTGACGCGATTGCCGATGGGCCCCGACCCGGTTTTCGATCGTGATGAACTACTCTGTTTCCACATTGATGAGGAAGAACGTCGTGCGGTCGAGGGTTTTCCACTTACACGTTCGCAGGCTACTGCGTCGGCTACTGCGCAGGATCCGGTCCTGCGTCAGGTGATCGGTTTTGTTCAACGGGGTTGGCCGGACGGGACCAAGGGCCAGCCATCAGATCCCCTTCGTAACTACTATGCATTGAGCCTTCATCTGTCTGTTCGTGATAGTGTTGTTCTTCTGGCCACGGATGGCGCATCTCCATAGGTCATGGTGCCAGCCTCTCTTCGCAAAGATGTTCTCAAACTGTTGCATGAAGGCCATTGGGGTATTTCTCGGACTAAGTCCCTGGCCCGCAGGCACGTTTATTGGCCCGGTATTGATTCGGACATCGCCCACATGGTTGCTGCGTGTGGTCAGTGTGCTCAACAACTGGCTGCACCTCGTACTATGCCCTCTCAGTGGCCTGATACGGCACAGCCATGGGAAAGGGTGCACGCTGACTTTGCTGGCCCCTTCCTCGGTACTTATTGGCTACTGTTGATTGACGCCTTCTCGAAGTTTCCGTTTGTTGTTCGATGTCCGTCGCCCACCACTGCGGCGACGATGCTAGCTTTGTCCAAAATCCTTGCGCTAAAAGGTCTCCCATCCACGATCGTCACAGACAATGGCCCTCAGTTCTCTTCACAGGCCTTCCGTGATTTTTGTACTGGACAAGGGATTCATCATGTTACAGCACCGCCCTTCCATCCGCAATCGAATGGGGAGGTCGAGCACCTTGTCCACACATTCAAAAGCAAGATGAAAAAATTCCTCTGTGATTTTTCCACAGATGACGCTCTGCTGCAATTTCTGAGTTCTTATCGCTTCACGCCTCTGGGTGATCGCAGCCCTGCTGAACTCTTGCATGGCTGCCAACTGCGCACTCTCCTGCACCTGCTTCACCTGTCAGGCCTTGTGCTGTGTCCCCTAGTGCAGGAAAATACTCGGTGGGCGCCGACGTGTGGGCACGAGGGTATGGATCTCGCTGTATATGGATTCCAGGGGTGGTCAAGGCTCTTCGCGGCCGCCGGCTTTGTGAAATACGTATGGACGACGGCATGGCTGTTCGCCATTACGACCAGATGCGCCCACGAGTGGTGGCCACGCCGGTGCCACCGCCCCTTCCTTCGCCTCCACCAGCCCAAGAAGCCAGTCCTGTCGCTGCTGCCGATCTACCGTACATGTTGATGCAGCCGACGTCGTTACCGCTTCCGAGTACGCCGGAACCGGCCCCAGTCGCGACGCCGCCTTCTCCGGGACCCATCTCGATGGAGCACACCCCCAGGTCCACGACACCTATGGATGCTGCTCTGGAGTTTTCACCCATCATCTCGTCCAGGAGGCATGTTCCACGAACGAGCTTCCGTCCTGGACATTTTCGACCATACTCTCGTGTCCCTCCGCGGGATCTTCTCGGGGCCTCACAAGAGGCCATGGATGTCTCCGCACTGTCCATGTCTCCAAGGAGGTGAGTGTTTTTTTTCAAGGGGGGAAAAGTGTTGTGACAGTGCGACGACATTTAACAGTGCCGCCACGACAGTACGCGCAAACGGCGATAGAGGCGCTCCGCAACTCGGTTGAGCGCGGGAGCGCCACCTAGCTACGAACGGCGCCGGCCGCATGTCACGGCACGGCAGTCGAATAAGAGCTACTGAGTTGTTATCATGTAACGAGCTACTGTTTCTAAGTGAGTGTGTTTGAATATCCACGCAATGATTGGTGATTAAAGGTTATAATAATACCCTGTTCTGGCAGAAGGATTGAAGGGGAAGAGGAATGGAGGGAAAAGACTGGCAAGGTTTAGGAAACAGGGGGCGCTCAGAAAAGCCGCCTAGAAACTGGGTGACAAAACTTTGCAGGACATGTTGAGGTCAAAGAAATTAACGTAAATTATTACCAGATGGGTGGCTAGAACAAAGGACATGTTCTAATGCCAGATCGCACCTGCAGAGTTCGGAGAAATTGATGTCAGGAGGGTGAATGTAGATTGGACATTGATGAAACAGGCCTCAAGGTCATGGTCACCACATTGTAGAGTAAGGTTTGTAGCAGGATATTGTGTGTAGCCAGTATACACCCTTTGTCTAAGCCAATTCATTCTTACTGGTACCTTGACGGTAGCTATACCAATATAGAAAGCCATATAGTTTTTACATAACAATTGGTACATAACGTGTTGTTTCACAGGCAGCTCTCCCTTTGATAGTGTGTTTTCCCAGTTACATGGCTGGAATTGATGGTGATAGGAGGGCGCACAGAGCAAGTCTTACAGTGGGAATGGTCACAGGGTAGGAGCCACAGAGTAGAGAAGGACCAAGGGACTGACCACGATATTGCAAAGACTGGGGAGGGGGCAACGAAAAGCTGTTCTAGGTGTGGTGAGCAAAATGTGAGACAGACTGGACCTCATTTCAGGGAATGATTTTAGGAGTTCATCCTCTTGTCAAAGCAGCAAATTAATACATTCAAGACCGCGATAGTACTGAATGACAACAGATGTACTCTTAAGCTGTGTTTTTTTTTTTTTGAGGGGGGGGGGGGGGGGCTCAGCAGTACCAGGATTGGATGTGATGGCACAGGAAATCTGTTTTTGAACTAGTTTCGTGGGGTAATTACATCCAGTGAAGCCTGTGGTGAGAACCGTGGTATATTGCTGTAATGAGTCTGTAACAAATATGTTTGCCTTAAATGACAAGGCTGTATGGCATGGAACATTTGTCATGAAAAGGTTGCCAACTCTCAAAATGTAAGTATTGTTATTTATCAGTAGGTTTAATGTGAACAGAAGTTTGTAGCTGACCCTTGGTGAGGATGAGGTCAATGTAAGGGAAAGTGGCTTGGGATTCAGAATAGGAAATTTAATTGACAGAATAAATTTAGACATTCGAAAAATTTTGGATCCTGAGAAACCTTCAGGTTTTCAGATCTCATCTGGTGCAGTCCCCAACAATCAGTCTTTCCTTCTCATCCTATAGGGTATGTCTCGCCTGACCAGGGGTTCTGGGTGACTTTTCTGTAATTCTCCCCACTTCCTAAATGTCGCCAGTCTTTTCCTTCACCCCTCTTCCTTCCTCTACAACCCTTCTGTCAGAAGGAGGAGCCACTGGCTCTGAAAGCTTGCATATTTCCTTAAATTTTGTGTGTGTGTGTGTGTGTTTTTTTCCAGTCACTGTTTGGTGAGAACTCTACTTTATCTCTCCAGTTACATTATATTTTCAAAATACATTATTTTCATTGATATATAATGTCATCAATTAACTTCTTGACTCAATCACAACAAAATAGTTAATATCTAGAAAGAAACAAATTCATCTTGTGTCAAAATGACAAAAACACAATGCTGAGAACGTCATTGTTAGGAGAAGACCAGAAACTAATGTTTGAAGGTCAAAGCTGATTTACACAGCAATGAAAACTTAAGAATGTTCTCACAAAATACAGTATGAAAGTTTGAGAAAGTAATAAGAAATAATAGTTGTAACCAGTAAAAATATTTTAAAGAATAAAAGTTTTAATTAATATGAAAACATCCCTCACATATTTCAGGCATGATCAATTAATAGTGCAGATCCAGGTGTCCTGCCCAAGCTGTTGTTTTTGTTTTATGCATAATGTTTTGACTACCAACCCAGCCATCTGGATGGAGTCCAGGAAGCAAGCACACATAACAGAAAAACTCCCAGCAACTGAAGAAGACAGCTATGTTCTTTGTCGAAATACTGTGAACAAAATGCAAACAATAACTCAACAGAAGACCTGGAACCACGCACCATTAACATGAAAACAATAAAACAGATAGCAAACTTTGTATATACGGGCAACCGTAATTCACAGTCTGCAAGCCAAGGGAGATGTTCTTAACAAAACATAATAAATTAAATGAAATACAAACAAGAAACTCAGACAAAATAATTTAATTGGGTGGATAAAAAAATCTACTCACAAAGTGGTGGCAGAGCACACACATAAGAGAAAGTTATGACTAGGCAAGCTTTTGGAGCCAGTGGCTCCTTCTTCGGGCAGAAGGGTTGAAGGGGAAGGAAAAGGACTGGAGATGTCTAGGAAAAGGGGTCAATTTCAAGAAAGTCACCTCAAACCCTGGATCAGGCGAGACTTACCGAATGAGATGAGAAGGAAAGACTGACTGTTGGGCACTGCATCTGATGAGATTTGAAATCCTGAGAGCTTACAGGTGAAACACAGTGTAATATGCAAGACATAGATTACTCCTTAAATATAGTGCATGTGTTAATAAGAGTGAAAAACCAAGTGCAACAAAACAGAGGTGGGAAGGGTGTGGTGAAAAATAAACAGGTAATACAATGAAAGATGTACAAAACGGAGTGAAGAAAAGAGTAGTTACTTTATGTTAATTTCTTCTGGCTCACCATTTCTTTACAGTAACTACTCTTTTCTTCACTCCCATTTAGTTTTCTACATCTTTCATTGTCTTACCCATCTATTTTTCACTGGCCCCCTCCCACCTCTGTTATGTACAATGCACTTAGCTTTACACTCTTATTAACTGATGCACGACGTTTAAGCAGTAATCACTGTCTTCAGTATTACCGTCTCTCTCACCTTTAAGCTCTCAGGTTTTCAAATCTTGTATGCAGCGCCCAACAATCAGTCTTTCCTTCTCCTCCTGGCCGGTAAGTCTACCCTCACCCACACTTCTGAGCTACTTTCTTGGAATCTACCTCTTTTTCTAGACCTCTCCTGTCTTTCTCCTTCACCCCTCTCCTTCCCCTTCAACCCTTCTGCCTGAAGGCCATTTGCCCCAAAAGCTTACCTAATTATAACCTTCATTTATGTATGTGTCTACTGTAACTTGGTAAGTAAATTTTGTATCTATACAAATAAATTATTTTGTCAAAAACTGATTGTATTCATTGTTACAAAGAAGAAACTTTGGTAAACAAATGAGCAAATAAATATAATTCTGACTACTCAGTGTTATATCATAACCCTCTCTGCTATGTGGGAGTGAATGTTGAACTTGTCACCTAAATGATAAGGCACATAAATGAGATTCTAAATGGTCATGGTGGTCTAGCAGGTAGAGCACAAGACTTCCAGCCCTGGAGGTCTTGGGTAGGACCAGGAATGGTCTCCACTCCAGTCTCGCCAGGGGTTCCAGGTCCACTCAGCCTGGTTTCAAGCTGAGTATCACAGGTCACTCCTGGGGTAAAAGGCAGCTGGTATGATGGGCTCGCCATGATCCACCTCCTAGCGCTGTGGTGAACAGAATGCTGCACTCAGGCCAGAGGCCTGTTCACGGGTTGAGTACCACAGACTTTACTGTTTTATCTTCGCCAGATGAGATTCTTACAACACCTAAATGGTGTAACTTTGAGAGCTAGAGCAAATAATGTCACATAAAAGAAATTGTACACATCGTGTACAAACATACCAATCTAATTGTACCATTGTGTTACCAATGTCAGTATTAAATATAAACAACAGAATGATCAAAGGTGCCCTTCACTGTGTAGTGGAGTACCTTACCAATGGATAAGCATGTAAACCAAAATTGGAATACAACTATTTATATACTTGTGTTCTTCTGGGTATCCCAGATTTTCCAGTGTCAAGTCAAGGCTAAGTATGTCAATTATACATTTAATACACTGTAGTTTTCTTACAAATAACACACAGCAACATTTTCACTTTGTAATCATTACAATTGTTTTCAAAGGAGGGCACAGACGTGTAAATATGTTACACAACAGAGTCTACGAAATCACTGATGTTCCTAAATGTACTGCAGCTATTTAGTAATTAAATGACTCAGTTTAAAAGTGATAATGATGCCAAAAAATAAAATTAACTACATTTTATATGTGTTTAGTGAACAGGTTTTAATACAAAAAATAATTGGTTGTACATCTTTGTACTGTCATTACATCACATTAAAATGAATTTCCTCATCTTGAAGAAGTATACACAACTTTTTATAAACATCATCTTTTAATGAACACCACTTTCAGTTCAAAGCATTTTATGGTGGTGAAACAAACTCATTTAAAATCACAGTTTGTGCCTGAATATGTAATTTCCACTTGGATGAGTAGACAATATTCCATTGGAACTACTGACGGCCGTGGGAGAGAAGAGGAGCGCCGTGGTCTCGTGGTAACGTGAGCAGCTGCGGAAGGGAAGGTCCTAGGTTCAAACCCTCCATCGAGCGAAAGAACAAAACTCTACCATCTGGTGAGCAAGATGTATGAAACAGGCGAAATACCCTCAGACTTCAAGAAGAATATAATAATTCCAATCCCAAAGAAAGCAGGTGTTGACAGATGTGAAAATTACCGAACAATCAGTTTAATAAGCCACAGCTGCAAAATACTAACACGAATTCTTTACAGACGAATGGAAAAACTAGTAGAAGCCAACCTCGGGGAAGATCAGTTTGGATTCCGTAGAAACACTGGAACACGTGAGGCAATACTGACCTTACGACTTATCTTAGAAGAAAGATTAAGGAAAGGCAAACCTACGTTTCTAGCATTTGTAGACTTAGAGAAAGCTTTTGACAATGTTGACTGGAATACTCTCTTTCAAATTCTGAAGGTGGCAGGGGTAAAATACAGGGAGCGAAAGGCTATTTACAATTTGTACAGAAACCAGATGGCAGTTATAAGAGTCGAGGGACATGAAAGGGAAGCAGTGGTTGGGAAGGGAGTAAGACAGGGTTGTAGCCTCTCCCCGATGTTGTTCAATCTGTATATTGAGCAAGCAGTAAAGGAAACAAAAGAAAAATTCGGGGTAGGTATTAAAATTCATGGAGAAGAAATAAAAACTTTGAGGTTCGCCGATGACATTGTAATTCTGTCAGAGACAGCAAAGGACTTGGAAGAGCAGTTGAATGGAATGGACAGTGTCTTGAAAGGAGGATATAAGATGAACATCAACAAAAGCAAAACAAGAATAATGGAATGTAGTCTAATTAAGTCGGGTGATGCTGAGGGAATTAGATTAGGAAATGAGGCACTTAAAGTAGTAAAGGAGTTTTGCTATTTGGGGAGCAAAATAACTGATGATGGTCGAAGTAGAGAGGATATAAAATGTAGGCTGGCAATGGCAAGGAAAGCGTTTCTGAAGAAGAGAAATTTGTTAACATCCAGTATTGATTTAAGTGTCAGGAAGTCATTTCTGAAAGTATTTGTATGGAGTGTAGCCATGTATGGAAGTGAAACATGGACGATAAATAGTTTGGACAAGAAGAGAATAGAAGCTTTCGAAATGTGGTGCTACAGAAGAATGCTGAAGATTAGATGGGTAGATCACATAACTAATGAGGAAGTATTGAATAGGATTGGGGAGAAGAGAAGTTTGTGGCACAACTTGACCAGAAGAAGGGATCGGTTGGTAGGACATGTTCTGAGGCATCAAGGGATCACCAATTTAGTATTGGAGGGCAGCGTGGAGGGTAAAAATCGTAGAGGGAGACCAAGAGATGAATACACTAAGCAGATTCAGAAGGATGTAGGTTGCAATAGGTACTGGGAGATGAAAAAGCTTGCACAGGATAGAGTAGCATGGAGAGCTGCATCAAACCAGTCTCAGGACTGAAGACCACAACAACAACAACAACAACTTGGATGAGCATATCTTTGTTGTTAACTTGCTGGATCTTAGTTGCTGTTTCTCCTTGAGGAATTCTGTGTCAGTTCCAAGCCAATTAATGATAAAACAGTCATAAACATTTCCTATGAGGAAAGCAAGATTTTCTCAAACAATTGCCTTATAATTCTGATTCCAACTGTATGGGTAATTTCATCAGCTAGCTGAAAACATGAGTCTCCATGATCTCAAATTTTATATACCACGAAAGGAAAGCCATTCTCATCCCAAAGATTGGTTTAACACCACAGTGCTTCACAAGACATGGCTCTATTAGAGGTGGTATGCCCTCAACTTCCTCCATGCTTGGAACTGTTTTACAGAACCAGTTACATGGGAACCTACAGTTTAATGATATCTCTGAACTACATCATAACTTGGCATTTTGTACATTAAGAAATCAACGCCAGAGGTGGAAAAAAGTGGTTGGTGACAGCAAAATCCAAATTAATGGCTGGTCATTGAATCCTGGATGTTCCCATTCATAGTCTGCTCTTTATCTAATGAATTACTGAGCCATAGAATATGGCCAAAAGTAACTTTGAATTGAATATTCATATATCTCTCAGGTTTAGAGAATAGTGGCTCCTATGTTTATTCTCAAACGATTACAGCCTAAAAGTTTGTGCAGCCAATTCAGCACACACATATTTCACCTCTGTGACAAACAGAAAATTGATGAATTTCACATAGGTTGACTACAACCATATATTTCACATTTATCTTGTTTAGACAATCACCAACATAAAAGTGGGCCCTGAAACCCATTAGGAGATTATTAACTAGAGCCAGATACTGATTTGTCAAACGGTTTAACAGTCACAGAAATCCAATCACACTAACATACTGTAATTTCACTAGAGTCATTGCACGGTCTGCATTTAACATAAATGGTATTTTGAAACTCAATGGAAAAATTTTCACACATTTCTGTCCAGATTTGGACTTCATGTTTCCTCACTGATCTTCAGAGACAGCTGAATGCTTCCACACACATAATATTTTCTCGAGTGGATGACAATTTATTATATTTAGTGCCTTCCTTGTGGCATTGTTACACACAGCTCCAAAGAGTAAGACGTGAAGCGATATCACACTGATTTAGTGCTGCTGATTTTCTGTTATTGAATGAGATGCATTTAGTTGATCTATAATTTAAGGTTCATGAATAAATTAATCCATTGGATACAGGGAAAAAATTAATTACTCAGTGACTTAATCCTCATGGTCGGTACAACAGGATGACACACACGCTCAAAGAGAAACTGTCCTGATTTTCAACAGGAATAATTAAGCCTGGTCAATGTTCCTGCTTGATCCAGTATAATGCAATGCACCACCTTGGTATTCTAGCATGTGCCAGTCTTTCGAATCTGGGAGCTGTTTTCATTTTATTTACTGACTGATATGGCTGGAGTTATTAAAATGGCATTTGATCATCTGTTCACTGCATTTTGTATATCTCATCACAGTGGAGAAAATCTAAAAATGTGGAAAAGAGAAACATAATTAGCCAGAAAGCTGCGACTTTGAATAACGCTACCATTTTCTCAGTTACATTAAATAGCTGCCGTTCATCTCCAACTGGTAGCTTACTATCTGCACAGAAACACTGATCATACCACAGAAACCCTTGTTTCACACTAACAAGTTCAGATGACAGTCTTACTGAAAATATTGTTGTAAATACTTTATGAAAAATAACACCTAAATTGGAAAATGTAGGTGAAACGGTGTAAAAGGCATCATTAACTGCCTTGTATTTATCAATTTTATTTAACAGCCAATAATGTACACTACAAAAAGAACATGAGTTCTTTACATAACAGTGCTAAAAGCAATTGTTTTTACGAAAAAGAATCTTGAGTTAATCACATTTACATACAGAAATATACATATACAAGCAAATAATGGAAAGCACGACAGATCTGTAAGAACAGTCAACCTTCCAAAATCCAGCCATTCAACTTTTGTGTTCATACATACAAAAATATTGGATACATTATTAAACTATTTGTTTGCGTATATACACAAATGAGATTTCCTGCACTCTTATTATGTTACTATTTTACAATACTGAGAAAGTATGCGTTATTACAAGCATACCCATTAGAAGACAAAGTGTACTTGCAGGAGTTATCAAAAGGTGATTTTCAAAACATCCATTAAATAAATATTTACTGTAGCATTTACAAGTTTTACATTCACAAATACACATATCTTCACTACCCAATAACTTATTTACACAAACAAAGACTCAATACTACTAACTGCACAACAGATTTGCTGCAGGGATTATGTTGAGAGACAGGAAAAGTGAGAAGAGGAAGGAGAAAAGGGGAGAGGGGGAGGGAAAGCAGTGGTGATGAGGGTTAGTTCCTCATTAAAAACAAACTTTTGCTTCCTTAAACAAAAAAGCTTATCTCTATTCAACATAGTAATATACAATGAAGATATTCTGTAAAGGAGTTCTATGTACTGAAAAAACAACAACAATGGAAACAGAAGGAAAAAACTATCGCCATTACAGCAAGTTGTCATGAAAATATATGTACATATTCATTTTATCTTATATCTACTGGTCTGTGTAGGAATATATGTTTACACCTTTCCTCACTCTAAATGTCACAGTGTACTGTTTTAACAGTTACACAAAAGATCAGTCAAATAAAACATAGTACTTACTCAGCCTGTGTTCAGTTCACACACGAAGAAAATACATATGATACGATGTATTTAACATTCATTCACAGTGCTACTAAAAAACCTGCATACAACAATTGACTTCATGGAAAATTCCAGATGATTGCAAATGTAAAAGGTGGAAAAGCACCTGAGCAGAAAAGGGATTAATGCTGTGAAAAAATGAAAAATGAGGATTCATACTGCTTAACTTTCAACAGTATTACCAAGCTAACCCCATAAAGAATATATAATCTGAGTGACAAAACCAAAATCAGAGTCCTGTTTCATGTTGCTTGTCACAAACATTGGATTTGTATTTGGAGGAGCAACTTTTGTAGAATCTTTGAAAGTGAATTTCACTGGTGGGCAGTGCTCAATGTTAGAGAGCTTCCTACACAAAAAGTATGTGTTACTTGTGTATATTTGAATTTTATAACCTGTATTTTTCTGCAGAAGAACAGGATCTTTAAGGCTAATGTCAAATGCAGACCCATAAGGAACTTTCCCAGAATAAACAGTATGACTGATAGGGCTTCCCGAAGAGTCTAGAACAGTAACAATAAAAGATTCATCATAATCTCTGGGTCCTAGAGGTCCCTGTTGAGATGGAAACAACAGTGTTGGAACTTGGATTCCAAACAGCATTATGGGAAAATCAACTCTTACCTCCAAAGAAAAATTTTTTCCACCAAGATTTCCACTTGGTGAAGCTGTAGGCATGGCAACAACAGCCATATGGGGAAATGTTGTAGGTGACGTATATGGGGGAGTATTGTATGAAGCATAAGGTGGCTGGGCAGATATCGGCTGAACTTTACGTATACAGCGCAATTTTGACAACTTCCTTGGTTTATTATCAACTGTGAAACCTGTAGGCATTGGATAACATCCAGGTACTGTCATATTCATCAGCACAGCATAACTTTCCTCAATAGATAATAAACAAGTAGTAGAATTCTCCGTAGTGTATGCCACTTTTTCCACAAACTGCTCTTTATTTAGTGCCAAAAAACGCAGTTTCCTCAGTATATCTGACCCAATAACTTCTCGTTTGTTGTTCCTATCAGCCGCTATGTTCACTTTTTCACACTGATGTTCAGCCCACTTATCTACTGCAGTGTAAATATCTATTTCTGGAACATCAAAGCAGTCCAGGTCAACCATCAAAAGCACAATATTGGCATCAACTTTGATAAAATTGTCATGCCGAAGAATTGCTAATGGATGTTTTCTGATGAACTGAAATGGAGGGAAAAAAACATGAAATTACATATTCATTCATAACTTTGTATATTTTCATTAATAAGCAAAATTAACTGAGAAGGAAATACATATAAAAGGAAACAAATCATATTACGCCCAAAACAGATAATCACAAATTGAGTGTCAATGTACCTTTTCACATTCTTCCTTAAGTGATGTTTCTTGGGTGTCTGATACCAACTTTAATATTGACCAGATATTATCAAGATTTAAGCTTTTTGATAAAACTTTGGCACTTATTTCACATAAATGAGGCATCTGATATGTTACTGCAGCTTTGTACAGCAAACAAGCATCTTCTGATGATTTGATGATTGGTTTATCCAAATACATGTAGCTGGAAGAATTAATATTCCATTAAAAGAGAGAAAGAGAGAAAGAAAGTGAGAGAGAGAGAGCAACAAAAGCACATGTATTAGTATGATACTTATAAATCCTGTGGACCATACATGCAATGAAGTGAGTATGGACAATGTAACACTCCGTCTTGGCTAGTTTTTCTATTGTATAACTTTATAATTTTGTGTGTTTGAACTTCGAGCAATCTTACTGAATTTGTCAGATAAAAAGACACAAATGAGAGGTACGCAACTTACACATCACAAAATTTCACATACCCTGCCACTCCAAAAAGTTTCAAGACCAAGCTAATAAAAATTACAGGAAAGTTAAGATGGCGATTTCAATGCTTCATGTATTCTACTTATTCTCCCACCACTTGAGTTCAATGCAGAGAACGTTCATACAACCACACAAAACTGTCACAAAAGTCCTTCTTTGGGATGGTGATCAACTCATGTGACACACTGGCTTCTTTGTTGTTTATGTCATGTGAATTTCTGAAATATGCCATTTTGAAGTTGGTTGGTACTGATTACACCAAGTTTCATCAACCAGGACGATTCTTCCCAGAAAAGAACTGCTTGCGTTTTGCATTTAAATCATTAATTCAAATCATGGTAGGTGTTGTTTTTATACTAAAATGTAAACTTTCATGGCCGGAAATATCATGTCCATTATAATTATCCGGGCTGTTATGCCGTGGTCGGTTGATGAATTCTGTGGTGATTACCAACGTTTCGTCTCCGACTGCGGGAGACATCTTCAAGGGGGTCCGTAGCTTGATGGAAGGTCCAACACACACACACACACACACACACACACACACACACACACACACTGGCTCGCTACTGACTGCCACTAAATTCCGTGTCCGCGCGCCCCCGCGCCGCGGCGTGACGTCACGTGTTTTGAAAACGTCAGTGCAATTGGCCGCTGTCCATCACCGTCGATCGCAGTTGCCATCACCCAGTAGTGGACAAGTGGTACACATCTTCTTTAACACCGAACTGCAGAGACCTTTCTGTACACTCTCTTCAATGGAGGACTTTTTTATTAACCGCGACACAGTTCGGTTGCGCTACCACGGAGGCTTTATGGATTGCCCAAAATTCATAAAGAAAATGTTCCGTTAAGACCGATATTAAGTGCCATCGGTTCGCCCACCTACTCGTTAGCCAAGTTTTTGACTACGCTGTTAAAACCACATGTGGGCCGTTCGGACTCGTATATAATTATGAATTCGACACATTTCATCAGCGGATTGAATGGCATAGTGGTCCAGCCGGAGGACATATTAGTCAGCTTCAATGTGGTATCGCTGTTTACCATGGTTCCACTTAATGATGTATTGGAACAGCTGGATCAAATTTTTCCTGCCGATATTTTAGAGCTGTTTAAGTGTTGTTTGACGACCACATACTTCAAGTGGAATGAACAGTTTTATGAGCAAACGGATGGCGTGGCTATGGGAAGCCCCCTAAGTCCCGTAATTGCAAACTTCTTTATGGAGAAATTCGAAGAACAGGCCTTAGGTACTGCCAGCAAGAAACCAAATGTATGGTTCCGATACGTGGATGACACGTTTGTGTTGTGGAGACATGGTAGGGAGGAACTAAGCCGGTTCCACGAACATCTGAACAGTATAAACTCAAGAATTCAGTTTACAATGGAGGAGGAGGTAGACGGCAAACTACATTTCCTCGATGTGCTTGAGTTTAGAAACAAAAATGGTAGTTTGGGCCACTCAGTGTACCGCAAACCCACGCACACGGACCGTTATTTGCACCGGGATTCGAACCACCACCCACAACAGAACCGGGGTGTTATCAAGACGTTAGCGGACAGAGCTAGAAATATTTGTGAACCTGAGTTGCTCGACGCTGAGATGGAACATCTCCACAATGCACTAACGAAGAACGGATATTCGTCCGCTGAAATAAAACGTGCGTTGAGGCAGCCACGCAGAAATCATACTGACATACAGGCTACTGCAAAATCTAAGGTTTTCCTGCCGTTTGTTAAAAATGTAACGGAAAGAATAGGGAGGATCTTGACGAAGCGGAATATTACCGTAATTTACAAGCCCACCAGGAAGATACAGGAATACCTTAGGCCTGCCAAGGACGCTCGCAAACCATTGGAAAAATCTGGAGTGTATAGGATCACATGCAGCTGTGGTGATGTTTATGTGGGTACCTCCAAAAGAACTGTTTCTAAACGTTTGGAAGAGCACAAGGGAAATTGTAGAAGAGGAGAAACGGAACGATCAGCTGTTGCGGAGCATGCTTTCCAGCCAGGGAACCACAATATTCGTTTCGAGGAGATGCAAGTACTAGCGGCCACGAGCGGATACTACGAAAGGCTCTACAGGGAGGCAATCGAAATAGCTAAACACCCAAATAATTTCAACCGAAAGGAGGAGGGTGTCAAATTAAACGGTATATGGATGCCGGTGTTAAAGAAGATGTGTACCACCCGTCCACTACTGGGTGATGGCAACGACGATCGGCGGCGACGGACAGCGGCCAATTGCACTGACGTTTTCAAAACACGTGACGTTACGCCGCGGCGCGGGGGCGCACAGACACAGAATTTAGCGGCAGCCAGTAGCGAGCCAGTGTGTGTTGGAACTTCCATCAAGCTACGGACCCCCTTGAAGATGTCTCCCGCAGTCGGAGACGAAACGTTGGGAATCACCACAGAATTCATCAACCGACCAAGGCATAACAGCCCGGATAATTATAATGGACAGGTGTTGTTTTTGTTCAGTAGTTTGCAGGACAAGCTTTTCACACTATTTTCCCTTCTTCAAAACATTCTGGAGAATACCTTGAACACTGGATTTAGAGATGATGTTCCACCGCAGTTTGAAACACAACAATGCTGCACACTATGGCCACATACTCACTACTTAACATTGCCTATTTATGACTGACTTGTCAAATGCGCATCTGTTGTTTCCAGTTGTTAGTTCAAGCTGTCATCACAGTTATTGTGCTAATGTTGCTTATCAGGCAGGAATTAAATCAGTCACTGTACTTTTTGGAGGGATGGTGTGTGCCTATATGTATACTGTTAGTGCAGATTATTCCATAGTACAGTTTATGTGTTTACAAATTTATTTATTTTACAGAAAATGACTATAGGTCTACTACTAAAACTTTTAGATACTATATTCAAAAGAGTGGCTGTACTAATGCCTCCCAACTGCCACAGCTTGCTTTATGTAGGGCAGCATATGTCACTAAACACTAGCACTAGTTCATGATACACTTATACATTGGAATTCTTGACGAGATGCTATGGATTCATGACCTAATAATATGGTCTGTTTGCTTCTATATAAACGTATGTTACTTTTGTACTCTGTAAGATAACTGCTCCTCATTCATGTCTCTTTACCCGACAGATTCTGAAGTTTAAATGTCCTAAGTTTATACAATAAAAGTGTGATTAAGATGGAGTCTGGAGCAATTACAATTGTGGTCTTTTTTAATTATTTTATGTCACTCATTCACAAAATGAGTGTAGATAACTACTCATAGTAGTGGACGTATAGGGAAGTACAGAAGCACTTCTCTCAGAACATGTTTAAGAGCCTATCCAGAGCTCAGTATAAACAAAAACTGGAACATATGATCATTCACCACTTCATACAAATACTACACGGAGAGTAGTTATCTTCATTCACCTCATTGCTTGAAGGCTTTCTAGAGACTATAAAAAATTTTCTTATATTACTTACTCAAGCATCAAATGAAATATACGAGGTTCCACATCAGTTATGGTAATGGCATCTTCTGCTGAACGAGTCAATAAAATTTCCTCGAATTTCACACTTGACATGCAAAGAACCATTTTATGTGTCCGTATTGTCTGGAATCAAGTACTTCAAATTACATTATGAATGGAAAGCCTGCACATTTCTTAATTTAAACTTAATAGATTTTGATTGTAACAGAAAAATAAACAAAACATACTGCATTGTGATACTCACAGAATAATTTATCAACCAAAAATAAACCAAGGTAATTAAGTGTACTAAGGAGTCCACCCAAAATTCTAATAGTGGACCAAGTCTGAAAATCTTTATGTTTCCAGGGCCATCTTCTGCAGTGGCTGTTATATATAAACTATTACTGCATTTTCCCATCTTAAGCTTACTGCAAATAACAAATTTTTTTACTGTAAGGAAAAAAAAAACCTCAAGAATGAACCCTGAAAATTATTTGTAAATAAAAGCCCAATGTGTCTGGTGAAAAACATTCTTAAAGTGCAAACAGCTTAAGATGGAGGTCCAGATTACTATTAATATTGCCAGCAGGGTCACTAACGTGTCAGTCAGACCATCAGCGAGAGTGCACCGCTAGTTCCTGCTGCTAATAAGGCGAGTACACCGTTCATTTGTTGCATATTTTTACTAGCTTCAAACAGGAGTGACTTATTTTCAGTTATCTGTGTAGTTACTAGTTTATTTTTGTAATTTCTGGTGTGTTTGAGTGCTTACTAGGCACAACTTTTATTTCAATAACAGTGTAGTGTACAGTACCACCGTTGCTATCGACCATTGTATCAACTCTCGTATTGTGCAGGCTTTTGTTTGTTTGCTTAGAACAGCTCAGTGAAAGTTAGACCATCAGCGAGAGCGCACCACTAGATCCTGCTATTAATAAGGCGAGTACACCGTTCACTTGTTACATATTTTTATGAGCTTCAAACAGGAGTAACTGCATCAATGGATAGGAACTGTGACTGTTGTGTACAGATGCAAGCTGAGCTTGCGACCCTTCACTCACAGCTTCAGGTTGAGTTGGCTTCCATCACACAGCTTGAGGCTGCTGCCAAGGGGCGTCACTGTGGGGGATCGGATGCGGGGATGCGAGGGACGTCAAGCATGTCCCACATGTCCTCCAATCGATCCACAAAACTGCTGTGACCTTCCCGGGTACTGCCTGCACTGAGGTTGACCCCTCACCTGTGGTCGAGTGGGAGATCATTCCAAAGTCTGGCAGGCAGCGAAAAACTTACCAAGGGGCCAACCGTAGAGCCTCCCCGGTTAGTTTGCCGAATATGTTTCGGGCGTTATCTGTGGCTGACGATGTCTCTGAGCCAGGTGCAGTCGTCCACCCTGTCACAGAGGAAGCTTCTCGGCCCGCAAGATCTGGGCATGGGTTTGCTAGTAATTGGGAGCTCCAACGTTAGGAGCGTAAGGAAGCCAGTGTGCATTCAGGGGGGAGTCATTCTGGATGTGGAAAGGGTGCTTCCGGATGCCATGAAGAGTACAGGGTGCAGCCAAATGCAGGTGGCGGCTCATGTGGGTACCAATGATGTGTGTCGCTTTGGATCGGAGCAGATTCTGTCTGGTTTTGGGCGGCTAGCAGAAATGGTAAAGACTGACAGTCTTGCTTCCGAGATTAAGGAGGAGCTCACCATCTGCAGCATCGCCGATAGAAATGACTGTGGTCCTTTGGTGCAGGGCTGGGTGGAGGATCTGAATCAAGAGGGTCAGGCAGTTCTGTGACCGTGTAGCCTGCAGATTCCTTGACTTGCGCCATCGGGTGGTGAGTTTCTGGGCTCTGCTTAATAGGTCAGGAGTCCACTACACACAGGAGGCAGCTACACGGGTAGCGGGGGCTATGTGGAAGGGACTGGGCGGTTTTTCAGGTTAGGGGGTCTCAGGGAACCACAGAAGGGGAGTCTGTCTAAAAGTGGGCAGGTAAAACACAGTCAGGTAGTTGTAGAAACGATTGGTATTGTAGTTGTAAATTGTCATAGCTGTGTTGGAAAAGAACCAGGGCTCCAAGCCCTCATAGAAAGCACTGAAGCTCAAATAGTTGCAGGTACAGGGAGCTGGCTAAAGCTGGAAATAAGTTCAGCTGAAATTTTTTCAAACGATCTAACAGTGTTCATAAAGGATACATTAAATACAGTTGGTGGTCGAGTATTTATTGCTGTCAGAGGTAGTTTGCCTTGTAGCAAAATTGAAGTAGATAGTTCATGTAAAATAGTATGGGTAGAGGAGGTTAAACCAGACAATCGGACTAAACTATTAATTGGGTCATTTTACCGATCCCCGCACTCAGAAGATACAGTTGCTGAAAAGTTCAAAGAGAACTTGAGTCTCATTTCAAATAAGTATCCCACTCATACAATTATAGTTGGTGGTGACTTCAATCTACCCTCGATATGCTGGAAAAATTATACGTTTAAAGCCGGTGGCAGGCATAAAACATCATTCAAAATTGTACTGAATGCTTTCTCAGAAAATTATTTGGAACAATTAGTTCATGAGCCCACTCAAAGCGTATATGGTTGCGAAAGCATACTTGACCTTTTAGCAACAAATAATCCTGGACAAATAGTGAGTGTTGTGATGAATACAGGGATTAGCGACCACAAGGCAGTTGCTGCTAGGCTGAATACCGTAACACCTACAACCATCAAAAAGAAACCCAAAGAATATCTATTTAAAAAAGCTGATAAAAATGCTCTTAATGCCTTTTTAAGAGACAGTCTTCACTTCTTCCGATCTGATCGTATAAGTGTAGAAAAGTTGTGGAAAGTTTTCAAAGAGATGGTATCAACAGCAATTGAGAGATATATACCACATAAATTAATAAGTGATGGTACTGATCCCCAATGGTACACAAAACGGGTCAGATCGTTGTTGCAGAAGCAACGAAAAAAGCATGCCAAATCTAAAAGAACGCAAAATCCCCAAGATTGGCACAGTTTTACAGAAGTTCAAAATATAGTGGGTACTTCAATGCGAGACGCTGTTAATAATTTCCACAGCGAAATTCTGTCTCGAAATCTGGCAGAAAACCCAGAGATTCTGGTCATACATAAAGCACACCAGTGGCAAGATGCAATCAATACCTTCACTGCGCGATAAGAATGGTAAAGTCACTGATGACAGTGCCAGTAAAGCAGAGTTATTAAACACAGTTTTCCGAATCTGCTTCACCAAAGAAGATGAAGTAAATATTCCTGAATTCCAATCAAGAACAGCTGCCAAGATGAGAAGTAGATATCCTCGGTGTAACAAAACAGTTTAAATCACTTAATAAAGGCAATGCCTCCAGTCCAGATTGTATACCAGTCAGGTTCCTCTCAAAGTATGCTGATAAAATAGCTACATATTTAGCAATTATACACAACCACTCGCTCACAGAAAGATCCGTACCTAAAGACTCGAAAATTGCTCAAGCCACACCAATACCCAAAAAGCGACGTAGGAGTAATCTGCTGAATTACAGGCCTATATCACTAACGTCAATTTGCAGTAGGGTTTTAGAACAAACTGCATTCGAACATTATGAAGTACCTCAAAGAAAATGATTTATTGACATTTAAGTAAGCACGGATTCAGAATATGTCATTCTTGTGAAACACAACTAGCTCTTTATACTCACGAATAGTAATAAGTGCTATCGATAAGGGATGTCAAATTGATTCCATATTTTTAGGTTTCCAGAAGGCTTTCGATACTGTTCCTCACAAGCATCTTCTACCGAAACGGCGTGCCTACGGAGTATCGCCTCAGTTGTGCAACTGGATTCGTGATTTCTTGTCAGGAAAGTCACAGTTCGTAGTAATAGATGCAGAATCATTGAGAAAAACAGAAGTAAAATCCGGCATTCCCCAAGAAAGTATTGTTTCTGATCTATATTAACAACATAGGAGACAATCTGAGTAGCCGTCTTAGATTGTTTACAGATGATGCTGTCATTTACCATCTTATAAAGTCATCAGATGACCAAACGACTTGCAAAATGATTTAGATAAGATATCTGAATGGTACGAAAAGTGGCAATTGACCCTGAATAAAGAAAAGTGTGAAGTTATTCACATGAGTACTAAAAGAAATCAGCTAAATTTCGATTACGCGATAAGTCACACAAATCTGAGGGCTGTAAATTCAACTAAATATTTAGGGTTTACAATTACAAACAACTTAAATTGGAACGATTACATAGATAATATTGTGGGTAGAGCAAACCAAAGACTGCGATTCATTGGCAGAACACTTAGAAGGTGCAACAGGTCTACCAAAGAGACTGCTTACACTACGCATATCCGCCCTATTCTGGAGTATTGCTGTGCGGTGTGGGACCCGCATCAGGTGGGACTGACGGATGACATAGAAAAAGTACAAAGAAGGGCAGCTTGTTTTGTATTATCGCGAAATAGGGGAGATAGTGTCACAGACATTATAAGTGAATTTGAGTGGCAATCATTAAAACAAAGGATTTTTTTGTTGCACTGGGATCTTCTTACGAAATTTCAATCACCAGTTTCCTTATCCGATTGCAAAAACATTCTGTTGGCACCCACCTACATAGGGAGAAATGATCATCACAATAAAATAAGAGCAATCAGGGCTCGCACAGAAAAATTTAAATGTTCGTTTTTCCCGTGTGGCGTTTGAGAGTGGAACGGTAGAGAGACAGCACGAAGGAGGTTCATTGAACCCTCTGCCAAGCACTTTATTGTGAATAGCAGAGTAATCACGTAGATGTGGATGTAGAATATATAACATGAATAGCAAAATCCCAACACACTTCTTTGGGGATCACCCAAAGCTATTTCTATTTCTCCGTCCAATCACAAAATTGGTTTGATACCCCACATGATCATAGTTTTGATCTAAGCATAGATGTAGTACTGAGTCAAATGCTTTTCAGAAACCAAGGAATACTGCATTTGTCTGCCTTGATTGATGACTTTCAAAATGTTGTGTGAGGAAAGTGAGAGCCGGGTTTCAAATGATCAGTGTTTTTGGAATCCATACTGGTTGGCATGGAGAAGGGCATACTTGATACTTCATTAGTCCTTATGTTTCAGTTCAGAATGTAGTCTAAGATTCTGCAACAAATGGATGTCAAAGATAGTGGAGGGTAGTTTTCTGAATCACTTCTATTACTTTCCTTGTGTTTAGTAAGTTCAAACTATAGACTGATATTATTTTTCATGGTGACCATTGGGGCTACTCTTGTTAAAACTGAGGCAGTGAAGTGAATGGGAAACTCAGTATTTTTTCAACAGCATTTTTACTGTGTATGTTGATATTATTGTGCAAAAATTCATGTGTGTTACTTCATTGTGCTGTTATATACAACAGAAATCAGCAGAATTGGCACATAACCATTTACGGTATGTTGACATCACAATGAACATGCTTTGACATCCAACTCAAACCATGATAATGAAACAGTGTTTTGAAATGTACACTGGCAAAGAAAGATGTAACTAAAGAGACAGTAGCTTCCAAAATGAGGTTTTCACTCTGCAGCGGAGTGTGCGCTGATATGAAACTTCCTGGCAGATTAAAACTGTGTGCCCGACCGAGACTCCAACTCAGGACCTTTGCCTAGGAGATGAGATACTGGCAGAAGTAAAGCTGTGAGGATGAGGCGTGAGTCGTGCTTCGGTAGCTCAGATGGTAGAGCACTTGCCCGCGAAAGGCAAAGGTCCCGAGTTCGAGTCTCGGTCGGGCACACAGTTTTAATCTGCCAGGAAGTTTCACAGACAGTAGCTTGATTTTATTATCAAGTTTAATATAAAATCATCTCCTATATAGAATCCTTTATATCTATTTCCTGACTCACAGTAACCTAGTTTTAGTTATTAAAGTGTCAGTAATGTCATATTTATTGAACTTACAAGCCATTTAAAAAATCATATTACGAGGTGCATTCAAGTTCTAAGGCCTCCGATTTTTTTTCTCCGGACTGGAAAGAGATAGAAACATGCGCATTGTTTTAAAATGAGGCCGCGTTCATTGTCAATACGTCCCAGAGATGGCAGCATCGTAAGGCAGATGGAATTTTACCGCCAGCGACGAGAATGAGAAATGTTTTAAATACTTAAAATGGCGACGTTTTCCTTACTTGAACAGCGTGCAATCATTCGTTTTCTGAATTCGCGTGGTGTGAAACCAATTGCAATTCATTGACAGTTGAAGAATACATGTGGTGATGGGGTTATGGATGTGTCAAAAGTGCGTTCGTGGGTGCGACAGTTTAATGAAGGCGGAACATCGTGTAACAACAAACCGAAACAACCTCGAGCTCGCACAAGCCGGTCTGACGACATGATCGAGAAAGTGGAGAGAACTGTTTTGGGGGATCGCCGAATGACTGTTGAACAGATCGCCTCCAGAGTTGGCATTTCTGTGGTTCCTGTGCACACAATCCTGCATGACGACCTGAAAATGCGAAAAGTGTCATCCAGGTGGGTGCCACGAATGCTGACGGACGACCACATGGCTGCCCGTGTGACATGTCGCCAAGCAATGTTGACGCGCAACGACAGCATGAATGGGACTTTCTTTTCGTCGGTTGTGACAATGGATGAGACGTGGATGCCATTTTTCAATCCAGAAACAAAACACCAGTCAGCTCAATGGAAGCACACAGATTCACCGCCACCAAAAAAATTTCGGGTAACCGCCAGTGCTGAAAAAATGATGGTGTCCATGTTCTGGGACAGAGAGGGCGTAATCCTTACCCATTGCGTGCTGAAGGGCACTACGGTAACTGGTGCATCCTACGAAAATGTTTTGAAGAACAAATTCCTTCCTGCACTGCAACAAAAACATCTGGGAAAGACAACGCACCCCCACATCGAGCTAACGTTACGCAACAGTTTCTTTGTGATAACAACTTTGAAGTGATTCCTCATGCTCCCTACTCACCTGACCTGGCTCCTAGTGACTTTTGGCTTTTTCAAACAATGAAAGACACTCTCCGTGGCCGCACATTCACCAGCCGTGCTATTGCCTCAGCGATTTTCCAGTGGTCAAAACAGACTCCTAAAGAAGCCTTTGCCGCTGCCATGGAATCATGGCGTCAGCATTGTGAAAAATGTGTATGTCTACAGGGCGATTACATCGAGAAGTAACACCAGTTTCATCGATTTCGGGTAAGTAGTTAATTAGAAAAAAAATCGGAGGCCTTAGAACTTGAATGCACCTCGTATATATCTTGGCAAAACAAAATATACGAGACAGTGTTCAGATCCCTATTATATGTTTCTTTAGAAGAGAATGAAAAATCATAGTCAAGTTTTCCCACTGAGAATAGCAGAAGACTGATGAATTCATCTTTTACACAGTTTGGTTGGAATCCTAACTGGGAGCATATATAGAGTCATAGCTTACACTGTCTACTGGTGATGACTACACAGCATATAATCAAAATACTGTACAACTTCTAAGAAAATTGTGGTAAAAGCTGGTTATCACCAGTTTACTTCTGTTTCCTAATGATATAATAGCACAATATCTTTTATGGGAAAAGATGAAACCATTCTCAAGCATTGTACCGGCACAGCATCTCTGTTCAACCATATAAACTAAGTTATCAGTATTATCACAGTCAAGAAAAGAAAAGAGAAGAGAAGCAAGTGAAGCTATACAATATAAGATCTGGACAATAAAAAGTCTTATATATGTCTCTCCTTCCTTTATTTCCAACTTGTTGAGTGCCGTGCCACTACCAAATTCGCAAGTTTTCAAATATCATCTATTGGAAAATGATAACCATAATAATACTTATTATTATTTCATTATTATGTTAATTTCCCACCCATCATATCTTTCATGTTCTCACTGGTGAGAAATACTGAGTGATTTCCCTCCTTAAAGCTCTAGTTGTTCCTTTCTTTCCTCACATTTTTGGATGAGGAAACTGATTTCTGAAGCTGATATTTGTGTTGCCTTTTGTTAATGTCTGTTTCTGCTGGTGCCTATTACAAAAATAGAAAACAATAAACAAAAATGAGGAAATGCAATAATTCATCTTTAGCTGGCTGACCCACAGTGTATAAAATGATGTAACAGCATAGCCATTACCAGCATTAAAGTTACTGCTTTTTCTCTAGTTTCAGTACCATCTCAGTATGTTTATGTTGTCTCAGTGACCGTGTGTGTCAGAATGTGTATTTAAACTATAAAAAAGAGTAGTAGTTAAGAAACTAGTAACATGTGTTCTGATGTGTATTTCTATGCACCACACATCAACAATCTGCAAGTGAGTGGTGTCTTTCCTTAAATGATGCATCATAAAAACAATGCTTTTGTATTTTTAATTGCAGTTTAATTTCGTGGGAAATTTTCTTCATTAATTCAATTTATGTCATTTAGAGCACTCCAAATCAATTAAATAAAAAAATTGGGTTATTATCTAACAATAGTTGCAGCTCTCAAAACAATAGAAATGAGACATTCTACGCATTAGCAGTTAAATCTCCAAAAAGTTTAAAAGAGAATTTAAAGCACAAATGACCAAAATATGAATTTCTGAAACTAAAAACAATACACTTCCACCATACACTAGTGTAATTAATGGTGAACAGAAAATCAAGCTCGATCCCCATCTAAGACTAGAAGTAAATGCTCACCAATTCTTCTAATTTTTTTCATTGCTAAATGCAATTTTGCAATAGCGATAATGCTGTAAAATGCTATTACCATACTGTGCATAAGAATGCTATTACCATAGTCTACTTCTCATTTACTGTAGTTTACAATCTACTTGGCCCCGCTACCAATTACAGTACTACATAAGGTATACTCCTAGTAACACCAAACTAGAACAAACAGTTTATCCTTATGAAACATAAAAAATTTATCATAATCATCTGACTTGGCACATAGTACAAATAAAGCAACACAGCAATTAAAATGACATGACTGCAACACTGACCTCTACGGCATCACCACTTCCTACAAGCAGCACACAGTCACTGAAACTGGCTGAAGTTCTCAAATATTCCAACCTTTCTTTCACGTCAACTTTTGAAAGCTGCCATTTTGAGTTTTCCACTTTTGCATAAAAATTAAACAACAATCACATTAACACGGGTATTTGAACCTTTACAAAACATTTGTGATAAATTATTACATACAGTAAGGAAAAAAATCAATGTGACTCTACCTATTGGTGTTCCTTCATCTGTATCACCAGCTTCCATTTTGCTACTGAAAAGCAAAAGTATTGTCAATATTATAATGCGAATCCAAGATGGAAACAACACACAAAAAACATTACAGGCTATCACTAACCTACAGATGAATGAAAAACAGCAAATACAAATATCTGAAGATGAGGTAGTTGCTACTGACATAGAGTTTACACTCAAAATCTAGTGCAACTGACCTACCCTAAATCAGACCCTGTCCTTCAGTGCTATTACTTACATAAAAAATTAAAACTACATTCAATTCCCGAAATGTAATCTTATTAGATATTATCTTCACACTAATTATTTCCTTCAATTTCCTCATACCATTTGGTCTATCCAATAATTTTTGAACGTGATGTCTAAGGGAGACTACCAAAAACTACTAAATTTGTTCGTGTGTTCCGGTTTAGGCAGAGACACGTAGTGAACATAATGCAACTTTTGACTGGAATAAACTTTATTTGTTAAAGATTATTGAAGGCAAGCATTCTCAACTGAGTACATACTATCACATCTTTTGATCCAGCTGCTGTACTATTATGATGTGATTACGGTACACTATGGAAACAAATACTTATTAATCAAAACTTAATAGATGGTCCACATAAGGGAGATGTACTGGAGGGCAATATTATGGAAATGGAAGAGAACACAGAGGGAGATGAGAAGGGAGATATGATACTGCATGAAGAACTTGACAAAGCACAGAAAAGCTTCAGACAAAAAAGGCCCAAGGAATAGACAACATACCATTAGGGCTACTGATAGCCTTGGGAGAGCCAGCCAAGACGAAACTCTTACATCTGGTGAGCAAGATGTATGAGACAGGCGAAATATCATCACACTTCAAGAAGAATATAATAATTCCAATACCAAAGAAGGCAGGTGCGGACATGTGTGAAAATTACTGAACTATCAGTTTAGTAAGTCGCAAATGCAAAATACCAACACAAATTCTTTACAAAAGAACGAAAAAAGTTGTAGAAGCCGACCTCGGTAACAATCAGTTTGGGTTCTGGAGAAATGTAGGAAAATGCGAGGCAGACCTTACGACTTCTCATGGAAGATACTGTAGGTTAAGGAAAGGCGAGCCTAAGTTTATAGCATTTCTAGACTTAGAGAAAGTTTTTGACAATGTTGACTGGAATACTCTCTTCCAAATTCTAAAGGTGGCAGGGGTAAAATACAGCGAGCAAAAGGCTACTTACAATTTGTACAAAAACCAAATGCCAGTTATAAGATTCGAGGAGCACGAATGGGAAGCAGTAGTTGAGAAGGGAGTGAGACAAGGTTTGTAGTCTATCCCCGATGTTATTCAATCTCTATACTGAGCATGCAGTAAAGGATACAAAAGAAAAATTTGAAATAGGAATTAAAGTCCAGGGAGAAGAAATAAAAGCTCTGAGGTTTGCTGATGGCATTGTATTTTTGCAAAGGACTTGGAAGAGCAGCTGAACGGAATGTACAATGTCTTCAAAGGAGGGTATAAGGTAAACATCAACATAAACAAAACGAGGATAATGAAATGTAGTAGAATTAAATAAGGTGTTGCTGAGGGAATTAGACTAAGAAATGAGACACTTGAAGTAGTAGATGAGTTTTGCTATCTGGGAAGCAAAATAACTGATGATGGTTGAAGTGGGGAGGATATAAACTGTAGATGTAATGGTGAGAAACGCTTTTTTGAAGAACAGAAATTTGTTAACATCAGGTATAGATTTAAACATAAGAAATTCCTTCCTGAAAGTATTTGTGAGTGTAGCCATGTATGGAAGGGAAACATGGACGACAAACAGTTTAGACAAGAAGAAAATCCAGAAGATTTTGAAATGTGGTGCTACAGAAGAATGCTGAAGATTAGATGAGTAAATCATGTAACTAATGAGGAAGTACTGAATAGAATTGCGGAGAAGAGAATTTTGTGGCACAATCTGACTAGAAGAAAGGATCAGTTGGTAGGACATGTTCTGAGACATCTATGGATCACCAATTTAGTACTAGAGGGAAGCACGGGGGGTAAAAATTGTAGAGGGAGACCAAGAGATGAATACATTAAGTAGATTCAGAAGGATGTAGGTTGCAGCAATTACTCGGAGGTAAAGAGGCTTGCTCAGGAAAGTTAACTGCTGAGGTCATCGGTCCCTTGGCTTACACACTACTTAACCTAACTTACGCTAAGGACAACACACGTATCCATACACAAGGGAGGACTCAACCCATCACTGTCAGCACCTACATGTTTTTCGCATCAGATTTTCATTAAAGCCTTATGAATTTGTTGGGAACGAAAACTATGAAATATATCTAAAAAGGTTGAAGAATGAGTAACATCTGTTAAAAATAGATGTACGAGTATGGAGAGAGCTATCACGAAGCTCCATGTAGCATTAAACACAATATGCTGAAGCTCAAAGTGATTGAGAAGGCTTGCAATGTAGTACAATGATGCAGAAGATAAATGTAAAGTTTTGTTGCAAACTGCAAAAACTGCAATGTTTATGGCAAGTGTATGTAACAGGGTAATTCCATGTCAGTTCAACCAAGGGCTGCAGCTCATAGGCTCAGATATGACTGAAATTCAGTACACTAATTCTACCACATGTGGAACACTCGTGTACAAAGTATCAGTTTCCCCTGCCAATTAGTTCCAGAATTATGACTTGTGAAAGAAGGTGGCGTGACTCGGAAATTGCAACCCGCATCTGCCAATCTATCTTCAGACCCAACTTCAGGTCTTCATAACTTTGGAACTATTCCACACAGTCCAATGAAATTCTTACAACCCAGTAACATCCACACTCCATGAATCAAAACACCAAGAACATATTTCTGAGGGAAAATAAAAAATTCCAAAATGTGATTAAAAAATGTAATACGTTAAATGTACATATTGTATGTGCCCTCTATGCCAAATATAATTCACTCAAAAAGGGTATTTTTGTTGTTGTTGTTGTTGTTGTAAGCTTAATGTGGCCTAAACAAACACAGAACTCATCTTGCCCATATCAGTCACACAAACAGAGTTACATGCACATGAAAATACAAAAATTTGAAAAATTACCTGACAAACACGGATTTTCTCAAGTGTGGTGGCACAAAAGGGACAAGTGATATCCAAGCCAAATTTCAAACACTGCATAAGTAGACCATAATATAATATGTGGCAAAATTTCAACTTATTATTGCAAGGCATTTGTGCACAATAAAAGTTAGAGACGTATTTGGTTACGTTTCTTTTAACACGATTTAGCAAGTAATAGTGATGATGCAGACAGCTTGTTTCATATAAAGCTGCAGCAATTGTTGGGAACCATTAGGCAACAGAAAGTTAAACAATGGTAGTTTTGAGGGACAGAATGAGTCATTGTTAGGCAGGAACAACAAAAGAAACAAGCAACAATTACTGGTTACTCATGTTTTTAAGATTCTATTTCAGACTGGTCAGTACTGTTGTGGAAAGTCAGTATGGAGGCAGAAGAGTGTACTAGTGGTGCTTTTGTTCAAACAAGTTGCAGTATTGGTAGAGCACAAGCATTTGAATGTCATAAAACAACATATGGAACAAAATGTGGCATTTGCTTTGTACTGTATGATCTGGATGAATTGACCCAAGATTTGTTGCTATGGAGATCCGGATACACCCTGTGGGCACAATAAGTACAGTTCCAGGAGACTTTAGTGTTTGCTATCATCACATGAAAGTGTTTCTCGATAAGTATTCTTTCCTACAAAGAAGTGGTTTTGATCCATTTTGGATTCATAAGAAGTGTAGCCTCAGAGAAATTGATATAAAATCAGTATTGGAAGTGAATCAGTGCATGGGACTTAATATGAAACCAGGACAAAAGTTATGTTCCAGGTGTGTTACACTGCTAAAAAATGAAGAATATTCTGATAATTTACATGACAGTGATGAAGAGTATCAGCCACCTACAACCACAGTGGATGAGCAATTAAATACTTCAGTGACTGCTCTTGGTTTGTCTCCCATGAAGACACACAAAGTTGGGAAAAGAGACAGGCCCAGCTATGGTAGAAGAAAACTACAAGAAGCTCAAATGGAATTAAAACACAAAATAGCTGACACACTAATGGTGAAAGAGGAAGAACTATCTGCTTCAAAGGAACAGAAATCGTGCCACAAATGCTCTGATTTGGACAAAATTGTGCATGATTCGAAAGAAAAATGTGCCATATCCACACGCCAGAAAAAAGTAGCTATTCTTACCCTTGCACCTTCCAGCTGGTCTATTGACTACACTGCAAAGGAGTTCAATGTTTCTACATATATGGTAAAGCAAGCTAGGAAAATAAAAGCAACCCAAGGAGTGCTTCCACAACTTCAGCAGGCTCAGGGTAAGCAATTGAGTTCAGAAATAACGGTGCTAGTGTCGGAGTTTTATGAAAATAATGACTACAGCTGAATAATGCATGGAAAAAAGATTATGTAACGGTGAAAATGGGAAATGTACGTGTACAGATGCAGATAAGACTGTTGCTATGCAACATATCAGAACTATATGTAGAATTCAAGGAAAAGTATCCCAATACCGAAGTAGGTTTATCATCTTTTTTCATTCTTCGGCCAAATTGGGTTGTGCCCGTAAGTGCAAGGGGCACACACAATGTTTGTGTATCTGAGACCCATCAAAATACTAAGCTGATGTTTGCTGCTATAAAGGATTCTGGTCTGGATTACAAAGGTGCAATGACACTGCTAGTATGTGACATCACTTCCTACCAGTGCATGATACACAGGTGTGAAAAGTGTCCTGGTAAGGCAAATCTTGCAGAACACATGAATAACAAACTGCATGGTGAACTCCTTATGGATGATGATGATGAACTTGTTTCTTAAAAACAATAGACACACATGGATCGCACGAGTCTTGAAACAAAGGAAAGTACAGTGGAAGATTTTGTTGAAATGTGTTGTCAAAAAACGGACAAACTGACCACACACAGCTTCACAGCAACAGCACAATCGGCTTATCTCCAGTTTTGTAAGGATAATTTGAAACAAGATGAAATTATAGTAATACTAGACTTTTCTGAAAATTATGCATTTATAGTTCAAGATGCCGTCATTGGGACAACAATCAAGCAACTGTCCAGCCAGTTGCGATTTACTATAGAGGTGAATCAGGTGATGTGTCTGTCATGAACCTGTGCGTTTTCAGTGACTGTTTAATTCATGATGCCATTGCAGTTCATGCCCACATTCGCACTGTCATTGCATATGTGGAAAACGAGCTGCCTCACATACATATACAAAATACTTCAGTGATGGGGCAGCTAGTCAGTATAAAAACTGTAAAAATCTCAAAAAGTTATGCATGCATTACCATGATTTTCAGATTCACGCAGAATGGAATTTTTTCGCAACAAGTCATGGTAAAAATTTATTTGATGGTACTGGTGCTACCATTAAGCGCTTGGCATCACGAGCTAGTCTGCAGCACCCTACAGAAGGTCACATTCGAACACCTCTTCAATTATTTACTTGGATACAAAAAAATATCTCTGGCATACAATCATTCTATGTTTCGAAAGATGAGGTGAAATCAATCAAAGAGTGTGATTGGCGGCACACTGCCTGCAAACAAAAGGAATACAGGTTTGAGTTTGTGTCAAGCATAGAGTGTTAGCTTGCTATTACAATCTACATTACACAGAGATTGCACAGAGCAAAAGGTTTCTTTCCCAGCAACAACAAGGCTCTGCATTGTTGGGAAGAAAAGAATAGCAGTGTGTGAAAAGTTGAACCCTTGTGCGACACACACTGAGATAGCATGATTGGTAACCAAATGCCCACAAAATGCATGAATCCAAGTTAAACTGCTGGAGACTTTACTAAGGTGTACAAATGAGGTACACAGCTCCTACAGACAACTGACAGAGGACAGGACCAGTCAGTT
Organism: Schistocerca americana; assembly: GCF_021461395.2. Classification (NCBI taxonomy): domain Eukaryota; kingdom Metazoa; phylum Arthropoda; class Insecta; order Orthoptera; family Acrididae; genus Schistocerca; species Schistocerca americana. Next base: position 28,698,957 of record NC_060123.1, read on the forward strand.
CAGCTTGTTCAGTTTGGAGTAGGCAACCACCCAAACCACAGTTCAAGCCAGTGTGCATCACACAACAAAGACATTCAGACCTGATAGACCAATGTTGTGACTGATTCCAGAGAGGTGTAAACTGAGATTAGATTAGATTCAGTTTTCCTTCCACAGACCCAAAAATGAGATGACAGTCTCCATATGCATTTAGGGAGCATCTGTAACTTAAACTGTTCTTGGATTTTCTGCCAGGTTGAGTTGTTTATTTTGCAGGAATCTACAACAAGCTGACTTGGTTCCATCTTGGGGTAATGGCAAATAAATTATGATCTAATTATATTTTATACCTTCTATCAGGACTCCCATCTCTAGGCTATAAGGTTCAGCATTCGTGTCAAGATAGCAGCAAATCTTGTCTATATCAAAACTGAAAAAACTCTACTAAACAATGGCTTTGACTTTTGCATGTATGTACTCTGTGATGTAATAAATGAGCAAAAAGAAATAAATCCAAACACTGATTATATTTATTTTGTTCCTATAGGCCTACTTTTTTTTAAATATATGTTGTTATGACAGAACAATAAGTAGCATAATCTGAGTTCTATGTTGTGTTGAATCGTGATAAATTGGTTGTCTGTTGACAAAGTCACTGGATCTGTCACAATAGCATGCTATTTTCTAGAAAGAAGGTTATAGTGGCAGGGTGATCTGTAGCACAGCCTGAGGTCTAGGTTGTGGTAACAGGTAACAAAGTGACTGAGTTGAAGACACCATTGGACATGACCGTAAATTTTTATTATTATTCAACAAAAATAAACAACAGTGATTCCAAACCTCTCCAGAGCAATAGGCGTTCTCCGGTCAATTGGTACCTAAAAGCACACACTATGAACATGAAACAAACCACAGAAGCCACAGTGAAATTCAAACAATCAAGTGTACTGCATTGCATTTATTTCTGTAAAAGAAACTCTTGTCAGACTATGTATGCAGCAATGTGCTAATTTTTGCAGAAATGCTTCAGGACTATTATTACCACAGCATTTAGTTTATAAGCATAAATCAAATATCAACAGCTCATATAACATTTCAAACATCTCTGTGAATACCATCGTCCAATGTTACAACATAATCTGTCTGCATGTACTGGTAATTATTAATTCCTTTTGCTTTGAGCTAACTTTCTGTAACAGTGTCCACATCTCTCTTAGTACAATATTATTTCACATAAATAATAGTTTCTATTACCAAGGTCTGGAAATTCACGAAAAGTGCGTGGAATCTAACAGATAGTAGTGATTATTTGTTCACCCAAAAGAACAATGTGACAAGAGAAAGTTTTTTATAAGCACGATTTAAGATCCGTAGTGGAAGCTTTTAGAAATTCATTTACCAAACAACAAGCGCATGATTATAATTTTTCGTAAGTGAAAGACATCTTCAACAAAACTGACGTTGACCCACTGTAGTCTAATGTTAATTTCTTACACACAGACTTGACAAACGCCTTTAAACCGGCAAATAACTCAAGTTAAATTCCTCATAAGCCTGTAAATATGTTACTAAATTCATTACAGGCAGCGATAGCTTTTACAGAAAGTACAATGCAAAACAACAAAATAAAACAGCTCTGTACTTCTCCTGTACACCAATAGCCCGCATAGATATTTGTGAATGTATATCTATAAGTATGTTCACAAAATAGCGAAGTAGTCAAGAATGCCCTCGTAAATACAAGACGCTCACTACTGCCTGTTTAATAACTTCAGTGTATAACGTACCTTGTTCGTATTCTTTTTCCAGATTCTGGGCTATCTGCTAAATTTTCAGGTTGAATATTTCGTTTCATGTTTGTATTCATTCCTGTTACAGTTCATGAAAAACTATCTTAGCAACTGTACACGAAACAAATACAGCGGCAATACAAACACGTCTTTACAAGTAAACAAAACACTGGCGCATTTGTATACACACTACCTAAGATCTTGCTGCAAAGATATTCATAAACACAAAAGACTTGAACTTTAAATTGATTTTTGATCTATAACGTCAAGTTTTTCTATAGTACCATTGCCTCAAAATACTGGTAATCAATAAGTATGTTTTCCTGGTTTATGAGAACGTCGACATAATCAGATCAATACAAAACTTTCGATGGCAACGGCAAAGCGTTTGGGCGGGTATTTCAGATTCATTATACAGCAAACATGTAGCGATGTTTATAGACTAGCAATTGAACATCGCTAAATCACATTGACTGATGGCTCTGGATCTTCCTTATTTTCTGATGAAAAGGAAATGTTGTAAACAGAGAGAGACCGAAAACTTGTTTGTATTGCAAGGGCTTCATGCAACAGAGATCCGTTATTTAGATTTCATTCTTAAGGTTCTGAATAAAACATTGCAAAGTCAACAATAATCTAATTTTAGTGTCTGAGATTGGCCTTAGTCACTTGCAAACTATTGGACGTTGTCTATTATTAGCCCGTGGCATAATGGAATATGAAAACACGTTTTTTCACCATTTGACGTAAAATGAAATGACCAAATACCATGGACTTATTTGGTGAAAAGAAAGGTTGCATTTAATGCGAAAACTATTCACAGTCATGTTTGGGATTAATTATATATGTTTCTTGCAGGTAGACAATACGTTTATTAACGTACGTGAGAGGTTACAAAAAGCTAAGATCGTTCATTACTCTTTACTGAGAAGAAGCACTGAAAATTTTAATGTCATTATTAAACTATATTATTAATACTAAATTTGTACTAAGTGTCTGTATACATCCTAGTGAGCGCACACTCGACCCATTCCGCCCTTGTTACGAACTGAATGTATCTCTTCTTCGTTTGCAACGACATTATGTTTATTCGTTACTAAGAAAGTATAATAATATTTGTGAAACGCTTAAGCAATCAAAGATTTGAAACAATGTTCTCAATAAGCAGAGTATCGCCTTCCCTTGGTTGTTGGAAAATAGAATTTACTCTGTAGTAAAAGCTCGGTAAGGTTGCCTGCCCTGCTACGTCGACTGAGCGGTAACGCGCATGCGCAGCAAGGCCGCATGCGTTGTGTAGCTCAGTGAGTTCAGTTGTGTTGATGGCGAAGGTGGTGTTAGTAGTGTGGTTTGGAACTTGACGCTGAAATGTGTTTTGGAATGTGAGAGTCACGCGAGTGTTAATGTTGATAGCCTGAGCAGAAGTAGTGCAACAGTGACTGTAGCTGCAGTGTGACAATAATGTGAAGAACAAGAAATATAATGTGCCCCGAAACAGTGTACTGAAATTTGCTGGAACGATGAATGCCCATGTAAGTCGGTGGCTTTTGTGGAACTGGGCAATTACTTTAGTCTCCGTATATGCATCTCAACACGGAGGAACATCGAAAATAACTGACACCGACACCCTACCACACCATGGAAGATGTGAGCCCATAACTGTTCCATTTTGCTTGGATTTGCAATATAATACGACTATCATGCCGAATATGTTTCATCATCAGAAACAAGAAGACGCTGGAATGGTTGTTCACCAATATTTTCCGTTAGTGAAAGTGAAATGTAGTCCAGACTTGCAGTTCTTCTTGTGTTCAGTGTATGTTCCTGTGTGTACTGTGCTGGATTATCCCCTTCCTCCATGCAGGTCACTTTGTTTATCTGCTAGAAGTGGTTGTGAGGACCTAATGAACAGATTTGGTTTTCAATGGCCAGAGGAATTAGAATGCTCACGCTTCCCTGATCAAGATGAACTTTGCGTTGGGGAAAATAACACAAAGAAAGAAACGAATAACCCATCTGGCTACCCACTCGATACCACTGCTGTTGGTTCTAATTCTGTACTTGACGATTTAGGCCCAAAGTTTCCAGTTGGAGGAAAAGATCGCGGTTTCGTTTGCCCCCTTCAGTTTAAAGTTCCCAAAATGTACGGTTATTCGTTGAAAGTTGGTGACAAAGTTGAAGAAGATTGCGGTGCACCCTGTGACGGCATGTTTTTCACAAGTGACGAGAGGAGTTTTGCCCGTGTGTGGGTAGGCGTGTGGTCAATCCTGTGTGCAATATCTTGTTTATTCACTGTACTGACGTTCTTAATTGACACAGATCGCTTTCGGTACCCAGAAAGACCAATCATATTTCTTTCACTGTGTTACCTCATGATAGCTCTGGCGTATGTAGTGGGCTTTGCCGCGGGTGACTCTGTTGCGTGTCGAAGACCATTCCAGGCACCTGTGGAACTTGCACAGCTTCAGATGGTTTCTACAATCACGCAAGGAACGAAGGATGAATGGTGTACAATACTCTTCATGGTCCTCTACTTTTTTAGTATGGCATCGTCAATCTGGTGGGTCGTATTGACACTGACTTGGTTCTTGGCTGCCGGTCTGAAGTGGGGTCATGAAGCCATTGAGGCGAATTCCCAATACTTTCACTTGGCAGCGTGGGCGATTCCTGCAATTAAAACCATCACGATCCTGGCCATGGGGAAAGTAGAAGGTGAGCTCTTGTACTAGCTGTTAAAGAGAACTAATTACTAAGTGTTAGTCTACATGATCTGTGTTCATATTTGTGGCATGTGCATTTTCGCTCAAGGTTTACACCAAAAGCTGTTTCATTACTTCCTCGTTAAGAGATGAACTCTTCACATATAATTCTGTGCATAGGATGAAATTGTCAGTTAGTGTTTCCTCATTGCATGCTAAATAACAATTCGCCTATATGCGTTCTTTTCCGAAAAGCTCACTTTTAACATTCTGATCTATTTTCACGTCGCTTCTGTTGCTGTCTCGTTTATAGCTACTGTACTATGTAGTATTACGGAGGTTTCAAGATATTTGCATAACGGGAATATTTTCAGTTTAGCATTAGCTTTACTGCTTAGTGTTATTTTAAAAAAGTGAATTTTTACACTGAGCTTACTGGCGTGGTACTTGACACTTGGCGTACGTATGGTTTCATTCGTTTCTGTAAATCGCGTTAGGTTTAGAGCAAGCACACGGACTGATTGCTCCTCCCTTATCTTCGTCTATTGTGGTTAGCATGCGTCGAACGTGTCATTATATAGCATGGATAAGTTCAGTCTTTTCCGTACAGCCTAGTTCCTCCCCTCGATGTTTGGAACTGAATACTGTTTATTATTATGATACGCCAGGAGAAGTGTGTTCAGAACAGTAACTGCGGAAACTGATATTTTTGTTTCGGTACACTGACAGATGCAATTTTCATTGCGTTGTACACTGTATGTACGAAAAGCGAAGCGAAGATTCACTAGAGAAACACTTCAAAGACAGTTTAACCAGATTGTCAGAAAACAGGCTGATATAATGAATATATATATACCTACGAACAACGACCACCTCTTCGTGCTTGGTATGTTGGGGGGATTGAAACTTCCTGTCAGATTAAAACTGTGTGCTGGACGGTGGGGGATTGCAAAAATTATCATAGAAGTTTGCAGGAGGTATTAGGAACTTGTGATCGTCACAGGTAAACTTTCAACAGAAAATTGAAATTAATTGTGCCTTTAGGATCGTTCCATCGACGTTAAAATAATTGTTCAATCACTGAGCTGTTAACAAATGATCATACGTGAAGTGGGAACCGAAGTATGGGTACCCGTGTTAAACTGTTACATTGTTTTTGATATCCCACCATACATTTGGTAATAAAACTGTCGTATTCCGACTCTGAAGAGGAGCTGGGTTAGTTAAAATAAACGGGCTACCAAGGTTTAAGAGAAATGATGTAAGGGAGAACATTAATATCCGTGTGGACAATGATTCGTAACAAAGTATCATGTATCTGGCAGTGACAATCAGTGTAGATGTGGAGACTACAACGGTCATATTTATTTAATAAAGCTATCGAAGATGGCAGGTAGGCATAAACTCATTCTTAGAATGCTAATAAACGAGTTAGTATGTGCGAGAGCTGTATTGTGAATCGCTTACTTGAATTACAAAGTTTCATAGATCGAAACTATGGAACCTATATTGAGGCCATGGGGTATATAAACAGACGGAGAGCAGGATTGGCCTCAGGTTTCTTTGATTACCTGGAGATTGCCACGTTACGACGCCAAAAAGTCTGAGTTTGCAGACACTCGAGGTCTGTTAAGTACGGTTTCGCGAAAGCTGAAGTCACACTATTTTGAAAAATCCAGTATTCGGTAACAAAGTAGGTACTGCTGACATACGGAGCGTGAAGGTGAAGATGGTAACTCGCGCCAAACCATCACTTCCACATAGTGATCGCTGTAGCACGGAAGTACCTGTAAATTTATTGGATTTCAGTTGTTCTTATCTGCAAGTAGAATTAAATGTCAACATGCATTGAAGTGTTGAACGCAAACTTCAGGTAGGCCTATATATTTTTGACTATGTTTGTGGGCACTACCTCTTTCGTAATGATGATTGAGAATTTCACACAGCGCTGGAATAGTTTTCTGTACGTGCACTAATCCAGAAGCTTATTGTTGGTATACTCAACTACATCCAAACGATAGCGTTGTAATTACGCATTTTTATTTGATCTGTATGTGCAGCTAACACGTATTGTAAAATCATGTATTTAGCAGTCAGATTTAGTAAATGGTATTGAATGTAGTTAGAATTGCGTTTGTTCCCATGAAACTTTCGAAACACGCAGTTACTTTTGCCATGGCACCATAGCCAACGAATGTAGATGCAAACACTCATAGGACCATGAGCAGTGCATAATAGTTTCGGTTCATGAAGTGCTGAAAAATCTATTGTAGTAATTTCCTTACCTTCCCTTATTGGGCTATTTGCGCTATGATCTTGTGTTGCAATTCTCTCAGCTAGTCGTGATTCCCAACGTTTAATAGCAATAGTAACAGAAAAAAACAGGACCAACAGCGGTGGTACTGAAATGCAAATTTTGCCTGTATGTACGCGACGATTAACAAGGGTGAAGACGAACACGGGAATTTTAATTTTTCGTTATTTATTATTGTCCGTTATTAGAATATATAACGGATATTCACCACATGTGGGACGAACAGTAGTAACTAGCATAACGGGTAGCAATGTGTAGGAGAAAAGATGCGCATTCGGGGTACACACAGCTGTTTTTCCTTGTTATATTGTTTCGGTGCTCACTTATAAAGCAAGACTCATAAATTAATCGTTTTGGGGAACAGAAAACTTATTTGGAAACCACTGAGTAATGTAAACTTAGCCACGTTCTCGTATCTATCGCTGTAGTGTAAACCAATAAGCATCAATCGATTTCTGCTCAAATGTAACTTAGGTCTCTCCATTCTAGGACTTACAGTGATTACTGTATATATCTTTCGATCTTCATTGTGTCCGCTTGCGACATGTCTGGCAACTAGATGTCTACCTTGTTTACCGCGGAAAAATATACACCACCTTAGAGTTATTGTATGAGGCATAAATGTATGTTGCGGGTTCCATTTTTTCATGTGCCGTGAGTACGTCACCATCTGTTTACCTTGTAAGCGCAAAGTGTGCTCATCCACAGGAGCACACTTCACTTGCTTAGTATATCTCAGTATGAAAAAGCATGTGTAGTCGATGTATAAACGATGTAGTTAATATTTTGCCCTAATTTGTTGATGGAGTTTCTGCATCAGTTAGTTTGACACTTACACATATTGTCTTTCCTGTGTCATTCGTGAATGAAGAGGAGAAAATAGGCCGTGTGATATTTTGGAATACTACGACACAGATTGTGTAATCAGTATCGGTGCCCCTGCACAGCCGTTCATTCTTCCAGGATTCCCAATTCTGGCCTCTGACTGACTTGTGCTGACTGAATCAGCCAATTAAAACACTAATTAAATGAACACTATAGCGTCGGAAGCTCTTTAAGACTGTTCGCAGATGATGCGATTGCGTGTAAGAATGTAACAGCGCCAGAAGACAGTAACTATTTGCAGAATGACCTCCAGAGAATTGATGAATGAATGATGCAGGCTCTGGCAGTTGACTCAGAACGTTAATAAATGTAAGACGTTGCGCATGCATAGGAAAATTACTGTACAACTACACTGTTCATGAGAGACTACTGGAAACAGTACCTGCCGTAAAATATCTAAGTGTTACTACCAAGGACTGATGGAAGAGATACAGAAGATCCAGCGAAGAGCGGCATGTTGTCACGGGATCGTTTAGTTAGTACGAGAGAGTTACAGAGATGCTTAACAAACTCCAATGGCAGAAGTTAAAAGACAGGCGTTGTGAATCGCGGAGAAGTTTACTGTTGAAATTTCGAGGAGAGTCGGACTACATACCACTTCCTCGCACATATATCTCGCAAAATGAGCACAGCTGAAAATTCGAGAAATTAGGTCTAATACAAAGGCATACCGACAATTCACCTTCCCACGCGATTCGGAGTGCAACAGGGTAAGTGGGAATAGTTAGTAGTACCAAAGTACCCTCCGCCACACGGCGTTACATGGCTTGTGGAGTATGATGTATATCAGATCGCTTGCGGGTTTTGCATGCTGCGTTCTTTGCAGATCCTATACTCCAAATTTTAGAAATCATTACGCCAACTTAAAGTTTCTGTTCGCACTCCCCCAAATCTGAATTTGTATGGTTATTTGTTTCGTAAACTTACCAAATGTTCAAATATGTGTGAAATCTTATGAGACTTAACTGCTAAGGTCATCAGTCCCTAAGCTCACACACTACTTAACCTAAATTATCCTAAGGACAAACACACACACACACACACGAGGGAGGACTCGAACCTCCGCCGGGATCAGCCGCACAGTCTATGACTGCAGCGCCTAAGACCGCTCGACTAATCCCGCGCGGCGTAAACTTACCGCTAGATTATTTTTCGACATTATTTGATTACAGTACTTTAACTCTATGCTATTTTATCCTGCCGCCGTTTCCGCGGCTGAGCCAACACTGATGCCCATTTGAAGCAAGCTGCCAACCCCTGCAAAAGTTAGAATTTCAACTATAAAATACGATGAGATCCAGCTATGAAAGAGCGATATAATATGTGGTTTGACGTCGTCTGTATCTGAATGAATCACTGGCTTTCATGTCTTTTCAGAATGCGTGAGTGCCTGTCTGGGACTATTCACACCGCTTACGTTCATCTGTTGTGATTGTGTCATTTATTTGAATATATTTTGTTTTTTTATATATGCTAGGAGTAATTATAATGATTTTATTCGGGTAAAGAGCTGAATTGAGAGCTTTAGCAGCTGCTGCACGCATCAGACTTCAAATAAATGTAGCACTATGTGAAGTCTTGACTTATGACTCTAAGCTAAATATTAATATAGGCCCATGCAACGAGTCATTTAAAATTCCTCGCTATCACCAGGATGACTCCACTAAAATTAAGTATCACATGTTATTGATTTTATATCATAAGATTTTGAGGGCAACCTGTGACGGTACGAAACGAAGATTCTTCGTTTTCGGACGTGCAGCCGAGTTACGCACAATATTCCGAGGTGGGTTCTGCGTACTCGCCAGCTGGATCCCAACCTGGCCATTATTGCATACATAATGAGTGAAGCTGTTAACATTTTTGTTGTGTAGTAACATTTATCGGGAACGGTATTAAGATTTACAGTTGCTGCTGCTTGGCATAATGCACTCGTTGTCAACCATGCGGAGCCAAGTGGAACTAAGAACACGAAACACCAGTTTCAATTACAAACTTTAATAGGAAAAAGTTATTTTAGTAGCTGGATAAACTACTATTGTAGTCTTTGAAATTCGGCATACAAAGCCTATTTGTAGTAACATGTAGTCGGTGGTTATAATTGAAATAATTGAAGTGCATGCCCAATGTGGGCTGTAATTATCGTATGACAGCGAAACTTGGTAGGTAGGCTAGCAGGTTAATGCTGAACCGATTTACGCTGAAGAAAATTAGTTACAATTTTGAACACCAGATGCAAATCTGGCTCTGTACAGTATCTTGACGTCTCTCATATTGAGCAAATTGTGTAAGCGGCGATAAATAATGAAATCAACGTTACGCCTTCCTCACGACTTTCAAATAAAATGTCGCACAAGTACAGGAATATACATAATGGATGTAAGAGTGCAGATTGTAGGCACACATGGAAGTTTGGATGTGGCCCGTGAAGTGCTCTCAGGTAGCCTAAAGTAAGCGACCGCTCGCGATTAGTGGGAAATCTGGGTTCGAGTCCCGGTCCGGCAAAAATTAAAAATTTTCGCTGTCGTTTTTCCAGTGTACAGCTGATGGTAGTCCACATTCGCAACTGAGAATACATGTCATAGATTTACACTTGGTAGCCAAAATTGGAACTAATTTTTTTCCAGCGTAAATCGTTCCCGCCTTAACGCATCACGAAATTTACCAAGTGTTGCTGCCATACCAGGATTACAGCCCACACTGGACCTCTGTGAGTAGCTGCACTTCAACTACCCGGTATAACAAACAAGTAAATAAACGTAACGATAATTTTACTCAGTAGAAAATATATGAAATTAAAACATTGATAGTGCGTTCCGGATCGGGATAAGTTCTCGGGCCCGTGGTGTCTTCATATGCAGTACACTACGAGTTATGGTATACCTACACGCTACAGACACACTCAGGAGTTTAAACTTGTTACTTGTTTCTCTCCATCCTTCGCAGCTGGGCAGAGGTTCACCTGTTATGCTACTGGTCTAGTACATATGGAAGAAAGGATAAAGCTGAAAGTTTGGGTTAATCATAGTGGTGATACTGAGATGACATTTTTCTGCTCTTTAGCTGAGTATTCGCTACGGTGGACATTTCCGACAACGTAAAACCTCAGCGGAGTTTAGATGATCGGGTTGAAACACTTGCCAAACTGGAAGAACTCTTGGACTGTCTATGAGACGGAAGGCACAGTTCGTAGTGGACTGCACAGAAAAGGCAGGGGTTGAGGATTCCGACTCCCAATTCAACCTATTGGTACACTCCGCGGAAAATAGGCAGTCTCAAATTAGAAGATTGTTCGAATTCAGTGGTCTCGCAGGGACACGACTACATTCGATATGTAACAGAACACGATCAGTACGTATTCTGGTTAATGACTCACTTTTTACTATTGATTTTTTGCCATCTTTTATTTATAAATGTAATAGGCAAAGATAAAATATATGCATAACTGTGCACTTCATTTAAATACAACAGCGGGGGCTCGGCTGTAAACAACGGTTGTTGGTTGTTTTGAGAAATTAGTAAAGTTTTAATAAAATTTCATAAATGAGATATTTCAACCACATGCAATAAGTTCTTTTTATTAAGATAAGCCATTGTTGTCAAATATATTAATAGTAAGGACAAAGTCTTAAAATGATGGATTCTACCCAAAATAGTTTTTAAAATTTGTCAATAGGTACAGCACTGCCCATTTGCAAACTGAGTGCACTTGGCAAGGATTAGCATTGACATTCCACTCTTCATTTGCCGTACGAATAAATGAAAATTAGTGCGAAACCTCGCGATAACATAAATGTTTGATTCTAAGGTTTCAGTTGGCAATTTCTACAATTACGGTGTATAACAGTCTCAAAAAATTGCTTATGGTTCAGTACAGTATAAAACTAATTTTAGCAATCACCTTACTGCAGCAGGTAACAATGCTAAGGATGGCCCTTAACGTTTCTACGATCACTGTGCCACGTAAATTCACTAAAATATTCAGGATCTTTATCTGAGCCGTAGTTTTCCACATCATCCTCCGATTCGTACAAGTCTTACCTGAAAAGCATTTTCCCGTCACAAACGCCACATCCGTTGTTCTTGGCACTGACCACTCTTTAAACGCGCCCACCCTGATAAAGTTGCCTTAAGCGAGAATCTGAAATTAGAGATAGAGCTGTCATTTCTCATTTTATCGTGGGACTGCCAACTAATATGAAAATAGCACATCACTTATCACTCGACGCGCAAGTCGCCGAAGTGGCGTCAAATCGAGAGACTCGCACCCGGCGAACGGTCTATCCGACTTGAGGCCCTAGTCACACGACATTTTTTATCACTCATCACGTTTTATAAGCAATATTTACATATCCCATGGACTGCCCTTTTCCACTGTTTATAGCTAAGCTCTTCAAATATGGTACATTTTGTAGCTCATGGGTTAACTGCCTGACAAGACTTACGAATCCAAAGTGCCGAGATTCGATACCCGATCAGTGCTAGCTGTTTGTCACTGATCACTTCCTCCACATTTGATAATGTTTGTTGCACCGTCGAACTACGTGCACTTAGAACTTACAGGTACCCTATATCTGGCGGAGCAAGCCAGTTCTGAAGTCGTGGGATGGCGAGGTCATACCGCAATGCTTTTTAAAGTAGCGTTGTGTTCAGACCAACGTTCGGGTTAATGACATCTGTACCTTCAACAAGTACGTGAGCCTGGCTTCGTTTCATTGACATTATCTGCGGAGTTGCAGCACTTATGAGAACGCTAATATACTTGTAAGAGGTCGACCTTCTCTTGCTCCGCCCACGAATGAAGTGACACGTCTTACTTGTATTGAAATTTAATCTCCGATGTGCATGTCACCAAGGTCTTTATTACACCGTCATGATTTTGACAAAAGGTTCCGGGTTCGAGTCCCGGTTCAGAACACAGTTTTAATCTGCTAGGAAGTTACAACTTTGGCAAACTTTTCTACAAGCTGTGACGACACTGCAACCTTCATATACTCGAATAAAAGAATATCATGAAAGTATCCGAAACACCGTTAAAGATTTTTCAAGGAACGTTTCTTATAGATTGTATTTGACGGAGCTCTTTTACTCCGTAACAAGCGTAGAGGAAGGCGGTGGCAGGAAGCAAGCCCGCCGTGTGTGCCGGCGCGGCGGTCACCCCAGGTGTCGGCACGCGTTGTGGGAACTGTGGCAACACTGCGTACCAGCGGGGTGTCTGGCGGGAAGCTCCCGGCATCTTCTGCACAGCTGAGCGCCTCGTCAGCTCCCATGGAAACAGTTGACATGCTGGTGAAGGTCCCCGAAGAAGAAACATAGCTGCGCCAACGATCTTATTAGTCAAGCATCCCAAGGGTGAAGATCGTGTACCTAGTGCAGGAAAGTTCTCTTACACTGTATACGTAACGAAACCGATTTTATGCACTGGCGCGTGTTCAGTTCAACTCTGAATCTTCTACTGTCAATGTAGCGTTATGAGTAGAGGAAGGTGAGCGTAATGTAGTGTCGCAACGAAGCAGACACTCTAAACTTTGTTTAAGGCTTGAATCATTGTCTTAAACCCCATCTGGGGTTGTGAGGTGTCCAGCTTCTTACGGTCGTGTCCGGTAAAATTCGTAAAAGTACAGCTTGTCCTACTTTTGTCAGACTTTTAGCGATTACGTGAAGAAAGCACAATTATTCCCGTTCCATGCTAATGAGGTAGCCACGAGAAGTAATGGCATGCGCCTTGAGGTTATATAGGTGTACCAATCAAAGTCTCTCCCTCCCTACCTCCCTCCCTCCCTCTCCCTCTCCCCCCCTCTCTCTCTCTCTCTCTCTCTCTCTCTCTCTCTCTCTCTCTCTCTCTCTCTCTCTCTCTCCCCCCTCTCCCATTATGACGTTACGAAATACAATCCCTGACGCGGTCGGAAATCGAACTCGTGCCTCTTTGCTTATCACTCCGCCGCGTCGAGGCGGACAATACTGTTGTTAGGTTTGTGTCCTACGATATACTTCGTAACGAGCCAAACACACAGTGCAAACCACGTTACGCGCAGAGCGAGCTAGGCAAAGTAGAATGTGCCGATTAGCCGAAGCTAAATCAGGCAGAAGAATTTAGAACGAACATTAATTATGTGTATATAATCGCCAAAAACTACTTAAAATCCCGGGCATGCGAATTAAATCATCCAATTAAAGCACTTTCAGTGGATAACATTAGCTGATGTTCCAGCGTCGGAACACGAAGCAAAAAGTACGCATATTTAGTGTAGAAAAACGCAAAGCTGGATGACACATTCTGTGATCAGTGGAAAAATTTCACAAAATTCGTGTTACCAGAAAAAGACTACTTTCCTTTTAAAAAGCTTCTGGCACATAAAAAGCGCACAGCTTATTTCAAATTACACCGTTATGAAGAATTTTATCCGTAATTATTGAAATTGGCAGAATATTACTTTGCAATTTCGCTTCATAATACCAACGTCGAAAGGGCGTTCTCTTTCATAAACGCCTAGTTGACACAGGAATGCAAGAAACTGCAAACCTATACGGCTACAAAAATGTTTTTGTGTAATTTCAAACTGTCTTGTGAAGAGTTCCACGAAAATATTTTTGAAATAATATTCCGTTCTTAATAAAGTAGCTTTAAATGAGAAATATTACTACGTAACTACAGATTATTGATGTTTCTTTGTAAGTCTAGTTGAATTGACAAAAGTTAGTGAATCTGTCATCGTTTTCCGCCCCAGAAGAATATATATTTATTTTGTTTAATGAAGAACTTTGAGTTTATGTTGACATTAAGATTACCTTCCTAAGACGACTGCGTACCTAGTTACTGTTGTAACTGTCAAATTAGAAGGCTGTTTGCTGACTTTTTTTATAGTTGAAGCACGTTTAAAGGTGATCTCACAAAAATCGGTTGTAATTGATTATTAATAAACGTAGCTCACCCTATTCCTCCAGAGCGACACAAGCGTGCAAGAATGAGTAGCGGATAAAAAGTAGGATTGTTTGGATTTCAAATGGACGTCCAACCATGTTCATTTAGGTTTCCTGTTACCTCACTACATTAATTCAGGCAAATGCCGGAGTGGTCCTCCTCTGAGGTCATGGACTCTTCCTTCTACAGCAGAGATAACAGTCCGACTCTGATAAACCTCCCTTCCCACGTACCTATAACAACGCGCCAGTAATCTGCAGATAGCCATTTGTGCTCATCCTCTTAAATTAAAGTGGGCTAATTCCACAATACAAAAGTGCCTGCAACATCCGTGGCTTACGTTCCGGAGCTGGACCATATTTTGGATCTATAGACCCTACATCAAACGCGTGGTGGTGCGGACCCACCAAGGGAAATTTTATGACAACAAACCCGAATTTAAGATTCATTATTTAATTGTATAAAATGTGACTGTACAGTTTATAGTTTAATAAATTGATGAAACTCAAAAGGCGATACCAGAGACTGTAGTAACTACAGAGAAAGAAGCTTACTCAACATTCATTATAAAATTTACTCCAGCAACATAAAATCAAAGTTCCCCCCCCCCCCCCCCCCCCAAAAAAAAAATATGAGCCACTCTAGGGAAGAGAACAGAATGGATCACGGAAAGCATATCATGCGCAGATGGTCACTTCACACTCTAGATGCCAACTGGAAAAAGAAAATAATTAAAACTTCAAACACGTCTGGCAGTTACTGTTTTTAAGAAAACTTTCGATGCACTTGGCAGAAGGAAACTTTGGAAAATCTTGGCAGAATGCACACACCACCACACAACATAAAAACAATTCATAACATATACAGCCATAATGTGATTGCTGTTAGAACTGGACGACAACTGTCGGAATGGATATACGTTTATCGTCCAAGGAGTTAGACAAGGATGTTGTCTCCCACCATTTCCGTGTAACATAATTATAGGAGTAAAATCTGTGAATGGAGAAAAAATCCCATGGCAGAATCAAGATAGACAAACCAAGTAATTTTTATAGAATCCGTGTATGATCTACGGAGATCAGTGTGTACCCTGTACAGAACAGCAAAAGTGTACAAGATGGAGACATCCCTCCATGAAACCAAAGTTACGGCCGTCAACCGGAAAGTCCACAAGAGAACCTAAACTTCAGTAAACAGCACAACTCTCGAGCAAAGCAGAAGCAGCCAGATATCTAGCGCACAATCTCAGTTACATCCAAGAAAACTATTTGGAACACAAAATTCAAAAACTTTACAAAAGTAAAAGGATCAATAAACAGCATCTTCAGACCATCTCTTTTTCACTGGCGTGCCAGGCTCAAAACTATACGACACCTTTGCCAATCGGTCCCTTTCATATGGCAGCGAAGTTTGGACACTCCGTAGAGATGACGAACGGAGACTAATGAACGCCGAGGTGCTGTTCATGAGAAGAGCAGTCGGCTACACACTGTAGGACACGGAAAGATCTAGGACATGACATTTATGACATGACGAAGTAAAATCTGTTGCCACCACAGTCCAGAACTTCTTGGAAAGACTATGTACAACAAATGAAGACCGGTTAGAGGCCCCAAAAAAATCGTCAGATACCGACCTAGAGGAAGCTAGAACGCAAAGATACCAGCAAGGAAATGTACTGGACCATTATATGTATATATTCAAATGCAATACTTTCCCAAACAATCACCCTTAAAATAAAATTTTAAAATCATCTTATTGACTAATTTGTTCGTGCCTGCACTTGTTACTAATGAAATAACTTCATAGGAAAACGCTTACGGTGGTCCCCTGACCTTGCTATGACGTCACGAGCCAGCCAGACGTTTTGAGTGTTGAAACATCTTATGCTTGTCCCTCAGTATCTCCCTAAGAAATGGTTATCTGCAAATTAGTTGTCCCCAGTTTTATAAGCTCAAGAATCCGCGTCTGCCGATAGGAAGTAAATAATAAAGATAACAGAAGTATTCAGTAATGGTATAAATATGGCTTTTGGAAGAGACAAATGTAAGAAAAATAGCATAGTCAAGGGCCCTCCGCCACACACCGTTGGGTGGCTTGCGGAGTATCAATGTAGATGTAGAAAACACACTAAACAGGAAGATTACATATTGGGTAACCACAGCGACTGCATAGAAGCGATGGAAAAAACAGATGCCTATAAATATCTAGGACACAGACAAAAAATAGGAATAGATAATACAAATATTAAAGAAGAACTAAATGAAAAATATAGACAAAGACTAACAAAAATACTGAAAACAGAACTGACAGCAAGCAACAAGACAAAAGCTATAAATACTTATGCTATACCAAGATTGACCTACTCATTTGGAGTAGTGAAATGGAGTAACACAGACCTAGAAGCACTCAATATACTTACACGATCACAATGCCACAAATATAGAATACATCACATACATTCAGCAACAGAAAGATTCGAATTAAGCAGAAAGGAAGGGGATTTATCGACATAAAAAACTTACATTATGGACAGGTAGACAATTTAAGAAAATTCTTTATAGATCGAGCAGAAACTAGCAAAATACACAAAGTAATCATTCATATAAGTACATCGGCTACACCATTGCAATTTCATAACCACTTCTACAACCCTTTAGATCACATAAAATCAACAGATACATATAAAGTAAATTGGAAGAAAACACTACATGGCAAGCACCCATCTAACACAGCCACACATCGATCAAGACGCATCCGACACTTGGCTAAGAAAAGGCAATATATACAGTGAGACGGAAGGATTCATGATTGCAATACAGGATCAAGCAATAAACACCATATATTATAGCAAGCATATTATTAAAGATCCCAATACCACAACAGATAATTGCAGACTTTGGAAACAACAAATAGAAACAGTAGATCACATCACAAGCGGATGTACGATACTAGCAAATACGGAATACACCAGAAGACATGACAATGTAGCACAAATAATACATCAACAACTTGCCATACAACATAAACTAATAAAACAACACGTTCCCACATACAAGTATGCACCACAAAATGTACTGGAGAATGATGAATACAAATTATACTGGAACAGAACCATTATAACAGATAAAACAACACCACATAACAAACCTGACATCATACTCACCAATAAAAAGAAATTAACACAACTATTCGAAATATCCATACCCAATACAACAAATATACAGGAGAGGAAATTGAAAAATTCATCCAACTGGCTGAGGAAGTCAAGGACATGTGGCATCAGGATAAAGTTAACATTATACCAATTATACTATCAACTACAGGAGTCATACCACACAATATCCACCAGTACATCAACGTAATACAGCTACATCCAAACTTATATATACAACTACAGAAATCTGTAATTGATATATGTTCAATTACCCGAAAGTTCCTAAATGCAATGTAACATATACCGGACAGTTAAAAGGAAGTCACGCTTGATCAAGGTCCGCGTCACTTTCCATTTTTAACCAGACATAACGTCTGAGAAAGGAAAGATAATAATAATGGGTCTTGGCTTTGTTGATATGAGGTATTGAAAAACTGATTTTCTACTAAATCTAACTGATTTCCACTTGCCAAAATTTCGTTAAGCATTCCTTTTAAAGCTTTAGGATTGAAGTGGCAGGCTTGTGACCGGACGCCACTGGGAATTTGACGCGAGGGAGCAGCGCGGGGTGTAAAGGTATGAAATCCTACAAACAGTCCACTGAAAAACTCTGCCGAAGAACCATATACGAAATAATTACGTCTTCCACGTGTATGATTATATGGGGCCGTAAACTCGGCCCTAGTCTTAAGAATCATTTTGAAAGCACTGGTTGTATGCAATACTGTGTGACCCAGAGACCATTTGATTTTGGCAGCAGGCAGCGACGCTACTGTAGCCACTTCCTTGGGTACGAAACGTCTCCTGCCATTGTATTTCGTCGTCCAGTGCACTTCCGATTCGCATTGTTATTGCCAAGTAAGTGCTTCATAGCGCCTGTCAGCGTCCCGTAAAGGGGCGGTGTAATGTTGGCAAAATCAGCCATCGGTTTGAACTTGGTCTTTGTAAATAGGAGGTCTCTTGCAGTCAGTAAGGCGTACTGACACGTGTCGGACAGCTGATAGCTGGCACAGAGCGAGCCATTAAGCACGTGGCTTCCCAACAGTCAGTGTAGTCATGCCTCCCCACAGCCAGTTACCCAAAGAGTAGCGGCAGAGGCCAGTCTGGTCATGGCTCGCCTGTGCTCAGAAAAGACTTTGCTGTTATATTGCTTTACTCTTTCTACAAGTTTCATTATAGTTCGTATCATTTGCAATTATTAAGGGATATACGAAAGCTGACAAATAGTTGACGTTACGTATTGTTTAGCTCGCGCCCAGAGATGAAGCTGTTCATTTAGAGATATTTCTATGGCGTGTGTCTATTATTATAGTTCAGTCCTTCGATTGACGAATTTTGGCTGTATGCGGCTTGTACTATCTGGATAATTGCTTGTAGTCATTAACACCCATATTAAGATTTCTTTTCTGCCACAATCGCGGTAATGTAGTATAATTCGGTATCGCGCGGCTCCTTTGATGCGATATTATAGCCTTGCGTCGCTTTTCCAGCTTGATCCTTTAGCCTTTAAAATTCTCTCTTAACTGCTAGTCTATTTTCTTCTGCCGAGGGAAGTATTTTTCTAGGGATTCATACTCGGTTTGCAAAATTCGCAAAGATAATTCTTGTTGATAAGACTGTGAGGAACGATGAGCTTCAGAAAGCTCGAGAGACATTCCACCACGTTGCAAACCATTCTCACAGAATGTGTGGACTTTTATCAATGAGTGTATGGAAAAATAACTAAAATGTTATCCCAAACATAAAAATTAAAACCGGAATGAAGTTCTTCAGGGAGGTTTTCTGTGATTTGTCTCCCTATTTTTTCGGATAACCATCGTTATTTTCGTGTCTGTTTGACGTCTCTCGGACGGCCACATTAGTAAGGTGTGAAACGTCCCAAATCTGATGTATGCAGGATCGAAAATGCAAATGGAAATACGGTCATAATCATCAGTGTTGTTGCTCTTCCTTCCCAAGCTTCAGCAGAATATGCTATTCAAGTGACGAGTGATGATATTCGATCCAAGCCTCGTAATTTTTTGAAAGTAAGCTTAGCGGTACCTTATCTTTCCGCTCCTACTGGAGAACGATAAGATAAGAAGTTGTAAAAGATAAGAATATAACGGGTAACCTCTCCGATGTGAGAATACTAAGCACATTAGAGAACACTTTGGCTGCATTGCATGTTGTTGCTCAGGTTGCAGCCAGGACTTAGTAATTATTCTAGCTGTGGTTTTACTGGAGTTCTGGTGTTTAAACCCCATAATGCCCTGCGCCTTTCGCCCGTCAGCATCCTGAGAATGATATGTGGAATAATCTTCCCTAACACGTTAAGGCAACAGTGTAGCTACCCCGTAAATGGTGCACAAATGTTTTGCTTCCATTTGTGAGGGGGTGGAGATCGAAATAAGCCCTGATGTGTTACGAATTAGGGTGACAAGAGTGCATGCAAAGTTACTCCTAAATGTATTCGTCGTCGTAGGATTTCCGTCGCAAATGTTGGAGACGAAAATGAAAAAGGAAATGCTCTTCGTAGTCGTTATACGTAGGTTGGAACTTAAATAGTGGCAACGCTGCTATGGAGACACTATGCAGTGGAATCTACTATTGTCGCTGATAGCACACGTTGTTGACATACCCACTTCACCTCCGGTCAAATGGACTCGCCCGTCCCACGTCACCGACGTGCGCACAATCGAGGGAAAAACAGTCACTTGTGAGCGAGCAGTCTAACGTAACAGTAGCACTGTTTTCGAATCAGGAACAACGGAGTTGGATCAAGAATGAGTGTTCCAGAGGCCGTACAGCACGACAGTGTCATCAAGTTCTTCAATAGGCGTGCGGCGGATCGGCATTGCCGTACACAACAGTGGCACGCTGGGTAAAAGCCTCCAACGAAGGTCGGCAAGCTGTGGCAGACATGCATCGGGCAGATCGTCCTAGCATCTCTGAAGTGCATGCTGTTGCCGCGTTAGTGAGCTCGCCCACGGAACCGGATTAGCGTATACGACTGTGCTTCGCATGCTGAAGGAACGCCTGGGTAGGCGAAAAACTGCATCACGATGGGTTCCGCAAGACTTGACGAAAAATGCAGAAATGGATGCGTTACGACGGTGCTCAGACGCACTTGGAGCGCGAAGGAGAGGGTTTCTTACGCCGTATCGTCACACTGGATGAGAGATGGGCCACATCGGACGAGTCAAAACTGAGACGCCAATCCAACGAATGGTGTCATTATGGGTCGCCGCGAAAGTCGGAAGTGCGTCAGAGCCCCAGTATGATGAAAGTTACGGTGATGCTCGTGTAAGACTCCTGTTCGTTTTTGGAGCATCACCCGCGACCAGCTTTGCGAAAGAGGCGGCGACACTTTCTGCGCAGTCCATTCATCATTTTGCACGGCAAAGTGCGGGCGCATACAGCGCAAGCTGTGTTTGCTCTGTTCGGTCGACGGGACTGGGAATTACTGTACCATCCACCATACTCCCCGGACTTGAGTCCTTGTGACTTTTATTTGATTCCGAAGATGATGAAGGAACCACTTCGTGGCATTCTCTTCAGAACTGTTCCAGAGATTCGACAGGCAGTAGACCGCTCCATCCGCACCCATCAACAGAACAGGCTCTGCTAACGGTATGCTACGCATTCCACATCGCTGGCAATAGGTTCTACACAACGCTGGTGACTACTTTGAAGGACAGTAATTGGTGCAAACATGTAACTCTTTTGTATCCGCGCACCCCCCCCCCCCCCCCCACACACACACACACGGGGGGGGGGGGGGGGGAGGAGAGAGAGAGAAACTGTACATTTAAAACTGACACCAATGCAGCCGCTTTACAAGAGACAAACGTTGTGCGGTGCAGTAGCTTGATGAGAAGGCACACGGAGGGGAGTTGGCACCAAATCGAACACACAGGCACGGCGGACTTGATGTCAGCCTTACCGCTGAAAGGAGGTTCTGCTTACCGGGCTACGCATCGGACACTGTTCTTCAACACATGGCTTCCTCCCCTGGCGGAAGGATCCACCACTCTTTTGAAGTATGCGGTGTGCCATTTTCAGTTGAGCAGATTTTGGCGACTTGTGTCCTATACACTGATATTAGGGCAGCCTCAGTCTCTGTGGAGATCTGTCCATCACCTTCGCCGGTACTGATTCCAGTGTTACAAGAATGGTGAAATTTTGTGAACTGTCAGGTCTCATTCCTAAATTGGTGGGGAAGGGAGGCAGACTTAAAGCATTATGAACTGCTACGCATGTGGGAACAACTTTCGTCCCCACCCGTGAGATTGCCATGCTGACTTTTCGTCAGGGCGCTGACGGCCATTATGTTGAGGGTTTCTTACCTCAAATAATAATAATAATAAACAAGAACCAAATTTGGTACACATGCACCTTATAATCAGGCGATCATCACTGTGGGATTAAGGACCACCAATATATCAAAATGGGTCGTAGTGAAAAAGAAGCGTATCCTGCGACGTGTGAATTCATAAGCTTTATTTGCCCAGTAATTGAAACCAGAACACTTAGCGACTAGCAAAAAAATTTACACTGAATTTCAAACCCTTATGAAATTCTTTTCTCGCTGACAACCCCTACGAAATGATGAAAGGAAAACTGTTTATCGCTTACTACTTTTCAGCTGTTAATGCCGTAAGAGTATAGCATGAGACATGACGTAATTTATTATTTCTTTACTACTATCTGTATTCGCAGCACATTTTACAGACAGTGCGCACATATACTGCTCAGTGTAAGAGAAAAATGTCATAACGACACACATATCAGCAGATATGACGTCATAAACAGTGAGACGCGGAAAAACTGCCGCATCCTGCATGACGTTTAAACTTATTGCTTCGTTGGTATTAACCATATACGCAACCCATTTTGCACTCAATATCCACATATGCCGCTGAATACACCTACAAAGTTATATCATTTGACGACATACAGTTCAGGAGATATGACGTCATTAAGCACGAGGCTAGACCCTGCGTGGTAGGGCGTGGACGCAGAGCTATAAATAAATACCTGAGCAACGCGGGTTTTTTTCCAGTTAGTATGAATATAAGTCCTCTGGCCATAACTGCCTCATTACAGTTAACGTCCTGCTTTTAGCTTCTGCTGTATTTCTGGCCATGTCAATCAAAACATTGGATTTATTGCAAACTGCAGTTTTTATGTGTGCAATATCTACAAGGAGCAGATTTCTGTGGAGGCTGTCCCTTTTGGAAAGAGTTGATGAGGGAGCTCTCGACACTGTTAACAAATCGCACCAGCGAGTAACTGGTCATCAGGCGTAAAAGCAGTACTTAACGCGCGGTCGGTCACTGTATGTAAATTGGTCGAACGCCAACGAGAATCTTGCTTTAAGTGTAATCTGAACTGAGAGAGATGCGTTACCAGGTAAGGGCGTACCATATGTTAGGATCTGTGTAAGATCCTCCGTGCGCCCTGTACACACACGCACACATAAATCATTTGTATTTTATCGCAGAAGTGTAAGATTATAGTTATTCTTCGACAGTAGGACGTCAAAGAAATGGCTGGACCAACGAAATAGTTGCAGAAAATAAGATGCCCCGAGTTACAGCTGTGGAACGATTCAACGGACGAAGAAATACTCGGCATTCGATGCTGATCAAAGGGATCTCACACGACAGGCAAAGTGGTTAAGGAACATCTTGTCGACAAAGATTCGGTGGACCACTCTGCCTGTCATCTTTGCCTCTTACATCCCAAAGGCTTTCCTTTAACACTCGCAGACCAAAGGCAGCAGATATTTAAATTCACTACCAAGAACGTTCTAAAAATAAGTTTGACGGGGAAAGGATGATGACAGTACGACTGGCTCGGTTCTTTTCGAGGAGAAGAACCATGACTAACTACTGTGCAGTAAGCAGTAGCGTCATTTAGTCTCGTCAACCTGGGATACAGTGTATTGGAAAATGAAGGGAAAAAATGCTTTCCTGAGAAGTGTGCGCAGAATGGGGAAAGCGGAGCTTTGCCATGTGATGATTGCAAAGGAGTTAAAACTTATTGTACTCCTAGGTCGATTGCCGACATCACCCTCAATCAATCAAAGTACATGAATTACACCTAAAAATTTTCAGAATCTTATTATTTTGTCTTCAACAACTAAAATAACTTACAAACAATCCTGTTAGAAGAACATCCGCAAATGAGCATTATACCAGAGGTTGAAAATAGCGCTTCAGTTGTAAATTTCGCCTGTCATTACACGAACGGTTTCGGGCTCTTATAAGCCCATCTTCAGGTGTCGAAACTGTGCTGTGGTTCCCGAGCGCCGCAATGGAACGTGTACTACGCGCGGTGTGTTACGTATGAGCACAGAACAAGGAGTCTGCGCTCATAGGTAGCACACACCGCGCGTAGTACACGTTCCATTGCGGCGCTCGGGGACCACAGCACAGTTTCGACACCTGAAGATGGACTGTTATAAGCCCACCAGTCGTGTAATAATAGACGAAATTGACAACTGAAGCAGTATTTTGAACCCCTGGTAAAATCACTTAAGCGACATGTCTAACAGATTTAAAAAATCCCTTTTATTGTGTTGAACTGTACTCAAACGTGATTCGCGGCTAAATTTCGGTCTGCTTGATTCAGAGACTCAAGAGTTTAGCCCATTTTCGATCGTAGCAAATATATAATTTTTTTTAAAATCATTTCGAAGCTCTTATCGTATCTTTCGCCTCTGACACTACGTTTAAGTATGTGACAAGTTGTAACATCGTTCGTGTCCCGTGTTAAACTGCAGAACCGACAGCAAGTTGATAGTCGAGATGCTGCATCTTTCTTTGCAGTAGTTCGTCGCCACTCGAAAGCTGTAGATTTCTGTAATCGCATTTCCCTATTTCTGTGATTGCAGTAAACAGTTCTAAACAATGCAAATAAATTACCCAAAGGAATGCATAGTAGCGCTGATATATGCAAAACGTATTGGGTTTTTATTAACTTTTGCGTTTGTGACACAGAAGGCGCGCAAACCGAGGTAAATGTGAAAGTTTATCGGCCCCACGAGGTTCACAGCTCAACGACCCTCGTCTCGTTCACTTTGTAGTACCTTATTAAGTTTGTTCTCAAGTCTGTGAAAATTAAATGCTGTGTTGCCCTTTGAATAACATCCGGCAAGTGTCTTAATGAACGGCCTAGTCTGAACCGTGAAACAATTATCAAGTGCGCAATTAATATCTCTGAAGGCCCGTGTGGCAGCACAGCATTCGTCTCTTGCATTCCGAAATAAAAAAATGTTTGAAATTGTATCGATATACCCCATGGGAACTAAGAAGGGTTCTTTCTTTTGTCAGGATGCTGGTTGACAATGGGAAGTGGCTTCTTTATGATACTCCACGCTATCGTCATTGTTTGACACCAGACGGTCCTCCTCCCACAGAACCAAACTTATCGACGCTTTAATGTCTTCAGTATTTCACTACTACTGCAATGGAGTCACATGATCAGTTGAATCCGTCATTCGCAGCAGTTGAAACATGCCAGTCAAAAGTGTCTCCCTGCGTCGAACTAAATCCCAAATTGTTGATTTCAACAGAGACTCCAAGTCCATAGGAATTTGCTCATTCGTGAACCACTTAACCCTTTATAGGGCACAGCAATTTTTTCCTTCCAAGCAGCAAACACGAACATTACTAAGTTTCTGTTTACACATGGAAACAGCAAAATATGGCTTTTTAAAATGACAAACAAAAATTGAATTTTTACGAGCTTTTTGCTTTTCAAAAAATCAACCACAATCCAATTAAGGTCACATAAATTACCTGAATGTTTCGTGGTTGATTTTTTTGACCACAATCTTTAGACTCATATTTAACTCGTATATTAGTAAAAAGTCATCTCTTGAGGCAGGTAAACAATTTTATTCCTGGGTTTGACATTAAAACAAATACTTTGAACAAAATTCATATTTTTAAAACAATTTTTGTATTGAAAATAAAAATTGTACTTTTCCAACTAAATTGTGTAAGCATATCCATCTTTCAAAACTATTTTGATAATCAAGAAAAGTGCATCCAATAACACTCAATCATTTTATACCGTGAAATGGTGCAAAGCATTGCTTGCAGGAACTAAAACTAAGAGAACCTCTTTTCTGTCTTGTTCAATTTACTGCACATTGTGCATCTCCTTGAAGTCTGCTGCAGTAGTAGGAGACAAGCAGGCCTTGGAAGTGATGTGTGATTTATTCTTACTAATAAGGGACTTTTGGGTGTGGTATAGTTGCTGTCCTTGATTTGGAACAAAAACTACCTATTAGATCATTTGCCAGTATGCACCGGAATGTGAAATGTGACTGCTGTTTGCTGTGCATGGCTAGTTTGCTAGTTTCTTTGTACAGAACATAGGCATTCACTATTGCTGCATCTGTAAAGTAATAAAAAAAAATTCATCCAGCCACGCCTAGACTTCCATACTACTTTGTAGGATGCATTATGCTGGTCAAATCTATCTACATCACCCATATAGTGGTTGTAATCAGCAATGGCTTAAGGGCAAGGAATCATTTGCTTCCTCCCCTTCATGTCACAACGTGTAACAAATATTTTCACTGTAGGATTGTGCATACTGATTCCAGTAATGACTGACTAAGTACCCCCTGTCTTTCCATTTTGTTCCAGACACATCTCCTGACATAGCGTGTCCCCCTATACTAAATTCTTTATTGGTTGAAAGAATTCTCTATGGGAAATACCTCCTCGAAGATAAAATCGTCCCACACTCGAAAACACCTTTCTGCAACAATTTAGATAGGACAGGGAAACTGGAGAAAAAAGATCATAAAACAAACAGTATCCGTGATGTTGGAATGATGATGAAAATGACAATACAACTTTCTCTCCCAGGGGTATATTACGTTCATTTGTATTTCTTTTACAAATCTGAAAGTTCAACATGTATAGTGTTACAGAGCAGCATATAGCAAAAACTTTGTAGTCACGTTTTATTGGTTTGAGTGGCATGTACGGCTTGAGAGAGGTCCTGCCTTTGAATGCTATCATACTTTCATCTACCGAAAGGCATCTACTTGGACTGAATGATGCTCAGAAAACTTCATTCACATGATTCAAAACCCGTCTTACTTTATAAAGTTTGTCATGGAGCGCCTTTACTGGGCATCTTTTCATTGTCATTCAGATGCAAATAACGTGAAATTTGGGGGGGGAGGTGGGGTGTCAGTTGACCAATACTGACGAATGCTCAGAAGAGAATGGAATCCCATTATAATTAGTATACCAATAAAAGCTTTCAGCTCCTCTGAGTTCAGATTGAGGATGCTCTTCTCTGAATAGCATACATGTTGGACTGACCAACTATGAAATTGAGAAAAGTGTCAGAAAAAAACAGTGAAAATATCTCAGATGTGGAACTTAAATTTACTGGAATATTTGGCCCAAAATATTCACTATATACACTGTCACTGAATTTTCTTGATTCACCACCACATTTAGTGAACTGATATTGCCCCTGTGTTTTTGCTATGCCGTCAGTCTCTGATTCACTATCTGAGTGAGTAGCAGAACTTGTCAAGGAATGTGGAGGCTGAGTAATAACTGCAGGATCTTCACGTACATCACAGGTACTGTCATTGAAGTCTTAATTGTACGCAGCTCGTGGTCGTGCGGTTAGCGTTCTCGCTTCCCACGCCCGGGTTCCCGGGTTCGATTCCCGGCGGGGTCAGGGATTTTCTCTGCCTCGTGATGACTGGGTGTTGTGTGCTGTCCTTAGGTTAGTTAGGTTTAAGTAGTTCTAAGTTCTAGGGGACTGATGACCATAGATGTTAAGTCCCATAGTGCTCAGAGCCATTTTTTGAAGTCTTAATTCCTCTGTCGAACTCCCATCCTGCACAGGATGTACTGTATCAGGGAGGCACAGGCCCTGGGATCAGGATGAATCCGTGAATCTTCTACATCTGTATCACCCCCATACTCAGAATCAGCCGAAGAAACATCAGAATGTGGATCTTCAAGAATCTGCAGTATCTCTGCTTCGTTCAATCTTTGTCTAGCCATTTCACTACAAAAGAAATTTCGCTAATGTACCCATTACTGACCACAAAAGAAAATAATAACCATAAAAATCATTGAACGCTCGTACAGTACATACTACAAGCAGCTACGATAGATATTTCGTACATAAGAATTACTTCAAAGCAAATCGTCTTGACGCCAAACAGAAGAAAATGAGGGATGTCCAACTCAGTACTGCAGCATGCCAAATGTGCATACAACTTGAAAATAACATCTCAGTGGAAAAGTTACTGGCTGTATGTAAAGTTCTGTGATGCTCTTTCAATATTTCACTTACCAGAAAGCATGTATGGAAATGATGGGTCATAGTTTACAAAAACGACAGCCCTGTGTTTCGGCGGAATAGCAGTAACGAAGAGCTTGCTGAACAGTGTAATTGCAAATCGTTAATTTCAAGACTACTAACTTTCGATTTCAAGACACTATTGACACTTTTCCAAAGATAAAACTTCAGTGAACGTCTACAATGGGTAAAATTTTTATAACAATAATACGCTTGCCCGCAAAGTAACAAAAGCGATAAATGCCTCTGACGCGTTCGGCAACATTCTGTGGTCGATTTTTCAACCACAATGACAGTGTGCCCCTGCCATCTGTTGAGAATTTAACGAACTACATTGTGGCTATGTTTACAACCACTAAACGTTGTCACTGATGTGCTGGAGCCGTAAGGACTAAATCACAACACAAATCAATGATAAAATGCGCCCTATGTGATGCGGTCGTCGAAAAATCAACCACAAACCTATAAATGGTTACGGACGCTTAACGCTTCGCTCCGCTGCGTCAAGTGTTAAGTGGTCACCTGCTGGGTTTCATTATCCCTCTGGATGACCAGAAAAATGTCCATAGTCAGAGCCCAGATTTTGCAGAACGGAGAATAACGGTGTGCAAATTCCTTAAAAAACACCTGTTTTCATAAGAGTGGCAAACAGTTGGCTGAATAACGGTTGTTCCTTTCTGGGACTATAATTATAAACATAACGACGTATCGCATCTTCAGCAAATAAATCAGCTTTGGTAATTCGCTTTTCCGTGCAGAGTTCTTCCCCCGAGGGGCCATCTTAATTTTCTGATTTCCTCTTCTTTCTTTTACATTTCCTTGTTAACCTTCACAATAGTATTTATGAGTGTATTCGAAGCTGCAGCAGGTCTTTCGATCAACATCTTAACGGAGATACGCGGTCCCCATTACACTTTTCTTTCTCGAGGTAGACATGAAGCGCACGAGCCCTTTCCCTGGACTGACCTCGTACGGCAAATCAGCCGACCAAAAGAACGTCAAACGTTTTTACTCGTAAAATTTGACGAACTTGCTTCTTACGTCGTTCTACATCGCGCACTGCCGCTGCTACAAGAAAAGAAATCAGTCACAGCGGGCCCGAGCCATCACACACGGCAGAAAACTGCTTGAAGCGGAAGCATTGTGCTGCCGAGAAGTGTAGTGGTGGCGGTGAAGACCCGTGAGATTGGCTGAATATCCAGCCATGGTTCCTGCTGCATCTAGTCCGCAAACAACCGAATGATGTGTGGCAGAGGGTACTAGGTGTAACGCTGTTCTAGTCACAAGTAGTCGGCGGGTAGAGTGTTGGTAAACCACCGTGTAATCTTAATCTATATAATTTTACCTTCTGGGTCTTTTCGCTAGAGATACGGTGGAGCAAACAGTATATGGGGTGACTCGTCTAGGAAGTATACTCTTGCGATTTAAAGAGAAAACCAACCCGTGATGCACAACGCTTCTTTGTGCCGTCTGTCACGGCTGAATGAACCTGCAACGAAACGCGCTGCTCTTCTTTGGATCTACTCCATTAGTATTCTCATCTAGTACGCATTCCAGACTGACGAACAGTATTCAAGTATTGTGGAACGAAGGTTTTGCAAATTACTTCTTTCGTGGATTGTTCCACTGCATCTCAGTCTGCCACCTGCCTTACCTGTGATTAGTTTTTGATGGTCGTACCGCTTTAAATCGTTCCTAGGGCATACACCTTGGATGTGGTTCCTTCCAGTGAGTGTTCTGCAGTTGTGTAGTCGTACAATAATGGCATAATGTGTTCGTTCATGAACCACTTGTGGGTTTTCAGTGGCCCAAAAGCCTACATTTTGTTTGTTAACCACACCGTCTAAATGGTAATGCGCCTCGTCTGAAAACCAAACGTTGTTGAGAGTTTCTTCCCTATCCTCCGGCCACTGAGCAAACAGTAGTCTCTGCTGCTTGTGTTCTTCAGTGAGCTTCTGTGCACAGATCATCTTGTATGGGTACATATGGAGGTCAGTTTTAAGGATGCGTTGAACGGAGCGTCTGGATATTCCCAGTTGCACTGCTGCCTTTCTACACGATTTCCCGGGACTTCTCTGTACAGCAACTCGTAACGCTTCAATATTCTCCGGCGAACAAACAGGCTTAGGCCGAGGTCGCTTCGCTTCCAATACTGTACATCCTGTGGATGGTCTTCTTGCAAGGGACCCATCGTGTGTAGAACTGTTGTCGTAAACGCCTCTGAGTCACAACAAGGCTTTTCGTTTCATGAAAAAGTAATACAATTGCCGATGGTTGCTGTATTGCCAGTCTTCCATTGTCAGCCATTGCTGCTTACTAGTCTGCTAGCGGCAGCATCGTGAATTAAACGTCATTTTGTAACTCATTTGTTTTTCCAAGCTCTGCTGGTACTGCGTGAGGTGTCAAGTCAGAGGGGTGTTCTGAACACAACTTCGACACAAAGCAGCTCATTAGGCTGTGGAGTGGAAGGGGTAGGCTAGCAATAGAACAGTGCATCACCATTGACTAGACACTTATTGAACACAGAAGTCAGGTATTACCCAAAAGGAACAATCAGTACAAATTACAAAATAATATTCTTTTCCTTTCAGTCACTCAAACATTTAAACAGGCAAATAGCAGTCATTTAACTGAAAGCCTTTTAAGAAGGCAAGACTAGGAAATTTGAATGATGAATTAAAATCATATTTAAATAGGCTCTGACCGAGCACATATTTTAAAACGAAATACTTCCTTTAAGGAACCAGCGATCAAAATTACATAATCCTCAACAACCATATTACATCCAAGACATTTAAGATTAAACAGTAATATATAACCTCAGAGAGCTGCAGTCCCAAGTTTTAAGCAGCACGTTTCAGATGGACTGCACTGCAACAGTACAATACAAGTCCCTCAGAGGATCTCCCCACACAGGAAGTTATTGCCGCAATCGACAAAATATCAATATCATTCCATGTACAGACCTAAAACAAACTAAAAGCTCTCTTAAGTTTGGTACAGTTAATTCCGTTTAAACATAACATACATCACAAGTCTAGCCCTAGGACGGCACCAACACCCCGCAATTTAGCACGCGAAAAGCTACAGCGATGCACTCATCACGTATCCTTACAAAATCGAAGAACAGAGAGCCGGCTCCCCAATAGAGGAACATCTAACCACGCGCAGCGTGCGGGATGCTGATCTCGCCTTTAACCTCAGCCTACAATCTTGAACCACCGTACACATTCCTTCAGTTATTGCATAGAAAGCCAATGTGATAGGCAAACAGACAAGCATATGATGAAAGCTTAAGCAATTTCCTTACTAGACAACCCTTATGAATAGTAGCCGTATATATATATTTTTACGTGATCACACCCACAATCAAAAGAAACAAACAGTAGCACATAAGCAAGTAGCAATGGTAACTTCTGCTTAGATTGGCTACAAATCAGCGCGTGACTTAACACACCAGAGAAGTCTTTACAACATAACCATTAGTACAACAGAAATCTACTCACACGTGTACTCCCCCACGATTCCGATTCGCAAAGCCACAGACAAAACGTGGAGAACGTATCACTTAGACCAACATAATGGTGCTCCCTCAGTTACCCCAAATAACTGACTCCCTTAGTTGCACAGCAAAGAACCAGACGTAATAAAACCACCACAGTTTTCGCCTCTAAATTGTCGCAGTACAAGTGAGACTCAATCACAAATGTAATTTTACATAACCAGTCCCCGTATAGTCAATACGAGCGCCTGATTTTCACCCGTTTATAACGGCAGGCAGCAACATCGTACGGAAAAGAGCGTAGACACAAGCTCTTACCAATTCTCTTCTCCGAAAGCAGCCACCGCAACTCTCGGGGACCACTGGAACATCGAAAAAAAAATCGTTAGTCCTTCACACAAATTACAGAACGCCCGCTTCCCGCTTCTTGCTACGGCGCCTTCCGTTCAGAGCCAACTTGTATATCTCCGTGCGATAGGTCCGGTCCCACACTATCGGCGTCAACCCGACAACCGTCTTCCACGACGTCCCGGAGCACACCCCCCACAGGACCTCGCCTCGTTACTCCTCGCGTAGGCCCCAGAGGGCGCTGCTTACCGCCCTGACCGTGGCACGAAAGATAAACCACCAGAGTGGCACTATCGATATGAGCCGCCACGGCTCGCTGGATATCTAATGTGCGTCGTAAATTGTGAAAGAAACAATTGGTAACACATTTCGTGCGCCACCCTGTATTTGCTCTCCACTACAGTCTTCGAGAACTACAGTGTTTGAAAGCCAGGCAGTATTACGAGTCATCGCTGAGAGACGATTCCGACGTTGCGACTTCGGAACAGAACCGGCGGCAGCCGCGGCGGCTCGGCCCTTGTCCTCCCGCGCTGATTATGCAGGCAGTAAGCAGCGGCGACTCGTCTTTCACGTCAGCCCAGCGCAGGAGCAGCGCAGAATCCGCCGGCGAGCCGCATTGTCAGCCGGGCGGGCGCGCCCGCTCATTAAAAAGCGCGTCGTTTTTGGGGAGGCCCGCCGCGGCCCGCTTTGAGCCCGGCGACCGCTGTATAAATTTCGCTGTCGATGCGCAGACAACAAAGGAGCGGCGGACTCACGCTAGCTACTAGCTACCTGCCAGCGGCCGCCACTGGCTGTGCCTGCGAGCGAGCGAGCGCGCCCACTTTCACTGGTCCACCGGGCACTGGGCGCGGTTTATTAAACCCAGTCTCTCTCTCTCTCTCTCTCTCTCTCTCTCTCTCTCTCTCTCTCTCTCTCTCTCTGGGGTGTGTGTGTGTGTGTGTGTGTGTGTGTGTGTGTCGTCACTTTTCCCTTTCTCTCATGCCTGCCTACGCACATGGGCACCTCCGCGACAAGCCTGTACGTAATTAGTGCGTCGCGAAAGTCTCTTGTAACGCCAATGGGTCCACTTTCTTAAAAAGGAGTAAATTGCCTATGTGGTGTGCCATTTTATTCCAGTATCATCAAAATTACTTGGTAACACTTTTACTTCTGTTCCGAATTTCGGCTTTTCAGTTCGAAATGAGGATATCTGGATACGTATTTGTTCAAGCATAAATAGAAACTGAAGCAGTGACTCGGAATGTAGTATAACTCGACCAGAATATTATTGCACCTGGGGTTAGAGGCTTCGGTCGGCATAACGTGACTTAGGACGTAGGATACAATGGGGCCGTTCCGTTCATTTCAAGGGTTCAAATTTTGTCACTTTCTTAGGTTAAAACCTGTATAAGCCCTCAAAGGTTATGGAAAAAGGCTACCAGTAAGTTTTGCGCATTAAATGTGTGTGTCGTCTAGCACCCTTTCGCTCGTGCACAAGTACACACATGGGCGCCCCTGCAACAAGCTGTAATCAGTGCGTCACGAAAGCCTGTTATAACTTTAATGAACCCATGGACCCACTTAAAAAAAAAAAAAAAAAAAAGGAACTGATTCCACGTAAGTTCATTTTTATTGCAGCAAGTACAGTGCACTGCCATTAAAATTATTTGGTAACCGTTGTCTTACTTTCTGAATTCCTTCTTTTCACGTATGAAAAGAGAATGTGGATAGAGATTCGTTCAAGTTTACTCTTAGACCAAAGCTGACATACCAGGCAATTGGTTGTATGTTTTCTGAGTATTACGCGAATCGACGTTTTCATTTTGCGAATAATATTTCGGTTGATGACCTGTAAGACTACATTAGGCGCCCCGGGCTGCTAGGACAGATACTTCGGACCACCTGAAGAATCCAAGTAGGCTACTCGTCGAGATATTGTACGCTAAAGTAATCACCAACTACACAGGAAGACCGAAAACATACCTTTAACCAACCACTTTGAGAAAACATGAGAAATCAGACCAAGCCGGTGTTTTCTAGTGACGAAGTCAACGTGTGATTATCTAGCGGTGTTTCCTTATGACAGATTGTCTTCTCAAATAGAACGAGATGTTAGAGACGAGTAGTACGCAAGTCGTCGTCTGACTACTCTTATTGAGACGTTCCTTCTGTTCCTGAAATCGCCAGAGGCGAATACTGGAGTTATTTCTAAAAAAAAAAGTTCAAATATGTGTGATAGTCTTTTGGGACTTGACTGCTATGGTCATCAGTCCCTAAGCTTACACACTAATTACCCTAAGGACAAACACACACACCCATGCCCGAGGGAGGACTCGAACCTCCGCCGGGACCAGCCGCACAGTCCATGACTGCAGCGCCTGAGACCGTTCGGCTAATCCCGCGCGGCTCAACGCAGCGGTCGCGTTTCTGTCCTGTCGTTATCCAGTATCAAGCGAGGTAGTGTAGTGTTAGAGTTCAGGACGATGGCGGTTTAAATCCCTGTGCAGCCATCCAGAATTAGGTTTCCGGTGGCTTTCCAAGCAGCTTACGGCAGATGCCGGGATAGTTTCTTTGAAAAGAAAATTGCCGATTTGTTTTTCCTATCCCAGGTGGCGCTTAGTCTATTATAGACATCTCATCGACGGGATGCTGAAAGACCATCTTTCTTCATTTTCCTTCTTTTGGTTCCACGTTATGTGTTACTACACTTTCGGAACAATGTTTTATTTGTTGACACTTAATACCAGAAGCGATTTTTTGCAGCGAGTGCCATCTGACACCCTGCCTTTTGAAAGGAGGAAGCTAGGACCGCGAAAGAAATCGGCGTGTTCTTTCCCAAGTAACCGTACCGGCGGTGATTTAGGCAAGTCACCGAAAAATCTGGATTGTCAGATAGGGATTTGAACCGCCATCTTGCTGAATGCAAGAGCAGAGTGTTTAACTCTGCGCCGCGCCGCTCGCTCCGTCGTCTTAAGTGGATCACGCCGCCAGTTTTTCCCCGTTAAGTTTCCGAGATTTTTTCAAAGATTCCACAAATCACGTAGCAAGGTCTTGCCTGTTATTTTGGAGACTGTTTCAAAGATTCCACAGTCACTGTCATTTGCCGTTTGGAAGCTCATTTTCGTTTCAGAATTTCCCTCATCGTTCTCAGTATCTGACGTCATTTCAGATTCCCTACCAGAATCCTCTTATAATTATTAAAGATTAAGGCTAAATTCTGTAGCTCAAGCCCATAAACGGTAAAGTCCAGCCTTTCTATCCGCCGTGGCACTAGGAGGGGGAGACCGTCATCACAATTGAATTGTATATAATGGTTCAAATGGCTCTGAGCACTATGGGACTTAACATCTGTGGTCATCAGTCCCCTAGAACTTAGAACTACTTAAACCTAACTAACCTAAGGACATCACACACATCCATGCCCGAGGCAGGATTCGAACTTGCGACCATAGCGGTCGCGCGGTTCCAGACTGTAGCGCCTAGAACCGCACGGCCACTCCGGCCGGCTTGTATATAATGCACCCTGTCTTTTGCATGAGGCAAAACTGTGTGAAGCCGGATTTCAATCTATTTCGAAGTAGCGATATTTGTTTACTGATTGCACAAACGAGCATCGACCAGCGAAAGGTAAGGCAAAACTTGGAGAGGCATCCGTGTTCGTAAAGGCGTTTGACAAGGTCTGCAGTTCAGCTGCATTTGACACTAGGCACGCTTTAAAGCGACAAAGCTACTAGTGAGATTTTCACCCGGCGCATTAAAGCGTACGATGGAATGTACTTGTCAGGGACGATCATAAAACTATATGCGGTGACGCTCCATCTCTCCCAAGAGAAACATTTATTCTGGTACGAATCAGGAGCCAGTAAAAGCGAGTCAAGTGTAGATAAGGTCCTATAAAATCGTCCCCCCTGCGGACCTTGCGCTGTGAACAGGTGCCATTATCTTGTTCATACACACTGCGCCCACTCTATCGATCTCCCCTCCGGGCAGCGTGCAAGTTGGCTGACTGGAGCGGCGGTATATTTCTAGGAGTCCTCTGTTGTCTCACTGAACCTCGCTCCACGAAACCGAGTTGTGAACACTGCTGTTTCTGCCTCCAATTACAGCGTGACCAGTACAGAGGCCGAGACACACGTTTCATCAAGAATTTTCCTCCAAAGTTTGCATCTGCGTACGTATCTGCAAATGGGCTCTCATTGAACTTTGACAAAACACAGTATATACAGTTCCACACAGTAAATGGAATGACACCATTGATAAATATAGACTTCAATCAGAAATCGGTAGCTAAGGTAGAATATTTAAAATTTCTAGGTGTATGCATTGATCAGGGGTTGAACTGGAAAAAACACACTGAGGATCTGCTGAAACGTTTGAGTTCAGCTACTTATGCTATTAGGGTCACTGCAAATTTTGGCGATATACAGCTGAGTAAATTAGCTTACCATGCCTATTTTCATTCTCTGCTTTCCTATGGCATCATATTCTGGGGTAACTCATCATTTAGTAAAAGAGTGTTCATTGCACAAAAGCGTGTAATCAGAATAATTGCTGGAGCTCATCCAAGATCATCCTGCAGACACGTATTTAAAGAGCTAGAGATCTTCACTGTAGCCTCACAATATATATATTCACTTATGAAATTTGTTATTAACAATCCGAACGAATTCAAAAGTAATAGCAGTGTACATGGCTACAACACTAGGAGAAAGGATGATCTTCACTACTCAAGGTTAAATCTAACTTTGGCTCAGGAGGGGGTAAATTATGTTGCCACGAAAGTCTTTGGTCACTTACCTAATAGCATCAAAATTCTGACAGATAGCCATATAGCATTTACAAGGGTATTAAAAGAATTTCTTAATGGCAACTCCTTCTACTCATAAGATGAATTTTTGGATATAATAAGTGGGTAATTTCCCCAACCCCCACAAAAAAATTAAAAACATTAAGTGTAATGTAATATTTTGTATAATGTAATATCTTGTAGAGAGACCTTTTATTAACCTGACACGTTCCATATCATTACGAAGTGTCGTATTCATGATCTATGGAACAAGTACTAATCTAATCTAATCTGTCCCGCAAGCCAGCATAACGGTAAATGGCGGAGGGTTCCTTGTACCACAGGTAGTCATTTCCTTTCCTGTTCCACTCGCACATGGAGAGAGGTAAAACGGCTGCCCATATGATTCCGTACGAGCTCTGATTTCCCTTATCTTGTCTGGTCCTTTCGCAAGACGAACGTTGGTACCAGTACAATCGTTCTGCAGTCTGTAGCAAATGCCGTTTCTCTAAACTTTCTCGACGATATTTTCCTTCCAGGGTTTCCAATTTGAGTTCACAGCGTTCCCGTAATATTTGCGCGCTGACCGAATCTGCCGGTAACAAATGCAGCAGCACGCGTCTAAAATTCTTCGATGTCGACACCTAAGGCCAGGTTCTCATTCAAAAGAACAAAAAATAGGCAAAGTTTGGAATTTTTTTTTTTGAGACAATGAAACGACATACAGTGAGCTTTATTTTAGATTTTCGATACTAAAAAGGTCGCAAGTAATTATGTTTTGACCAAGGGCGTGCGAGTTTGAATTACGTAGCCCCTCAGAAGTCATCTGAAATTAAAAATGGGTGACATCAGTCGATAGTACGTTAAATATATGGGAGCTTATACGTGACCACAATGAAATAACCTTAAATTTAACAGTATGGTGCTAACTCGAACTCTGAGTTCTATTTTTGGGGATTTGTTTCATTCTTTATGGCTTTACTAAAAATAATGAATACTAACAAATTTCATAAATTATTGAAATCTTCTTTTAGTGTTCAACCCAGAGGTTGGTTTGCAGCAGAGCGCCATTCCTCTCTTCTGTCTGCCTTCCTCTTCATTTCCACGAACGTGTTACATCCAACGCCATTCGTGATCTGTTGCATGTATGATATCCTTGGTCGCCCCCACCGTTTCCTTCCCTCAATAGCACCAATGATGTTGTTGTGTCGTAGGATGTGCCCTACAATTTTGTCTCTTGTTTGGATGTGCCTCCACAGAGATCTGGTTTCCTGTACTCTTCTAAGCACCTCTTCATCTGTTACGTTGTCTCTCCAGCTGCCGGCCGGTGTGGCCCTGTGGTTCTAGGCGCTTCAGTCTGGAACCGCGTGACCGCTACGATCGCAGGCTCGAATCCTGCCTCGGGCATAGATGTGTGTGATGTCCTTAGGTTAGTTAGGTTTAAGTAATTCTAAGTTCTAGGGGACTGATGACCTCAGAAATTAAGTCCCATAGTGCTCAGAGCCATTTGAACCATTTTTCTCTCCGGCTGATCTTCTTCATCCTTCTATAGCACCACGTCTCCAGGGCCTCCAGCCGTCTTCTCTCTTCTCTTCCAATTGTCCAAGTTTCGCATCCGTATTGGGCCACACTCCAAACGAAACCTTTCACGATACGTTTCCTTATTTTCAGACTGATGTTGTTGCTGGCGAGTAAATTCCTTCTCCGATTAAATCCCATTTTGGCCTTTTGTATTCTGCCCGCACTTTCTTTCCGGCTTCTACCATCCCTTGTGATTTTGCTTCTCAGGTAAGTTAATTCCTCTATCACTTCCAGCTGCTCTCTTCCAATTCTCATTTTGAGAGATTATTCTCTGAGATTATTGGAATAAGCTTCCAATAAAAGTATTTACTTTTCGGGAGTCAAAGGGAGAAGTTAAACCGTTTTTATCTTATCCAGTTTTGAAAAATCGTTTCGAGAAAATCCTGTTTAAAGTTTAGGGAAAAATTTTGTGTGTATTATTAGTTCAATTTGCATAAAAGCTACGTGTTGCTATATATATTTTTGATGTCGCTGAACACAAATCTGAAGTTAGATTATCAAAATTCAAATTGGATAATCTAATATGACAGACCAAAAATTATGTTATGTTTTGACCAAAATTCTTCCAAAAGAAAGTGTTTTCGTCACGTTTAGCGTGCAATTTCAGAACCGTGTATTAACCCTTGCTCTAACTCGAACTGTTCCTGGAGAGCAATTCCCTCGTTATTCTTGGTGAGTCAAGCTGATCTGGCTGAGCTCGATATGCTGCGTTCGGTAGGCTGCACACTTTGTTCCTCAGCGTTTTTGGCGAATATGTTTGCGTGCACACTGCACTATAAATCATAATGTGAACGTACGTCACGTCACGGCACGGTTTCTACTTGACCTGGGCGTCTCCGGTTGAGGGCGTCCCAAAGCGTCCGTGACACTGCTTCGAACAATCGGCTGTAGAAACTTTTGTAGCGCATGGAATAAAAAACTATTTCTTCCCAACTTTCTAGACCAATATACCTTTCAAAAAACGCTCTTCATACTCACGAAGCAATAAGTGCTATCGACAGGGGATGTCAAATTGATTCCATACTTTTAGATTTCCAGAAGGCTTTCGACACCGTTCCTCACAAGCGTCTTCTAATCAAAATGCTTGCCTACGGAGTATCGCCTCAGTTGTGCGACTGGATTCGTGATTTCCTGTCAGAAAGGTCACAGTTCGTAGCAGTAGACGGAAAGTCATCGAGTAAAACAGAAGTGATATCCGGCGTTCCCAAAGGAAGTGTTATAGGCCCTCAATTGTTCCCGATCTATATTAACGACAAAGGAGACAATCTGAGTAGCCGTTTTAGATTGTTTGCAGATTTTGCTGTCATTTACCGTCTTGTAAAGTCATCAGATGATTAAAACGACTTGCAAAATGATTTAGATAAGATATCTGCATGGTGCGAGAAGTGGCAATTGACCCTGAATAAAGAAAAGTGTGAAGTTATTCACATGAGTGCTAAAAGGAATCAGCGAAATTTCGATTACGCGGTAAGTCACACAAATCTGAGGACTGTAAATTCAGCTAAATACTTAAGGATTACAATTACAAATAACCTAAATTGGAACGATAACATAGATAATATTGTGGGTAGAGCGAACCAAAGACTGCGATTCATTGGCAGAACACTTATTAGGTGCAACAGGTCTACCAAAGAGACTGCTTACACCACGCTTGTCCGCGCTATTCTGGATTACTGCTGTGCGGTGTGGTGTGGGATCCGCATCAGGTGGGACTGACGGATGACATCGAAAAAGTACGAAGAAGGGCAGCTCGTTTTGTATTATCGCGAAATATGTGAGATGCTGTCACAGACATGATACGTGAATTGGAGTGGCAATCATTAAAATAAAGGCGTTTTTCGTTGCGACAAGATCTTCTCATGAAATTTCAATCACCAGTTTTCTCCTCCGATTGCGAAAACATTCTGTTGGCACCCACCTACATAAGGAGAAATGATCATCACGATAAAATAAGAGAAATCAGGGCTCGCAAGGAAAAATTTAATTGCTCGTTTTTCCCGCGTGCAGTTCGAGAGTGGAACGGTAGAGAGACAGCATGAAGGTGGTTCATTGAACCCTCTGCCTGGCACTTTATTGTGAATAGCAGAGTAATGACGTAGATGTAAAAATCGAATTTTCGACCATTTTGAATGAGAATCTGGTCTTAATCCGACCAGGTGCGGATCTCAAACATAGAGCAGCGTATTCATCATTTGGGTTTGCAGCTCCTTGTGTTTACCGTGTTTGCAGTTAAAATTGTTGGATGTAGGGTCCGCCAGTTGTGCAAAACACGGTTTTTCCAAGTTCCCAAACATGTTTCAGCACTTATGTGCCATCGTCAGTGGGTTTCTGTTTTATTTAATCTTGCAGTCGGTTTGCACGGTTTTTCAGTACCACTTCTGTATTATTTATTACAGGTAGCTTTTCATGTTTTGGTGTGGCAAGCCCTTTTATTCTCAATTACAGTGTGTTTTGGCGAAGTGCTGGGTGTTCGCGTTCTCCTCATCGTTTCATTTTATTTCATATCATCTCCATCGACTCTTAAGTTGCCGAAGCGGCGTAGATAAAGAGACTTGCACCAGGAGGCAACACAATCGCAGATGGGCCCTTCCGGCTAGCAGTACCAGAGGGTCATTTACTTACCTTCTAGTAGTGCAGAAAGAATCCAACGCGCCAGGCTAGCCGAGAGCGGTAACGCGCTGCATCCTGGACTCGGGTAGGCGCGCCGGCCCCGGATCGAATCCGCCCGGCGGATTAACGACCAGCGCCGGTGTGCCGGCAAGCTCGGATGTGGTTTTTAGGCGGTTTCCCACATCCCGCTAGGTGAATACCGGGCTGGTCCCCACGTTCCGCCTCACTTACACGCGTCGCAGACATTTGAAACGAGTTCGCACTATTTCACGATTTACACCAGATACAGACAGCTAGGATACACTGATTCCATCCCTGGGGGTACGGGGTGGCAGCAGGAAGGGCATACGGCCACTCCTAAAACTAACCTTGCCAAATCCATGCGGCTTTTCGCGGATGATGCTGTAGTATACAGAGAAGTTGCAGCATTAGAAAATTGTAGCGAAATGCAGGAAGATCTGCAGCGGATAGGCACTTTGTGCAGGGAGTGGCAACTGACCCTTAACATAGACAAATGTAATGTATTGCGAATATATAGAAAGAAGGATCCTTTATTGTATGATTATATGATAGCGGAACAAACACTGGTAGTAGTTACTTCTGTAAAATATCTGGGAGTATGCGTGCGGAACGATTTGAAGTGGAATGATCATATAAAATTAATTGTTGGTAAGGCGGGTACCAGGTTGAGATTCATTGGGAGAGTGCTTAGAAAATGTAGTCCATCAACAAAGGAGGTGGCTTACAAAACACTCGTTCGACCTATACTTGAGCATTGCTCATCAGTGTGGGATCCGTACCAGATCGGTCTGACCGAGGAGATAGAGAAGATCCAAAGAAGAGCGGCGCGTTTCGTCACAGGGTTATTTGGTAACCGTGACAGCGTTACGGAGATGTTTAATAAACTCAAGTGGCAGACTCTGCAAGAGAGGCGCTCTGCATCGCGGTGTAGCTTGCTCGCCAGGTTTCGAGAGGGTGCGTTTCTGGATGAGGTATCGAATATATTGCTTCCCCCTACTTATACCTCCTGAGGAGATCACGAATGTAAAATTAGAGAGATTAGAGCGCGCACGGAGGCTTTCAGACAGTCGTTGTTCCCGCGAACCTTACGCGACTGGAACAGGAAAGGGAGGTAATGACAGTGGCACGTGAAGTGCCCTCCGCCACACACCGTTGGGTGGCTTGCGGAGTATAAATGTAGATGTAGATGTAGAACCGCGCCGACCCTGCGATTGCTGCGGGACTATGGCGTAAGCGAAATAAAGAAAGAATCCCTTCGTGCAAAATTGTGACTGTACATGACGGCTATTGGGTGTGTATAACGTTACGGAAACTGTTCAGCTGGAGACTGCAACACTGCATTCCCTAAAGCCGTCGGCACACGGACCGTGCATCCGAACGTTGAGCGTGCCGAGTTTCTGACATCACGGCATGGAATAGCACGCTCGGGAGTCTTTCCGAACGTGCAGAGCGATATCTGGCATGTCACATATTCTGAGCGTTGACCAATGAGATGGCACAACGCCACCTACGTCACAAGCACGCCGTCTCACTTCAGTACAGAGTTGTGAGGCGCCATATTGGCATTCATTTCAAGCCTATACGTATATATGCCGTTCCGAGCACCAGCAAATTGAGAATCACTGCAAAACCCGTTGTTAACTGTGTGATTCGTTCCAGTAAAATAATGAGACACATCATATTCGTGGCAAAAGAATTATTGTAACTTGCGTATAATGAGAGTAGGGTACATGGAGGCAGCGACACACTGAAGATCCACCGAAAACGCATTGTTCTTGGTACAATGTGTTATAATTAAATTTCAGTTAGTAAAATATCCACGATTAAAGTTTTTAGCAGGAGGTACGATACTATGATTACAGACAGAAGATGTGATGTTGGTTTAGCGTAATGAATAGCGTCACTCTATAATGAGTTTTTTTGTTGGCGCGGTGGTTCGCGTCCTGACACAACAAATTTTTTCCTAACATTCGCGTTTTAATTATGTTCTGATACTTTATTATTAGTTTAATATAAGTATAGACTATAATGTTTGATTTTATGTAAATACAAGTTCACCTTTTTTTGAGGACTGACTGTTCGATTGGCTTAATC
Organism: Schistocerca americana; assembly: GCF_021461395.2. Lineage (NCBI taxonomy): Eukaryota > Metazoa > Arthropoda > Insecta > Orthoptera > Acrididae > Schistocerca > Schistocerca americana. Next base: position 28,741,959 of record NC_060123.1, read on the forward strand.
TACAGGGCAGCTTACGCTACTTGTATAAAGATATTTTGCTCCTCCTTCTTTTACGCTTCGTAATTCACACGTTGCAAAGATTCTGCTGCTGGGTAGGAACAGTGATCAAGTAAGACAGACCTTGCGGTTTTACTAAAATGTGGGAAAGATGAAATAATGTTTACCTTATGCGGAGAAGTATTCCAATTTTGTAACGCACTGTTTGTAACGGAACTTTTATAAGCCTGTGTCCTTGTTGATTGGACATGGTACTTTCCTTTTCGTGGGCGATGGAAGAAATGTGCATTTTAATAGAGCTAACGTGGGAATTTTACCCGCGCCCGTTGAGTAAAGAGTGTGATTAACGAACTAGGAACATCCCTCAACTGTCGCTTGAGTGCGTTGCGATCGCGTATACCACGTTGGGGTCAACCTACCGTATGCACAAGTCGCATCGTTCCTGAGCGTTCAGCAGCACGTTGAACTTGGCACGCTCAACGTTAACGTTCGACAGCACGGCCCGTGTGCCGACAGCTTAAGGACTTGCACGTGCAGCTTCTAGCCATAGTATGGTCTCTGAGAAAGACTGAGTCGTTGGCACGAAGGACATGGACGGCCACATACCGGCAGACGGCACTGTAAGCTGTCCGTAGCGCAGTGACTGCAGAACCAGTGGTGACGGGACGGACTCAGCATAACAATATGGCAACAAGAATAGGCACGAGTCCAACCAGGAGGACTGCACCGTGAAAAGATTTAAGATTGGTCCACCTAGTGTGACGAGCAGACGGATGACAACAGCTGACATATAGGCAGAGGTAACGTGTGGCATTTCAACCCGTACCTTCGGAAACAGATTACTGGAATCTGGGTTGAGATCTTGAATTGTCGCGCGTCGGTGATATCATACCAGTCAAGAGACAATATGATAAAAAGTCACTGTGCATAACATTTGTCGAGACCCACAAATCTCCAACTCGTGGAATCATGGTGTGGGGAACTGTCTGATATCACAACCGGTTTGATTTAGTAATTATTGAAGGGGAACTGAATGAATGCTCACCAGCATGTGGCAATGCTGGTGAACCCTGTTGTCATACCCTTCAGTACCAGGAGACGAAATGGCATTTTCAAGCAGGGTAATGCTAGGCCCCACTGTGCAGTTCATACCTCGAGCTTCTAGGTCTGTGTACAGATCCTTGGCAGTCTGCCTGGTTCGGTGATTTGTCACCTACAGAGCATGTCTGGGATGTGATGGGAAGACGTGTAGTTTCATACCAGCCCCCAGCCTCCACTATCAATGAATCTACACAGCATGTGTTCCAGGCATAACGAGACATTCTTCATGGATGCCCTAACGAATACAACAATTTATTCTTGCCCGTGGGGATAACAAGTCACAAAGTCACACTACGTCTACATCTTGCGTCGGCGCGGTTCTTTCCGTCCCTTTACGACGGACCTGCACCTACCTGTGAAAATTCTCTCAGCAGATCAGTAGGAAAGCAGAGTGAAACCTACTGTACTTCGACGTGAACCAGGCTGCAATTAAAGTCACTAATCTACGTTTCGGGAGAAAGTTTTCACACAAATGAAAGGTTGGAAATTTTGTCCTCGATTAATATATTCTGAAACTTAGGTGAACAAGTATCACTGCCAAGCCCGTCTTAACACACTCACTCACAATCCCTTTCACTCACGTCAGCAAGTTCATGGTGTTGCATTTCCCGAACACGTAATAGCTACAAAAAAATACTGATTGTTTTTGATTGAGAATGCTCGCCAAATATTTTAAGTCTGTCGGTACCACATGCAGTCACAGTTTTTAGCCACCGACCTGCTCAATACGCCACGCGGAATAAATGTCTTTTCTCGTCACAAAATTCACTTAAAATTTCCGAAATTTCTACACGCCCATCGGAATAATTATGCCGTCACTTTACCACACTTTTGATGTATGAAACACTGCTAGATCCGGCGACTTATCGTTTCCATCGGAACTACTACTACACACGTCCGAACTGTTTCATGGCTAGGCTTCCACACTTCTCTAGAATACTCCAAGTCTTCTCTACCAGCAGAGGAAGGCGCGCGAAGAATATTGCTTTACCATTGGTCAGTTTACTCAACAGCCAATAGCAAAACAACATTCTCCCGCGTCAGTCCGCGCTTTTCACCAATAACCAACCGCAAAATAGTAAACCTAACGACTGCACTTTTTACCGACGTAATTATCTAATATGCTGAAGTTTTGTTTATGCATAAAGTTATTTATACCTGAATTAACTTTCCCTTTACCATAAACTTACTTTACAAATCTATTCTACAAAAATCCCCTTTGTCCATATCCATACATCTTCGAAATGTTCCCACACTAAATCCTACTACATAACTCGTTAAACAATTATCTTCATATTAACCTTAACCCACACTAACTCATCATTCATACTGCTAAAACACATTTATAACATTATACAAACACAAAAAGACATAATAACACTTTATGAAAATACTAGAACAGTTTATGAAAAAAAACATTCTATCACTTTAGTGCACTCTAGTGGGCACAATCGAAACTAAATCAGTCCCCCTATCCTTTACTGTCCTCTATCGGCTGATACACAAACTACGTGCGCGTCCAGTCTCGCGTCACCATCCATCTCTGAGACACATCTCCCACTTAACCGCCTCCAAGGCAGGATCGTTACACGGCGCTACGCCTCAATCTTCATGCATACTCCGCAAGCTGCTGTACGGTGCGTGGCGGAGGGTACCCTATGCCACTACTAGTCATTTTCTCACCTGTTCCACTCGCAGATAGAGCGAGGGAAAAACGACTGTCTATATGTCTCCGAATGAGGTCTAATTTCTCGTATCTTCGTGGACTTTATGCAAAATAATGATATTAAGGACATCTTCCAAATGGAATGAAAGTGTAATCATTTAGTACGCGTTAGTAGTTAGAGATGCGTGGGGTAGCCGAACGGTCTAGGCGCCTTGCCACAGTTCGCGCGGCTCCCCTCCCCCCCCCCCCCCCCCCTGTCGGAGGTTCAAGTCCGTGTGTGTGTGTGTGTGTGTGTGTGTGTGTGTGTGTGTGTGTGTGTGTGTGTTGTTCTTAGCGTAATTTAGTTTAAGTTAGATTGAGCAGTGTATAAGCCTATGAACTGATGACCTCAGCATTTGGTCGCATACGAACTTACTGCCAGTTTCCAAATTTTTCCACAAAGTTTGATAAATATGAGACTAGTATTTCATGGTTTAACACTTAGAATTTCCCTGAGTCTAAGTCACTGTACAAATTTCTTTTCGGTATGTTTGACGTGTTTTGTAATTGCTTTCATGTATGCTTTCAAACTTGCCAATCATTAGTTGTTGAAGTGTGTCACCACTGTAGGAAAACTGAGCGAGATCATCAATAAAGCATTGGTATTTCAGATATGTTCCATTAACACTTGTTGCCTCTTTTGGACCGGGCGAGGTGGCGCAGTGGTTAGCACACTGGACTCGTATTCGGGAGGACGACAGTGCTAACCCGTGTCCGGCCGCTTCGGTTTAGGTTTTCCGTGATTTTTCTAAATTGCAAAGGGCACGGCCGATTTCCTTTCCCCTTCCGACGGGACCGACGACCTCGCTATTTGATCCCCTTCCCCAAATCAACCAACCAAACCATTTTTTGACACACACACATTCGGATAAAGTCTGATGGAAGGTGTGGCATTGATGCGTATAGTTTTAAAAGTGCTAATATAACTGAATCGTAGTAAAGTTGATCTTGATGTCGTGAGGCTCGTCCCGTTTTAACCGTAACAGCAGCGCAAATTTTTGAATTTTAATGAAGTGAGTATCTTAAATGTTGAACGTTTATAAAATTCGGAGCGTCATACCCTGGCGCATCGTGTTCGTTCGCGCACCTGAGCTGCTTAGTAGTTTCTAAATGTTCCGCTGCAAGAAAAGTATCGAATTAAACTTCCCATGTACATCGAGGTCGTTGGTGACAGGATTGTTGCTAAATGCTGTTTGCAGTGCGGACAGACAAGTCGGTCTTAGAAGGGTCTGCGTGGGAACTGCACAGTTTGTATGACAGGTGTATTACGATTCGAGTTCGTATGTATTAGCCGTCGTTGTGTAACATAGGCCTGAAAGTGGGTCATGAGAAGGAGAAGCAATCGGTCGCCGCTTGAAAGAGCATCTGGCCGTGCATACGAGTATAGTTTGGTCTTGTTTTTGTGCATAGAAGCCAGTGTTCCGTATCACACCCCAAACCCAACACCTTTCACGTGGAACGAAACGCCAGGAAAGCCCGAACTAGCGAATGCGCTTTTCCACCACGTGCAAACCACGCCGACCTCTTTTTTTTCCCCCTACGCGGTTCGTATTGAGCGGGGAGCGTTAATTTGGTTTTAATTGCGCGTTCGCGTAATTGCGGTGTTCCCCAATTACTTTCGGTTCGCCGTCGATGGAATCACTGCTGCAGCTCCTGGCAGATAGCCACCTGCCCCGGCGGCTGCGCTTAAAGTTCGCCCTCGCCCCAGCCGGCCGTAACGTCGCGTGCCTGCGAGTCGAGGAAGTCATTTGCATCGGAGCACCTCGTCTGAGGGCGTAATGCACTGAGCTGTTCGGGATTTCTTCATTTTCCCTCGAAGTTAAAGCAGCTGAACTGAAGGGGTCTAGGTGTGGGTGGAGTATCGCCGTTCTAACGTTCGATTTTTTTATTTTTATGTTTATTTTATTTTTTTAAATTATCCCTCTGGCTTAGACTCACTCTGTATGACCACTGCACTGACAGCTAGCCGGTTTCACTATTTAAGTGTGTGTGTGTGTGTGTGTGTGTGTGTGTGTGTGTGTGTGTCTTTTAACAGTTTCCATTTAAAAAAGGACTCTCGCACTGAGCGTTCCGTGCAAACTTAATTACGTATATCACAGTTTAACATAACAGTCGCGACACTTCGCCTCGATTTTGTTGCCTACTGCGCCAGCAGCGCCCCAAGCGGCCATTAGCTTTAACTGTGAGTTCGGCGCGATCGTGAAAGCGAATAGTGGTTGTTTATTTTGATTTCTACAATGGTTTTTACAAGCGGGAGCGTTTGTAGCGCAATAAATTGCAGCAACAACAGGAATAAGACACCACAGCCGTCTTTTTTTTAAGTTTCCTAAGGATCTTGAGAGGTATATACCATCATGTTACTAAACTCTATCGTCAGGATTCAGTTGCAAACTTGTGTGTTAATGATCGATGTTTCGTTTTAGGAGCAGAAAATGGCTAGTTAATAGCAGACGAGAAGACCTTATGAAAAAAAGACCCAGTTTAAATGTATAATAATATTAGGTTTTGTTCGCTACATTTCGAACAAAACCAGTTCATGAACGCAGGCAATAATAAACTCGTGTGGAATGCAGTACCCACACTGTTTGACATCCCAAATAAGCCACCTCAACTGACGATGAAGAGGAAACTGCCACAAAGACTCGACAATCCATGTAAAGCTGTAAAACAGTCCTATGACACAGAAGCAGCCAGTTCATCACTACATCTACATGTATCAGTGCCAGATTCGTGTCAATCGTCAACACAGACCTGCTTTGACGATGAAATGGTTAGGTTAAGTGCAGTTATTCGTGTCTTACAAAATCGAAATGTTTGGTATGTATTTCATTCACTTCTGTTGTTAAGTCACTTAATTTTCCTTGCTTCCTTCATGTGATGACATTTTGTTAGCACCTTGTTCACTGACAGATTGTTTGCGAATTATTCAAATATTTGGTTTTGTCGTGAAATGTAATGTAATCAGCTCATTATAATGTTTTCAACATATTTCACCCACTATTTGGCAGTTGCTTGTCCTACGTAGAATAATATAAAGATGAAGGTCGTACTTGTGGCAACAGGCGACAATGACAAACACAGTAGGCCTACAGAACCATAAATGAGCTGTCGATCGCTTTTGCATGTAGAGGTACATACATGTCTGTGCTTACGTGTGAATCTGTGTGTTTATATTCTGTTGATATCATCGAGGTAAGCTGCAATTCTATCAAACGTCAGAAGTGTTTCTTCACGAATGTGTTGTAGCTTGCCACTCGATTCATGGTTTTTGTCCATACTTGCGCTTATTTTAGAGTCATTTTTGAAAAAACATATGCCTTCTGATACTACGCAGACCCTTGGAGGCAAGAAAATAACTCAAATATTTCGTAAATCACGTAGGAAATGGATGCAAAACAAACATTATGCTTACGACGCGTCTGATGTTCACCTTACTCGCCGCTTGAGGCGCTAGTGTCGCTCCATCTGTCAAACGGTAACAACTTTCACAGCAGTGACTGTCGCGACTCTTACGTTAGACTGTGATGTATATCGACAGTTCATCCATTCCGGGAATCGAAGATCGACGATTTTTGCCTGTTATCGACATTGGCCCTGGCAAGATATCGGTCCCAGGTATTCCAAGTCTTTCGAAAACGTTTTAATTTCAAATCTGAAGTCGGATAATAAATGACAGAAGAAATATTTCTTCGTGTGATATAATTACATTTTTTTTTACGTTCCGCTGGGTCCGCAGCATAGTGCATGTCGGTATAAGACATTATGGAAACTTTTTAATACGTGTGTTTGCGAGTATCAAAATATGTTATATAAATGGCCGTATGTATTGATTGAACGGACTTAGAAGCGTAACATTTTCAGGCCGCCAATGGACCGTAGATCTTAAAACCTGACATAAATTTCAACTTGATATGTCTACTCGTCCCGGTGGAAAAGGGGGTCTTAACAATCGGACGAACAAACAGACAACAACAGAGTGAACCTATAAGGTTACCGTTTTCGCCTTTTGAAGTAAGGAATCAAAAGAAAGGTGCATGTGGGGTCGGGGATGAAAGAGGAAATGTTAAGTTTCAACGATGTTTGTACATGAAGCCTTGTATATGGTAAAACAGCACTTTGATTCGATTCGTGAATATTATTTGCATCCATAATGCCGGTGTCTACCTCTGTCAAACAAATTCTGTAACTGAGAGTACCTAGAGGTAAAAATCCTAGGGGGGTCTAAGTCCTGTGATCTAGCAGACTACGCTACAGGGCCCCAGCGTCGTATTCAACATCTAGGGAAAATGTTGAGGTGTCGGCGAGCTGTAAAGCGGTAGGGGGCGCGGGGAGGGGGGGGGGGGGTGCTCCGTCATGCAGAAACCACATAACCTGTCGCCTGTCGTAAAACACGTTCTAAAGCAGCCCAGGTAGAGTACTGTGCAGGAAGTCTAGGTACGTACCTCCGTCCATGTATACTGTCGCCACAAATCCCTGCCCACATATTGATGCTGAAGCGGTGCTGGTGAGACGCCTCAACCATTCCCTATCGTTGTCTATGAGACATTAAACACCGATATAAGCGTAGGTTTCCACGGCCAATGTCAATGTCAATAAAATTCTTCAGGGGATGTGACTACATTGTCAGTATGTAAAATTCTTCAGTGTTTCGGCCATGCGCAAGAGTTGAATTTTACATGTTGGCAATGCTGTAACATTTCCTGAAGAATTTTACTAATTCTTAATCTTCCTTCCTCTGTGGGGCCTTCTACCCAAAATATTGGGGAGAGGATGTCTGTGTTCTTCGAGCGCAGAGCTCGCCACCTGCTGTTTATTAAGTGGCCTGCCATCCACATACAGGGGTTGGACAAAATATGGAAGCACCAAAAACAGAACACATACCATACCTAAATACGGTGGAGGAAACACGTTGACGTTCAAAACGTCTCCCAGTCATCTCGTAATGGGTAAATTACAGGTCAACCATGATTTTCAAGGTAATTTTATAGATTCTTCCTGCAAAATAGTGGCAGTACCGGGTAATGATGTTGGAGGTGCACAGAGATCACGCACCCTTGTTTCGAAAGTACATCTACGTCTACGTACATAATACATATATACATACATAAATTAAATATGTATTCTTATAGGACAACTATCCAAGGACTTCCACCCAATAATATCCAAACAGCAGACTCTGTACACAATTTATTAAATTGCCAATACTAAACTCTTTTAAATAACAACAAATTCATATAACTTACAGAACTTAACAAATGGTTAAGAGTGAGCTTTAAAAACAATAACGGCGGCCTGCCACCATCAAATCAAAGAAACTTTTACAATAGTGGTTAGGTTAGTGTTGTTTAACGTCCCGTCGACAACGAGGTCATTAGAGACGGAGCGCAAGTTCGGGTTAGGGAAGGATGGGGAACGAAATCGGCCGTGCCCTTTCAAAGGAACCATCCCGGCATTTGCCTGAAACGATTTAGGGAAATCACGGAAAACCTAAATCAGGATGGCTGGAGACGAGATTGAACCGTCGTCCTCCCGAATGCGAGTCCAGTGTGCTAGCCACTGCGCTACCTCGCTCTGGTTACAATAGTGCTTTTAGAGTTTACCCGAAATACAAAATCCAGTAATAAGTTAACTTGGCATTACAATTTAAAATGATTTATATAAAAAAAACTTTGAGAAAGATAAAGGCGCTTGGCACCATAAAATGAAAGAAGCGCAACACACAACCAATAAATATAATAACAAAACAATAATTTGATAAATCCAACGGGCAAGGGCAACTCCCAACGCAATCACAGACAAGTGAGCTCTCAACACTTCGGAGCCTTCCCACGAGAAACGGTCCCCCAAATAAACCGCTGAGAGCTCCCCGACATGCCTGCCACAACTGCCCATCACTTACGCACCTTGGTTATGTTCTGTAACACACGACAGGTAATATCAACACAAGATAAAATTCAAAAATCAAATAACAATATAACATCCCGACAGCACATAACCACGGCGCCGTTAACTCGGGCGCACTTAATAATTGCCGGAAGCCAACACACACAAATCTTAATAAGCAATTCTCGCTCCTTAAACCAAAACAATAAAAGCCAAGCGCACATGAATAGTCAAAAGAGAGTCTTAGAAGTGCCTTAACGACACCAAACGCGACTATTCCGCCAAGTTAATAATAACACAGTGAGAAAAATACAGAACATAACACAACAAATGCCTAACATACCATACATGAACGCAATTCCGAGCAGGACTCTAGTTGAGCAAATAATTTAGTACCAACAAATATCGTAGCCACACACACACACACACACACACACTCGCTCACTCACTCACTCAGCAAACATTTCCAACGACGCCATCCCACATCAGAAATGTTCAGAAACCGCTGCTGGAGCTTCCATGGGAAAATCTGAAGAGCCAACCGGGCCGACACCCTAACCTGGCAGACGACTCCAAAATTCAGCAACTAGTTGTCTCCGGGCCAGAGTATCACAGGACCCCACCGGACCTCCACATCAGACAGGCAGGCAGAACGAGTACGCCGACTCCAGTTAATCACCACCGCACGGCCAGAACAGCGGCGAGTCGCCTCCGCCCCAGACCACTCTGCTCATATTGCGAGGCCCAACAACCTTAGCGCTAGTCACTAGCAGGTCAGGCAGAGCGAACTTCACGTTCCGTCCAATACCCGGAAAACCAAATACTCTCTCGCTTTTCGCCGGCCACCGCAACACACGCCAGCGACGTCATAGCAAATCGCCACCGGAGCGCCACCCGCACCAGGACAGCGAACTACACTCCTGGAAATGGAAAAAAGAACACATTGACACCGGTGTGTCAGACCCACCATACTTGCTCCGGACACTGCGAAAGGGCTGTACAAGCAATGATCATACGCACGGCACAGCGGACACACCAGGAACCGCGGTGTTGGCCGTCGAATGGCGCTAGCTGCGCAGCATTTGTGCACCGCCGCCGTCAGTGTCAGCCAGTTTGCCGTGGCATACGGAGCTCCATCGCAGTCTTTAGCACTGGTAGCATGCCGCGACAGCGTGGACGTGAACCGTATGTGCAGTTGACGGACTTTGAGCGAGGGCGTATAGTGGGCATGCGGGAGGCCGGGTGGACGTACCGCCGAATTGCTCAACACGTGGGGCGTGAGGTCTCCACAGTACATCGATGTTGTCGCCAGTGGTCGGCGGAAGGTGCACGTGCCCGTCGACCTGGGACCGGACCGCAGCGACGCACGGATGCACGCCAAGACCGTAGGATCCTACGCAGTGCCGTAGGGGACCGCACCGCCACTTCCCAGCAAATTAGGGACACTGTTGCTCCTGGGGTATCGGCGAGGACCATTCGCAACCGTCTCCATGAAGCTGGGCTACGGTCCCGCACACCGTTAGGCCGTCTTCCGCTCACGCCCCAACATCGTGCAGCCCGCCTCCAGTGGTGTCGCGACAGGCGTGAATGGAGGGACGAATGGAGACGTGTCGTCTTCAGCGATGAGAGTCGCTTCTGCCTTGGTGCCAATGATGGTCGTATGCGTGTTTGGCGCCGTGCAGGTGAGCGCCACAATCAGGACTGCATACGACCGAGGCACACAGGGCCAACACCCGACATCATGGTGTGGGGAGCGATCTCCTACACTGGCCGTACACCACTGGTGATCGTCGAGGGGACACTGAATAGTGCACGGTACATCCAAACCGTCATCGAACCCATCGTTCTACCATTCCTAGACCGGCAAGGGAACTTGCTGTTCCAACAGGACAATGCACGTCCGCATGTATCCCGTGCCACCCAACGTGCTCTAGAAGGTGTAAGTCAACTACCCTGGCCAGCAAGGTCTCCGGATCTGTCCCCCATTGAGCATGTTTGGGACTGGATGAAGCGTCGTCTCACGCGGTCTGCACGTCCAGCACGAACGCTGGTCCAACTGAGGCGCCAGGTGGAAATGGCATGGCAAGCCGTTCCACAGGACTACATCCAGCATCTCTACGATCGTCTCCATGGGAGAATAACAGCCTGCATTGCTGCGAAAGGTGGATATACACTGTACTAGTGCCGACATTGTGCATGCTCTGTTGCCTGTGTCTATGTGCCTGTGGTTCTGTCAGTGTGATCATGTGATGTATCTGACCCCAGGAATGTGTCAATAAAGTTTCCCCTTCCTGGGACAATGAATTCACGGTGTTCTTATTTCAATTTCCAGGAGTGTATAATCGATTACAGTGCGCGCTCTGAACAAGAACTCACGATAGCGGCGCGCACCATATCAATACATACTCCGCAAGCCACGGTATGCTCTGTGGCGGACGGTTCCCTGCTCCGCCACTAGTCATTTCCTTTTCTGTTCCACTCGCAGATAGAGCGAGGGAAAAAAGTCAGTCTGTATTGTTGCGTACCATCTCTAATCGATGTGATTTTATCTTCGTCAACCTTAGGCGAAATGTACGTTGTCGGCAGTAGAACCGCTTTGCAGTCAGCCTCAAACGCCTATACAGGGTTACTACAAATTATTTAAGCGATTTCACAGCTCTACAATAACTTTATTATTTGAGATATTTTCACAATGATTTGCACACATATACAAAAACTCAAAAAGTTTTTTTAGGCACTCACAAATGTTCGATATGTGCCCCTTTAGTGATTCGGCAGACATCAAGCCGATAATCAAGTTCCTCCCACACTCGGCGCAGCATGTCCCCATCAATGAGTTCGAAAGCATCGTTGATGCGAGCTCGCAGTTCTGGCACGTTTCTTGGTAGAGGAGGTTTAAACACTGTATCTTTCACATAACCCCACAGAAAGAAATCGCATGGGGTTAAGTCGGGAGAGCGTGGAGGCCATGACATGAATTGCTGATCATGTTCTCCACCATGACCGATCCATCGGTTTTTCAATCTGCTGTTTAAGAAATGCCGAACATCATGATGGAAGTGCGGTGGAGCACCATCCTGTTGGAAGATGAAGTCGGCGCTTTCGGTCTCCAGTTGTGGCATGAGCCAATTTTCCAGCATGTCCAGATACACGCGTCCTGTAACGTTTTTTTCGCAGAAGAAAGAGGGGCTGTAAACTTTAAACCATGAGGTTGCACAAAACACGTTAACTTTTGGTGAATTGCGAATTTGCTGCACGAATGCGTGAGGATTCTCTACCGCCCAGATTCGCACATTGTGTCTGTTCACTTCACCATTAAGAAAAAAGGTTGCTTCATCACTGAAAACAAGTTTCGCACTGAACGCATCCTCTTCCATGAGCTGTTGCAACCGCGCCGAAAATTCAAAGCGTTTGCCTTTGTCATCGGGTGTCAGGGCTTGTAGCAATTGCAAACGGTAAGGCTTCTGCTTTAGCCTTTTCCGTAAGATTTTCCAAACCGTCGGCTGTGGTACGTTTAGCTCCCTGGTTGCTTTATTCGTCGACTTCCGCGGGCTACGCGTGAAACTTGCCCGCACGCGTTCAACCGTTTCTTCGCTCACTGCAGGCCGACCCGTTGATTTCCCCTTACAGAGGCATCCAGAAGCTTTATACTGCGCATACCATCGCCGAATGGAGTTAGCAGTTGGTGGATCTTTGTTGAACTTCGTCCTGAAGTGTCGTTGCACTGTTATGACTGACAGATGTGAGTGCATTTCAAGCACGACATACGCTTTCTCGGCTCCTGTCGCCATTTTGTCTCACTGCTCTCTCGAGCGCTCTGGCGGCAGAAACCTGAAGTGCGGCTTCAGCCGAACAAAACTTTGAGTTTTTCTACGTATCTGTAGTGTGTCGTGACCATATGTCAATGAATGGAGCTACAGTGAATTTATGAAATCGCTTCAATCATTTGTAATAGCCCTGTATTTACTCAGTAGTGATCCTCGAAAAGAACGTCTGTTTCTCTCCATCGATTCCCATTTGAGTTCCGAAGCATCTCCGTAAGACCTGCATGTTGTTCGAGCCTTCCGGTAACGGATCTGGCAGCGCGCTTCTGAACTGCTTCATTGTCTTCCTTTAATCCGACGTGATGCGGGTTCCAAACATTTGAACAGTACTGAACAATGGGTCGGACTTAGTGTCCGGTATGCGGTCTCCTTGCGATTCCACCATCCGAATGAGTACTGTAATATTTTTAGACCATGCGGCATCGGACATCTGGAAAGCGGCTATCGCGTGTAACAAGCCTGAATAGCTTTGCTATGTAGTTCAGACAACTACACGGAATATTGGCGATGGCGTACAAGAAATCGAATGTTAAATGAATTCTGATTTTTCATTAACAAAAATAACCTCTTTGAAGTGACTGAACAGAATGCACTAACTGGTGTACGTTAATCACGCCTAGCAGGCGAACAACATTTACGTAACACAACATACACACACACATATGATAAACACTTGAACTTGCTGTAAGTTTGATTGATCTACACCAACTGTCAGTAATGATTTTAATGTTACTGAATTTGCATTGTACTGAAGGTACAATGAGTACTGTGGTGGCAATAAATTCTTTAATTGAATAATCTATGAACACTATAGAACTCATGGTTACTAGAGATGTTAAAAAACATTACTTTAGAATCATTTTGTTCTAATGAAACTGAATGAGTTTTTACGTTGATAATGTACTGAAAAGCCACCGCATCGAGTTGAACTGTAACTAATGTGGCACACAATCTGGCGTCTTATGTCAGTTGTATAATCCGGCGTTTGTTGGAAATTTTCGGCGTTAACTCCGATTATATCCTCCTGTTGCATTAATACGCCGATACTCACGTAATATAGCCTTTTTACTGGTATTGCTGCACACACACACTGATGGATTTGGGATAATAATGAACTATTTTCTGTAAATAATTGATGACACTCGTGGAATGCACTTTGAACCACAAACTTATTGTTTCACTCAGACATTACACTGTAGAGAACTTGACTTGATCAATACATAAACTGGTTCGCTACGGATAAATGTACTTCTTGTGTCGGCGGTATAAAATGCACTGTTCATAAAAACACTCGTACGATAGCTACTAGTTCGTTGCTTGTGCTGGCGTGAGCTCATCAATGGATCTCATATGGTAGTAAGATCACATTGCAACATTAGCTGCACACACTGGTCACTTCATACCTTGCTCCTGGTCGCTGCAGTCCGTCGTAAATTACGCAGACTTCCACAAGGCGTGCCATGTGATTTTTGAGCGGGAACAGCAACTACATCGCTCACAAGCCGTCTCCGTCGAAATGTTGCATCCTGCAAGCCTTATTGTCCATTTGACTTGCTGACACACCATAAATCCAGTTCGTGTTTGTTGTAAGCTCACTTTTAACTGTCTATAAGCAACGTTACTGTACTAAAACCGTCACTTTCGCGCCGCGTGATCTCTGTTCTGCATCTGAACAGTTCCAGAACACATCTCTCTCACTGCCAAATTCACGCGCCAACCTGCATTGTCCGCGTTCTCGGGTATTTCCCTCACATTTAAACATTAATTTACATTATGCCAAGTTCTACATTTACAAATGGACATACCATAACATTACCATATTCAATTACAGTCATATATATATATATATATATATATATATATATATATATATATATATATATATATAACTAATATTAAATTAATATTTTTACTATACATAATAATATTATCCTAGTTTAACGCTTCTTTATTTTGTCGTCCGAGCGCAGCAATATTCAGATACTGTCTTACTCGTAGCGCTATTTCATTTGACTGCCGCCAGGCGGAAGCACCTGTGCTTTTGTTTGCGCAACTACCAACAGATGGCTTGAGCGTTGACTTATTCAACTGCTGCGCCTTGGCTATGCTTCGTTGTGGCATTACATTCTTTAAAGATGAACCAAGCTTTCATAAAATTCTCCCGACAGAAGTCGACCATTCGCCTTCCCTACTGTTTCGTTTCTTCTTCATCCCATTTCATATTGCTTTGCAACGTTACTCCTATGTAGATAAACGACGTTACAGTGTCAAGCAACACACTATGAACACTATTCAGCAATTATGGGTTTGTTTTTCCTAGGCATCCGCATTAAATTACATTTCTCTAAATCTAGAGCTAGCTGCCATTCATTACACCAACTAGAAATTTTGTATCCACACCAGTATGAGACCACAAAGGCTCAATAATATTGAGACCTGGTGACTGTGGTGACCGGGATGCAGTGACATCTCTTCCTCTGTGGTGACCGGGATGCAGTCACATCTCTTCCTCGTGCTCACGAAACTAGTCCTAGACGATGCGTACTGTGTGCTCAAGGGTCCTGTCGTCTTGGAACAGAGCGGTCATGGGAGAGCACGTACCATGGGATGGATCTGATCAGCCAAAATGGTCACACGATCGTGGACACTATTGCGACTATGCAGAGTTAGCATGGGGCCCATGGAATGTTGTGATATGATGATCCAAATATCCACCGAACCCCCCCCCCCCCCCCCCCCCACCCGCCATGTTTCACTCTTGGGACCTAAAGTCGTCCAGAATTTGGAACCACTGTGAAACAAGAGTCATCCGACCAAATGACTTTCTTCTTTCACTCCATAGTCCAGTTTTTAAGGCTTTGGCAACAGGTTTTTCTGTTACGGCCATGAGGCATAACGACAAACTAGTCAAAACCGAGAATGAAAGATAATAAGAGACGCTAATGGCAAACCCTGTAGTTGTTTGTGGCGGAAGTAAAGCATTGGAGGCTGTCTACTGTATGGTATACAGCTGTATAGTATTGCTGTATAGTATACAGCTGACCACCTCTGATGCCTTACCTTCGCAACAACCAACTATAGGGTTATCTGATGTTCATTCTCTGTTTTGACTAGCTTGTGATTATATATACGAATACAGTAACTGTTCTCGAAAGAACAGTTACTGTTGATGACCATGCAGCTCTTGCATAGAATAAATGATGACTAACTGACAACCTCAGCTGCCGACAGGTGTTGTTGATATACGTCGATGTGGACAGCTGAAAATGTGTGCCCCGACCGGGACTCGAACCCGGGATCTCCTGCATACATGGCAGACGCTCTATCAATCTGAGCCACCGAGGACACAGATGAATAGCACGACTGCAGGGACTTATCCCTTGCACGCTTCCCGTGAGATTCACACTCCCAACTGTCCACAATTCTACATATGTACTGTACCTTATAGGCATTTGCCCACCCACTCATTACTCGCGCACGCTTTGGGGATTCCCGTAAGAGTTTGGGCAACCTGTGCGCATTCGCACAGACGGAGGTCAATGGCTGGGTAGCCTGTATTCGTATATATAGTTAAAGGCTACCCAGCCATTGACCTTCGTCTGTGCGAATGCGCACAGGTTGCCCAAACTCTTACGGGAATCGCCAAAGCGTGCGCGAGTAATGAGTGGGTGGGCAAATGCCTATAAGGTACAATACATATGTAGAATTGTGGACAGCTGGGAGTGTGAATCTCACGGGAAGCGTGCAAGGGATAAGTCCCTGCAGTCGAGCTATTCATCTGTGTCCTCGGTGGCTCAGATTGATAGAGCATCTGCCATGTATGCAGGAGATCCCGGGTTCGAGTCCCCGTCGGGGCACACATTTTCAGCTGTCCACATCGAGGTATATCAACAACACCTGTCGGCAGCTGAGGTTGTTAGTCATCATTTAGCTTGTGATTGTCTGTCGTCCCTTACAATATTCGCCCCAGTGCTCCACCGGATATTATTTGTTGATTACTTCCTCTCTTCAAGGTATTCGGTTCTGTAACTACGAACGTTGTGGACGTCTTTGTGTGCTATGTGATTACTATCGACGACACGAAGACGCTGCTTCCACGCAGCAAAACCGGTCGTGAATAAATCATCAAATAACAACTGTTTGCGGTTTATTCAAGTCCATTTTACCATCAACTGAAACTGATTTCTGTGTTACACCATGCACCACTTATATTATTTTAATATGCGTTCAAAAGTACTAGAAACACAAGACGTATATTGTGAAGATAGTGTATATTTGTTAATATTTATTTCGGAAGTGTACACTGTGCTAATAAAAAAACTACTTTAGTTCACATCTGTTTACTAAAATGTACATCTTCACTTTAATTACTAAGACATCTTACACTACCTTTTATTTTGAAGCGCAGTGAACAACCGGGTACTTCTCCAAATTCTGTGGGGTCATACGATATCGCCTATCAGAAAGCAAGTTTTTGCAGGAGAAAAATAATCTGTTCACATCATCACAGGATGTTGACGGTGCGGATTTCAGGAGATGAGAAACTTCTGGACAGATGTGCGCTGGAGCGTCTTCTCCTCCTCCACAGAGGATATTGCAAATGGCAGTGAAAGTCAAGTAGCCCGAATTTTTTTGCCAAAACAGCCTCAAACTCATTCACTATATTTTTCCTGATATTAACTCTAATGTCAATCACCTTGCATTTAGGATTCTCAACATTTTCTAACGATTTTTGCTGAGGCAGTCCAGTAAGAGCATTTTGTGCCTCTCGTACAAAAACTGAAAATTCTCTCGGAAATTAGTCAGTCACAGATTTCATGGATTGAAAATGCTCATTAGAAAAACCGACAGTTTCATTCCACGCGCAGCACTTCGTTAGGACTGGTTTACGTGGCAACGTTAGGTTCGGCAACCAGTTCTCTGCACAGCGACACACGGCGCAGGGCTCTGAGAAACCTTTCTTGGTCAATAGAATTATTTCATTTACTTCTAAGTAGCCGCGGTGCATGGGGCACACAGGTGTAGTGTATTAAATGCATAGATATGGCTGTTGCTGCCTTTAGCAGGTATGCCGCGGCATGTGAATACATAGCAGAAACTGTTTCTTCTTGAATTTCGCGAGGCAACAGCGCTTTCAGACTGTAATTCACAAAACGAGCTGCGATTATATGATTTGTGGCTTCCTACATTGTAGGAAATCAGTAGCGGCTTTGAGTGTTCTTCTTCGTCGACATTGCCAACGAAGACATTTCCAATGAAACGTTCTCGTACATTTGTTGCGTCACGGCTATGCACATGTGGTGACTACCGGTGCTTGTATATCCGCTACACACTTTTCAGAAAACAAAATCAACATAGTTTTTCCTTAAAGTCGATTCAGCAGGAAGCTGTTGCCCACAATACTTTTGTAGACATGCCTGACATCCAGGAAGTTGTTTTTTGTACCGTGGATTTGTTCACATCAACCATAGAGGACCACATACTATGGAAAAATTCATTTGTGGAGTTTTGGGCCTCTTGCATCTGCGTCAATAACATTTACTCCGTTGACGATTGCACAACTTAGTTCTTTGGGTGCGCATCACTACGATCAGCGTGCACAGAACAATCTCTGCCTCAGCAGTGAAAATTTTGTCCATCGTCACGCAGTATCTCATTTCAGATGATAATTTTGATGCAACGTGAACTCTTAGGAAGTATTATTTGACAACCATTTCTTGGCGTACCCACTCCTCTAGTCAGGGAAAAAACATCGCTGACAGTTGGCAGTGTTGTTGCCAGCTTTCAGCTACGAAGAGAAAACGACTGAAGTCTTGCATATAACCGCGACAGCACTGAGGCGTTGCCATAGAGACGTATACAAATTCGCGTTACGTGACTGGCTGAGCAGCCGACTCTGTCCTCAATTGTTGTTGTTGTAGTCTTCAGTCCTGAGACTGGTTTGATGCAGCTCTCCATGCTACTCTATCCTGTGCAAGCTTCTTCATCTCCCAGTACTTACTGTAACCTACATCCTTCTGAACATCTCTTGGTCTCCCTCTAAGATTTTTACCCTCCATGCTGCCCTCCAATGCTAAATTTGTCATCCCTTGATGCCTCAGAACATGTCCTACCAACCGGTCCCTTCTTCTGGTAAAGTTGTGCCACAAACTCCTCTTCTCCCCAATTCGATTCAGTACCTCCTCATTAGTTCTGTGATCTACCCAACTAATCTTCAGCATTCTTCTGTAGCACCAGCATGTAGCATGAACTGTATTCGCAGTTACGATTGTAGACAACCACCAGCTTCATAATGGAGAGACGACAATGAAAATTTGTGTCAGACCAGGACATGGAACCTGGACATCCCGCTTGCTGAGAGAGTAGGCCGTACAATTAGGCTATCCGAGCACGCTCTAACGGCAGAGCCAAACTTCCACACGTCGTCAACCAAGTGTCTACAACCTGCACTCGCACATCCATTATGCATATTCCCTTACGGGGGAGACATTTTAATTGAATGTCGCTTGTCTGGTGTCGACGCATAAATACGATATTGCAGTGTCGTGTGTTATTCAGAATTACGTCACGGTATTCCGTGTAGCATGATCGGATAGCCTAATGGTAAGGTGACTGCTCGCGTTACGCGGGAAACGCGGGTTCGAGTCCCGTTGCGGCACAAATTTTCACTGTCGTCATTCCATCATACAGCTGATTTTTCCACATTTGCAACGGCGAGTACATTTCATGTATTTCATAACGGCTGTAGTCGTCGTAGTGCCTGTTCCTTCGGACATACATTCATATCCGAAGGAACATTGCATAGTATTTCTGAACAACACAGGAACTGCAATATTGTACGTATAGTTCTGGGTCCGTAGAAGTCGGAAAAACTGGGGCGATAGTCTTTTGTTTGCCCCACTGCCCAACTCGACTGCGCACGAAGCCGTTTAATACACCCAATAACGTCTACTAAAATGCTACACAATATTGCTATTATTTTGTCTGCGTTGCCTTTGAGCACTGAAATTCCTAAATCTTGAAAATTAAGCAGGAGCACGCCCTTCGTAATCTAACTCAAAGTGCAGTTAACAATGTCGTGTTGCCCTAGAACGTGTGTTTAGACATAATTTACTTCCTGTCGTCAACTTTCCGATTCTGATATGTTTCTAAGGGAACGACCTAATGTGTGTGTGTGTGGGGGGGGGGGGGGGGGGGAGATAAAAAACCAATAATATGTAAATTCATACAGCATATAAAGTTAAAGTATATGAAAACATGCAGTGAAATCTGTAAAAAATGTAACAATAAAATGAATTACGTCAAAGCTGAAAACAAAATTAGTGAACATTTGCACGTTCCACATGCACAGGAGCGAAGGAAAAGGTGTAATTACATAAATTCCGCGTGGTAGTTATCATCGTCCTGTTATGAGTGCATTATGTCGAAGCTAAATGAATTCGAACGTCGGTAAATTTTTCGTCCTCTTATGGTGGGTGCTTACGTAACGAATTTAGCCGAAGTGTTCGGTGTTTCAAGAGGCACCGGATCGAAGATTTACACCGCATGCAGAGAAAGCAGAAAACATCGTTCGCTAAGTCACAACGCGGACGAAAGTGTGTAAAGTGATCGTGAAAGAGGCTCCTTGAAAAGGACTGTAACGGAAAATTAGGGGGCGACACTTGCAAGAAGTCGCTGCAGAACTTAATGTCGCACTCGCGATCCGTGTCATCACCAACACAGCACGAAAGGAGAGAATTGCAGGGATCATTTAGTAATCGCGAAAGCGTTACGGAGATGCTAAACTCCAGTGGAAGACTCTGCAGGAGAGACACTCGGTAGCTCGGTACTGGCTTTTGTTGAAGTTTCGCGAACATGCCTTCATCGAGGAGTCAAGCAGTATATTGCTCCCTCCTACGTATATCTCGCGAAGAGACCATGAGGATAAGATCAGGGAGATTAGAGCCCACACAGAGGCATACCTACAATCCTTCTTCCCACGAACAATACGAGACTGGAATGGAAGGGAGAACCGATAGAGGTACTCAAGGTACCCTCCGCCACACACCGTCAGGTGGCTTGCGGAATATGGATGTAGATGTAGAGCTGGAATTCCAAAACAACGTATGACCGATGCAAATCTCCGTGACCGGGAAACGTGGTGCCGAAGCCATAAACCTGGATTATGGGGCAATAGAAGAGTCGTTTGCTCGGATGACTCTTCTTTCACACTGGTTCCAACTTCCAGCCGAGTTTACGTCAGGCATATCGCCATCCCAAGTCTACGATGCAGGCCGCTTGCTGCCAAGAGTGAAACATGGCGGGGTTCGGTGAGGTTTTTGGCACGTATTCCACGGACTCCCTAGTTACTCTTCAAGGTCGCATACTGCCAAGGATTATGTGACGATTTTGGATGATCAGGTTCATCCCACGGTCCAATGTTTGTTCCTCAGAGGTGATGTTGTGTTCCAAGGCGACAGAACCTGCATCTATCCATTCCGAGACGGCTGGAACCTGTTTCGACAGCCAACGGTTTTCGTACACTGTATTAAGAATGGTAATGTGTTACGTGTCTGGTGTTCCGTATTTTTTTCCACCCCCTGTATATCGGCCATTGCCTATCAGCCCGAAAGTTTTAACAGAGAAAATGGTTCAAATGGCTCTAAGCACTACGAGACTTAACATCTGAGGTCATCAGTCCCCTAGACTTAGAACTACTTAAACCTAACTAACCTAAGGACATCACACACATCGATGCCCGAGACAGGTTTCGAAACTGCGACCGTAGCAGCAGCGCGGTTCCAGACTGAAGCGCCTAGAACCGCTCGGGCACAGCGGCCGGCTTTTAACACAAGTGGCCATCTGGTTATCATGAAAACTTGTTGCCGTCTTATCAGAGCATAAAATGTAAGCAAGTAAAAGGCGGCGCTCCGACAGTGGTACGCCAGAAGCTCCGCATACTGGTGGGTCCTCCCGTTAGAAGACCTTTTACGTCGGAGGACAGAGCCCTGTACTCCGTCGGACTGGAGCGATGCCCATCTACATCAAGCCTTGTTAGCTGGGACAGGAAACCAAATTTTTTGTTAACTGAAGGGTACGCTTCCGTTGTTTTCTCCATTTTTGTGTGATCAAGTGTGCTGAAAATAAGGGTGTCACTCCTGGTCTCTCGGCACCCTATGCCACGTTTTACGTAGACTACGCGTAAATCTGACTCTACTGGTTCAGAGATTGTTGGTCCTACACACGGAGAGTTTTAGCCTCTTGAGAATGTTCAGCGCAGCGATCGCTTGGCGACGCGCCTCCAGCACAGAGAAGCCCGAAAGGTCGCTGGAGCCGAGAGCGGTCGCTGGAACACTTTACGATCCCAGCAGGCGGGCGGCCAGGCAGGCAGGCAGGCAGGCGCCGGTTTATCGCCACGCCCGTTGCTCGCCGCCTTAAATAGCGGCAAGAGAGCGCGCCGGCGCGAGTAAAACTTCCCAGACAACACCTCCACTCGCTGCGTTCCAGCCCAACGGAATTCACCAGTTACCAAAGGCATGTGTGAGAGGGTCCAATTGGCCATTGTTACTCACAAGGGAACCTTCCCATAGCACCCCTCATAGATTTAGTTATAAGTTGGTACAGTGGATAGGCCTTGAAAAACTCAACACAGATCAATCGAGAGAACAGGAAGAAGTTGTGTGGAACTTTGAAAATAATAAGCAAAATATACAAACTGAGTAGTCCATGTGAAAGGTAAGCAACATCAAGGATAGTGTGAGCTCAGGCGCGCCGTGGTCCCGTGGTTAGCGTGAGCAGCTGCGGAACGAGAGGTCCTTGGTTCAAGTCTTCCATCGAATGAAAAGTTTACTTCCTTTATTTTCGCAAAGTTATGATCTGTCCGTTCGTTCATTGACGTCTCTGTTCACTGTAATAAGTTAGTGTCTGTGTTTTGCGACCGCACCGCAAAACCGTGTGATTAGTAGACGAAAGGACGTGCCTCTCCAATGGAAACCGGAAACATTTGATCGCAAGGTCATAGGTCAACCGATTCCTCCACAGGAAAACACGTCTGATATATTCTATACGACACTGGTGACGCCATGTGCGCCACATGACAGGAATATGTTGTGTAGCGTCCCCATACTACGGCGCAGTTACCTGGCATCGGACGGACGGACAGATAATAATTGTCTGAAGATAAAAAATTAAACTTTTCAGTCAAGGGAAGACTTGAACCAAGGACCTCTCGTGCCGCAGCTGCTCACGCTAACCACGGGACCACGGCGCTCCTGAGCTCACACTATCCTTGATGTTGCCTATCTTGCACATGGACTACTCAGTTTGTATGTTTTGCTTATTTTTTTCATAGTTCCACACAACTTCTCCCTGTTTTCTCGATTGATTTGTCTTCAGTTTTTCAAGGCCTATCCACTGTGCCAACTTATAACTAAATCTGAGGGGGGTGCGATGGGGAGGTTCCCTTGTCAGAAGTGTTCGAGGAAGAACACTATTTACGGAAAGGTTGAACGGAAAGTAATCCCTTCATCTTCGTTAATTGGGTTTGGATGAGAATATTTTCATAAATCAAACGCAGAAATAATTCTTAGAATGTGATCTTTAATTACCAATATTCACTTTTCCACATAGTCACCAGCCAATTCGACACATTTCTGCCAACGATGAACATGTGCCGGCCGTTGGTGGCCGAGCGGTTCTAGGCGCTTCAGTCTGGAACCGCGTGACCGCTACGGTCGCAGGTTCGAATCCTGCCCCGGGCATGGATGTGTGTGATGTCCTTAGGTTAGTTAGGTTGAAGTAGTTCAGAGTTCTAGGGGACTGATGACCACAGGTGTTAAGTCCTATAGTGCTCAGAGCGATTTGAACCATTTTTGAGCAACAAGTTTTCTGAAGCCGTCACGGAAGAAGTCGACACTCTGTTTCCGCAACCACGGCAGTCTCACAGTTCTCTCAATGTCTTCATCAGAAGCGTAATAACGTCCACGCAGATCGTCTTTTCTGAATCGGGAACAGATGGAAGTCAGACGGTGCTAAATCTGGACTGTATGGAGGATACCGTACGGTGGTGAGATTGAGTCTCTGAAGTTATGCTGTGATGGCACGTGAAGTGTGTGGTTTGGCATTGTCATGCTGCAGGAAAACATTTCCCTTTTCCTTTCGGACCCTTGTTAGCCGTCGTTTCAGAGTTCGCAGCGTTGTAATGTAACACTCTGAATTTATGGTTGTTCTACGATTAACGAAATCAACATGGATAACACCATCTGCGTTCCAGAACACTGTGGCCATTATTTTTTGCAGCTGAGGGCTCCGTCTTGAATTTCTTTTTCTGGGGCGAGTCTTCTTGTCGATATTCCATAGACTGACGTCTAGTCTCCGGGCCGTAATGGTTTACCCACATTTCGTCTCCTGTCGCAATTGAATGGATAAAGGCGTCATCTTCTTTCTCGTAACGCGAGAGGAGTCCCTGGCAAATTTCAATGCGCTTTCATTTCAGGAGTCAGCATCCGGGGTACATATCGGCCGCAGATCTTCTAACAGCCAAGCAAAGCAATAATGTGACCCACACGTTATTGTGAAATGAAATGTCGATTGTGCTTGCATGAGTGATACGACGATCGTACTGAATCAATCTGTTAACATTTTGCTTGTGAAACTCGGTGGTTGCTGTCACAGGACAATCTTTGGCTGTCACGCAGGTCAGATGTTCCCGCCTCAACACCTTTAAACTTAATCGCCCACCGACGCACACTACTCACATCAACACAATCACCATAAACTGCTTCCATTCTCTGGTAAATCTCCTTTGGGGTGACACCTTCTGCTGTCAAAAGAATTCGATGACTGCACGTTGCTTAAATCGTATTGACGGACCGTTTGCGCAGGGTTCCACACTTCACACTGTATCAACACAATCTGGTGGTGGAGCAGGTCAAGCTACTCCTGTAGTGCAACCTGATTTGCATCATCATAGTGGCGCTACTGGTGCCTCTCTTATGCGACTGGCGTGACATTTGAATAGACATAATGTTTCAGATGTAGAAATACGCCTACCAACTTTCGTTGCACAAATCCTTCTTGGTGTTATTGAGGTTTTTTTTCCGGCAGTGTATTTAAGAGTTATCGGCGCTGAGAGAGTTGGTATTAAAAGTTGCAGAGAGCAAGTGACTTGATTTCCGTAGTGATGTGTCGACAGAAGTGCCGACACAGTGTGATTTGAGGGGACCGCAATGCACGCTATAAACACACGAAGGATGGCGTGAGGTCTGAAACAGGATACGTAATGAATGCTATAAAGAAAAGTACGTAGCTTTTGGAATACTTAACTTTAATCCATCCTTGTTGTATACATCGTTCTTGATGAGACATGCTTTATACGATAAGTATCAATTGCTGTGTAAGGCTAATGTCGCCTTGCTAGGTCGTAGCCATGGACTTAGCTGAAGGCTATTCTAGCTATCTGCTCGGCAAAGGAGCGAGGCTTCGTCAGTGTAGTCGCTAGCTACGTCGTCCGTACAACTGGGGCGAGTGCTAGTCCGTCTCTCGAGACCTGCCTTGTGGTGGCGCTCGGTCTGCGATCACACAGTGGCGACACGCGGGTCCGACATGTACTAATGGACCGCGGCCGATTTAAAACTACCACCTAGCAAGTGTGGTGTCTGGCGGTGACACCACACGTAGTACACTTGAGAGAGTGAATACAGCACGCTCACTTACGATTGAGCCTATGTGATCATACCTCCTCAGATCCCAACAGCTGGTACACCCAGGTATAGGTATGAGTTCACTGATTCCGATGACGACTCATTATTGTTTTGTGAATCACACAGTTTTACATTTCTGTACATTTAAAGCAAGTTGTCAATCTGTGTACAACTCAGAACTGGAACTTCCTGGTAGATTAAAACTATGTGCAGGACCGAGACTCGAACTCGGAACCTTTGCCTTTTGCAGGAAAGTGCTCTACCATCTGAGCTACCTAAGCACGACTCACGACCCGTCCTCGCAGCTTCAATTCTGCCAGTACCTCGTCTCCTACATTCAGTTGTTATCAATGTTAGAAATGGGTTCAGATGGCTCTATGCACTATGGGACTTAACATCGAAGGTCATCAGTCCCCTACACTTAGAACTACTTTAACCTAACTAACCTAAGGACATAACACACCGCCATGCCCGAGGCAGGATTTGAACCTGCGACCGTAGTGGCCCCGTGGCTGCAGACTGAAGCGCCTAGAACCGCTCGGCCATAGCGGCCGGCGTCCTCAACGTCTGAGTAGATGTTGTGGAGCTCTTTTTTTTCTCAGATTGTACTTCACTGTAGATAACTGACTCACAACTCTGAAGCTTTTCATTAATATTTTCTGCCGGGTCACTAATATGCAGCATGAACAGTAAGTGTTGTCGCTCACTTCGGTGGGACGCACCTGTAGTTATTCGTATTTCTGTCGTTGGTTGGACTGACTGAGTAATGGAAACGCTTTGGTATGGAGAGGAGTTGGATAACACTATTCGTTAAGGACACTGTTTGTTTTGCAACGTGTGTACTACACGGAATCTGCTGCTAGACTTGAATTCTAAGACCATTTACTGTGCCTCCGTGGTATCGATAGATCGAGATGACCAGTTAATATGGTATGTCGTATTTCATGGAGTTCTGCAATCCTTCACAGGACAGGTACGATAGTGCGGTGTGGTGGAAGACCACCTTAAAAGCTATCATCGTACAGAAGAACCGCAACTCTCCGTTGATGCCTATGTTATTCCGAGTTACGATGCAATGTTCCTTCGAACACGCATAAATACATTTTCATAACGGCTGCAGTCACCGCTGTGCTGGTTCCTTTGAACGTGCATGCATGTCCGATGGAACATCGCATCGTAATTCGGAATAACACAGGCAGTGCAATATCGTCTGTATCCGCCTACACCGGGCGAGCTACGTCCATATAAAATGTCTCCCCTGTACGGGAATATACATAATGGATGCACGAGTACAGTTTGTAGATGATGTCCATATTCGCAACTGCAAATACGTTTCCATGTACTGCGCGTTGAGGTGGACAAGATCCAATGTACATGATGAAGCAGAACTCCGCCGATAAAACTTCAGAGACTGTTCAGGGGCATTCTCTGTGTGTCGTGTTGGTGCACTCATGCGCAACACTGAGACAGACTTTTCAGATCATGATTATAAAACGGCTGCTCCTCGCTAACAGTTGTCCGGCAAGTGGAGGAGAGGTGGTTACATACATCTGTTGACCACAGGGTTGCTCGTCGTTGCCCTCTCCGCTGTTTCTTGTGAAGCGATGGCGAGCGACAATGTTGAGAGAGATCTGTTCATCGGATAGAGGCGTTAAGCTCTGAGACGTTCACGATGCGATTCGAGAAATAAAGACGGAGATTAGGGTTTAAAGAATGCAAGCTTGGATTGTAGAAGGAAATCATCTCCCGAAGCCGCGCGGTCTGGGCGCCTTGCCACGGTTCGCCCCCCCGCCCCCCCCCCCCCCCCCCCTGTCGGAGTCCTCCCTCGGGCATGGGTGTTAGTGTGTTGTCCTCAGCGTAAGTTAGATTAAGTAGTGTGTAAGCCTAGGGACCGATTACCTCGGCAGTTTGGTTCCATAGGAACTTAACACAAATTTCCAATATCATCTCCCGATTAAGGTAAACATAAGACTGGATGGCCAGACGGGGATCTCCACCGCCATTACCCAGAACACGAGTTAAATGTTCTAACCACTGAGCGCTTCCCTCGGTGTAATTAAACAAAAGTAGGTTGTATGCTCTGCATAGGCTTTCAGCTCTTCTTCTTCCGCCGGCCTTAGTGGCCGAGCGGTTCTAGGCGCTACAGTCTGAAACCGCGCGACCGCTGGGGTCGCAGGTTCGAATCCTGCCTTGGGAATGGATGTGTGTGATGTCCTTAGGTTAGTCAGGTTTAAGTAGTTCTAAGTTCTAGGGGACTGATGACCTCAGAAGTTAAGTCCCATAGTGCTCAGAGCGACTTGCACCTCTTCTTCCTTCTGTTTCCATAATCATTCGTGTGGCTAACTGTACACAAAACCCTACACTGTACAATAACCCGTCAGAAATATGAAAATAATCCACTAGAGCGAGAAGTCGACAGGAACCTTGGCCCTCTCCACGCGCTTCGTACAACTTCTCTCCTCTGTAGGGGGAGAGATGCAGTGGCGACTTTTCCGGCTTAGCACCTTTGCGAAACACCTTTTAGAAACAGTTGACCAAGTATCTGTGCGCAAGCGTTAGTTTGGTCGGCATGCTCGTCTTCGTTGACGTTTTTTCATATATTTAGCAGTTTTGAAGCCGTGCCATAACGTAACTCTAAGTATCGAGCTTTTCTCAAAAATCATTTACAGGCTGCGAGACGTAGGGGATTTAACAGAGAAACCAAGCAACAATAACACGTAAAAGACCGCTTCATTGCCACGAATGATGAAAGAAAAAGAGGTGAGAACCTACGCGAAAACAATGCTGACTTGATTTCTAGATGGTGTTATTCAATTCCACGTTGAATTACTGCAAGTCTCCACAGTTTTGCCAGCGTTACTACCTCCAAGAGTTAAAACGATTGTGGGAAACACTATAGAAAAATTGGCTGCATTGTGACGATTATAAATTTGCTTCATCCACCACAACAGCGCTTCCAACCCTGCAACGCTAGTTTTTTGCCCAAAAATAAAACTCTATGGATTTTGCTGCTACACTCCTCCATTGTTCCGGAGAGTGAAACAGAACCTGAAGTGTAAGTGTTTCGGGACTTCGAAAATCATTATTGGGTACCCCTTGAATATCAACAAAGCAAGGTGAAATCCCAGTGTCATGTGATTAAGATTACCTTAAACCACTTCAGGAGAAAGATAGGTAGATCTTTCGAGAAAATCTGCAGTTTCCTCCCGTATCTTTGTTCGACTGAGAATCCGTTCTCTTTAATGAACCCTATACTGACGCGAGCTTTCTGGAATATGGCGCACAGCGGTACGTGGACACAGCGAAAATTAAAGCGCGCCGTACAGTTCAAACGCGGCCAGGAATGTTGATGAACAGCATCATTCTCTTGCAGATTGTTACCAACGTTGTTTCGACAAAGCTGCAGAAGTTCCGCTGGGAAGCCCTAACACATCCTTCATATAATGCCGATCAGTCCCTATACGATTTCCATATCTTTGGATCGCTTCGCACGAAGAGGTGCACGCTGGGTACATCATGGTTCGCCAGCCGTTGTGGCCGAGCGGTTCTAGGCCCCTTCAGTCCAGAACCGCGCTGCTCCTACGGTCGTAGGTTCGAACCCTGACTGGGGCATGGATGCATGTGATGTCCTTAGGTTAGTTAGGTTTAAGTAGTTCTAAGTCTAGGGGACTGATGACCTCAGAGGTTAAGTCCCATAGTGCATAGAGCCATTTGAACATCATGGTTCCACAGGCAACCGCAAACTTTTTTTTTTCATGAAATCATTTACTGTCTTGTATCGCAGGGAAATAAATGCATTAACAGTTATGGCGGAGTACATTATTAACAATAAACAGTTCACTTACTTTTTTTCATTTGTCTCGTTTTCGTTTGACTGCCCCACTTACAATACACTGCTGTCGTTAAATATCTTTAAGACTTTAGTTTTCCCAGGTAACTGGGGGTAGGTGAAGCTCGTTTTCGGTGCGTAACATATCTCTCGAAGTTGAGTCCTTATTCACTGATGTCAGCGCAGATCTTCTCTTTCTTCATTTAGGCCTGTAGACTATTATACCCTCCGCTCGTTGGGAAAAAAAGAAAAAAGTTGCAGGCTTTGCAAAGTAGGCTCCAGCGAAAAGAGCGCTCGATTTGCCTATTTCGATACTAATCAAGTCTCTCATTTTACGCTACCAACGTTAACGTGTATAACTCTCGGAGATTTGCAATGTTATAAGTAGTAAAGAATTTTCATAACAGACAAAAACTCAGTGGGTTAAACGTTGGAAACGTTTCCGTTAATACAAAGATTATATCACTCCTCACTCTGGTTCAAGCTGCAACGGCTGTTGCGTAGCGATAAAACTTGCGGTTTATAGCCCTATGTGAATAAGAGTGTGGGAGAAGCTTTTATGGTCGTGGGACTGGGAAGATCTTGTTTTACGGAATCTGACCATCTAATAAAGTCAGCCAGTCTCTTATGTGTAGGCTTACACAAGACAAGCTTGTGCCATTCCTGTCAGCTGCACTTGATCTCAAAATATTTACTGTACCTGAATGCTTGCTTCCGTTTCCACTCAACATTTACGCCACAGCAACAGATACATCGTCTTCATAACTAGAATCTTGAGATGTGTAATGTTAAAGCTGAGTCGAGAGGTTGGCTCGGGCAATGTTGTCCGTGCAGTTTTCTGTAGAGAATGTTCTAATGTAGATTACTGTGGATTATAACTTCAGCTATTCAGCTCGGAAGCATCTACAGATCTATAATGAAATTGAAATCATTCGTAAATTGTATTTTCCGTTTACGTACGCATTGTAGCGGCTTGGGGTTGGACCTGAATTCTGTAAAAGAGGAGTTTCAAGTGCCTTTGTGGCAACAAAACGCTGGATTGGTTCGTTTTGACGAGATCACTGCCTACTTCTAACAATCTGCATCCAGCGGCGCTGTCTTTGTCGATGGGAAGTTTACCTCTGTGACCATGAGTTGCCAGGAATTAATCATCGGCCAGTGGAACTGAGTACAGCATCAAAACTGTTACGCCGCTTTCACACTATACGGTTTTGACCGTACGGCAAAAAGCCGTACGGCTGTAGGTGTGAAGAAATGTATGGCGCCTTTCACATTATACGGCGACGGCAAAATGCCGCTGCCGTGCCGTGCTGCAGCCGTGTCTTGCCACTACAACAGACGGTCGCCGTACGGCAAGTTCGACAACAGTGGCCTACGTGACTAAGTGCATGCTTTCACACTGGACGGTTTTGAGCCGTACGGCGTCGACTAGTTCGTTGTAGTGTCGTTTTATTCATTTGTGTTTATTCTTGTTTACTGAAAAGTGTAGAAGAATGGATGAAATTGATACTGAACTTTTGATAACCTTGGTGGAAGTAAGACCTGTTCTGTGGGACAAAACTCTAGATGCGTATAGAGATCGTATTGCTACAAAGAATGCTTGGCGGGAAGTTTGCGTAGCACTGAAGCAAGATTTTGATGAGATGGAAGACAAAGATAAAAATGCGTTTGGTAAGTATTTATTTAATATATTAATATTACATTTAATACGTTTTAAACAGTTTTTATTTAACGTTATAAATTTTATTCTAAAAGTAAATCGTTTGTTTATAAGTAAATTACTGCTACCAGTCACGTTTTTTTTGTTTTGTTTATATTTTGCACGACGCGTTTCGGGAAATAATTCCCATCCTTAAGTGCGTTTTTCTCTAAGTTTTCATCATGTGTGGTGTCTTTTTATGTGTCAGGTCTTGCATTCTGTTTTCTTTACTGTAATTTATAAGAGAAACACGCACAAGACCTCACAAATAAAAAAACACTACACATAATGAAAACTTAGAGAAAAAAACGCACTTGAAGATCGGAATTATTTCCCGAAACGCGTCGTACAAAATATAAACAAAACGATTAAAAACGTGAGTGGTAGCAGTAATTTATTTATAAAGAAAACTATTTACTATACAGTCGCAGGCTTTCACAAACAATCTACAAAAAGGAAAAGGCTTGTTAATTTATATCTTTGACATCTGCCATGACACGCTTCCAGCATTTGTCATAAAATATTTACAAAGAGTGTTCCTTATGGCGTTGGCTGTCAGTCCTCCTCTTATGTTGGCATCTTGGGCTAAGTCTTCCAAACCAGTGAAGGATGTGGTGTCTTCAATTATAAATCCATCTCTCTGACGTACAAAATTGTGTAAAACAATGCAAGCTTTAACCATTTTTACTGCAAAATCTGGATGAACATTTAAAGGTCGGTGAAACAACCGCCACTTATTGGTGAGGATGCCAAAAGCACATTCCACATACCTCCTTGCTCTGCACAAACGGTAATTAAATACACGTTTCTCAACTGTCAAGTTTGTTCCCCCAAAAGGCCGGAGCAAATGCGTGTGTAGGCCAAATGCTGCGTCTCCCACGAAGAAGTAGGGTACTTTTGGACCTTCCGTACCAGGCAGACATTGGACGTCTGGAAATTCCAGGGAATTACTTTCTATTGACTTCCATAAACTGGACCGTCTGAACACTGAAGAGTCACAGTCTTTGCCATAACTTCCTACGTCGACATAAATGAACCTGTAGTTGGAATCCGCTACAGCCATCAGAACCACAGAAAAGTATTCTTTGTAATTGAAGTACATTGATCCGCTATTAAATGGGGCAGTAAGACGGATATGTTTTCCATCCACCGCTCCTAAGCAGTGGGGGAAATTAGCAGTACGTTCAAATCCAGCCGCTATTGATTCCCATACCTCTTTGGTCGGTCTTTGTATACATTCTTCCCGCAGTGATGACCAAATTGCTGTGCATACATCATTAACCACTTTACTTGCTGTAGAAATCCCAATTCTGTACTGGAAATGTAAGTCAGTGAAGGAACAACCGCTTGCCAGATACCTGAACAAAACGAAAAAAAATCAGTGACATTTAGTTTGCAGTGGACATTTTTTGTTACAGTTTTGCTTTTTTCTATACAAAATTAAAATGTTTTCATACAGTTTTGTTTTCTTTTGATGTAGGTATAGAAGTAATACGGAGGTGGACCAATCTACGAGACTCCTTTGTGAAGTCAAACATAAAAATTCAAGCTGCGAAAAAAAGTGGCTCAGCAGCAAAGAAAATGAAAAAGTATGTATATTCTGATCAGCTGCAGTTTCTAAAAAAGCTGTATGATGCTCGAGAGACGGAGGACAGTTTTCAATCGGAACGCACCGCCAGACTGGAAGAAGATATAGAAACGCAGGGCTCCGTCGAAAATACTGAGAATGTTTCTGGGCCATTTGATACAGCACCCACACAACAAACATCCAAAAGCGAGTGCCATACAAACAGAAAACATAGAAAACCTGATGCAATCGAAATGAAAATATTACGAGCTCTGGAAGAAGACAAACCTTGCAGCAAAATGTCATTTTTACTTAGTCTGAAGCCTCATCTGGAAAAATTTGATGAACAGGATTATCTTCAGTTTCAGATGGGAGTCCTCAAAGTTATAGAAAATATATATGAAAGGAGAAATATATTGACAGCTCAACCTCCTCCATTTACCCATTACACACCTCCCATGCCCTATAATAATAGATTTCAAGCTTATTCTTATTCACCTATGGAAAATGCTGCTCCAATATCCTCTTACCATACGCATCAGATTCGTCCTCCTCCAGCTGCACCAAACCCAACTACTTTTCTCGAACAACCATTACAGACTTCTCAAGGTCGCAGTTCTTATCAACGAATTAATAAAGTGCCACCACCATACCCTTCGCCTTCCACAAGTAGCCATGAAGGCCCACCATCAACAACGCAGTTCTACAACGTTTTTGCAGAGAGCCTGTCGCCACAAAGTGACAGTACAGTCAGTCCTGCTACAAACTCTTTGGTTTCAACTGCTGATATTGATATTGACTTTTCTACTTCATAATCTGAGCGTAATAAAAATGTAAAACACAAATAAATAAGTAAATAAACAGAACTAGTTTTTATGTATTAAATTACCTTAACGTGATAGCCAGCATTTGAACAGGTTGGATGCAATTGCGGAATTGTGTGTTTTGTCGTTGTAACACATCCTTTAGTTTTCTATGTAATTCGTCAAACGAGGTAATAGACATTCGGAAATAGTTAAAGAATTTATTTCCGTCGTTCCTCAAATCTTCAAAGAGTGTATAAAATAAACCCACTTCGTCTCTTCTCTGGTTAATGGGGTGTACCCACAAAAGACGACCTTTTCTTTTGCGGCGACGATGAAGCAACCACAAAGCAACAACTCGTTTACGGTTCATCTTGATACACACATTAAGCAAACTGAATAGACACCAACAACTGGTCACGTCAAAAAGCCGTGTAATGTGAAAGCAACACAGGCACGGCTAAAACTCGTACGGCTTTTTGCCGTACGGTCAAAACCGTATAGTGTGAAAGCGGCGTTAAGCTCTATCAGCGCCACGGGTGACGATGGCTGCATAAAAAAACAACATATCCACTAACCCATTGGTCCTGGTGGCCTCCTCTGTGTTAACAGGACCTCAGCGAAAATATTCCAGTATTATTTTCCGA
This sequence comes from Schistocerca americana, assembly GCF_021461395.2. NCBI lineage: Eukaryota > Metazoa > Arthropoda > Insecta > Orthoptera > Acrididae > Schistocerca > Schistocerca americana. Next base: position 28,775,694 of record NC_060123.1, read on the forward strand.
TAGAAATAGTGACGAAATGGGGAGGACAAATAAAAGTCCATTTCAGTTACGTTCGAGATCCATTGTGAGGTGTTCGAGATCCATTGTGAGGTTGGTGCCGTGGACTTATTGTTGACATAATAACGAATACATGCCAAATGGAAACGACGTTCGCATTGCTGCTTTTACCTTCGCCAGCATAGTGTGTTGTCGGCTAAAGTATGTGATGTAGGAAAGGGAAATGTAGGAACAGGACGACTAAAACGATACGGAAATCACCGTAAGCCCACAGCGGCTTGGCGTAGTTACGGTCCCAGAAGCGATTCGACAATACTGCAGCGAAGTAACAAACCAGTGTTGCAACTCTCCAAAATGAAATTAAGTAAATGTGTCTACAAAAAAGAGTTGAAATAAGCCAGTATTGTATTATTGTGCAGTTTTATTTTTGCAGTAATTACACTTGTAAGATATTTAAGGAGAGGAGTGACGTATACAAAAATGCAGTAACGAATGTACCGTTAGGTAACTCCAACTGTATGAGGAAGTATTTGATCAAATTTTTACACGCGCACACACACACACACACACACACACACACACACACACACACACACACACAAATGTAATCAACGCTGACATTATTTTGAAGGAATATATATATATATATATATATATATATATTTTACTTTGGATTCAACTTCTTGAAAAATGATTTACTTTGGTTTACGCAACAAATGTGTAATTCAGTTTAAAACAACCTTAGGAAATACTGTTCCACAGGATTTTGCATCAGATCTCAAATGCGTTTATGGTGATTCATTTTAATTGTTTTAATAGCGGGAGAGAAAATACGTGGATATTAAAAAATGTAAGGCTTCCAGAAAGGGAAAGCGCAAAAGAACAAAACTTTAGAGGTGTGCCTTGTGCATCTCGTTAGAAAATTATTTTTTGATGCACCTGTACTTCGAAGGCAAAAACAATGAGATTTTCTGTCTATGATATGCGCATAAAATATCAGTCTATTTTTAAAACCTCGACCTTTTAGCGCAATGTGTTTGAACATCATCTTGTCAGTTTCTTTCGCATAACTATTTCTCTGAGAAATTCTTCCAATCCATATGTGGCATACAGCAAACCAGTGCTTAACAGTATTGGTTAAAAACAGTCTTGGCTGCAATTTTAGTTACAAAAAAATAAAATTGCAACCAAGACTGATTTTAACCAATACTATTTCTCTGAGACTAAAAATATGAATAATGTTTCTGGTAGGTACTTAAACCACAGACTTCACAATATCTACACTGTAATATTACACTACAGTACTTTGTACACTTAGTAAACTACTGCAGTAAGTAGAAGTTCGCTGTTCCTCTCCTCGGTTCAGTCTCTGGCACATTTACGTTGAAGCCCAACGACTTCCGATTCATTCTGCATAAATCAAAGTCTGCTTTGCTTAGAACAGCTTCCTTCGCTATTGTGAAGTTGCAGTACTTCGCTGTCAGCTCTGCCCCAACAGTATTTCTACTAAGGCTCTCAACTGTTTACGTTTCGCAGTACGTTTTTGGTATTGCGTGTGTGTATGCTGACGTGCCTGAAACGCACGCCAACCTAGCTTTACTTTGCTATCTTGTGCTCTGTAATTCAGTGTAATTATACATTTCCACAGAATATTCAAGCGTGTTCTGAAATCTTGGTTCAGTGCTTTCCTATAGTGAAAGAGGGGGGGGGGGGGGGGGGGCGAAGCTAGAAAAGAGGCGAATTATTGTGAAAAAGACATACTTCCGGAACCCATCTGAACTACTCATTTGCCAACTAAATGATACTAAAAAAAGCGAGAGTTAGCTCTAAATAAGCTGATTTGGCGACACTGTACACAGAGCTCCATTGTTGAAAGTGGGCCCAGCTGTTTTGGTGCCAGCGCAGTGTTTCGTCATAAACCCAGCGAGCAGTACGCGTTTGTTTTATAATTTTATTTTTTCCCCCTTTGATGCTAATTTGTCGATAGCGAACAAAATACGTCACCGTGGCAACAGTGTGCTTCTACAATATCGGGCCAAGGGAAAAGTTTCCTTAACAGTTAGAGGAGGAGGAGGAAACGATAAGGGTGGGAGGGTTGACGTTCCCCTCTAAGCCTTAAATTTTGCTTGGGCCATGGCACTAGGAAGCTTAAGTCAAGAGCCCGCACACCGTGTGACATACAGCCTTCCGTGAGCTCACAACGCCATCAGCCATGGATCCACGGTGTCCAAATGATCACACAAAGCGTTTCTCCACACTGCACTCTGCAGTGCGTGCTAACAATTATGTAGCCAACATGGGACAGTTTGAAGCGAGACTCGCCAGATAAAGACCACATTTTGCCACATAGGATATCAGCAACTGTGTTGCAGCGCGTTGCATTTTGAGGGGGTGTTGTTTATGAACACCAGCTCGCATCACATGTCGAACCGTCGACGCAGACAGGTGCACAAATGTTGCGTTGTTTCAGCGTCGTGCTAATATTGTTGACAAAACTCTTTACAACAAAAAAGGGGGTTCGGTGTACATACAATACTGCCAGCAGCGTATTTAATAAGTGTTTATACGATTGCTTCCATGAGCAGTAATTGAGCGATACTTGATGTCGTCTGACAGTCCATGGATTGGTGCAGAAGCCCTCCAATGGAGAATGCATTCAGTTACATGCGAACTACATAGCATGCTCTTGTGTTGTGCACACCACTTTCATAACAGCATGCTTATTACAAACAGAAATGCACTTCTCAGAGACCAATCGCTCTGCCCTGCTAGAACTCGGTCACATACTGCGCCCATCGAAACCAATGAGGCGTAGTGGTGCTTGCTTCCACATTTCCCGTTCCATGAGTGGCTGTTTATTGGCTAGGCTTGACTTCACGTTCATCTTCTCCCTGCCACAAAACTGTGGTTGCCAACTGCCTCCTCTGATGTGGCATCCTCCATATCATCAGAGTTTACATTCATTCGCACCATTTTTTTCCAGCTTTTGCAATTTTCAGTGACGTTGGGGTATTTTCTGTGAGTACTCGTTGAATAGCAGAGAAGTTAACATACATATTTGGTGGAACAGACTGAATAAAATGGAGTAGAGTGCAATATTATCTCACTTCCTTCTCATTTAATGCCTCCGTTTCATTTTCTTCTCGCTTAAAACTGCAGTCTGATGTCTGTACAAGTTCTACATAAAGTTTCGCCCCCCTGTATTTTATCCTGGAGAATTCCAAAGGTGGGAGTGATACAAATAAGTTCTCTGAAGATAGCTTGTCACAAGAAGCTGTCGAAAACAAACAGTTGATTAGACCTGCAGTAATTTTGCCTGAGAAATTGCTATAGTTACTAATACCGTGACTATCTTGAACGAGCCTTCGAGTAGTGGATGCGAGTGAATACTCCGAGGCAGTAATTATTTTATGTTGTTTAAGAATGAGGTACACTATATGATCGAAAGTATCCAGACACCTGGCTGAAAATGACCTACAAGTTCGTGGCGCCCTCCATCGGTAATGCTGGAATTCAGTATGGTGTTGGCCCACCCTTAGCCTCGATGACAGCTTCCACTCTCGCAGGCATACGTTCAATCGGGTGCTGGAGCGTTTCTTGGGGAATGGCAGCCCGTTCTTCACGGAGTGCTGCGCTGAGGACAGATATCGATGTCGGCTGGTGAGGCCTGGCATGAAGTCGGCAATCCAAAACATCCCAAAGGATTCAGGTCAAGACTCGGTGCACGGCCAGTCCGTTACGGGATGTTATTGTAATGTAACCACTTCGCCACAGACCGTGTGTTGTGGCGTAGCAAGACAGCCACGCCACGGAAGTAGCCGAAAGGCACGCGTTTAGTTCACGCAGGCAAGAGATAGGTCTGTAACAGGATACGTAATGAATGCTATAAAGAAAAGTACGTAGCTTCTGGAATACTTAACTTTAATCCATCCTTGTTGTATACATCGCTCTTGACGATACAAGTGAGACTCTTTAGATACAAGCTATGTAAGGCTAATGGCGCCTTGCTAGGTCGTAGCCATGGACTTAGCTGAAGGCTATTCTAACTATCTGCTCGGCAAAGGAGCGAGGCTTCGTCAGTGTAGTCGCTAGCTACGTCGTCCGTACAACTGGGGCGAGTGCTAGTCCGTATCTCGAGACCTGCCTTGTGGTGGCGCTCGGTCTGCGATCACACAGTGGCGACACGCGGGTCCGACATGTACTAAATGGACCGCGGCCGATTTAAGCTACCACCTAGCAAGTGTGGTGTCTGGCGGTGACACCACACCGTGCATGGCATGCTGGCAGATGACGTTCACTGGGCATACGCCGTGCCCACGCCCTGCCATCGGATCGCCACATTGTACACCGTGATTCGTCACTCCACAAACGTCTTTCCACTGTTCAATCGCCCAATGTTTACGCTCTGTACACCAAGCGAGGCGTCGTTTGGCATTTACCGACGTGAGATGTGGCTTGTGAGCAGCCGCTCGACCATGAAATCCAAGCTTTCGCACGTCCCGCCCAACTGCCATAGTACTTGCAGTGGATTCTGATGCAGTTTGGAATTCCTGTGTGATGGTCTGGATAGATGTCTGCCTATTACACATTACTACCCTCTTCAACCGTCAGCAGTCTTGTCAGTCAACAGACGAGGTCGGCCTGTACCCTTTTGTGCTGTACATGTCCCTTCACGTTCCCACTTCAGTATCACATCGGAAACAGTGGGCCTAGGGATGCTTAGGAATGTGAAAATGTCGCGTACAGACGTATGACACAAGTGACACGCAATCACCTGACCACGTTCGAAGTCCGTGAGTTACGCGGAGCGCCCCATTCTGCTCTCTCACGATGTCGAATGACTACTGAGGTCGCTGGTATGTAGTACCTGGCAGTAGGTGGCAGCACAGTGCAGCCCATGTGAAAAACGTGTTTTTGGGGGTGTCAGGATACTTTTGATCACATAGTGTATGTGGCCCAGCAACACCTGTTCGCTTACAAACACAAAACTACAGAATGACGTTAATTGACTTTTCGCGAATGACTACGACGTCAACAAGACTTCATTCTCAGCTTAACCATAAAAAACTTTGTGTTCTGCCTTACGGCAGGTCTTGTCATGGGTGAAGCCTCGTCGGGAGTGATTCCAGTGGTAGTTGTCTTCCACTGATGATGATGAAATGATAATGAGGACAACACAACACCCAGTCCCTGAGAGGAGAAAATCTCAGACCCAGCATGGAATCGAACCCGGGCCCCTTGGCGTGACAGACCGCCGCGCTGACCACTCAGCTATCGGGGCGGACAGCTTAACCATAACGCTGAACAGACCAGGATTTCAAGAAAGAATAATCACCTACGTTGGGCTGGAGCTATAGTTTGGTGTCTTAACTACGAGGAGCGTTCAACAAGTAATGTAACACATTTTTTCTCGGCCAGTTTCGGTTGAAAAAATGCGGAATTTGCTGTGGTACATCGGCCGCTCCAGCGACTATAGTTTCATGAAATTCCGATGGTAGCAGCGCTATACGTAGCTTTCAAAATGGTGTCTATAACGGAGGCGCGTTCCAAGCAGAGAGCTGTAATTGAGTTTTTTGTGGCGGGAAACCAGACCATCCCAGATATTCAGAGGCGCTTGCAGAAGGTCTACTGAAAGCTGGCGGTGAACAGAAGCACGGTGAGTCGTTTGGCGGGGCGTGTGTGAGCAGTGTGGCGCAAATCTGTCCGGTCTCCCGCGCGACAGCTGCGAGTCCTGCAGTGTTGGAACGTCTGACTGGCAGATCACAATCAAACGCCTTGTTGCGTTTGACACACTCGTCCACCAATTGTGGCGTCTCGCCGAACTTGCATTTGCGTGGTCCAATGAAGGTTGCTCTCCACGGGAAGCATTACGTGAATGATGGGGAGTTTATTGATGCAGCAAGATGTTGGCTCCGACATCGACCAGTAGAGAGGGTACCATGCGGGCAAACAGGCCCTACCAGTAAGGTGGAGTAACGCCGTCAAACCGAACGGGGGTTTTGTTGAAAAATATGGTTTTGTAGCCGGAAGAGTGGGGAATAATCTGGTATATTGGAATCCTGAGTAAAGCCAACCTGCTTTCAGAAAGAAAAAAAAAAAATGTGTTGCATTAGTTATTGAACGCCCTCGTATTTGTGCCTATAGCGGACACTGTAACTTCCATATAAATCTTAAGGCGTTACATACAAACCATGGTCACTCAGTAAGTTTCTTAAAAATGTAAATATGAAAAACTGAGGCGTTAATGGCTTACATATACAAAATTTATTTTGATTTTGTACATACTGGATCGGAGGTCGTGGTTGTGAATGTCAATGTTAAAAAATATATCGGCTCAACCATTTGTTTATAGTGTAAAACACTAAGATTGACGCGTTTCGGAAGTCAAGCTTCCATCATCAGAATAATAAAAAGTAAAAGAATCTGTTAAAACTCGCTAAAATGGAACATGCACCAGGCACAATAAAATTGATAATAAAATTAAAACATCGTGGCTGCTTCCCTTGTTGCAGCCGTGTCACCTTGGAAGAGACGGCTGCAACAAGGGAAGTATCCACGATGTTTTAACTTTATTATCAATTTTATTGTGCCTGGTGCATGTTCCATTTTAGCGAGTTTTGACAGGTTCTTTTACTTTTTATTATTCTGATGATGTAAGCTTGACTTCCGAAACGCGTCAATCTTAGTGTTTTATACTGTAAACAAATGGTTGACCCGATATATTTTTTAACATTTACAAAATTTATGTCGTGCGTTTATTCCTGTTAATGTGATATGATTGAGATATTGATTTATTTATGAAATAATTGCCAAACTATGGATCCAAAGATCTGGAATACGAATGCTGATCAGTCCTATGACGTTTTTGGTGTCATCAACTATTGTTTCTTAATATGAAAAGTGCTAAGTTGCACCGTGGTTTGGAGTTAAACTGTACGACTCTCAATAAATGACTCTCTTACTGGCTGGAGGAAGGCAAGGACATAGGCCATAGAACCTTGGCTTTTAAATCACTGTGCTGTTGGATCTAACCTTCCGGTTAGTGATAGATTTATCGTTTAAGGATTATGTTATCTGTCGTGTAGCAGATAGTTGTAGCCTGAGCTGTAGACCTGGCTGAAGTGTGTGACCGCACGAAAACTGGGGAATGTATCCGCGCAGATAAGTTTGTGCAGACAAATCGTAGCTTGTGGACCGGTCGTAACACAGTTCTGTAAGGGGGAGGGGGGGGGTGCGTTAGAGATGAGTTGTAGCCAAACGAATACCGCCGAGTAACCGGTCTGAGCCCCTTTACTGGCTCTTAGCAAAAGGGAAAAAAGAAACGCAATGGGGCCGGCCGCGGCCGCTGCGGCCCTGAAGACGTGGTGCGGCGGCGTATCCAGGCCACGCCGGCCTGGAGCTGGAGCGCGTCAAGGCCGCGCGCGGCTCCAGGGCGTTGACTCGGCTCTGCCCGCGCCCCAGGGGGAGGCCGGCGACGACGAAGCGGAAACGCGCGCGTGGTGGACTGCGCGTCCCTGCGGCCGCTGCCGGTTGCGTGCTTAATTGCAATCACAGTGTGCAGCGGTTGTAGGCGGTAAACAACAAACAGTGGTGAGTCAAACCGCCCACCCAGGCGTGGCGAACTTCATGCTACCCACACCGATGAAAGGAAGCGGTGCTTACCAGGTTACGAACAGGGCGCGCTGTTCATAGACACAGCGTTGCCTCTTCCGGTGAAGATTGGAAAAGGGCACAGGTCATCCCCGTTTTCAAGAAGGGACGTCGAACAGATGTGCAGAACTATAGACCTATGTCTCTAACGTCGATCAGTTGTAGAATTTTGGAACACGTTTTATGTTCGAGTATAATGACTTTTCTGGAAACTAGAAATCTACTCTGTAGGAATCAGCATGGGTTTCGAAAAAGACGGTCGTGTGAAACCCAGCTCACGCTATTCGTCCACGAGACTCAGAGGGCCATACACACGGGTTCCCAGGTAGATGCCGTGTTTCTTGACTTCCGCAAGGCGATCGGTACAGTTCCCCACAGTCGTTTAATGAACAAAGTAAGAGCATATGGAATATCAGACCAGTTGTGTGATTGGATTAAAGAGTTCCTAGATAACAGAACGCAGCATGTCATTCTCAATGGAGAAAAGGCTTCCGAAGTAAGAGTGATTTCAGGTGTGCCGTAGGGGAGTGTCGTAGGACCGTTGCTATTCACAATATACAGAAATGACCTTGTGGATGACATCGGAAGTTCACTGAGGCTTTTTGCCGATGATGCTGTGGTGTATCGAGAGGTTGTAACAATGGAAAATTGTACTGAAATGGAGGAGGATCTGCAGCGAATTGACGCATGGTGCAGGGAATGGCAATTGAATCTCAATGTAGACAAGTGTAATGTGCTGCGAATACGTAGAAAGATAGATCCCTTATCATTTAGCTACAAAATAGCAGGTCAGCAACTAGAAGCAGTTAATTCCATAAATTATCTGGGAGTACGCATTAGGAGTGATTTAAAATGAAATGATCATATAAAGTTGATCGTCGGTAAAGCAGATGTCAGACTGAGATTCATTGGAAGAATCCTAAGGAAATGCAATCCGAAAACAAGGAAGTAGGTTACAGTACGCTTGCTCGCCCACTGCTTGAATACTGTTCTGCAGTGTGGGATCCGCACCAGACAGGATTGATAGAAGAGAGAGAAAAGATCCAACGGAGAGCAGCGCGCTTCGTTACAGGGTCATTTAGTAATCGCGAAAGCGTTACGGAGATGATAGATAAACTCCAATGGAAGACTCTGCAGGAGAGACGCTCAGTAGCTCGGTACGGGCTTTTGTTGAAGTTTCGAGAGCATACCTTCACCGAGGAGTCAAGCAGTATATTGCTCCCTCCTACGTATATCTCGCGAAGAGACCATGAGGATAAAATCAGAGAGATTAGAGCCCACACAGAGGCATACCGACAATCCTCCTTTCCACGAACAATACGAGACTGGAATAGAAGGAGGAGGAGCTTAGTGTTGAACGTCCCGTCGACAACGAGGTCATTAGAGACGGAGCGCAAGCTCGGGTGGGGGAAGGATGGGGAAGGAAATCGGCCGTGCCCTTTCAAAGGAACCATCCCGGCATTTGCCTGAAGCTATTTAGGGAAATCACGGAAAACCTAAATCAGGATGGCCGGAGACGGGATTGAACCGTCGTCCTCCCGAATGCGAGTCCAGTGTGCTAACCACTGCGCCACCTCGCTCGGTAGGAATAGAAGGGAGAACCGACAGAGGTACTCAAGGTACCCTCCGCCACACACCGTCAGGTGGCTTGCGGAGTATGGATGTAGATGTAGATCATCCATTAGTACGAGGTGTGGCTATAAAGTAACGGGACTGATCTTTTCACAGAGCAAGTACGGGTGCGCCAGAGATAAACGACCAAGAGCTGGTGAAGCCTTCTCCAGTGCTCTCTATACAACTTGTCCGCAGCTCGTGGTCTAGCGGCACAGCCTTGCTGCCTGTGGATCACAGGGTCCCGGGATCAATTCCCGGCCGGGTCGGAGACTGGGTCTTTGTGTTGCCCGCATCATTTCATCATCATTCATGAAAGTGGGGCGTCTGCACTGTGTAAAGATTGGGAATTTGCACGGACGCTGATAATCGTGTAGTTGAGCATCGCACAAACCAAATATCATCATTATCATCTATACAGCGTGGATGTAGAAGTCTGGTCTCTGAGTATAGAACTGCAGCGTGATTGCAGATTCATGTGATTTGCATCGTCTGCCATTTTGTAGTTTGGTAAACAAATTTCCATCTGTCTGTACTTGACAAAAACTTGCAGACTGATTTCTCGTGCCGGCCGTTGTGGCCGAGCGGTTCTAGGCGCTTCAGTCCGGAACCGCGCTGCTGCTACGGTCACAGGTTCGAATCCTGCCTCGGGCATGGATGTGTGTGCTGTCCTTAGGTTAGTTAGGTTGAAGTAGTTCTAAGTCTAGGGGGCTGATGACCTCGGATGCTAAGTTCCATAGTGCTCAGAGCCATTTTGATTTCTTATTTTGAACTTTATGTGAACATGCGATGTAACAGGCTGATGTGGGAGCAGAATCGAGAAATATTTTCTTCCCGTGTTCTAGTGACATTTTGTAGCAGCCATGTTGTAGTTTGGCAAGAAACGAAATACGAGCATTTGTGGCTGGCAAGATCAGACAGCTGACGTTCAACATCCAGGTAGTATAGAGATTATTGGCCTTCTCAGTCGAATGCGACATCTCTGGCGTCTCTAGGCAAATCAGTGTGGTCGTGGACTTCGTTTGTGACGGAGCTGTTATCTTCCTTTTCGGGAAAAATGTTAAATGTAATAATAGTGCCAAAAATGGTCGTGTTGTTTGACATGAAACTTGGAAAAATCGCTACTGAAACCAATCTTTTAATAAAAGAAGCGTATGGCGGAGACTGTTTATCACGTACGCGAGTTTTTTGAGTGCTTCGAGCGTTTCCAGGATGGCCCAGATGGTGTTGAAGAAGACTCACGCACGGGACGCCCTTCAACAGCTCATACGGATGAAAATATCGAAAAAGTAGGTAATCTGATTAGATCTGACCGTCGGTTGAGTATCCGATCGATAGTTGAAGCTGTAGGAATTGGCAAAGAATGCGTAAGGCAATTTTTACGCAACCCATTAACATGAGAAAAGTGTGTGCGAAACTGGTGCCGAAAATTCAGACATCGAACAAAAAGAAGCTCGTGGAAATGTTTGTACTGACACTTTGAATACCATTGAAAATGGTTCTACTTTCTTGGAAAGAGTGGGGAACACCTGCTGAATTTTTTTTCCACTTCTGATCCCGAAACTAAGCGTCAATCCATGGATTAGAAGGGCCCAACATCAGCGAGAGCGAAAGAAGCTCCAATGAGCAAATCAAGATTCAGAGCGGTGATAATTTTTTATTTTATTTTCCTCGATAAATGTGGCATAGTGAATCTTCACTGCGTCCCTCAAGGTCAAACTTTTAGTCACCATTACTACCTTGAGGTTCTTGCTCAACTCCGTGAGAAAGTAAGATAAAGACCGACTTGTGGAGGAACAAGTGACGGGTTCTGCACTAAGACAACGCGCCGGCTCATACCGCATTGTCTGTTAAGACGTTTCTAGCCAAGTACAACATCCCATTGTTATACTGCTCAATTATTCGCCTGGCTTAGCACCATGTGACTTTTATCTGTTCCTCGAGGTCAAATCTGCATTAACTGGAAGATGATTTCAGTCCGCTGAAGCAGTGAAAGGAAAGACGGCACGTGTCATCTTGAAGCTCACAGAGGAAGACTTTCCAGTACTGTTGCATCAATGAGAGGGTCGCGTGGAGTGTAGTAGCGCTAGAAAAGGGGAGTATACTGAGGGTGACAACTAACAACATATGTTTCATAGCCACACCTTGTATACGTGAAACTTGCGGAGTACCGGGTTTAGGAACAACGTACAGTGCCTGGAGGAAAAAAAAAAAAAATGAACGACTCAGAAGGGTAGGACGGAAGGAAATGTAACTTCGTGGGTTGTGAGGTTATCTGATGTTATTCCAGTGATAACAAAATTGTCAAATTTACAAAGACCCAGGCAGTATGAGCTCATTTATAGGTATGAAGTTGCACCCTCTCGGAACTTGATGCGTGCTCTGATCGGTTGGTGGAGGACCGTTGTATCGTCTCCAGAGGCTGGCTGACTCATAACTTTTGTAACTGGTCCTGGATATTCACACAGGGACGGTGTTGACGTCCGAGCCTGGTGAAAAGCGTTTTCTATCGGGAATAGAGCTGAGGATCTCGGTGGTCACGGGTGTATCTCAGCAACACACACAGTTCATAGAGATGCGCGGTGTGTGGACGAGCATTGTCTTGTTGAAAAATGGCATCTTAGTACTGTCGCACGAGAGTTAACATTTGTCGTAGCCTTGTCTTAGCGTTGTGCCATCAGAGTTCCGTCAGTCGGTATCAGCAGTGATCTGAAGCTGTACCCAGCGGCTCACCCAGCTCCGAAAACATTGGTGGCGGGGGGGGGGGGGGGGGGGGGGGGGGGATGGAGCGTATCTGCAGGCCGCTGCCATTCTCGCCACCGATGGTCACCCGGCGTGATGCAGGGCCGCGAGTCATCGCTGAACGCACAGCGACGTCAGGCATTAACAGTCAATGTCACGGCACCACCCCAGACGCAGCCGTTTGTATTGACCTTGACGACAAGCTATGCACAGGACGCGTAATTCTCTAGTGAGGCTGTTACTAATCTCCCACCAATGTGCGGAGCGACACAGAATGTTGCAGGGAGTCCATTACTTGTTCTCGGACGGCAGGCGCGCTTGTGTGAAGATGCTAGCATATGCTTGGTGCACAGTAGGGCGATCCTCCATTGTGGTGGTCACATGTGATGGACCTCAACCTCGACGACGAGTATGACTACCCTCCCGTTCCCGTGCACTTCAGTATCGGACCACTGTCACTTCCGTATGCTATCACAAACCTGAATACTGCACGATTCTACCAGCCGGCCTAAAGCAGACGCACTTGAGGCAGTGAGGTACTGATAACGCTGTCTCACACGAGTACGCGCCATCTGCCTATCCAGTGATCATTCAACAGTTGACGCTGTTGACGCCTCGTATATACCTTATTAGGTCTGCTTACAAAATTAAATACGAACAACACTAACGCACTCTAGGGTCCTGTATGCCTGACATAGAGAACTAAAACTCTTCATCAGTTACATTCCACCGATGGTGTGTACACGCAAGAACTTGCACTGACATCAGATAGTGTCTCTGGGTGCTTCACTTTTTTTTTTTCTTTGTCAGTTACTGTATTTTACTTGTGTGTTTCATCTGCAGCTTGACTGCCGACCTGTCCGCCATCCTAGCTGAACACAAGAGTATATCACCCATTCTAAAATTCCGTGAAGCGTCGGGCCTTCTACCTTAAGTGTTGAAGAAAGGATGTCAGTAATGTCCGAGAGGATAACTGCGCCCTTGTTTTTTTTCTTACCTGATCTGTCTTCCAAATACAACAGATAGTTTTAGCAGTTTTACTGAGCTGCTAGTTGTTCAATTGTGTTGCAAAAATGCAAATGGCTCTGAGCACTGTGGGACTTAACTTCTGAGGTCATCAGTCCCCTAGAACTTAGAACTACTTAAACCTAACTAACCCAAGGACATCACACACATCCATGCCCGAGGCAGGATTCGAACCTGCGACCGTAGCAGTCGCGCGGTTCCAGACTGTAGCGCCTAGAACCGCTCGGCTATCCCGGCCCGCTGAGTAGCATCTGAAGTCGGATTCAGTACAGATTCCTTTGACTACGAAGGGGCGCCAGTGGGAATGCAGATGCTAATTGACCATCCACAATCGAAACAGCTGGATCAGATTTGTGTCATATTTCAGTGTGTCATAAGCACTTCGTTTCAAACCATTGATGGGTGTTAGTGCAAGACGAATTAACTCAAATTATTTTTTAAAGTGACGAACCTCCAGTTTTGTCGACATATCACGATATTCTGAAGAAAACTGATATTTCGTGTTCTAGGGGAATCTCAGCAATTTCGCTTCTAGCAACAGATATCATTCAAAACAAAGAGCGATAAAAGTGGATTTCCAGTAAGAGCGCTCATGACAATCCCGTTGAGCACTCTTTAGCTATCATTGTCGTCGTCGTCGTCGTCGTCATATAATCATTATCAATATACGTCTGGTAGTAAGGGCAGTATCCTTTAATCAGCACAGAAGAACAGACCTTAAAATTTTAAAAAGACGCCAAGACTCAAGTTAAATGACAAGTTCTAGCGATGAAATTTACTCCGTGAGGGAACCATTACATGGCTGTTGCATCTTTGACTACTCCTTCATAATGTGTAATGCTGAATGGATATTGCTGCTGTCACGTACACTATCTGATCAAAAAAAAAATCTGGACACGCCAATGTAATGCGGAGTTCACTACGAGAGGCGAGTCTTCTAGTATTAAAAAAAAAAAGGCGGGGATTATTATTTTTGAAACTTCTTGGCAGATTAAAACTGTGTGCCCGACCGAGACTCGAACTCGGGACCTTTGCCTTTCGCGGGCAAGTGCTCTACCACTAGAGCACTTGCCCGCGAAAGGCAAAGGTCCCGAGTTCGAGTCTCGGTCGGGCACACAGTTTTAATGTGCCAGGAAGTTTCATATCAGCGCACACTCCGCTGCAGAGTGAAAATCTCATTCAGTATTATTTTTGTCAGTAGGGAAGCCGAAACAGGAGAATGGATCAGTCAGGACAGCTCAGTGACTCCGGAAGTGGACTAGGCACTGGATGTCACCCGAGTAACAAATCTGTCAACCCTTCTGAAGCTGCCCCGGACGACAGCTGGTGACGTGTTGGTGAAGTGGGAACGCGAAAGAGCGTCCACAGCTGAACCAAGACCAGGCAGAGCTCGTGTACGACGTACAGGGACCGTCGAACACTGCGCTGGGTGGTGCAAAAAAGTGCGTGTAATCAGCAGAAGCAATGAGCCGTGAGCCCTCCCGGCCGATGTGGCCGAGCGGTTCTAGGCGCTTCAGTCCGGAACCGCGCTGCTGCTACGGTCGCAGGTTCGAATCCTGCCTCGGGCATGGATGTGTGTGCTGTCCTTATGTTAGTTAGGTTTAAGTAGTTCTAAGTTGTAGGGGACTGATGACCACAGATGTTCAGTCCCATAGTGCTCAGAGCCATTTTTGAGCCATGAGCTCCCAAGTGCTACCAGCAGCCCGGCTAACGCAAAGGCTGTGTGTAGGAGTTAACAAGTATGTGACACAATGGCCGAGCAGCTCGTCACAAGCCACAGACTTGTGTAGTCAGTGCTAAGGTGGTGTAAAGGGAAGACTGGAAACGTGTGATTTGGAGCGATGAATCACACTATACCTTGTGGCTATACTGTGGAAAGGTTTGGGGTTGACGAATACCCGCAGAAAATTACCTGCCATCATATGTAGTGGCAGTAGCGAATACGGAGGACATGGTGTTACGGTATGGGTGTGGTTTTCGGTATTAGTGTGGTCTCCTTTTTCAGCCCAAAAGAATACCAAATGCGGAAGGATATGAACATATTTTATAACATTGTGTACTGCGCCCAGTAGGGGAACACTTCGCAGACAGTGATGATAACACACATTCTCATAAAGCAGAATGTATGAGGGAATCTTTTGGGGACAATAAAATTCTTGAAATAGATTGGTCGGTACAGAGTGCCAACCTGAACGCAATGGAACACCATCGAACGCCTTTGGAATGAGTTAGATCGTCGACTTCGCCCTAGGCCCCAGCACGCTACGTTACAACCTTCTCTGTTTTGGGCTCTTGAGGAAGAACTAGCCGCCATTCCTCCGCAGGCATTCAGGAACGCCATTGAAAGTACCTGCAGCAGAGTTGGAGCCGTCACGAACGCCATGGGTGGACACACTCCATAATAACGTCCACCAGTAGCTGGCTTGGTACTTTTGTTCAGTTAGTTTTGCTGGCGCTACTTATCGACACCCTCTGTGGAAAGAAGAAGATTGTAGGTTCTCACAGTCGAGGGTTGCAGAGTGTTGGGTGTTGGGTCTAGAATGAACCGAGAAGAATGCACGCGACAGGAATGCGGCAAGGAGTTGGGTGTACATTGTGACGAGATGTAGAGCAGAATAGTGTGTGTGTCGTTCTAAAACATGTTCATTGAACGCATTTGCATCAACACTGAAACTGTGGCTTACCTGACGAGATTCGAGCTAAGTAAATATTTTTAATCGTTTCATCTCCTCTGTGCCTTTGCTGACTAAAACCGGTAACTATCTCTTTTATTGTGAACATAGATAATTAATATTGGTATTGTGTAAACAATTATTAGAATGTGGCTTTTGGCATGATACGTTATTCTGTTAAATCATCATCAGTGGTAGGGTTTTCTCGCTTGTTTATTTGCTTACAGTGAGGACGTGTTGGTTCAAATGGCTCTGAGCAGTATGGGACTTAACATCTATGGTCACCAGTCCCCTAGAACTTAGGACTACTTAAACCTAACTAACCCGGGGACAGCACACAACACCCAGTCATCACGAGGCTGAGAAAATCGCTGACCCGCCGGGAATCGAACCTGGAAACCCGGGCGCGGGAAGCGAGAACGCTACCGCAAGGGGACGTGTTGTCTGCATACACGTTTCACTAGAATTTTCCTCTTTGACTCTGGTGCCGTACAGAACAAGTAAAAGAAGCTGAGAGACTACAAACGCCAAACAATGAAAGACGACAACGGCGATAACTGTGCTGGCGAGGCAATATTTTTCGGACGACCGTTAACACAAACCATTCGAAGCGGCGGGGCGGAAGGGAGCGAAGAGGGGTTCCCTGCTCCCCGAAACTTATGGCTTGTTTGGTGTATTTATATTTCCTTATTTATTGTTTACCAAAACCTAACTCTGTTTGCGTAGAGATTTCACGCCTCCTGTCGCTATGATCCCACGTCTCTGCTGTTCCCCATTTCTTCAGTTGCAGGACCTTACAATAATGGAAGGACCTACAGTGTTGGAAACTACTGAGAGCTGTGCAACTGGATTCAGTCTAATTGGCGAACCTGCCGCTCTCGCGGTATTGCTGAATAGGGCGTCAACCCTCCAATAGCGAGCATCCGATAGGCACACAATGGCGCGGGTAGAACTGCTAGAGCGGCATTGTGCTGGACCCGAGACATCGTGACTCTGTTGTCTCCCCTCCCGCTGGTTTTGACCCTCTCCCTCCCTGAGAACTTCCAAGACATTTTTAGAAGTCTTCATGCTCCGCTCTGCCGACATCTCCACTCGGCAGTCGAATATTCACAACAGGCATCTAGTGATTACATTGAAGCACCAGACCGCAATCTTACTCAAGGACGCTTTCTGACGCAAATTACTGAAATATGAGTGAGGCTGGGAGCTTGTTCTCAGATGAGATGCACTTACACTTTTTCATTAATTATTTGAATGAATGTAGATGAGACTAAGGAAATAGATCCGTAAGTACTATCGGTGTACTATAACAGAATTAAAAATTCTAGAGCTAACATAAAGTTTTCTTCTTTCCTCTCCTGCAAAGCACATATCTTAAGAAATTAACAGTTCGCCAGGAGAAAACGCGAGTCCACGCTAGTAGCGACTGCGCCATAACAAATCACAACGGGGCAACAATCATAGTAATTTGGAGAGGAAGCAACATGGCAAAAGTTTACAGTTTACTTTGCCTTAACCAATTTCAAGGCTACGCCCATCTTCAGACAGCGACCTATTTGTTTCGTACATTACGTACTGCTTGCATGAAATTAAGAAGGAAAAAGTGCTTATTAGTACAAACAACCAAATGACTGTTTGCATAGTTTATTAAAACGCTTCTGGATAAAACTACCTCCCCGAAAGCAGCCTTGGCTGTGGAGCAGTCTGCCAGTTTACTGCGCGACTGAAAAACAGAACAAGAAAATGAAAGAAATAATCCTGCGTTATGCTGCTTGTAGAACAGAATTTTGTGATTCAAGTTTTAAAACAGTATTTCACGGTGATGTTTCTACTTCACTATTATTGAAAACCGTACCCTGATACGACCATGCGCGACGTTAATGCAGGGCGCCAGAGATATTACACAAATGTAAACATACGCTAGCACATAAAGGCTTATTGCGATGTTTCGCGCAGCGTGTTTATTCACTGACTGTAGCGCTTCCCCGTTCCATTAAAATAGATACACAGTATATAGATTAGTCTCTCTCCACAGACTGACAGTAAGTACTCAAAATTAGTCAGAAAAAGTTGAGTGTTAGGCGGCCAATTAAAAGATTTGCAGCTCCAGACCATTGAGCCACTCGAAAATTATTTGTTACGAAGCATAGTGTAAACCACGGGAAATTGCGTCCGTATTTTATAATTGTTTTCTTGTTGTTAATCACCCCCTCTTCCACCCATCCCCGATGCAATACGGTCTCTAAGTAAAGAGTGCGCTAATATGAGAAGGAAACATTCATGGCGCGAGGCCACATTGAGGGCACATATGGATAAGGAAACTAGATTAGAACTGTCGGACCAGGATATGCACTGGATTTTCTCTGCACAGTCCTGGTTTAACATCCATGTGACAAAGAGTAAATTGGAGACGAAGCTTACTCCGACTGGACAAGAATGAGCTTGGAAAGCGCTTGTGTCTTCTTCAAAGAAACCATCTCAGCATTAGCCTAATACTATTAGGTTGACCGTACAGGAATCTGAGCCGTCATTTTTCCAGAATATGAGTTCACTGCACTTGGCGTTACTCAGTACGAATCCAGGAACTTGCTACGCCACCACATTCGCGATTTTTTTATTAACAGACTGATACCTTTAGACATTTTGATAGTGACACTTACGGCTTAGTTTGTTGCTTCTGTTTTCATGCTGTCTGTTGGATCGTGAGTAAAAAAAAAAGAGCGTGGTTTTACAGTGTGCCCCTCAGTGTGGTGGGAAACCCCAAGGAGTAGTTCGACCTTGTGTTGTGGGCTATGATTACAATGTGCCATTTGGCGTTTCAGTTACTTTCTCCATTATCTGCAGGCGATGAAGAGCTACACTCTCCAGTGACCGAGTTATGTATGTAATTTAGTAGTAAATTACAATTTGATCTGTCTGTGGTACATTCATCGGCCCTAAGGTTACACACCAATGTTATGCTCTGCTTTTTCGATTCCAACACATACAACAACAAATCGGTGTTGCCATTCGTCCTGATATGTCGGGACCGTCACCGTTATTTATCTTAGTGTTCCGACGTCGCGATTTTGCGAAATTGTGTTACAAGTACTGAAGTAACGCCGTTTGCTAGCACGACATGTAAATGCAGCCACAGTTAGTTTTATTTATGTCACCAAGTTTATTTCGGGGCTGGAACTATTTAAGCAGCGTCACGCGGAAGAATCGGGCAGTTCTCATTTGAATACCGATCTGATGAGACGATTCTTTCTAAACGTAAGACGAACAGAGAGCGCAAGTTAGTAATGTTGGAGCTGTTTACTGCGGGAATATAGGGCATGGAAGTGGCCGAGCGATTCTACGCGCTACAGTCTGGAACCGCGCGACCGCTACGGTCGCAGGTTCGAATCCTGCCTCGGGCATGGATGTGTGTGATGTCCTTAGGTTACTTAGGTTTAAGTAGTTCTAAGTTCTAGGGGACTGATGACCTCAGCAGTTAAGTCCCATAGTGCTCAGAGCCATTTGAACCATTTTTTGTACTTCGACGACTAAAATGTTATTGTCGACTGTTTACTGTCTTTTAATAAATAAAATTTGATTGGATAACGCTATCTGAAACCCCAGAGTAGGTGGTGATTGAAAACACTATTATATGCCTGACTAAAAATGGTTTGAAGATTTCAGGCAACAATTGTTCTCAGCAATATAGATATCTGAAGCGCTTTTCAGAAACGAAGCGTGACTCGGAAGAACGGAAATCGAAAAAAATCCGTGAAAGAAGGATGGATTTAGTTTCTTAAGGAAACCGAAAATACTGAACGCAAGTGCCATCTGTAAAAATTATGCGAGTACTTGTTTTCTATTCTGGCACACAACGCCACTCTGGAAAGAATATTTTAGCTGATGATGTCGGCGCAGTGGACTGATGAAAGAAGTCGATTGCTGACAGGGACTGTGGAATCAATCTTACAGTGCCAGTTTAACTACAAACTGGCTTGAATGGAGGGTTATAAATACATAAAAGGAGAAAAAAAGACTTGCTGAAAAAGGTGAAATCTTCCGAAAAATATGGTGTACCAACTGCCGCAATAAGTTCCATGGAATTTTGTTCTCAATGAAAAGTAATTATATCGAATAATTTTTTTTTTTTTTTACTTCATTTCTACACCCCCGTCCAGTGTATTCCGACGAGGTCCCAGCTAGATACGGCAACACTGTCTTAAGATGACTTATCTCTTAGACTATTGCGCATGCTGTGGGGAGAGGCTAGCCTCTGTGGTTTGGATGTGCAGTAAAAATCTATATTCTCCCAATGACCGCAAGAGCGAGCTGATTCGCGGATGGAAAGAGAAGGGGAGTACTGCCTCCGTTAGGATTTTTTTGTAGTTCCTATTATTCAAATTCTGAAGGTGGCAGGGGTAAAATACAGGGAGCGAAAGGGTATTTACAATTTGTACAGAAACCAGATGGGAGTTATAAGAGTCGAGGGACATGAAAGGGAAGCAGCGGTTGGGAAGGGAGTAAGACAGGGTTGTAGCCTCTCCCCGATGCTATCCAATATACATATTGAGCAAGCAGTAAAGGAAACAAAAGAAAAATTCGGAGTAGGTATTAAAATCCATGGAGAAGAAGTAAAAACTTTGAGGTTCGCCGATGACATTGTAATTCTGTCAGAGACAGCAAAGGACTTGGAAGAGCAGTTGGACGGAATGGACAGTGTCTTGAAAGGAGGATATAAGACGAACATCAATAAAAGCAAAACGAGGATAATGGAATGTAGTCGAATTAAGTCGGGTGATGCTGAGGGTATTAGATTAGGAAATGAGACACTTAAAGTAGTAAAGGAGTTTTGCTATTTGGGGAGCAAAATAAATAGTTTAGACAAGAAGAGAATAGAAGCTTTCGAAATGTGGTGCTAAAGAAGAATGCTGAAGATGAGATGGGTAGATCACATATCTAATGAGGAAGTATTGAATAGAATTGGAGAGAAGAGGAGTTTGTGGCTCAAGTTGACTAGAAGAAGGGATCGGTTGGTAGGACATGTTATGAGGCATCAAGGGATCACCAATTTAGTATTGGAGGGCAGCGTGGAGGGTAAAAATCGTAGAGGGAGACCAAGAGATGAGTATACTAAGCAGATTCAGAAGGATGTAGGTTGCAGTAGGTACTTGGAGATGAAGAAGCTTGCACAGGATAGAGTAGCATGGAGAGCTGAATCAAACCAGTCTCTGGACTGAAGACCACAACAACAACAATTAGTAGAGGAGCCATGTGGTTGATCCTCCTTTTTTTGTGTATTCGTTAGATTTTTAGGTGTGATCTCATCATTACCGTAATTACTGAACTTTGTACTTCTGCTAAGAAAAATACGTAAAATATCCACACATAATAAGCTGATGAAACGGTGCAAATATTCAAGGCAATAGTGTTCTATGGTAGAAGCGTGCAAACGAATTGGACGAAGCCTTTCGCCAGTCGCGCGTCGTTAGCCGTGTACTCGCTGTTTAAGGACGCACGCGCGCCAGCCGCTCCGTTGCGTCACGTCACGCCAGTGCGGCCGGGCCGCAGGTTCGCAGCCATCTGCGGCCGGCGGTACTGGCCACGTGCCACGACACACTCCACATACAGACCGTCGCATATTATGCGTCACGTCATCGCGCTGCATCACCGCGCCCTTTGCTCACGCTGTCGTCCTACCATGTCACTGCAGTCAGCCTATTGGCTAGTGAGGTTGTCACGTCTCTCTCCGGTTTATTTTTTATATGTGCGTTAGACCAGTGGTTCCCAACCTAGGGGGTTACATATACAGGGTGATTCAAAAAGAATACCACAACTTTAAAAATGTGTATTTAATGAAATAAACATAATATAACCTTCTGTTATACATCATTACAAAGAGTATTTAAAAAGGTTTTTTTTTCACTCAAAAACAAGTTCAGAGATGTTCAATATGGCCCCCTCCAGACACTCGAGCAATATCAACCCGATACTTCAACTCGTTCCACACTCTCTGTAGCATATCAGGCGTAACAGTTTGGATAGCTGCTGTTATTTCTCGTTTCAAATCATCAATGGTGGCTGGGAGAGGTGGCCGAAACACCATATCCTTAACATACCCCCATAAGAAAAAATCGCAGGGGGTAAGATCAGGGCTTCTTGGAGGCCAGTGATGAAGTGCTCTGTGACGGGCTGCCTGGCGGCCGATCCATCGCCTCGGGTAGTTGACGTCCAGGTAGTTACGGACAGATAAGTGCCAATGTGGTGGCGCTCCATCCTGCTGAAATATGAATTGTTGTGCTTCTTGTTCGAGCTGAGGGAACAGCCAATTCTCTAACATCTCCAGATACTGTAGTCCAGTTACAGTAGCACCTTCGAAGGAAAAGGGACCAAAAACTTTATTGGCTGAAATGGCACAGAAAACATTCACCTTAGGCGAGTCACGTTCATACTGAGTTGTTTCCCGCGGATTCTCAGTGCCCCATATACAGACATTGTGACGGTTGACTTTCCCGTTAGTGTGGAAAGTTGCTTCATCACTAAACACAATCTTTGAAACGAAAGATTCATCTGTTTCCATTTGAGCAAGGATAGAATCACAGAAATCGATTCTTTTAATCTTATCAGCTGCAGACAGTGCTTGAACCAATTTCAGACGATAAGGTTTCATAACTAACCTTTTTCGTAGGACTCTCCATGCAGTTTATTGTGTAATTTGCAGCTCTCTGCTAGCTCTGCGAGTCGATTTTCCTGGGCTGCGAACAAATGCTTGCTGGATACGTGCTACATTTTCATCACTCGTTCTCGGCCGTCCAGAACTTTTCCCTTTGCACAAACACCCATTCTCTGTAAACTGTTTATACCAACGTTTAATACACCACCTATCAGGAGGTTTAACACCATACTTCGTTCGAAATGCACGCTGAACAACTGTCGTCGATTCACTTCTGCCGTACTCAATAACACAAAAAGCTTTCTGTTGAGCGGTCGCCATCTTAGCATCAACTGACGCTGACGCCTAGTCAACAGCGCCTCAAGCGAACAAATGTACAACTAAATGAAACTTTATAGCTCCCTTAATTCGCCGACAGATAGTGCTTAGCTCTGCCTTTTGTCGTTGCAGAGTTTTAAATTCCTAAAGTTGTGGTATTCTTTTTGAATCGCCCTGTACTTTAAGAAAAGATGTTCTGACACTTAAATCTACACTCGATGTTAACAAATTTCTGTTCTTCAGAAACGCTTTCCTTGCGATTGCCTGTCTACATTTTATATCCTCTCTACTTCGACCATCATCAGTTATTTTGCTCCCCAAATAGCAAAACTCCTTTACTACTTTAAGCGTCTCATTTCCTAATCTAATTCCCTTAGCATCACCTGATTTGACTACATTCCATTATCCTCGTTTTGCTTTTGTTGATGTTCATCTTATATCCTCCTTTCATGACACTGTCCATTCCGTTCAACTGCTCTGTCTCTGACAGAATTACAATATCATCGGCAAACCGCAAAGTTTTTATTTCTTCTCCATGAATTTTAATTCCTGCTCCAAAATTTTTCTTTCGTTTCCTTTACTGCTTGCTCAGTATAGAGATGGAATAACATCGGGGATAGGCTACAACCGTGTATCATTGCCTCCCCAACCACTGCTTCCCTTTCATGTCCCTCGACCCTTCTAACTGCCATATGGCTTCTGTACAAACTGTAAATAGCCTTTCGTTCCATGTATTTGATCCCTCCCACCTTCAGGATTTCAGAGTACTCCAGTCAACATTGTCAAAAACCTTCTCTAAGCCTACAAATGCTAGAAACGTAGGTTTGCCTTTCCTTAATCTATGTCCTAAGATAAGTCCTAGGGTGACTATTTCCTCACGTGTTCCAGCATTTCTACGGAATCCAAACTGATCCTCCCCGAGGATTCGTTTTAGTATTTTGCAGCCGTGGCTTATTGAACTGATAGTTGGGTAATTTTCACACCTGTCAACACCTACATTCTTTAGGATTGGAAGTATTATATTCTTCTTGAAGTCTGAGGGTGTTTCGTCTGTCTCATACATTTTTCTCACCAGTCGGTAGAGTTTTGTCATTACTGACTCTCCCAAGGCTATCAGTAGTTCAAATGCAATGTTGTCTACTCCTGGGACCGTTTTCCGACTTACGTCTTTTAGTGCTCTGTCAGATTCTTCACGCAGTGTCGTATCTCCCGTTTCATCTTTGTCTACGTGCTCTTCAATTTCCATAATATCGCCCTCACGCACATCGCCCTTGTATAGACCCACTATATATTCCTTCCACCTTTCTGCATTCCCTTCTTTACTTATAACTGGTTTTCCTTATGAGCTCTTTATACTCATAGAAGTGGTTCTCTTTTCTCCAAAGGTCTCTTTAATTTTCCTGTAGGCAGTATCTCTCTTACCCATAGTGATACATGCGTCAACATCCTTACATTTGTCCTCTAGCCATCCTTCCTTAGCCACTTTGCATTCTCTGTCGATCTCATTTTCTAGTCTTTTGTATTGCTTTTTGTCTACTTCATTTACTGAATTTTTATATTTTCTCCTTTCATCAACCAAGTTCAATATCTCTTCTGTTACCCAAAGATTTGTACTAACCGTCGTCTTTTTACCTACGTGAGCGTCTGCTGCCCTTACTATTTCATCCCTCAAAGCTACCCATTCTTCTTATCGTGTATTTCTTTCCCCCGTTCTTGTCAGTCGTTCCCTAATGCTCTCTCTCAAACTCTTTACAACCTCTGGTTCTTTAAGATTATCCAGATCCCATCTCCTTAAATTCCCACCTTTTCGGAGTGTCTTCGGTTTTAATCCTACAGTTCGTAACCAATAGAGTGTGATCAGAGCCCACATATGCTCCCGGCAATGTCTTACAATTTAAAACCTGGTTCCTAAATCTCTGTCTTACCATTATATAATCTGAAACCTTCCAGTGTCTCCAGGCCTCTTCCACGTATACAACCTTCTTTCATGATTTTTAAACCAAGTGTTAGCTACGGTTAAGTTATGCTCTGTGCAAAATTCTACAAGGCAGCTTCCTCTTTCATTCTTTACCCCCAATCCATATTCATCTACAACTTTTCCTTCTCTTCCTACTATCCCAGTCCCCCATGACTATTAAATTTTCGTCTCCCTATGCTATCTGAATAATTTCTTTTATCTCGTCCTATATTTCTTCAGTCTCTTTGTCGTCTGCAGAGCTAGTTGGCATATAAACTTGTACTACTGTGGTAGGTGTGGGTTTCATGTCTATGTTGGCTACAATAATTACTATTGTCAGTTAGTAGCATTAATGCGGTGGAGGTTACTGCTTCCTCACATACTCCCTCCATTTCACACATGTGTTGTGCTTTGTCCCGTACATCGCTGATGACAAAAGTGAGTCGTATACGTAACAAATGGCTTCATTGATTTTATTATTTAGTCAGTAAATGCGTAGTCCTCAGATTGATGATTACAGTAATAACTGTATGACAGCACTGCAATAAATCAAAAGGCTCCCAACAACTAGGAAGAATCTCATACTTCCCATTCCTGCCGGTAAACTTCTGCAAATGCAACTTGCAGAAATTCGCACCGATTGAGGGCACGTTAGGCGAGAGCAAATCGTTTTTCTGTCGGGTATTCAGCTAGTGAATGCTGCTTTTCCTTTTAAACGAGTTCCTCTAATTAACGACGAATCCTTTAAGGGAGTTTAAATGCTGAGAGGACTGTTTGATTTCCTGAACGCGTAGGTAAAGCCGTACTTTATCTTCGAGAACTAAACCACAGATCGTTCCTTTGGAAATCACGTAGTGATGTGGCGTAATGGGTACCACACTAGGCTCACATTTGAGAGAAATGAGCTTCAGATCTTCGCCCGTCCACCTGATTTAGCTTTTCGATAGTTACGCAGTGTCGATTTGCATGAATTCTGGAGTGCAGAATGAGATTTTCACTCTACAACGGAGTAGCCGCTGATATGAAACTTCCTGGCAGATTAAAACTGTGTGTCGGACCGAGACTCGATCTCGGGACTTTTGCCTTTCGCGGGCAAGTGCTGAATTCCGGAGTGGCCCCTTAAAAAACTTGTGCCGCGTATCTGTCTTCGTCGCCGCCGATCTATAAACCACTTTTTCCCCCATCTTTTTATTTAGATGGCTGTAAGCACTGTAGGATTTAACATCTGAGGTCATCAGTCCCCTAGAACTTAGAACTACTTAAACCTAACTAACCTAAGGACATCAGACACATCCATGCCCGAGACAGGATTCGAATCTCCTCGTGTCTTGTCCAACTCCAGTTTCCCTGCCGCATTTTCACGTCTTGTCGGCTTCCGCTAGCCTGTTTGGTGCCCCAGCGAGCGGCCGCTACTAATTGTGATACTTCCTTACAGCAATCTTACATTCGCGGGGCATCTGGCGACCCTCTCAGCTTGTGTCGCATGGAACATAAGCCAGTCCTGACAGTGGACCGCGAAAAGAACCCTGGGGCACACCCTTTTTGTACCAACACAGTGTTCGAACTCGATATACAATGGTGTTTGTTCTTAAGATTGCAACATCAAGTTGTACACTATTGGCCATTAAAATTGCTACACCAAGAAGAAATGCAGATGATAAACGGGTATTCATTGGACAAATTTACTATACTAGAACTGACATGCGATTAAATTTACACGCAGTTTGGGTGCATAGATCCTGAGAAATCAGTACCTAGAACAACCACCTCTGGCCGTAATAACGGCCTTGATACGCCTGGGCATTGAGTCAAACAGAGCTTGGATGGCGTGTACAGGTACAGCTGCCCATGAAGCTTCAACACGATACCACAGTTCATCAAGAGTAGTGACTGGCGTATTGTGACGAGCCTGTTGCTCGGCCACCATTGACCAAACGTTTTGAATTGGTGAGAGATCTGGAGAATGTGCTGGCCAAGGCAGCAGTCGAACATTTTCTGTATCCAGAAAGGCCCGTACAGGACCTGCAACATGCGGTCGTGCATTATTCTGCTGAAATATAGGATTTCACAGGGATCGAATGAAGGGTAGAGCCACGGGTCGTAACACATCTGAAATGTAACGTCCACTTTTCAAAGTGCCGTCAATGCGAACAAGAGGTGACCGAGACGTGTAACCAATGGCACCCCATACCACCACGCCGGGTGATACGCCAGTATGGCGATGACGAATACACGCTTCCAATGTGCGTTCACCGCGATATCGCCAAACACGGATGCGACCATCATGATGCTGTAAACATAACCTGGATTCATCCGACAAAATGAAGTTTTGCCATTCGTGCAGCCACGTTCGTCGTTGAGTACACCATCGCAGGCGCTCCTGTCTGTGATGCAGCGTCAAGGGTAACCGCAGCCACGGTCTCCGAGCTGATAGTCGACGCTGCTGCAAACGTCGTTGAACTGTTCGTGCAGATGGTTGTTGTCTTGCAGACGTCCCCATCTGTTGACTCAGGGATCGAGACGTGGCTGCAGGATCCGTTACAGCCATGCTGATAAGATGCCTGTCATCTCGACTGCTAGTGATACGAAGCCGTTGGGATCCAGCACGCCGTTCCGTATTACCCTCCTGAACCCACCGATTCCATATTCTGCTAACAGTCATTGGATCTCGACCAACGCGAGCAGCAATGTCGCGATACGATAAACCACAATCGCGATAGGCTACAATCCGACCTTTATCAAAGTCGGAACGTGATGGTACGAATTTCTCCTCCTTACACGAGGCATCACAAGAACGTTTCACCAGGCAACGGCGGTCAACTGCTGT
Source organism: Schistocerca americana (assembly GCF_021461395.2). Taxonomy (NCBI): domain Eukaryota; kingdom Metazoa; phylum Arthropoda; class Insecta; order Orthoptera; family Acrididae; genus Schistocerca; species Schistocerca americana. The sequence continues at coordinate 28,803,143 of NC_060123.1, forward strand.
TTGTGTATGAGAAATCGGTTGGAAACTTTCCTCATGTCAGCACTTTGTAGGTGTCGCCACCGGCACCAACCTTGTGTGAGTCCTCTGAAAAGCTAATCATTTGCATATCACAGCATCTTCTTCCTGTCGGTTACATTTCGCGTCTGTAGCACGTCATCTTTATGGTGTAGCAATTTTAATGGGCAATAGTGTAGTTCACTCATCATTTTTACAGGCTCTTGTCAAATTTCCGGGTTTCTGTAACCGCTGAGATGCGAATCTCCGTGTCTCAGGTGAGAGCGAGGAGGCGGTGATTACAGGCAGCACTTGTCAGCTGCATTATTAATGCGCGCGGCTGTACCTCCGCGGCAACCTGTTGCGCGCCGCCAGAGGCGACGGCGCCGATTGCTCCCTCCGCCAGCGCCGCCGCCGCCGCAATTTCTTTTCACTTCTTCTTCCTCTCCCACGGCAGCGGCAGTTCCTGTACCGGTATCGAAATGGCGCCCACATTCGCCTGTTGTCGGCGCCCCCTCGCCTCGAGTACACCGTCGGGCGCTCTTTCATAATCTTCCTCTCCCTCGCACGGGGGGTGCCGCGGTTGTAATAAAAGTTGGCACCTATTCACCCGAGAAGAAAGAGACGGCAGCAGAGTAGCTGCTGGGCTGTTTAAATTGTGCGGTCCGTGCGCTTGCCGACAATACAGCACGGACAGAAAGCACCTCTACGCTGCGTCCAAGTATGACCACTTTTGTACAGATACATATTCTTAGTTAATGAATCGCTACACATCGCAAAATTAGAGGAATGCCTCATACTTCTCCGGAATCCCTGCAGAAATCGTTAAGTATAGCGCTAATAAAAAGCGGAAACGGCGTAATAGTTCCAGCAGAAATTCTTGACCTTTGGACTGCAGTTCTGTATCACCAATCCTGTTGCATTAGGCTATAAGCATTTTTCAGTTTTATTGCTCTGTCAGTCCACTAGGCATTTCCCATGGCCTGAAAAAACTTGCAGGGGATAAGGTAGATGAATCCTGACGTCTCCAAATGTACAGGGTGATTCAGGAGGAAACGTACAAGCTTTGAGGGGTGGTAGTATTATTGATTCTGAACAAAACCTCTGTATAGACGTATGCCCTATTCCGAATGGTTTCCGGGATAGAACACGTTTAATATCACTTTTGTGCGTTTTTTTTGAAGAACTCGAACACCGCACCCTCCAGCGAATTTTGTACTGCGACACGTTTTCTCTGGAGGGTGCGGTTTCCGAGTTACTGAAAAAAAAAGTACAAAAGTGATGTTAAATATGTTCTATCTCGAAAAACATTCGGAATAGGGCATACGTCTATACAGAGGTTTTGTTCAGAATCAATAATACTACCACCCCTCAAAGCTTGTACGTATGCGTATTAGAGCACTGTAGACAAATTGCCCCATTCGTCGTGATCTGCACAAATAACTTTTTGTCTTGAAGCTAGTAAAAAATGTGACGAGCAAATTTTTTTTATTAGCTACCAGGAGAATATTACCCAGCGTGAGGGTTGATTTGGGGGAGGGGACCAAACTGCGAGGCAATCGGTCTCATCGGGTTAGGGAAGGGAGTCGGCCGTGCCATTTCAAAGGAACCATCCCGGCATTTGCCTCAAGCGATTTAGGGAAATCACGGAAAACCTACATCAGGATGGCCGGAACCGGGATTGAACCGCCGTCCTCCCGAATGAAACCAGCATGAGGGTCTTTCTTGTAACTTTGTTCGTTGTCAATATATGAAAAGTCGTAAGACTTTTTTTTTAAAATAGCACTTCCTCTCGCCAAGCCCTGTAGTGAAACGTATCACAATGTAACATTCACATAAACATGGCGTTATTAAAAACGTAACGTAAACGTAAGCTCGCAGTGCACGTAACCGGTGTAACGTAAGCCGTCCACTTGCTGAAGGTGATAGTAAACAAATGGAAACACAAGGACAATGTACGCCCGTCATTCTGTCATCTTCTTCGGTTGAAGGTTTGCAAGAGTACAATGTGCACCAACGTAAAGAAGTTAGAAGTGCTCCTCATGTACGGAGAATGTAAGTTAGCAGATCAGCATTGACGTGTTTTGTTACAATCTGTTTACTGTCAGCTCCAGCAAGTACAGTTCACTCAAACAGAGGAGCACACTCGTATGCGTAGGAGGGGATATCCAAGGGAGGGGAAGAAGTATTGCAGTGTAGCGGACAAGCAAAGGGGTTAGAGGCTGCAGGAGCATAGATAAGAAAATGTAAGCGTTTTTATTTTAAAAGTATAGCCACTTGAAACGTACAGTTACAAACACGATACACATTCAGAAAATGCTCCACCTTTCTTGATTTTCAGTCGCCGCGTCTCTTTCACTTCCACTGTCAGTATCAGACGATTCATCTTCACTTGCGGAATCAGTATCACTTCCATTACTATGACTACCACTGTTCCAGTTTTAAATACTTCCCCATTTACGATCATCTCCAGCGCTTGGTCCAGTATACCTTCACTTGAAGTACACTGCTCTTCAAATTTACTAACGTGCTCACTGCGTTTCTTCCAGTCTTCTTTTGTTATGGAAGCAATTGGTTCACCGGTAGGTGTTACCAAAGTGTCCATTCTGAATGTGACATTACGTCCAAAAACTAGACTGTTGCCCATATGAGCATTATAGGATTCAATTGTGGGTGGTATAGAGGAAATCTTAACACAGGATAACCATGTTCGTTTAGAATGCTGTCTATTTTATAAGTGATGGTCCTGTTGTGCTCGTTTTGATCAGTGAGTAGAACTGGGGTCTCAGCATGTACGTGACAGTTCTCACGGAATTAGATGTTGGAAGGCGAATCCGTAACTTTGTGACGGGGCGTTACCTGTTACGTGGAAAATAGGAGATTGTACGGTAGGTATTAATCTCTTTTTCCGTAGCCAATTTTCGTAACTTGATAAATGCATGTTGTGAAAATCCCCCGTTTTCTGGCCAGGTATAAACCTTACATATGCATTCGGTACAAAATCGTCCTCCCCGCCAGCATGAATGATGATCAATCTGCTTCCTTTCGAAACCAGTTTCAAAATACCTTTTAGTGAATTGTCAATGCATCCGTATGATGCTGTGTGACAAGTGTGAACATATGTCTCGTCCAGAAGAGAATTGGACGACTCTCACGTCTGTTCTGTCGGATAATTTTTAGAGGAGGAACACATTTTTCCTGATACTACTCGTTCCTACTTTCCTGTTATTCACCATCTTCTTCCATGTAAATCCTAGAGTGCGGTGGATTTTGCGAAGTTTCGCTTTCATTATTCTCTGGGGAGACCGCCGTGACAGCCTGAGTTGCTGTGCTGCATGCCTTGTTGATGTAGGGGGGCTTCTCATTGAGTAAGGCTCCGTGCAATCCAGGGTTACAGCTGACACTGGTCGTCCTGCATGGCTCTTCGTGGAAACATGTAGGATCTTGTCTTTTCAAAACAAATCAGCAACCTGTATCAGAAGATGCTTAAATTTTGTCATTTCAGATGTTACTGTTCTTGGACCAGTGTGTTGTGAGTCTGCCACTTGAGTTTGCTAAACATCTCCGTAACGCTATCGCGCGTACCAAATAACCCTGTGACGAAACGCGCCGCTCTTCTTTGGATCTTCTCTAACTCCTCTGTCAACCCTACCTGGTATGGATCCCACACTTATCAGCAATACTCAAGTATAGATCGAACGAGTTTTTCGTAAGTTACCTCCTTTGTTGATGGACTACATTTTCTAAGGACTCTCCGAATGAATCTCAACCTGGCACCCGCCTTACCAACAGTTAATTTTATATGATCATTCCACTTCAAATCGTTCTGCACGCATACTCCCAGATATTTTACAGAAGTAACTGCTGCCAGTGTTTGTTTCGCTATCATATAATCATACAATAAATGATCCTTCTTTCTATGTATTTGTAATACATTACATTTGTCATTGTTTAGGGTCAGTTGCCACTCCCTGCACCAAGTGCCAATTCGCCGCAGATTTTCCTGCATTTCGCTACAATTTTCTAATGCTGCAACTTCTCTGTATACTACAGCATCATCCGCGAAAAGCCGCATGGAACTTCCGACACTATCTACTAGGTCATTTATATATATTGTGAAAAGCAATGGTCCCATAACACTCCCCTGTGGCACGCCAGAGGTTACTTTAACGTCTGTAGACGTCTCTCCATTGAGAACAACATGCTGTGTTCTGTGTCCTAAAAACTCTTCAATCCAGCCACACAGCTGGTCTGATATTCCGTAGGCTCTTACTTTGTTTATCAGGCGACAGTGCGGAACTGTATCGAACGCCTTCCGGAAGTAAAGGAAAATGGCATCTACCTGGGAGGCTGTATCTAATATTTTCTGGGTCTCATGAGCAAATAAAGCGAGTTGGGTCTCACACGATCGCTGTTTCCGGAATCCATGTTGATTCCTACAGAGTAGATTCTGGGTTTGCAGAAATGACATGATACGCGAGCAAGAAACACGTTATAAAATTCTACATGTATGTCAGAGATATAGGTCTATAGTTTTGCGCATCTGCTCGACGACCCTTCAGTTTCTGTCGTGAAATGTGAATTTAGACACCCGTGAATGAGCTATACAATTTTCAGAATACGCAAGGAGAATAATTTACGGTACGCAATTAAACCACACTGGACACACTCTTCCTAACACGTATTTCGCGCCATCCTGCAAGTGGAAAACTCAGTTTATGCAGGGGGCTTGGAGTATACGGCCCCCGTCACATTGCACGTTACGAGAATTCCGCGACTGGATGTTCTCGTGGTATTCGAGTCGGAGATTCCCTGGCCGCTACCGCAGTAAAGAGTGGAGCCACTGCGTTGTACGGCCCGGCATCCAGCGGTGAGCCTGCGAGGCGCTGTGGCGGGCGGCGTTTTCGTTGAGACGAGATCGGGCGAGTGAACCGGTTCCGCCGCGGCTCTGATTGAATCACTTTGAGTTTTAACGAGGCTCGCATGGGAACTGGCGGGTTACGGAGCACCGCTTTTACTGCCCTTGCTGGATAGTAATGACTGCCCTGTCACAGTAGTAGTCAGTCTCTCTCTCTCTCTCTCTCTCTCTCTCTCTCTCTCTCTCTCTCTCTCTCTCTCTGTAATTTGGAGGACGGGCAAGGTGCCACTGTGGCCTTCGTGCAATAAACACCCTCCGCCTAGCACTACAGTAAATTTTTGAGCAGCTCCGGCACCTTTGCCCGCGGCAGAATACCCCCACGCCTTGAACTCCTCGGCTGCCTCATTAATAAGTTTTTTTTAAAGACTTTAGGACGTACAAGGGTCACTCCATAAGAAATGCACACTATTTTTGTAAATATACAGTTTTCATTCTGCGTGTGTGAAAGTTGTACAGTGTGTAGATGCATCCGTCCCGCTTGTTTTCAAACTTAGTCCAACCTGTTCCCGTCAGTGGCGCCGTCGCAACATGTCTTCAAGTTGACTGCTACACTTGACGTTCGTCAGAAGCGACGTGCTGTCATAGAATTCCTGTGCTGTGAAAACGAGACAGTGGGAAACATCCACAAGAGGTTGAAAACAGGTGTACGGAGATGCTGCAATCGATCGCAGTACAGTTAGTCGGTGGGCAAGCAGGTTACGTGACGAAAGCGGGCACGGCAATATTGAGGATTGTCCTCGCAGCGGCAGGCCTCGTTCTGCACACACTCCAGACAAAGTGCAGAGAGTTAACGAATTGGTGACTGCTGGCAGACGCATCACAGTGAACGAATTGTCACGCTATGTTGGGATAGGGGAAGGAAGTGTTTGCAGAATACTGAAATTGTTGGCGTTAAAAAAGGTTTGTGCCAGGTGGGTTCCCAGGATGTTGACAGTGGCTCACAGAGAAACAAGAAAAACGATATGCAGCGAACTTTTGGAACAGTACGGGAATGGTGGAGATGAATTTCTTGGAAGAATTGTGACAGGTGATGAAATACGGCTCCATAATTTTTCACCAGAGACGAAGAGGCAATCAATGGAGTGGCATCATGCAAATTTACCCAAGGAAAAAAAAATTCAAAACCACACCTGCTGGAAAAGTTATGGCTACGGTGTTTTTCGATTCCGAAGGACTCTTGCTTGTGGACATCGTGCCAAGTGGAACCAGCATAAATTCTGATGCATATGTGACGACACTGAAGAAACCTGAAGCTCGACTGAGTCGTGTTCGACCACATCGGCAAAAGCAGGATGTTTTGCTGTTGCACGACAATGCACGGCCACATGTCAGTCAAAACACCGTGGAAGCGATCACAAAACTCAGATGGACAACACTGAAACACCCGCCTTACAGTCCTGACCTGGCTCCATGTGACTATCGTCCCTTTGGGAAACTGAAAGACTCTCTTCGTGGAACGAGGTTTGGAGATGACGACTCCCTTGTGCACGCTGCCCTACAGTAGCTCCAACAAGTTGGTCCAGAATTTTCTGTGCGGGTATACAAGCGCTGCTTCCAAGATGGCGTAAGGCAGTTGAGAGGCATGGAAATTATGTGGAGAAATGAAAATATTGTTCCTAAAGGATGTATCTTCACACTTTAAAACATTCAAACGTGTAGAATAAAAGATGGATTTAAAAAAAGAATAGTGTGCATGTCTTGGAGTGACCCTCGTAGGACCGGCGAATGCAGCGTTTCCACGAGCCCTCCCGGCCGGCCAGATGAGGCGCGCTCGATTCGGGAAAGAATCCTCTGGGGTAGAGGAGCGTGCCGACTCGAGGGCGAGCCTCGCCGCCGGCAAACCTGTATTTCAACTCCGCCGCGGCGGCGGCGGCGGCGGCGGCGGCGGACGCAGTATGTCCGCGTCACCGGCCGGCCGTCACTCGATCGACAGGTACAGTCGCTGCACCGCGGGGGCGACCTCTGCAGCCCGGTGGAGTGCGCTCTTAAACGGAACGGCGAGTGTCCCGGAACTTCCAAATGGCCTGTCATTTGTCCACGAACGTGCAGACCTATCACAGTGACGTGCTCGTAAAGGATAGCTGGCGGTGTTGGCGAAGCGCAAGTAGCCAGCACCGGTGTACCATCTGACACTCAGGCCTCCAATACAGCGTGCGGTTCGGAGTATACGTTAAACATTTTGCCTCGATATAATATTTACAATGTGTTTCACAATTAAAATTCACAGCAATACCAGCCCTCGGTCGCAAAGAGAGGAGTCTTTTGATCCAGGTTTCGGCACTGCTACGGGTACCTTCATCAAAAATAAAACTCTCAAATTGTCATGTCACGTATTAAACTAAAAATTAAGCGATAAAACTGTAGTCACAAAATTTGTAAAACAGAATACATATTAAACTGAAACGTCCTGGCAGATTAAAACTGTGTGCCGGGCCGAGACTCGAACTCGGGACCTTTGCCTTTCGCGGGCAAGTGCTCTACCATCTGAGCTACCCAAGCACGACTCTCGGTTAGCTCAGTTGGTAGAGCACTTGCCCGCGAAAGGCAAAGGTCCCGAGTTCGAGTCTCGGCCCGGCACACAGTTTTAATCTGCCAGGAAGTTTCATATCAGCGCATACTCCGCTGCAGAGTGAAAATCTCATTCTAGAATACATATTTCTGATGAAGGCACTCGTGCCAGCGCCGAAACGGAGTCAAAAACTCCTTTTTTGCGGCCGAGGGCTGCTATTGCTGTTGATTTTACTGTGTAAACGGTCGCTGATCACGCAGCCATGTTCAAAATTTTATGCTTCACAATTCATGTTACACAACTCTCGACGTTGTAGAGGGGACTTGCTAGATCAAGTCTTACATAGGAACCCACGTCCGGAATCGTCATCCATCGACGCTACAGAGCTTCAAATTTATAGGCACCGGTCCTTGAAATCTGCTTAATCACAGGGTGATTCCGTGGTGATGTTACAAACTTACTAGGGTGATAGAGAAGCTAAATGTATCAATTTGACGTAAAAGTCCCTCTAGCGCAAACGAATGAGTGCGAAGCTATAAGCGAATACCGTTCTGATCCTCTGATAGTGGAATACATGTACCGGTACTGTTGTTGTTAAGATTGTAGGGTAGGCAACTTTCAGAGGTGGTGGTATGGACCAAAACAAGGAAAAATGTCTTGTAACCATGCGCTCTACAATGTATACCTTCGCTAGTGTGAAACACCGTAGTTCTTACGGTATGGTTTTTAGAGCGCATGTTTACTAGTTATTTTTTCTTGTTTTGGTCCGTACTACTGCCTGTGAGAGTTGCCTACCCTACAATATTAGCATCAACAGTACCGGTACATGTATTCCACTATCAGAGGATCAGAACGGTATTCGCTTATGGCTCTGCACTCTTTCGTTTGCGCTAGAGGGACTTTTACGTCAAATGGATACACTTAGCTTCTCTATCACCCTAGAAAGTTTGTAAGATCATCACGGAACCACCCTGTATGTATTAGAGGCACCTGCGCCTATAACTTCAACGCTCTGTACCATCGTTGGATGACGTTTCCACACATGGGTACTATGTAAAACTCGATCTACCAACCTCCCCTCTGTAATCTCTAGAAGTATGTAATATGCATTATCGAACAATCTGTATATCTCTGTACTGTATATAAAAGGCAATATCCTGACTGACTCATCACCGCCCAGCCCCAACCGCTACGGCTGGAATCTGGAGAAGGTGTGGATCTTATACTGTAGGCGTCGTTTAGGAAAGGATTTTTCGAAATTCTCAGTGAAATAGGGATGAAGGGTTTTTAAAAAATAAAGAAATGTGTGTTTCAGCATTTTTTGAAATTTGACCCTATGTTGGTGAAATAGTGAGTGAAATCTTTTTTAAAAAATGCACTATTCAACTACTACAGTATTTTTAAAGCTACGTCCATGAACACTGATATTTCACTTCTCGGTTACAAATAAAAAAAAAGTACGTGTTTCAGTGTTTTTGGAAATGGGACCTCTAAGGGGGTGAAATAGTGGATGAGATTTTTATGAAAATATTTTATTGTGGAAGCATTTTTAAATGCTAATCTATGAAAATGTAAACTTGGCTTCTCTTGGCTTGCACGGTTTTTGGAAATTTAGCCCCTTTGGGGGTGAAATGGGGGATGAAAGTTTTTATGGAAATATTTCATTGCAGAACCTAAATTTATGACAAATTGTATTTAGCTTCTCTGCTAGAAATAAAACATACAGCTGTCTCTGCTTCTGGAAATTCAACCCCTATGGGGTTGAAATAGGGTCAGTCTGATTCAGTGACTCACCATCGCCCAGCCCAAACCGCTAAGAATAGGAACTTGAAGTTTTGTCCGAAATTCCACTCCTAAGGAGGTGAAGTAGGGGACAAAAGGCTTTTTGAAAGTATATCCACTAGGGGGTAAAAAATTGGGTGCAAGTATTTCGAAAATAAATAATTAGTAAAGAACTACTAAAGGATTTTTGAGGCTGCATCTACGACAATCGTTGATTGACTTCTCGGTTAGAAATAAAACAAATACGTGTTTCAGTGTTACCCTTAAGAGTGCAATAGGGGACGAAAATGAAGAAATTTTTAGTTACATTAAAAAAATTTAAAACTAATTTTATGAAAATTGGCATTTCGCTTCTCGGCTAGATATAGAGAAATAGTTGTTAGGGGATGAAAGTTGCTATGGAAATATCTCCACAAGAACGGAAAAGGCATAACTGAGAAAAACTTTGGATTCCAACTGCCAGAATCGCTTTTTAGTCAGAAGTACATTCGGATAAGACCATGCTTATATGGCTTTAATTACCGTGAAAAGCTTAGAAGGTGTTGTTTTGTGAACATAAAAAATTCGATTAAATAAAAATAATTGTCTGCAGGCCATACAGTCGGTCTACATGAGCGAAGCAGCGGGTGCTAAGGTAGTTGAATATATTTAGCCACTTTATGGGTGATGTTCTTTTTCACTGGACTGGACTACACTCCTTGAAGTAAGGGGTAAAGTACAGAGAGCGAAAAGTTGTTTACAACTTACGCAGCAAACAGACTGCAGCTGTAGGAGTCGACGGGCATGAGAGGGAATCGCTGGTTGAGAAGGGAGTGAGACATGGTTGTAACCTGTCACGTAAGGAAATGTAACTGATCGACGGAAGAAGTGGTTACAGAATACTCGTTCGAATGGTTCTTGAGTATAGTTCACACGTGTAGGACCTCTACCAAACTGGAATAGTAGAAGAGATAAAGAACATGCGCCAAAAAGAGAGGAGTCTCGTTGTAGGATCTTTTATCCGGTGCGATAGCATTTGCGTTAAGTGCTCAATAAACTTCACTGACAGTCATTACTAGAGAGGGGTTGTGCATTACGGAGAGGTTTGCTATTTAAATTACGAGAGCGTACGTTCCGGAAAGATTGTGGGGTGGGGCTATTACTCCATCCCACATACATGCCATCTCACGAAATGACAACGGCGAGAAAATCAGAGAAATTATATCGCTTACAAAGGTTTACCGACAGCGGTGGTTTCGATGCGCCATTCGCAAATGGACACTAGACAGGGGAGCGTGGAGGCGTTGTTACCAGTAGTACTGCTACAGGAGTATGAGGAAATGAAGTGCATGATAATCTAGCTATGAGAGCAACCCAATAACGGAAATCAGTTGCAACAAGGAAAACTAAGACAAGGCTTTAGAAACAAATGGGGCAATTGTGTGGCAAAGAAATAAAAATCGGGGGGTGGGGGTGAGACATTCACACCAAACCGTATTCTACTACGAGGCGCCAAAATTACTCTATTAAGCTATCACTATCCCTGAATTTTACTGTTTTACAGTTAACAGGCCATGGAACAGTGAAAGCCTGTTATAAACTGTTTAAAATAATAGATTAAACACTGTGCACATGTAATAGAGGAAAGCCAACTATTGGCCATCTGCTTTTAGCCTGCAGTAAGTTAACGAGAGGGAGAGACGTGTTCAGGGAGGAACTGGTAAAGGAAGTCGATGGCCCATCAATAAATCATGGTTCATAAATTAACAACGGATGTTTACAAAATAAGATTCGCAGTTGTGTGACAAGTCTTCGGCGTCGCCCATAAATTAACACACACCCTGAAAACCCGTACATATGCTAGAATACCGACAGATTGGTAACTCACGATGTAGATATGAAAGTGGTATTTCAATAAATTGTTAAATTTTGATATATTCTAATTTTGTATTTGGCGAGAATAAATGAACCTGCATGAATTGTGTTACCTTTGTTAATCTAAAACACTGCTGATAATGCCTTAAGTTGGCCGTCATACGTAATATTACAATGTGATGGAGGATGATAAATAAATAAAACAATCATATCGACCGGCCAGAGACATGTTGCACCTCTTCCTACGGAATTCCTTTCATAGATCATCTTTTAGCTTCATTTCACCGTACAATTCGTTGTCTCCTTTTGGAGAAAGGATCATAGGTTTTCGGTGTACAAAAATATGAGTCAATCTGATCAAAAATTTCATCAACTTCAATAACAAAGGTATTTAACGTTCCCTGATAGATAATTTGTTTTATAGCTGTCATACTACTAATAGGCTTATGTACCGGTTTAATAACTGCCAGTTCCAACCCAGTATACTGATCTACAGACACACAAATAATTTCACTTTGCGCCAAACCCAGAGATCAATGCGGATAAGCGAAAAGCTATCTGTACCTTATGTTTTATGTGGGTATTCCACTTTTGGCTGCTCCTAGGTAATTTACAGTACTTACAATTTGCAGCGATTTGAGGACAATATCGTAATCGAACACTGGTTGATTTCTTCCCAGCCAAACTGACGAATGTCGAGTCAAACTCAGATATCTCCTGTCAATAATAATTGTTTGCTGTGTGAAAACGTCTTGCATCAGTACAGCTATCTTCAAAAAAATTTAAAGAGAAATGAAAGGAAGGCCGTCAACACTACTTGCGATTCAACATGAAGACCGACAGGTCGCCGTGTCATGCACGCAATTTGGATGCGGTATGGTGGGGCTTGGGGGTCACACACCGCTCGCCACTTCTTACACTGTGGCTCGTCAGCTGGCGTCGCTAAGCTGGTTGCACCCCTTAAGTCACAGAATACGAGGAAAGAGTGATGACTGGTATTTACGCTAATGCCACTGTGAAATTATGTTACTGACAAGGGAACCTCCCTATCGCACCCCCCTCAGATTTAGTTATAAGATGGCGCAGTGGATAGGCCTTGAAAAACTGAACACAGATCAGTCGAGAAAACATGAAGAAATTGTGTAGAACTATGAAAAAATAAGCAAAATATACAAACTGAGTAGTCCATGTCCACAATAGGCAACATCAAGGACATTTTCAGCGCAGGAGCGCCGTGGTCCCGTGGTTAGCGTGAGTATCTACGGAACGAGAGGTCCTTGGTTCAAGTCTTCCCTCAAGTCAGATATTTATTTTCGCAAAGTTATGATCCGTCCGTTCGTTCATTGACGTCTCTGTTCACTGTAATAAGTTTAGTGTCTGTGTTTTGCGACCGCACCGCAAAACCGTGCGATTAGTAGACGAAAGGCCGTGCCTCTCCAATGGGAACCGAAAACATTTGATCGCAAGGTCATAGGTCAACCGATTCCTCCACAGGAAAACACGTCTGATATATTCTATACCCCACTGGTGACGGCATGTGCGTCACATGACAGGAATATGTTGTCGACCCACCTAACCTGTACACTAGGCGAATGGGTAAAAAGATTCTTCTACCTTGCCCGATTTAGGCTTTCTTGTGGGTGTGATAATCACTCCCAAAAAAGTGATGAAAACATAAGAGTCTGTCACATAAACTGCAACAAATGAATGCAACAGTTTCACAGTCGCACAGTTTTCCCTGTGGTCTGACAAAACATATGTTTTTAACGGTTTCAAATTTTTCCGTGTGTAGACCGTCAAATCATGCATATGTCCAAGCAAATCTGAACATGTCCTGGAACTTTGGAGAGCGAAGTTGATTATACAAAAATAAAAGTTTTCACACAATGGAGGACGTGAACCATGGACCTCTCATTTTGCAGTCGCTCACGCTAACCACGGGACCACGGCGTTCCCGGACTCGAACCTTCCTTGGTGTTTACATATCTTGCGCATGGACTACTCAGTTTCTATATTTTGCTTGATCTGTGTTCAGTTTCTCAAGGCCTATCCGCTGTGCCAACTTATAACTAAGGGGGGTGCGATGGGGAGGTTCCCTTGTGAGCGTCAAGCTAAATGACACTACGAAATGACCACTTTCCACTCCCGTTGTTTCCGTGATAATAATTGTCAGAGATCATACTCTAAACTGACGCACATGCAATGTCTGCCAACTGTGGAAATAATAGACATGATTGCATATGACATACCTTAGCAACGGTGAAGCCTTACCTGGAACTTAATATTGTGCACGGAGTGCTTTTCAGTCGGGTTCCTCTACGCCCTTTCATGGCGGTATACATTAAATGTATTCCCAATTCCGAATGCGGACAATCAGCTGTAGACTGGAATGGCGAAAATGAAAATTTGTGCCGGACCGGGAATGGAACCTGCATTTCCCGCTTGTCGGGAGCGGTCGCCTTACCATTTGGCTATCCGTGCGAGACTCACGGTCAGACCGAAACTTCCGTATGTCGTCAAACATGCGTCTACAACCTGTACTCTTACATCCATTATGTAGAGTCCCGTACAGGTGTGACATTTTAGTTGAAAGTCGTCTGCCTTGCCCGCTGTCGGCGGATACACGCGATATTGCAGTGGCTGTGTTATTCTGAATTACGATGCAAAGTTCCTTTGGACGTGGATGAATGTCCAAGGTAACTTCGTATCGTAATTCAGAATAACACAGCCACTGCAGTATCGTATTTTCTACGGTACTCTTTTCTAATTTTTAATAAAACCGAGGTCAACACTGCAAAACGTGCTGTATCTTAAGACAATCTGTTCTTCGAGCAATTTGATTATTTGATACATGAAGCAACAGGAAAGTTTTTGTACTAGTAGCACCATTGAAAGTAAAAAAGTGGCAACTATAGGTACGCGTTAACCCTTGCAGATCTTTGCGCTTGGAAGCATTTCGCTTATCCGCACAGTTCCCAGGTTATGGTGCACAGTGAAATCATTTAGTTGTCTGATTGGATTGGATTGTTTGGGTTGGGTTGGGTTGTTTTGGGGGAAGAGACCAAACAGCGAGGTCATAGGTCTCATCGGATTAGGAAAGGACGGGGAAGGAAGTCGGCCGTGCCCTTTCAAAGGAACCATCCCGGCATTTGCCTGGAGCAATTTAGGGAAATCACGGAAAACCTAAATCAGGATGACGGGACGCGGGATTGAACCGTCGTCCTCCCGAATGCGAGTCCAGTGAGCTAACCACTGCGCCACCTCGCTTGGTGTTAGTTTTCTGAGGAAAACCATACTTAGTCGGAGCCGGCAGTTATTATACTGGTACATAAGCCTATTAGCAGTATGACAGCTATAAAATAAATTATCTGAATCCGTAAACTGATACCACATGCAGCAGACCTGTCGAATGTTTGCATTTCTCGTTTTTCTTTTCCTAAAGCTGCATAATCAGGCACGGAAACAGCAGTTTGCCGACTGGACGCCATGTAACTCTTTGCCACTGGCTTCACTCGGATGCAGTAATGGTGGAGGTGGGAGGGAGGGAGGGGAGTGCTCTGCATACTGCTCTCCGCCTCCCTGACCTTGGGCTTGGGGAGGCAAGTATCACTCATGCAGCTCCGTTTGGATTTTATGTGGTTGTTCCACTCTTGGTTACGTCTAGGTATTTTACAGTATTTACCGTTTCAGTGATTTCAGGTCAATACAGTAATCGAACATTGCTTGTTTCTTCATATAATTATGCGCAGTGCAATACATTTATTTACGTTCAGAGTCAACTGCCCATCCCTGCAGGTCGTCCTGCATCGAGCTACAGTCTTCTGGCCTTTCATCTTCCTTGTGAACATCATCTTCGTCGTCCATGAATAGTCTCCTGGAGGCTCTAACGTTATCAAAGGGCCCTCCCTGAGGGCTCTCATGAAATTTACTGTGTCGGTCTGTTCCATTAATTTATTTTTATTTATTTATTTACACGTCAAGTTCCGTAGGACCAAATTGAGGAGCAAATCTCCAAGGTCATGGAACGTGTCTGTACATGAACTTACAATATAAAAGTAATAAACAGATAAAAATAAATGTTCATGAACCTGAATAAAAGGCAGTCTATAAGTTTAAGTAAACGCTATCAGCAATACAATAAGAATCAGCTTAATTTTTCAAGGAACTCCTCGACAGAATAGAAGGAGTGACCCATGAGGAAACTCTTCAGTTTCGATTTGAAAGCGCGTGGATTACTGCTAAGGTTTTTTAATTCGAGTGGCTGCTTATTGAAAATGGATGCAACAGTATACTGCACACCTTTTTGCACAAGAGTTAAGGAAGTCCGATCCAAATGCAGGTTTGATTTCTGCCGAGTATTTACCAAGTGAAAGCTGCTTATTCTTGGGAATAAACTAATATTGGTAACAAGAAACGACAATAAGGAATATACATATTGAGAGGCCGATGTCAAAATACCCAGACTCGTGAACAGAGGTCGACAAGAGGTTCGTGAACTCACACCACTTATTGCCCGAACCGCTCGTTTCTGAGCCAAAAATATCCTTCTAGAGTGGGAAGAATTACCCTAAAACTTAATACCATACGACATAAGTAAATGAAAATAAGCAAAGTAGACTAATTTCCGTGTCTAAGTATCGCTCACTTTTGATACCGTTCGAATAGTAAAAATGACAGTATTAAGTCTTTGAACAAAATCCAGAACGTGAGCTTTCCACAACAGCTTACTATCTATCTGAACACATAAAAATTTGAACTGTTCAGTTTCATTAATCATATGCCCGTTCTGTGAGATTAAAACGTCAGGTTTTGTTGACTTGTGTTAGAAACTGTAAAAACTGAGTCTTACTGTGATTTAACGTTAGTTTATTTTCTACAAGCCATGAACTGAGGTCATGTACTGCTCTACTTGAAACCGAGTCAATGTTGCACACAACATCCTTTACTAGCAAGCTAGAGCCATAAGCAAACAGAAATATTTTAGAGTTACCCATAATACTAGAGGGCATATCATTTATATAAATAAGGAACAGGAGCGGCCCCAACACTGATCCCTGGGGCACCCCCCACTTGACAGTACCCCACTCAGACCCCACATCACAGCCGTTATCAACATTGTGAATAATGACCTTTTGCAGGCTGTTGCTGAAGTAAGAGGTTGTGTTGAGTTCTGGCGGCCAGAAAGTCCTGAATCCAACTGCAAATCTGGTCCGATACTCGGTTCGCTAAATGACAGTATGGAATTGTGTGGAATGACTTCCTGAAGTCAAGGAACACGTCCTCAGCATAGCACAGTGCTCTGTATCTTATTGACAAACAGAGAGTGCCGAGTTTCGCCAGATCTGTGTTTAACGCCATGTTGCATAAAGGGAATTTTCGTCCTCCAGACCCAAAGAGAACTCACCCATACTGTGTATTGCCTCCCGTAACAGAACTGTGTACAGCTGTAAACTGTGGTGTTGGCCACTGGCTATGCTGTTGAGTACTCGTTCACTGATGGCATCCTGTCCGTCGTCTGTTCCAGGTGACATCCTGAGCGGCGTGTGCTACGTGGGGGTATGGGACGCAGAGTCGCTGCGCGGCTTCGTGCTGGCGCCGCTGTTCGCCTACTTGGTGCTCGGCACCGTGTTCCTCATGGCGGGCTTCGTCTCGCTGTTCCGCATCCGCACCGTCATGAAGCACGACGGCACCAAGACGGACAAGCTGGAGAAGCTGATGATCCGCATCGGCGTCTTCTCCGTGCTGTACACGGTGCCCGCGCTCGTCGTGCTCGCGTGCCTCTTCTACGAGCAGGCGCTCTTCGACAGCTGGATGATGACCTGGAGCCGCGACATGTGCTCCAAGAGCGGCAAGTACGCCATCCCGTGCCCGCCGCCCAGCGCCGACCCGCCCCGCCGGCCCGACTTCGAGTTCTTCATGATCAAGTACCTCATGGCGCTCATCGTCGGCATCACGTCCAGCTTCTGGATATGGTCCGGCAAGACGTTCAACAGCTGGCGGGAGTTCTTCCACCGGCTGCAGGGCAGGCCAGCCCAGGCGTACGTGTGAAGGCGGGATTCTCTGCCCCTGTTACAAAGAATTTCATCAATGCAGAGGGGAAAAGGGTTTTCATTGAAAACCCTGGTGACCCATCTGGAAGGAGTACAGCACAGCCTCTGTTTGCGTTACTGTTTACAAATTAGCAGATAACATCCCATTGTAGCTGGGAAGAGACTTTCTCAAATGTCTTCACTTGCCACAAGTGCTGTGGTCATCGTAACTTTTCTGTTTTGCACAAAGTCACAAAGTGTTACAGTGCTCGACAGCTCATTACTCGGTTTCCCCTAAAAGATCAAAATCGTTCCTTTTCATATGTACAAAGCGTGTATCGCATCTCTTATCCTTTCTGTACATACCGACGTAGCTTCCTGTGTAGCTTCCCAGAATTGTAATGTACCGGTGTAAAAATGGCTGTAATCTTGTTGTCGGTGTTTCTGTGTCTGTTCAGGCTAAGTGGAAATGTGAAGAAATTATAAGCCCTGCCATGCAAGGCATGTGTGTCTGGCAGTGAGGTCAGTGTTGTGGCCAGCTCTGCTTCACACAATCCGACGGGGTCTAATAGCACACTCGACGCACACCGTAATTCGAATATTGGGTAAACCCTCGTACTTCTGTAATATTATCTTCTAAGACGAAGGAAGGTGAGGGAGTGCGGATTAAACGTGCCTCGGCAAGTGACCCGTCGTTGCTCCGATCACCTGCTTTGACGGGTAGGGTTATATAATTCACATCCAACAATTATGTATGTTACAATTTGTATGTTCCTGTAATTATCATGTGTGTCTACATGTTTAACAATGTATGTGCATGGCAAAATGTAATACTGTTAGTGCCCTCCCCATTTTACAAACAATCCTTATCACTGTCTGTAATGCGAACTTTAATCAGAATTATGGCATGGCCGTCTGGCAGTATTATGAAATATTTGCAAAGATTTAACTCGAAGTAATTCTCCGGGCATATGAAAATTAATTTCCAGTCACTTTTGGTGTATTTAAGCTATTCTTTGGTTAGCTATGTTGCAATCATTGTTGTTAGTATCCTTACAGACGGGCAAAGCAATTAGTGCCACTACACACTCTCTTTATCATATATACAATCATTTTCACCATATAGTTGCTTTATTTGTCTCAAAAATATTCTGTGCAATGATGTATCCTCTGTGCTTACAAACAAAATATGTTCTGATGAAGTAGTTCTTTCTTCTTGATTGTTTCTCTTTGACACAGATTTTCCTTTCATTTTGATGGGCATTTTAAAGCTTCAATATTGTCACATTGCTTTTCTTCCATTAGTATCAATGAATAAATGTGCTTACAGAAATAAAAGACTAATCATGGTGGGAAGGAGGGGGACAAACATTGTAAGACTGACAAGGGAAAGGTTTTGTATGATGTCATGAGCCCCTTTATTTGTCATTAATCTTTTGTTAGGGGGAAGATATATTCCAAGCCAGCATAATCCTGATATGGTAACTTCAACCGTCTGTTAATCAGATACCTGCATGAAATGTTTTTGTGACTTTATTTATTAAAATTTCTCAACATTGCCTTAAAATCCAGTTGTACATGGAAAACGTTTTTATACTGCAGCAAATACATAATGTTAACTGTTTTTGTGATAGTTTTACGTGCAAGTCACAAGCAGATAGTTACAAATTTCAATTTTCAATTGAGAAAACACAAAACTGGATTTGAAAGTCACAATGTTATTGCAGTGGATTAGTGCATTTACCAGGAGCAACTTCACTGTAATTAAGAAAAGAATTTATGGTAGAAGTATATAATTTATCTTTTTTATTGTACACATCTGGTTTCACCAACTACAATTTACAGGTGTGCCACAGATTGACATGTAACTCATAGCTTTATGAAAGCCGACCATTTGATACAAACTGCATTATTTTATTATCACACAAGTATTTGGAAATTAGTCAAATTTTAATGAACTGCATAATTATGAGGGTTAATCATGCCTACAAAATCTGTTAAAGAAGAGTAAATATATGTTCAATGTTAGTGGTACTGATGATGTCAAGGTTTTCAGGCAAATGGTTACAGTTAATATTTTGTATAGATAGAAAGGTGCATTAGAGTCACAAATATATTCTTTAGATTTTAGTTATTAACAGTTCTGAAATTACTGAATGTAAGTTAATTTCTGCCAGCTTTTCCAGCTGCAAAGCCTTATGTTTTTGAAATAATAGTGCCTTATTTCAGAGTATTCTGGAAGATTAAAGTACAGTTCAGGTAACTTCTGTTGAAAATTTAGTGAAGAGCTGCATTTTAAAGCAAAAGTAGTATTTAAATTTTTGCTGATACAATGTATTTTTAAAATACTATTAACTATGAAATGTATATATTGTTAGATTTTTAAAAAACAATGTGTCTTGCCATATGATACTGCCAGTTACAGACTTTTTTACCATTACAAGGCATTGCTTTGACTGTAGACTCACTTTAAATTTATAATACAATTGAATTGTGATTGTTAGTATCTGACAATGTACACACTGATAAATTAAATATTATAATTTTTTTGTATGCATTATTTTTTCTCTTTTAATGTATGCCTAAAAAGCTATATATCATCAATATAATTCCAAAAGTAGTCAGAACATTCACACATATCTTTATTTGAAGCAGTAAATTTGCAAACATCAGGACTAATTCGATTCTCAAGGCATTAATTTCAAATCTATCTGTGTACGTTGCTGGTTTATTGGGAGACTGGAATGGAGCACTTATAGATATTGGAAACTTTTTGTCCCAAATTAGTACAAAAAAATCATTTCACTGCCAACAACTTTTACTTTTTGTATCAATTTGCCTTTAGTTCAGTGTTTAAGCTTTCAGAATTACTGTTTTCCCTTTATATGTCAAACAAAATGCTTATTGCATTTTATGTGAGGGTCAGTATCCTATAAGGAACAACTGGAACAAATATCTGCCAAATTGTAGCATTCAGAGAGTGATTTCTTTTCGTTTCCTTGTACCTGTGATGGATTGAAGAATCCATTGCTTAATGGTTATTATCTGTACAGTACTCATCTGCTTGTATTGATGTTTTACACGTAATACCTCACTTGTAAATATAATGTATATACCATGTATATTCAGTGTAAAAGATGTTACAATATGCATGTAAAAATGTGTTCGATGTGTGTGTATATGAAACAATATAGTGCATAAACAATTGTAAAGTATTTAAGTTTCTAAAACACATAAAGCTCTGTATTGTAATTGAACTTAAGTATTTGTCTTCTATATTTTGTTGTAAGTCTCTGTTTCTGTCAGACTATAATTTACAACATAAATAAATATTTATTTAATACTATTATGTGCATCTGTAGAATGCAAGTCGTATCCTCAGATGATTTCACACTACTGCCCAGAATACGATAAACTAATTGTTATTAAATAACAGCAACAAAACAATATATTACGTATTTTTAACAGTGGCTTGTCTAGTCTCATTTCAAAATCAATATTTATATACTTGTTTCAACAAATGTAGAAACTTTTATAGCCCTTCTGAACTTCTTGTCATCAAGTCACACTTAATCTCAAGTGGCATTTTATTAAAATTACTGTTTTATAGCTCTTAGTCTGACTCAATGTTCCTTCGTGTCTTGTATTATTTATATGAAATTCTCTGTTTTTTTATTTGTGTTAAATCTATAGACAAGACCATAAAAATAAACTTGAGCTGTATGTTGGAATATTGTGTTTTTTCCTTGCACATTCCCGATTTCTCATGATCACAGTAAGCCTGATGCAATTAAAAGGGAAGTAAAAATACAAAAATGAGATAAGATGCCCTTCTATGGAAAGGAAAACACAAAGTGACAGTAATTTTATCATCCTTCTTTCTGCAAGCACAGGGCACACAATTGTGATTTCTACAAAAGAAATTAAGGTAAACCTCTCCTAAACTTGAACCCAGTCATTTGTAGGTCTTAAGTTTCTAGTTTCATCAAATTAACTTGTGTTAGACTGGAGGAAAAAATAAAAACGCACACACACAATTTGTGAAACCTCAGTTAGGCCTGAAATTGCAGAAGCCCATTATGAAATGGAGCCCAGAGGACATTGTTTGTTAAGAACCAGTGCTGCTCAACAGTTACCCGCATCAATTAGATAATGTATAGGCAGGCTCCTCAGTGTGCCCATTTTCCTCTACAGCTCACTTCTATTTAATGTTCAGCATATAAATAGAAAGTTAGCAGCAGCAATGTGACCAATGTGAAGAGGTAATGGGCATTCACATGGTATTAATCACAGCAAGTGGAGATTCTTAAAATGAAATGTTGACACTGTGGCTGATGGAAAAGGGGCTGCTCCCCTCAACAGATGGAGTAAAACGAAAGCGCTGGCAGGTCGATAGACAAAAAAACACACACACAAAATTCAAGCTTTCACAACCAATGGTTGCTTCGTCAGGAAAGAGGGAAAGACGAAAGGATGTGGGTTTTAAGGGAGAGGGTAAGGAGTCATTCCAATCCCGGGAGCGGAAAGACTTACCTTAGGGGATATATATATATATATATGTGTGTGTGTGTGTGTGTGTGTGTGTGTGTGTGTGTGTGTGTGTGTACCCGTCCTTTTTTTTCCCCTAAGGTAAGTCTTTCCGCTCCCGGGATTGGAATGACTCCTTATCCTCTCCCTTAAAACCCACATCCTTTCGTCTGTCCCTCTCCTTCCCTCTTTCCTGACGAAGCAACCATTGGTTGTGAAAGCTTGAATTTTGTGTGTATGTTTGTGTGTCTATCGACCTGCCAGCGCTTTTGTTTGGTAAGTCACATCATCTTTGTTTTTAGATATATTTTTCCCACATGGAATGTTTCCCTCTATTTTATATATATATATATATATATATATATATATATATATAAATAATTCGAAAATTGTGGTTATGTATATGTCAACACTGAATATAACATGCCAAAAGAGATGTTCCTAGATTTCAGTAGACCTACACCACATTAACCAGTACATCATAACTGTAAATTTATTGATTAGTTCAAAATTATGAACAATGTTGCAAACACAAGATCCTCCTGCAACATAAAATGCTTAATCGCATTATCCCTACATACTGAAGGAGAGTATAACAGAGTTCCAATTTGTGTATGAATCAGTCTTTCACTCACAGATCACCTCATTTGAGCACTTCTCAGTTCAGTACACATTAAGCAAAGATTTTAATTCTGAGCACAAACGAAAACTCAGAATTTCAGTCTATGCCCAGTACAGAAGAAAAGCAAGGTACAGTGTTGCCCTGCCATAAACTTCACAGTGGTTTGCAGAGTATAGATGTTGGCAGTTCACACTGAATCAAGAGAAGCTTTGGTTTGGTGCAGATGTAGCCTAGTTTCAGTTTTGCTTTTAACATGTAATGAACATCTCCCACGATAACAGATGGTTGCTTTTGTGAAATTTAAAGAAGAGGTTTCAGTCTTTTCAACCAAAAGAGAAATCTGATAGGTTCTAGTTTTGTAAGAAGTTACACTTTTACGATTTGATGGGTAAGTGTCATGTTACAGATCCAAATGCCCAGCGTTCACTCACTGGTCAGTTTAAGGTATTTTTGCCAATGTTAGCTTCATTCATGTCTGGTGATGATTTCTTAGCATGGAACTGGCCAAGCTGTACTGTTGTCCGGAGTCCATACGGAACTGTAGGTCCCACTATAACTGTCTAGGTACATTAGTTCAGAGTTAGGAGGGAGTGAGGCACGAGCATGCTGCCTCAACACAACGAAACCTAGTAAAGCAGGGTAGTGATCAAACCAACCTTTGCTTTGATGGCAACTTCTCACTTATGAAGATGGTACACATTGACTGCTATGAATTGTAACATCAATATACTGAACCAGAAATGTACAGAGAGCAAATGACAGAATGATTGGTAAGATATTCAGCACCTTGCCTGCAGGAACCAAGAGAGTAGGAAGACCAAAGGTAAGGTGGGGGGAAGGCGTCAGAGAGGACATAAGGAAAAAGAGATTTCGAAGTTGGTGGAGTTTGGCACTAAACAGGGAAAGTGAAATAATCTACTACAGAAGGCCAAGGCACACAGAGGTCTGTTGCACCGATGATGACAGCGACACACTGACTGCATGATCTAAATGAACTTCACTATTACATTTGCCTTTTGAACATGTATATTTAACTGAGCAAATTAATAATGTGCAGTCTCACGTTGTATATTGTACAGTCATACTACAAATCCAAATGTTTGCTATTTAATATTCCTCACTCTGAAAACTACTTCTAATGTTAGTTTAAGTTCTAGCTATACTTACAAGAGCCGTCTCTTGGATTGAACAGCAATTTGTATTTAAACATTTGTACAGAGATCCATCTCATATTTGTGACTATACCTGCAATTGTGTGATCATGTAGATCTGGGTGTGTACACACCAGTGCGCGCAATCTTGGTGGAAGCGGGGGGGGGGTTAACAAGCCAGTCAATCGTTTACATTACGTCGTAGTTGACATGTTTAGAATGCATGTGTCAGTATTGTCATACATATACTGCAAAAGTGAACACCATTAATGTTTGGAACGTTTCAAATGTTGGGGTATACAAGTTAAGAAGGCGTTATCCAAGAGAAGACGGTGCAAAACAGAATGATGACACTTTTGCAAATGATTTAGGTGGATCGGGTTATTCAGAAACATGAATATTCATTTGACTGCTTAGTTGACATTACGTAGGGTAGGGCAGTGGATGAAGGAAACGACTTTATAACGCCCGGAACATCAATGTAATTCTGGTTATGTGGAGGAAAAAACGACGTAATGAACGTCCATTTTGAGGAAACAAGGCAATCAAAGAACTGGAGATAAGACAACACATTCTTTCCCAATTTGACATAGCAAGAAATTAAGGAAAATGTGTATTACTGGCACCAGGAATTTGGGGCAATGCAAAAAGCAAGAGAAATTGGGCACACAGCATTTAAATGTACTGCAGTTTTCATAGTATGTCTCAAGAAATATAGAATGTGCAGTAGATACACCACCACTTTCGTGGCACCCAGAGATGTACAGGTAGAACAAGATATTCATCAGTTTGGGGACAGTTTTGTCATAAAAGTAAACCAGAAAACTGGAAGTTTCCACATACAGGCATACTGCATTTGGAACACTGGTCAAAGTGGATTTAAGTATGAACTAACTTCTGCTGCCACACAATCTAAAAAGAGGGAATAATCCATCAGTTGCCTTTGTCTAGTCTGCACACAATACAACTCATACAATAGATGTTGATTTTCAATGAGTGGACATGTAACAGAAAAATTACATATTTGTCTTCTGGAAGAAACTTTCGGGCCACAAGCTAAAAACGCTTTTGAAGACAATCTTCCACCGAAAATACATTCAGAGGCTTGCACAAATGGGAAAGTATCGAAACACAATTTAAAATCCTTTTTCGTGAATATTGTTAATGACAGCGACCCAAAGAAACAGAAGTGTACATTACTTTGTGATTCTTGGAGGACACAACAATAGCATATCAATCATTTGCAGGTAAAGACATTGAATGCACGATCATTCCACCAGAAACAACAAATTACATACAGCCTGTGAATGTATATTTCTTCTGGCAATATAAACTATGCGAAAGAAGGATAACAGCAGACTCTATAATCCTTGCAGTGACTTCGACACTAAATAAGAAATAGAACTTTCTTAAAGAAAATACTTTCTGTTACTTATAAACATCTGACTGCTCCAGCGTATCAACCTATGCCTCAATACAGGGTGTACATAAAGTCCAGGAAGACTTTCAGTTATTCATTCCACAAGAACTGAACATTATACAGATGTCATACGAGGGTGAGTCAAATGAAAACCTTAAATTTGTAATAACAAATCGAAATTTCGCGTCGTTATCCTGTAAGTTGGTTAGCGTGCTAAAAAAAACGTGCAGAATGACCTGTAGGTGGCAGTAGAGTGCAGATGCACACATACCGTCGCCATATCAGAATAAAGATGGCCGCCCCACTTGTGACTTGCACCAGGGAAGAACAGCGTACTGTTATTCAGTTTTTGCGTAGTGAAGGTGTGAAACCTATTGAAATTAATCGACGAATGAAGGTTCAGTACGGCGATGCATGTTACTGCGGACGAAAGCTGGGTTCACTTCCACGAACCGGAATCGAAGAGAGCACCGATCAAGGAATGGCGCCATTCCTCATCACCAAAACCAAAGAAGTTTTGAACAGAAC
The DNA here is from genome assembly GCF_021461395.2 of Schistocerca americana. NCBI lineage: Eukaryota > Metazoa > Arthropoda > Insecta > Orthoptera > Acrididae > Schistocerca > Schistocerca americana. The sequence continues at coordinate 28,828,477 of NC_060123.1, forward strand.
CATCAGCAGCGAAGGTTTCTTTTGGGACGGAAAAGGCGTCATTTTGGAGCAATACATTCCTAGAGGGACCACTGTCACCAGCGCATCATACACAAATCTCCTAAAAAATCATCTGCGGTCTGCAATCAAATCAAAGGGACGTGGATTGCTGTTAGTAGGTGCCCTTCAGCAACATGACAATTCAAGGTCCTACACTGCCCGTACTACAGTTGCAACAATCACAGATCTGCATTTTCAGTGCCTTCCTCATCCACCATACTCACCAGACCTTGCCCCAAGTGATTTCCATATGTTTGGACCACTCAAAGACGCAATGGGAGGAAAGCAGTTCCGTTCTGATGAAGACGTACGCCACGAGGTCATGAGTGGTTGCGCGGACTACCAAAATAATTTTTTTCCAAAGGAATTTATGCGCTTTGTAAGCGCTGGAGGACTTGCATTGAGCGTGGGAGAGATTATGTTGAAAAGTGATAAATCTTTGTACCACTTCTGCACCATAAATAATATTTAAAAAAATATTTGTTTTCATTTGACTCGCCCTCATACATACTGCATTTTGAAGTTAAACTCTGAAACTTTTGTTTTTAACAAATATATGTGAACCATGAGTGCCCGGCAGATGTCAATGTGGTAATCGAATTCTTGCCATACCCGTCCCAGCATAGCATCGTCGACTGTGGCAGTCGCTTCCCATATTCTCTCCCGGATGGTTTCATAGACAGCTTCTGTCGCAGGACTTTCCACACTGTCGTTGGAGCCATTTAGAGTTCACGGGATGCACGACGCACCGATTTCTTGGGACTCCTTACGAAACTCTCTCGTGCATGCTCCACATTCACTTCACTCACATTGAGATGTCCGTTTCTCTTTGCCGGGCACAAGCAACCCGTCGTAACGAATTTGTTATGCCAGTGGTAAATGGCCTTCCTTGTTGGTGCCTTCTTACCGTACATGATTCTAAACACCCGTTGAACAGCTGTTGCACACTTGTTTCTGTCGAACTGCCAACACACAGAAAACTAGCTCAGCACCTCGCCATGTTTGCGAGTAGCGCTGACTATCGGTAAATTACCAAACTACACTGTGGCGGTATACATGAAAAAAACTTTCAGGGTTTCTCTTCAGTTGGTTGGGTGGTTTGTGGGATTAAAGGGACCAGACTGCGATGGTCATCGGTCCCTTTTTCCAAAAAAATTAAAACCGCTCAAAGAGAATAAAAAACGAACAGCAGGAAAGACGTCAGACGACACAGGACGAGAAAGACTCCGACAGAGATCAGACAAAACAAATTAAAACACACAGAGTGTGACGGTGGTTGGCTGACCATAGAGAAAAAAAAAGAGGAAAAGCCAACCACCAAGAACACATTAAAAACTCAGTTTAAAATCAGAGGCTAAAAGCCAGAATCAACACTAAAAAACATAAACACTCAGATTAAACTATAAAAACCCCCTGCCCGAATAAAACGCAAAACTAAGGCCACCATGGCAGAGTCATCTAGTAAAAGGGCAGGGAGCGTATCAGGCAGCGCAAATGTCTGCCTGAGCACAGTTAAAAGCGGACAAGTTAATAAAATGTGCACCACCGTCAAAACCGCCCCACAGCGACAGAGAGGCGGGTCCTCACGACGCAATAAATAAATGTGAGACAGTCGGGTGTGGCCAACGCGGAGCCGACAAAGAACAACTGAATCTCTGCGAGTGGCTCGCATGGATGACTGCCACACACGCGTCGTCGCCTTGAGAGAACGGAGTTTGTTTGGCGTGGGCAGATTGCGCCATTCAGTGTCCCAAAACGAGAGAACTTCGCGGCGGAAGACTGCCCGCAAATCAGTCTCCGGGAGGCCAACGTCCAGGGTGGGTTCACTGGTGGCCTGTTTGGCCAGGCGATCAACACGTTCATTGCCCGGGATACCGACGTGACCGGGGGTCCACACAAAGACCACAGAGCGGCCGCAACGCGCAAGAGTATGCAGGGACCCATGGATAGCCATCACCAGACGAGAACGAGGAAAACACTGGTCGAGAGCTCGTAAACCACTCAGGGAATCGCTACAGATAACGAAGGACTCACCTGAGCAGGAGCGGATATACTCTAGGGCACGAAAGATGGCGACCAGCTCAGGAGTGTAAACGCTGCAGCCATCCGGCAAGGAACGTTGTTCGGAATGCTCCCCTAGAGTTAGCGCTTACCCGACACGACCAGCAACCATCGATCCGTCAGTGTAAACAATTCCAGAGCCCTGATACGTGGCCAGGATGGAATAAAAGCGGCGGCGGAAGGCCTCTGGAGGAACTGAGTCCTTCGAGCCCTGTGCCAAGTCGAACCGAAGGCAAGGGCGAGGAACACACCACGGGGATGTATGCAGAGGTGCCCGGAAAGGAGGTGGAACAGGAAAAAACCCAAGCCCGGAGAGAAGCTCCTTGACGCGTACGGCGATCGGACAACCCGACCGGGGCCGACGTTCTGGTAGATGGACGACTGACTGCGGGAACAGGACACGGTAATTTGGATGCCCGGGCAAGCTAAAAACATGGGCAGCATAAGCAGCCAGTAATTGTTGGCGTCGTAACCGCAGTGGAGGGACACCTGCCTCGACTAGTATGCTGTCCACAGGGCTGGTGCGGGAAGCACCAGTAGCAAAGCGTATCCCGCTATGGAGGATTGGGTCCAGCACCCGCAACGCAGATGGGGAAGCTGAGCCATAAGCCAGGCACCCATAATCCAGACGAGACTGGATTAAAGCCTGGTAGAGCCGGAACAGGGTAGATCGGTCGGCGCCCCAGTGGGTGTGGCTCAAACATCGCAGAGCATTGAGATGCCGCCAACACGCCTGTTTGAGCTGCCGGATATGAGGCAGCCAAGACAACCGGGCATCGAAAACCACCCCCAAAAACATGTGTGATCCCACCACTGAAAGAAGTTCGCCGTTAAGAGAAAGCTGCGGCTCCGAGTGGACAGTACATCACCGGCAGAAATGCATAACGCAGGTCTTGGCTGCCGAAAACTGGAACCCATGAGCTACAGCCCAAGACTGCGCCTAGCGGATAGCACCCTGTAGCTGACGTTCAACAGCTGCAATGCCAGTAGAGCTGTAGTAAAGGCAGAAGTCGTCAGCATACAGGGAAGCGGAGACAGAATTTCCCACGGCCGCAGCGAGCCCGTTAATGGCTATTAAAAACAAGCAGATACTTAAAACAGAACCCTGTGGCACACTGTTCTCCTGGACGTGGGAGGAACTATACGAGGCCGCGACTTGCACGCGGAAGGTACGATACGACAGAAAATTGCGGATAAAAATCGGCAGAGGACCCCGAAGACCCCATCCATGAAGCGTAGAAAGGATGTGATGACGCCATGTCGTATCGTACGCCTTCCGCATGTGGAAAAAGACAGCGACCAGGTGCTGACGGCGGGCAAAGGCAGTACAGATGGCCGACTCCAGGCTCACCAGATTGTCGGTGGTGGAGCGGCCTTTACGGAACCCATCCTGAGACGGAGCCAGAAGGCCCCGAGACTCCAGTACCCAATTCAAGCGCCGGCTCACCATCTGTTCAAATAACTTGCAAAGAACGTTGGTGAGGCTAATGGGATGGTAGCTGTCCACCTCCAGAGGGTTCTTTCCAGGTTTCAAAACGGGGATGACAATGCTTTCCCGCTATTGCGACGGAAACTCCCCCTCGACCCAAAGACAGTTGTAAAGATCGAGGAGGCGCCGCTGGCAGTCCACTGAAAGGTGTTTCAGCATCTGACAGTGGATACCATCTGGCCCAGGAGCGGTATCAGGGCAAGCGGCTAGGGCACTGCGAAATTCCCACTCACTGAATGGAGCATTGTAAGATTCTGGGTGGTGGGTGCGAAACGAAAGGCTCCGACGTTCCATCCGCTCTTTAATGGAGCGGAAGGCCAGTGGGTAATTGGAAGAAACGGAACTAAGAGTAAAATGCTCTGCCAAGCTGTTGGCAATTTCGCCGGAGTCTGTATAAACTGCTCCATTCAGTGAGAGCGCAGGGACTCTGACAGGGGTCCGATAGCCATAGAGGCGTCGGATCTTGGCCCAGACCTGCGATGGAGAGACATGGAGGCCAATGATGGACACATACCGCTCCCAGCACTCCTGGTTGCTTTGGCGGATAAGGCGGCGGGCCCGCGCACACAGCCATTTGGAGGTGATGAGGTGTTCAATGCAGGGATGTCGCTTGTGACGCTGTAGCGCCCGCCGGCGATCTTTAATCGCTGCAGCGATCTCAGGCGACCACCAAGGCACAGTCCGCCGCCGAGGGGACCCAGAGGAATGGGGAATGGCAGATTCGGCGGCAGTAACGATGCCGGTGGTGACCGATTGAACCACCACATCAATGTCATCAATAGGGAGAGGCTCAATAGCGGCAGTGGAGGAGAACAAGTCTCAGTCAGCCTTATTCATAGCCCATCTGCTAGGGCGCCCAAAAGAGTGACGCCTTGGTAGTGACAGAAAGATCGGAAAGTGGTTACTACCACACAGGTCGTCATGCACACTCCATTGGACAGACGGTAAGAGGCTAGGGCTACAGATTGAAAGGTCAATGGCGGAGTATGTGCCATGCGCCACACTGAAGTGTGTGAAGGCACCATCATTTAAAATCGAGAGATCGAGCTGCGACAATAAATGCTCAACAGTGGCGCCTCGACCTGTTGCCACTGACCCACCCCACAGAGGGTTATGTGCGTTGAAGTCGCCAATAGCGAGAAAGGTGGCGGCAATTGGGCTATCAGCTCAGCCAGGACATGCTGCGAGACATCACCATCTGGTGGAAGGTAAAGACTGCAGACGGTAACAGCCTGTGGCGTCCACACCCGAACAGCGACAGCCTCTAAAGGTGTTTGGAGAGGGACAGACTCGCTGTGCAGAGTGTGAAGGACATAGAGGCAGACGCCACCAGACACCCTTTCATAAGCAGCCCGGTTCTTATAATAACCCCGATAGCCACGGAGGGCGGGGGTTCGCATTGCTGGAAACCAAGTTTCCTGAAGAGCAATGCAGAAGTAAGGGTGAAGGCTGATAAGTTGGCGGAGTTCAGCTAGATGGTGGAAGAAACCGCTGCTGTTCCACTGGAGGATGGTATTGTCCATTGCAGACAAAGGCGTGACGGGACTGGGAAGGCAGATTACGCCACTGGGTCACCTGCTGTCTCCGATGGAGCACCTGCGCTAGTGCTATTCATGGCATCTGAGGGATAGGTGAGATCGAGGTCCTCAGCGGATGCAAGGATCTCCACCTCATCCTCAGACGCAGAGCTGTTAGGTAGCGGTGGAGCAGGTGCCACCGCAGGTGTCTTGGACTTACGGGTCTTCAAAGTCGTTTTCTCTCGCTGTTCCTTTGGTTGCCGTTATTGAGAGGGCTTATTGGAGTCAGTCTCTGGGACCGAAGAGGATCGCGAAGCCCGTCGACCAGTGACCTGTGGCTTCTTCAGCCACTGGTTGGTGTCTGCTGTGCCGCTGGTAGGAACCTGGGAAGGGAGTGACCCAAGGGATACCTTCCGAGCGAGAGAAGCCGAAGAAGACTTACGCTTCTCCGGCTTAGAAGTGGGGACTGGTGTCCCCGTTGGTTTAGTGGGTGCTGCTCCCGAGGTAGATGGTGTGGGAGCAACAGCGAGAGAAGGGGCCCCCATCGTCAAGGGGGCAGGTGAGGTCCTCTGACTCTGAGAGCTGACTGTATATCTTGCAGCTGAAGGAGCTGGAGCAGGAGTGACAGTGGAGGCATAAGATGACGACATGCGCACGGGATGTAGCCGTTCAAATTTCCGCTTAGCCTCAGTGTAAGTCAGTTGGTCCAGGGTCTTATATTCCATGATTTTGCGTTCTTTCTGTAAGATACTGCAGTCTGGCGGAGCACATGGAGTATCGGGATGAGATGGGTGTCCACAATCTCGACATGTGAGGCTAGAAGTACAGCGAGAGGACATGTGACCGAACTTCCAGCACTTAAAGCACCGCATCGGGGGAGGGATATAGGGTTTGACGTCACACCGGTAGACCATCACCTTGACCTTCTCTGGTAAGGTATCACCTTCGAAGGCCAAGATGAAGGCACCGGTAGCTACCTGATTGTCCCTCGGACCCCGATGAACACGCCGGACGAAATGTACACCTCAGCGCTCTAAATTGGCGCGCAGCTCGTCATCAGACTGCAAAAGGAGGTCCCTATGGAAAATAACAACCTGAACCATATTTAAACTCTTATGTGGGGTGATGGTAACGTGAACATCCCCCAACTTGTCACAAGCAAGTAACCTGCGTGACTGGGCAGAGGATGCCGTTTTTATCAAAACTGACCCAGAGCGCATTTTGGACAAGCCCTCCACCTCCCCAAACTTGTCCTCTAAATGCTCTACAAAGAACTGAGGCTTCATGGATAGAAACGAATCACCATCAGCTCTGGTACAGACGAGATACCTGGGCGAATACACGGCACTGTCATTCACTGCCTTTCGTTCCTCCCATGGAGTGGCCAGGGATGGGAACGATTTGGGGTCATAAACGTTAGCTTTAAAATGAGCCCTCGAACGCTTAGAGACTGCTGGTGGCTGGTCGCCAGCGAGAGATGATGTACCACGCTTCATTGCGGGTCATCCGCCCTGATGCCACCTACTCCGACCAAGGGCCCTCTCCACGGGCGCCACCCAGCCGCAGCAATAGCCACCTGGCAGGATGGCCATTGCCGGGAGTCCTGATGCCTCATGGAGATGGGCATCTACTCCTTGGCATACGTGGGGAGTTAACGGCGCAGGCATCAGTAGAGCGATCCCTGTGTTGTCAGGGGGCTACAACCAAGAGGGTACATGGCGGCCCCACCACAACGGACTGGCTACCGTGCTGGATCTAAGGTGCAAAAATGTCCAAGGTCGTCGTCGCAGTTAAAAGCAACACTGCAGAGTGCGGCGTGGTAATCGCACCCAGGGACGTATCCTCGCCCAAGAGATGGAAAACGAGCGGGACACCATTGCAACGACGAAAAAGCCGGCTAAAGGTCTCAATGCACGACGGATACAGTGCACCATGTAAGGCGCCCTTCCCCAATTGGCTCGCTCTTCGGAATAATTTAGAGAGATTGAGGTCAAACCCGAGAGGGGACCATCACATAAGGCCGAAACATTTGAGACTCCTTTTAGTCGCCTCTTACGACAGGCAGGAATACCGTGGGCCTATTCTAACCCCCGAACCCGTTTCTCTTCAGTATGACATATATACGATATCTGTACAGTGTTTGGTTCTTGTGCAATAAATAATTGAAAGTGTTCCTGGACTTTATGTACACCCTGTATTCCTGGAAAGCCGCTGGGTACCATACTCCCACACATGTTGTCGAATTCAAGAATGTGACTGAACTGGCATTTGATTTTGCAACTCAAGAATGTGATTCTGAGGTTGATCCAGGTATTACTGTCTCCAAATGTGCCTATTGCGGTTCTTCACATTGTTTCATGCATTTTGTTCAGGAACCTCATGTACATTTATAAAGTTGGCAAGCGCATAAACTAAGAGTAACACAATCGAGTGCTTTCACCATCCTAATTGCACAGAACACTGTTACCTTCTCTGGCTTGGTTCGCAGTTGGCAGAATTTAAACTGCCTCCTGTAGCGCGCTGGTATCAAATATATCTTCAGATTTATTAGGGAAAGAACTAGATTTATCGAGGTGCCACAGAAATAATGTCAATGACGTTTTGCCCAATAACATGAGTCAATGGTTGTTTTTCGTTTCAAATCGCCCCGTTTGCGTATTTTGTTGAACGGATAAACTGAAAAACTGTCTTGACTTTCTTTTGCAGTTCATTCAAACAAGGTTAAGCTTTATAAAGAGACTGTTACGTCATTTCCAACAATTAATAACTGAGTGGATGAATTCAGTCGTGGCCATATTTCCATTAATTATTAAATGTGAATTTCCCACGATGTTTTTATCATTTTACTACTGTGGATGAGGTGTGTGACTACATCACACCGTAATGAAACGTCTATTAGAGCTGTGGATAGCTAACAATAACCAAAAAAGGGACAGCGTTTGTCATAAAGGATTACCATTAATCTCTGGGAAGCAAAAAGGAATTTTCTAATATTAAACTTTGCAAGAGGAACACAAAAACTTTCTAATATTGTAAAACCCCACAATTATCTACCATTGCGATGCAGATTTTGAAATTGGCTTTCGAAGTTTCGGTTAGACCGTCAGCGAGAGCGCACCGCTAGTTCCTGCTACTAATAAGGTGAGCACACCGTTCGCTTGTTACATATTCTTACGAGCTTCAGACAGGAGCAACTGCAGAAATGGATAGGAACTGTGATTGTTGTGTACAGATGCGATCTGAGCTGGCGACCCTCGCTCACAGCTTCAGGCTGAGTTGGCTTCCATCACACAGCTTGAGGCTGCTGCCAGGGGGCGTCACTGTGGGGGATCGAATGCGGGGATGCGAGGGGCGTCGAGCGCGTCCCACGTGTCCTCCGATCGGTCCACTGCTGTGGCCACCCCGGGTACTGCCTGCACTGAGGTTGACCCATCACCCGTGGTCGAGTGGGAGATCATTCCAAAGTCTGGCAGGCAGCGAAAAACTTTCCGAGGGGCCGATCGTAGGACCTCCCCGGTTCGTTTGACGAACATGTTTCGGGCGTTATCTGTGGCTGACGATGTCTCTGAGCCGGATGCAGTCGTCCACCCTGTTCCAGAGGAAGCTTCTAGGCCAGCAAGGTCTGTGCATTCACAGAGGGTGGGTTTGCTGGTAGTAGGGAGCTCCAACGTTAGGCGCGTAATGGGGCGCCTTAGGAACATGGCTGCAAAGGAGGGGAAGGAAGCCAGTGTGCACTCCGTGTGCATTCCAGGGGGTCATTCAGGATGTGGAAAGGGTGCTTCCAGATGCCATGAAGAGTACAGGGTGCAGCCAACTGCAGGTGGTGGCTCATGTGGGTACCAATGACGTGTGTCGCTTTGGATCGGAGCAGATGCTGTCTGGTTTCGGGCGGCTTGGGGAAATGGTAAAGACTGCCAGTCTTGCTTGCGAGATTAAGGAGGAGCTCACCATCTGCAGCATCGTCGATAGAACCGACTGTGGTCATTAGGTGCAGAACCGAGTGGAGGGTCTGAATCAGAGGGTCAGACGGTTCTGTGACCGTGTAGGCTGCAGATTCCTTGACTTGCGCCATCGGGTGGTGGGTTTCTGGGTTGCGCTTAATAGGTCAGGAGCCCACTACACACAGGAGGCGGCTACACGGGTAGCGGGGGCTGTGTGGAAGGGACTGGGCGGTTCTTTAGGTTAGAAGGTCTCAGGGAACCACAGAAGGGACGTCCGTCTAAAAGTGGGCAGGTAAAACACAGTAAGGCAGTTGTAGAACCATCGGTATTGTAGTTGTAAATTGTCGTAGCTGTGTTGGGAAAGAACCAGAGCTCCAAGCCCTAACAGAAAGCACTGAAGCTCAAATAGTTGCAGGTACAGAGAGCTGGCTAAAGCTGGAAATAAGTTCAGCCGAAATTTTTTCAAACGATCTAACAGTGTTCAGAAAGGATAGATTAAATACAGTTGGTGGAGGAGTATTCATTGCTGTCAGAAGTAGTTTGCCTTGTAGCGAAACTGAAGCAGAAAGTTCGTGTGAAATAGTATGGGTAGAGGTTATATATATAGATAACATTCCATCAGGATTTTGTAAAATCACTGGGGGAAGTGGCAACAAAACGACTACTCACTTTGGTGTGTAGAATATATGTGTCTGGCGACATACCATCTGACTTTCGGAAAAGCATTATCCACACAATTCCCAAGACGGCAAGAGCTGACAAGTGCGAGAATTATCGCACAATCAGCTTAACAGCTCATGCATCGAAGCTGCTTACAAGAATAATATACAGAAGAATGGAAAAGAAAATTGAGAATGCGCTAGGTGACGATCAGTTTGGCTTTAGGAAAAGTAAAGGGACGAGAGAGGCAATTCTGACGTTACGGCTGATAATGGAAGCAAGGCTAAAGAAAAATCAAGACACTTTCATAGGATTTGTCGACCTGGAAAAAGCGTTCGACAATATAAAATGGTGCAAGCTGTTCGAGATTCTGAAAAAAGTAGGGGTAAGCTATAGGGAGAGACGGGTCATATACAATATGTACAACAACTAAGAGGGAATAATAAGAGTGGACGATCAAGAACGAAGTGCTCGTATTAAGAAGGGTGTAAGACAAGGCTGTAGCCTTTCGCCCCTACTCTTCAATCTGTACATCGAGGAAGCAATGACGGAAATAAAAGAAAGGTTCAGGAGTGGAACTAAAATACAAGGTGAAAGGATATCAACGATACGATTCGCTGATGACATTGCCATCCTGAGTGAAAGTGAAGAAGAATTACATGATGTGCTGAACGGAATGAACAGTCTAATGAGTACACAGTATGGTTTGAGAGTAAATCGGAGAAAGACGAAGGTAATGAGAAGTAGTAGAAATGAGAACAGCGAGAAACTTAACATCAGGATTGATGGTCACGAAGTCAGTGAAGTTAAGGAATTCTGCTACCTAGGCAGTAAAATAACCAATGACGGACGGAGCAAGGAGGACATCAAAAGCAGACTCGCTATGGCAAAAAAGGCATTTCTGGCCAAGAGAAGTCTACTAATATCAAATACCGGCCTTAATTTGAGGAAGAAATTTCTGAGGATGTACGTCTGGAGTACAGCATTCTATAGTAGTGAAACATGGACTGTGGGAAAACCGGAACAGAGGAGAATCGAAGCATTTGAGATGTGGTGCTATAGACGAATGTTGAAAATTAGGTGGGCTGATAAGGTAAGGAATGAGGAGGTTCTATGCAGAATCGGAGAGGAAAGGAATATGTGGAAAACACTGATAAGGAGAAGGGACAGGATGATAGGACATCTGCTAAGATATGAGGGAATGACTTCCATGGTACTAGAGGGAGCTGTAGAGGGCAAAACCTGTAGAGGAAGACAGAGATTGGAATACGTCAAGCAAGTAATTGAGGACGTAGGTTGCAAGTGCTACTCTGAGATGAAGAGGTTAGCACAGGAACGGAATTCGTGGCGGGCCGCATCAAACCAGTCACTAGACTGATGACAAAAAAAAAAAAACTACCGGCCCCCCGACTCAGAAGATATAGTTGCTGAACAATTCAAAGAAAACTTTGAACGAAAAAATAATCTAATCATATCCAATCATTTCAAGAAAGTACCCCGCTGATACAATTATAGTCGGTGGTGACTTTAATCTACCCTCGATATGCTGGAAAAATTATACGTTTAAAGCCGGTGGCAGGCATGAAACATCATTCGAAATTGTACTGAATGCTTTCTCAGAAAATTTTTTTGAACAATTAGTTCATGAGCCCACTCGTAGCGTAAATGGTTGTGAAAGCATACTTGACCTTTTAGCAACAAGTAATCCTGGACAAATAGTGAGTGTTGTGACGAATACAGGGATTAGCGAGCAAAAGGCAGTTGCTGCTAGACTGAATACCGTAACTCCTACAACCATCAAACAGAAACGGAAAGTATATCTATTTAAGAAAGCTGATGAAAATGCTCTTAACGCCTTTTTAAGAGAGAGTCTTCACTGCTTCCGATCTGATCATGTAAGTGTAGAAAAGTTGTGGAATGTTTCCAAAGAGATAGTATCGACAGTAATTGAGAGAGATATACCACATAAGTGATAGTACTGATTCCCCATGGTACACAAATATGGTCAGATCGTTGTTGCAGAAGCAACGAAATAAATATGTCAAATATAAAAGAACGCAAAATCCCCAAGATTGGCAAAGTTTTACAGAAGTTCGAAATATAGCGCGTACTTCAATGCGAGATGCTTTTAATAATTTCCACAACGAAATTCTGTCTCGAAAACTGTCAGAAAACCGAAAGAGATTCTGGCCATACATAAAGCACACCAGTGGCAAGACGCAATCAATACCTTCACTGCGCGATAACAACGGTGAAGCCACTGGTGACAGTGCCACTGCAGCACAGTTATTAAACACGGTTTTCCGAAACTATTTCACCAAAGAAGACGAAGTAATTATTCGTGAATTCCAACCAAGAACAACTGCCAAGATGAGAAACATAGAAGTAGATATCCTTGGTGTAACAAAGCAGCTTAAATCACTTAATAAAGGCAAGGTCTCCGGTCCAGATACAATACCAGTCAGGTTCCTCTCAGAGTTTACCGATAAAATAGCTCCATATTTAGCAATTATATACAACCACTCGCTCACAGAAAGATCCGTACCTAAAGACTGGAAAATTGCTCAAGTCACACCAATACCCAAAAAGGGAAGTAGGAGAAATCCGCTGAATTTCAGGCCGATATCACTAACGTCGATTTGCAGTAGGGTTTGGAACGTATACTGTATTCGGACATTATGAAGTATCTCGAAGAAAACGATTTATTGACACATAGCACGGTTTCAGAAAATATCGTTCTTGTGAAACAACTAGCTCTTTACACTCATGAAGTAATAAGTGCTATCGACAGGGGAGGTCAAATAGATTCCACATTTTTAGATTTCCAGAAGGCTTTCGACACCGTTCCTTAGAAGCGTGTTCTAACAAAACTGCGTGCCTACGGAGTATTGCCTCAGTTGTGCGACTGGATTCGTGATTTCCTGTCAGAAAGATTACAGTTCGTAGTAATAGACGGAAATTCATCGAGTAAAACACAAGTAATATCCGGCGTTCCCCAAGGAAGTGTTATAGGCCCTTTGTTCCTTATCTGTATTAACGACATAGGAGACAATCCGAGTAACCGTCTTAGATTGTTTGCAGATGCTGTCATTTACAATCTTGTAAAGTCATGAAATGATCAAAAATACTTGCAAAATGATTTAGGTAAGATATCTGTATGGTGCGAGAAGTGGCAATTGACCCTGCACAAAGAAAAGTGTGAAGTTATTCACATCAGTACTAAAAGAAATCAGCTAAATTTTGATTACGCGATAAGTCACACAAATCTGAGAGCTGTAAATTCAACTAAATACTTAGGGATTACAATTAAAAATAACCTAAATTGGAACCATCACATAGATAATATTGTGGGTAGAGCAAACCAAAGACTGCGATTCATTGGCAGAACACTTAGAAGGTGCAACAGGTCTACCAAAGAGACTGTTTACACCACGCTTGTCCGCCCTATTCTGGATTACTGCTGTGCGGTGTGGGATCCGCATCAGGTGGGACTGACGGATGACATCGAAAAAGTACAAAGAAGGGCAGCTCGTTTTGTATTATCGCGAAATAGGGGAGATAGTGTCACAGACATGATACGTGAATTGGAGTGCCAATCATTAAAACAAAGGCGTTTATCGTTGCGACGGGAATCTTCTCATGAAATTTCAATCACCAGTTTTCTCCTTCGTTTGTGAAAACATTCTATTGGCGCCCACCTACATAGGGAGAAATGATCACCACGGTAAAATAAGAGAAATCAGGGCTCGCACAGAAAAATTTAAGTGTTCGTTTTTCCCCCGTGCCGTTCGGGAGAGGAACGGTAGAGAGACAGCTTGATGGTGGTTCATTGAACCCTCTGCCAGGCAGTTTATTGTGAATAGCAGAGTAATCACGTAGATGTAGATGAGGTGTAAGGTGGCTTAATAACGTCACATCGCAAAAGGTGGATCTGTATTGTTATATCGGCATCAAACTTCACCACCATTCTGCCCAACGCCATCGTGCACGTGTCACGCGATGCCAAAGTCGTCACACCCCCTTCTCACCAACATTTCACTTCTCGACGCCTCCACTATGAAGGTCAGAACCGCGACGACCACCACTGAAATCAAGCGGTTTTCTTACGGATGGCAGAGAAAAACATTTCAGGCATATCCTCACTTGCAATCGACGCGAAAAGGCCTCAGGGGTGTGGCGTAAAAGACGTCAATGAGACCACCCCTTCCCATGGTGCGTTGATACACACATCGTGGTGACACTGTTGACACTACATGAACGATCCAGCCCTTCCTTAAGGACATCGAGTGCCTGCAACCCCACTGAATGTGATCACATCCCTCTGGAGTGTCGCATGACCAAAATTTTTGTTCTGGTGGATAGACTGGAATTATTAGGGACCGTTAAAAGCCATTTGACGAAATTTGAACGTGACCCGATGCACCAAAGGATGTTAATGATTTTTCAGCCCTACTGTTTCGCACCCGCCTGTGCCGTGATCACGGCGACTGGGGGAGGCACAACATTGACAGAGGCGTGAATAAAAAGGCAAAGGGTCCCTCTAAGACCCGCCCCCCCCCCCCCTACCCTTGGCAGCACATTTGGTGCCACTGGCACACTTACACTATATGATCAAAAGTATTAGAATACCTGGCTGAAAATGACTTACAAGTTCGTGGCGTCCTCCACCGGTAAAACTGGAATTCAATATGGTGTTGGCCCAATCTTAGCCTTGATGACAGCTTCCACTCTCGCAGGCATACGTTCAATCAGGTGCTGGAAGGTTTCTTCACGGAGTACTGCGCTGAGACGAGGTACCGATGTCGGTCGGTAAGGTCTCGCTCGAAGCCGGCGTTCCAAAACATCCCAAATGTGTTCCATAGTATTCAGGTCAGGACTCTGTTTAGGCTAGTCCATCACAGGGATGTTACTGCCGTGTAACCACTCCGCCACAGGTCGTGCATTATGAACAGGTGCTAGATCGTGTTGAAACATGCAATCGCCATCCCCGAATTGCTCTTCAACACTGGGAAGCACAAAGGTGCTTAAAACATCAATGTAGGTCTGTGCTGTGATAGTGCCCCACAAAACAACAAGGAGTTCAAGCCCCATCCACGAAAAACACGACCACACATAACACCCCCGCCTCCGAATTTTACTGCTGGCACTACACAGGCTGGCAAATGACGTTCACCGGGCAATCGCCATGCCCACAGCCTGCCATCGGATCGCCACATTGTGTACCGCGATACTTCACTCCACACAACGTTTTTCCACTGTTCAATCGTCCAACGTTTACGCTCCTTACACCAAGTGAGGCGTCATTTGGCATTTACCGGCGTTATGTGTGGCTTATGAGCAGCCGCACGACCGTGAAATCCAAGTTTTCTGACCTCCCGCCTAACTTTCATAGTACTTGCAGTGGAGCGTGATGCAGTTTGGAATTACTGTGTGATGATCTGGATGGGTGTCTGTCTATCACACATTACAACCCTCTTCAACTGTCGGCGGTCTCTGTTAGTCAACTGACGAGGTCGGCCTCTACGCTTTTGTGCTGTACGTGTCCCTCCACGTTTCCACTCCAGTATCACATCGGTAACAGTGGGCCTAGAGATGTTTAGGAATGTGAAAATGTCGCGTACAGACGTATGACAAGTGACACGCAATCACCTGACCACGTTCGAAGTCCGCGAGTTACGCGGAGCGCCCCATTCTGCTCTCTCACGATGTCTAATGACTACTGCGGTCGTTGATATGGAGTACCTGGCAGTAGGTGGCAGCACAATGCTCCGAATATGAGAAACGTATGTTTTTGGGGGTGTCCGGATACTTTTGATCACATGTTGGACACATTAAAAATGTCCCTGTACACAGACAGCCATATACCCATTCCTAGGAGCCGGCCTGACAGCACACCTATCCTGAGTGCACTACATCGCTGAACTAGTACCTGCTGGCCACTTGTGAAATTTAAGGCGTGTCGAAAGGGATGTTCGCCATGTCGGCACCTAGGAACCAGTGAAAAGCTGTTTATGTACAGGGACAATTTTAAAGTGTCCAATGAAGACGAGCAGGTGTTGCCAACTGGGTGACGTGAGAGGAACACCTTGCCACCTTATTCACGCAAGTGTCAAAGTCGCACATCCGACTCCCTGCCATGATTTCGCCACAGGAGGCGCTTGCTGCTTCAGATCACATTCGAATTTCGTCGAATGGCTTTGAACGGTCTCTATTGGTTCCACCCTGTACACCAGAGCAAAAATCGTAGTCGCACTACACTCCAGAGGGGTGTGATCACAGTCAGCAGGGTTACGGGCCCGTGCTGTTCTTACAGAAGGGCTGGATCGCCAGGTGGTGTCAGGGGGGAATGTCACTGGTTGTCAACTACGTCGTCCTGTTGCTCATAGAACTACAAACTATCGTTTTGGACCACAAAAGCGTGAGAAAATGGTTCAAATGGCTCTGACCACCATGGGACTTAACTTCTGAGGTCATCAGTCCCCTAGAACTCAGAACTACTTAAGGGGGGTATGACGTGAAACGGGCCGACTTGGAGCAGGAGAGGCACCACAGGACATTTTAATTTGCACTGTCTATACTTTTACAAATAAATTCATAAAACTTTGTCAGCATGACCAGGAAGGATTCAGGATTCACACTGATAGCAGAGGAAGTTCAAAAACATACCAAAACAATTTTTTTTTTACATGTGAAATTACATCATTTTTTCACTTGGTGTTGGCTGCATTTGTTGCTGTAGGTACACTTTTCTTCATAAGTAAGAGAGATTCTTCGACGAATTTTGCACAGCATGCAAACCATACTTACAGGTGTATGAGACTCAAGAATTTCCCAAATCTGTTAAAAATTGTGGTAAAAATTGAGATAATTATCTATAAAATTCAAAAGGGTTCAAATGGCTCTGAGCACTATGGAACTTAACAGCTGTGATCATCAGTCCCCTAGAACTTAGAACTACTTAAACCTAACTAACCTAAGGACATCACACACATCCATGCCCGAGGCGGGATTCGAACCTGCGACCGTAGCAGTCGCGCGGTTCCGGACTGCGCGCCTAGAACCGCGAGACCACCGCGGCCGGCCTATAAAATTCGAGTTTTCTCTAAACACGAAGTTCAAAAGTAACAGCCCATTCATTTTTCCATAGATTAAATAAATTCTGGAGTTCCATACACCTGTAAGTATGGTTTGTGAGCTGTGCAAAATTCATCGAAGAATCTCTCTTACTTATGAAGAAAAGTGTACCTATAGCAACAAATGCAGCCAACAGTAAGTGAAAAAAAATCATGAAATTTCACATTTAAAAAATATTATTTTTTCGTGTTTTTGAACTTCCACTACTATGAGTGTGAATCCTGAATCCTTCCTGGTTCATGCTGACAGAGTTTTATGAATTTACTTGTAAAAGTATAGACACTGGAAATTAAAATGTCCTGTGGTGCCTCTCCTTCTCGAAGTCGGCCCGTTTGACGTCCTACCCCCTTTAAACCTAACTAACCTAAGGATATCACACACATCCATTCCCGAGGCAGGATTCGAAACCTGCGACCGTAGCAGTCACGCGGTTCCAGACTATAGCACCTAGAACCGCTCTGCCACTCCGGCCAGCAAGCATGCCTCAAGTAAAGGGATAGTTTCATTGACACCTTTTATGCTAACCCCTGAGACTTTTCGTGTTGATTGTGGGCGGCGGTGTGTCTGAAATATTTTCCTCGCCCACCCATAAGAAAACTTGCATGATTTTAATGCTGTGTGTTGCTGTTCTGACCTCCATCGCAGAGGCGTCAAGAGAAAGGGTGAAATATGGCTAACAGGGGGTGTGACGTCCTTCCCATCGCGAGGGACGTTCACGGTGGCGTTGGGCAGAACTGTGGAGAAGTTTGATACCGATGTGGCATTATTAATCCAACTTACACCTCACGTGAACTTCAGAGCTGTGGCCTGTGTCGATGTCTTAATGTTTGAAGCATCCCATAGCCCTAGGGTGGCATCGCAGGCCGCCACGCTTTTTCACCATTAGAGAGAGTGCACCACCTTTCAGCCTAATTTCGAACTTTTGCGTCGCAATGGGAGACAATTATGGGGTTTCCAAAAAGTGATCCGTTAATCGTGTTGCCGAGTGCTCTAGAGCAAATGACGAACAAAAGAACTTGGCAAATCAGTATGGCAAAACAATAAATCGTAATAGTGCTGATACCCTCAACGATTCATTGACAATGGCAAGACTGAAGGATTGAAGTAGGAACTGTTGAAAAAGTGTCTTATCAGATTTAGTAGTCTCTGTCATCCATGTATACCCATCTAAATACAACTTTTTAGCTATAAGACTTTTTATTCCATCAAACAGTGTTACAGCAGCCATAATTGGTATTTTTCAAATTTTCCAGAAATGCATTTAAATTCAGATTATTGAACAACTTATAAACGACAACATTTTACATTCAGAATCTGATAGATCTCGAACTTCAGTCAGCCAAAGTGCATGTGTATTTTTAATTATGTGTTTCCTATTCAAAATATATTTCCCTACTTGTGCAAGCAGGTTAACTATAATTATTCATTCCAAACTTAAGATTTAGCTGTTTAATTGAGATGGCAAATTGCAAAATTTCATTACCTTGGCAGTCACATTAGACATCCCACACAGGTATATAAATTTGAACAATTAAATACTTGGATCTGGCCAGTAGATGTCAGCTTGAGGAAGAATTCTGGACATGTTCTAAGCCATGCCTGCTTAGAGACTGGTCTCACGAGCGACCCATGTTGTGTTGGTACGTCCAAGCACAACAGTACCGAAGACATTTCCGTTTCATAGAGGGACGAAGGTTATTCAAATGACCATATGTACAGCCTTGTTGTTATTGGTTTGTCTCGTTTAGTGGCAACAAGTCGATCTTGGCTGACAAGGGGAGTAAAAGTTGTGGTGTAAAGTTCCTGATCAACAGTCTTTGCGCCATTGTCCTTCGTTAAATTCCTAACCTATCTGCAGTTTCTCATGAAGTGAGGGCATGTGACACTGTTTATGGTGATCTGTCCACTGAATGTGGACATCAAGCCATCGGCTCTCTTTGACTCTTAGTGCTATTTGCGAGGAGTGGGCTATATGCGATCACCTAGTTTTAACAACAACAACAACAACTACCACCACCACCACCACCACCACCACCACCACCTCATCATCATCATCATCATCATCATCATCCAACACAAACATAACACCACACTATACACTCATCCATTACCCTCATCGACACTCAAAAAATACAAATAAGACATTTGTTGATGGTGTTGTGATAGCAACCAGGTACAAGTTTACTTTCAGTTCCTTTATTCAAAGGATTATTTCTGTAAGTTTTCACTGTACCATTGATTCAAAAATGCCGGCTGGTGTGACCGAGTGGTTCTAGGCACTTCAGTCTGGAACCGCGCAACCACTACGGTCACAGGTTCGAATCCTGCCTCGGGCATGGATGTGTGTGATCTCCTTAGGTTAGTTAGGTTTAAGTAGTTCTAAGTTCTAGGGGACTGATGACCTCAGATGTTAAGCCCCATAGTGCTCAGAGCCATTTGAACCATTTGATTCAAAATAAACACCATGTCATATTCTATTCTTGAGTCAGATTCTTTCAGTCACTGTCTTGTTACATTGTTACCCTCCCCAGCTGCTAGATCCAGTTGTCAAAACTGTATGCAATTTACAAGCAGCTGATGCTTAAAATTCATACTGCCAGCAATTTTCTTTCCGTTGATAACGCAAATTGTGTCATGAAAGTGCATACTTTTAAAGGCATTAGCACCATAACACGCACTTCTGGGATGAAATTAACTCACTGACAGAAATTTGACCAATGTGCATTTACCTTAAAGGTGGCTCTGTTGAAACGTAAGAAATTTTCATTTGGAAAAAAAGTGTAAAACATTGAAATAGAGTGACATCAACAGTTTATAGGGAGAAAAGGACACATTTTTGCACTATGTGCATTTATATTCCTTAAAGTGTACAAAAGTCTAGGCAGAAAGGAATTTGTAATGATGTTAATGATTCTCAATATAGATGCTCATACTGGAATGCTGAAGACATAACACGCCCAAGAAGTGAACTACTTTGTTGTGCACATACTGAAATGTGACTAACTTCAGCCTATATTCCTATTGGAGCACCACCATGTAAGTACTTGCTGGTAAGTGTGAAGAAGGATGATTTTTATCATAATTATAATAGTGCTAACTGTTTCTTATAGAAATGAAGCCTTTACTAGAGACAGAGTGTAAAATATAGTCCCAGAAAAAGTCTCATGGGTTATCCATGTTATTTCACCATGTGCACTGAACTGAAGGTTGGTTCCAGTAGAAACAAAATTTCTTTATATAACAAGTTGATGTAATCAACAAAAATAATTGTGACACATGTATGGAACTAAATGTAACAAACAAGATAATTAAGCCTAACAACTTAGCATTTTTCTTGCACATGGAGAATCACCAGACAACTGTGTACAGAAACGACTCGCCATGGGATCATCCGTAAGTGGCTTATTGGTCAGTATTTCCTTAACTATCCTGAAAATGAAATCTTCAAAGAAATAAAACCTAACCAATATAAAATAATACAGGCTATTTGTACCACTATTTTTATTTGTATTTGTTTGTTAAGTGAAACACATGACTGGATAATACAGCTATACCAAAACATCAGTTGTGCCCACCCAAACTTCCGTTTCACACTTCTAATTGAAACTGACAAGAAAGTTTACATCCTAGACATCACAAAAGAAAACAAAACCTGGCAACACCAGTTCTCAATATACAGAAAACTAACAACAAGCACAACAACACACAACAGATCTAACCATCTGGCAGTACACAAACAAGCCAGCCTCAGATACCTCCTACTCAGACTGAACAGAATTCCAAGGGATAAAGACAGCTGTACATCAGTACTAAACATAATCAGTCAACCACAAAAAATGGTTACAAACTGAACACAGCAGACAAATTGGACCATAAACTAAATGCACAACTGACACACAACACACACAACAACATTAATGCACAACACATCAGAAATGAGTGTGCAGTAGACAACAAATGAGGAAACCACAAACAAAAGGAGCACATGATACACTCTACCATCTGACAAGATAATAATCCAAAGAGTAGGAAACATTATAAGAAAGCAAGGAATGCACGTGACACATGGAACAAATGATACACTATGGAAAAAGATTAAAACACCCAATACTGCCTTATACAAATTTAGGAAAGCAGGTACATACCAAATAACTTTCAAAGATTGTGATTCAGTATTTGAGAGTCAGACATGTAGAAATTTCAGAAGAAGATACTCTGAACATTTAAGAGTACTGAAAGCAACAAATTCAAACTTCACTTCCATCAATACAAAACAAAACAGTTAAACAAATAATTATCAACAGTATTTCTGAAACATAAACGTGCATAAGCCACAGCAATGTATTAACATGAAAAATTCGCCAATGAGTTAAAGAAAATGTAAGTAAACTTTGTTATACACTCACAACACAATTTGTAAATATCGAACCATGCCAAATAATTTCCAAACTAAAAACTCAAACAAATTTGACGATGCATATAGGCCGATTTAAACATAGAAACAACAACAACAACATACTTAGCAGGCAAGCTTTAACCAAGTACAGATCACGACAGATCAACTATAACAATGGTGAGTATTAAGAAAGTGGCATATGGCACTATTTTACTGGAATGCGTAGTTTAGAGATTAGATTCTATGTAAAATTTTCAGTAGACATAATGAAGAGGTGAAGTTCATACATAATATAACTCTGATGTTAGTATATTCTTAACCTACATAAAATGTGTATGTACACATTTTGGAAAGAACAGAAGAGGATATCCAATGAAGATGGCACAACTGTGATGAAACATATTTGAGGAGTAAACAAAACATAAATTGTGTTCTTGCAAAAAAGCTAATTCCCTTTAATTCATTATGATTTTCTGTCAGAATGAGAACAGAGCTTAAAATTATGACTTTAACAAGCATTTTACCACAGTCAAGATAAATGTAGCTACAGTGTCAATACTAATATAAATTCAACATACTGAGCACATTACGTGGTGGTTACTTAGGAGCCACAAACATGGGAGTTTGATGCTCATTTGCAGCAGCTAATTCTGGCAGAAAGAATGTGTTCAGCAAGTGTACAAAACGTTCAGAATTCACTGTCACTATTATGCCACTCTCTGAAGGGTAAAAAAAGTCCAATCAATCTAGCTCTGACATTATGTCAACTATTACAGGAAAGTCATTACTGCAACAAAATATTAAAAAATGATTCATAATTAAGTAGAAACAAGGCTAACAGAAAAGTGAAATCGGTTTGAAAAGTGATAAGTTCAAACTTAGGCAAAAGCAAAGTTATAAGCAATCGGAGGGAAAAGCTACAAATGATCCCTTAAATATAGTGAGTTTATTCAACCATCATTAATACAACAGCTCTATGAATCCTGAACTATGTTTCTGTATTCGTAATGCTAAACGATGTAGAGAATGCAGTCGGCAAGTAAAAATTATTCTGTGGTATTGATGACATTCCAGATAAAGTAATTAAACACAGCAAATAGATTGTAGGTATCATCCTTGTAGGTATGCATCCTTTAGCACCAGTATTTAACCTATCAATAATAAAACCTTTATACAAAAACAATGACCCTTGGGATTTAAGAAACTCCATATCTTTATCAGTAGTATTTTCTTCCCTAAACATTATTGAGAGAGTAATGTACAAGAGACTTTCTTATTACCGGAACAAAAGCTGAATATTTAACAATGAACAAAATGGTTTTAGGAAATAATACATCAACTGAAACAGCTATATGTAATTTCCTAAAACTACTTCTGACTTCGGCAGATCATAATGAAGTAAATTGGAAGGTGTTTTTAGATTTATCTTAGGCATTCGATGTTACTGATCATAAAATATTGCTTGAGAAACTGTACTGCTATGGAAATTGTGGTACTGCTCCCATGTGGTTTAAACCATACTTGTGCGATACATACCAATTTCTTGCACTAAACTAATACTTTCCTTTCGTTCTTTCTTTCGGCCTGTGTCCTGCGCCATGCGGGGTAGGCTGTGTTAGTACAGATTGAGCAGTGTTAGTGGCAGAGGGTGGCCAGATTCCCTTCCTGACACCCCCCTGAACCCGCCCCCCCCCCCCCCCCCCCCCCGGGATGTAGGTAGTGTACCCGAGCTGTCTGCATCTAGTGTAAGCCATGAAATAGTGTGAACATCTGCAGATGTCTGCTAGTCGTGTAACTGAGGCGGACTGTGGAGACCAGCCTGGGGCATTCACCTAGCGGGATGTGGACAACCGCCTAAAGACCACATCCAGGCTGGGCGGCATACTCGCCTTTGTCGTCAATTCGCTAGGCGGATTCGATTCGGGGCCACAGCCCCTACCCGAGTCCACGAAGCAGTGCGTTAGTGCTCTCGGCTAGCCAGGCAGGTACTAAACTAATACATTACAACAATATTTAAAAAAAAAGAAATCTTATAAGCATTCTGTCACACTCAGATAACTTACAATGATTATAAATAAAGGTTTGTCCATAAATAAATAAGCCAGTATTCTTGTGCAGGAGTGCTCCCAACAAATACAAACAGATTGTCATTACATGTTATCTAAACAATTATTTATGCCTTCTTGACACAAACGTCTTTTTGTTCTCATTTGAATTGTGCTGTCTGCTAACAAATGCGACTGATCACTTTAAAATTAGCACAGTTTTTTAATAGCACTTGGAATGAATGTTTAAATAAAGTTACTGGCAAAATAGTAAATTATTTATCAAATACAAAAACAAATATTACAAAATATGAGATACTGATGTGTTCATTTGTTGTATAAATGTGGAGAATATGATGTTCTGAAAAACATTTACGTAGCAAAATAGTTATATACGACGTCACAAGTGAATATATTAAGAAGGGTCAGATGATTGGCTTTCTGGGATGATAGCTACCGTGCAATGCTATCACCTGTGATACCGTTCTTTGACACGATTACAAGTTGTTAATTCAGAGGTTCATTGGGTAAATGTTTGTTCACATTGAAATATTAACTTCTGTAGTTTTTAAAATGTTGAAATATTGCTGTTTTATTGAATGTGCTTTATTTTTCTGAGATAGCGGATGTATTGAGATTTGCACTAATATTTGACAGTGAGGTATTGTCGAGTCTCAAAGAGCTGTAGCTTAGCCATCTTTCAGATTCTCCGAGACTCCGCCATTTCTTGGGGTGTCTTCTGCACAAAGGCGTGATGGTAACAGCCGTCCAAATTCCCAGCTTCGGGATTTTCCCCATTTCCGGCGACGATGCTACTCTTGGTACATGGACTCGCTCTACCGGTCACCCAGCCGTAAGCCGAAACTGCCACGGCACGCCTCAGACCTGGGCCCGCTAGCATTTTGTCTAACAACAGATTCATTCATCTTACCTCGTAGTATTTCTGCACCACCGATTAACTCGCCTACATAAGCGTAACGTTATATGGGAAAACACAGATATCGTCAGAGCAGGCAAAAAGTAACTTATTACTATTTTATGTACAAAACTGGATGTAAACTGTTTTAAATTTATGATTAATATATGTATAAGTAGACTGTAAACTATTCCAGAAATAACATTAAAGATGCCTTTGATATACACACTACGTAAAAACGAGATGCACTACGAAGGAATTGTTAGAATGGGACGGAAATCAGTAGTTGTGATGTATATGTACAGATATACAAATGATTACAATTAAGAAAAAATGTATGATTTGTACAAGGGAAAGAGCTCCACCAATTGAGCAAGTTAATAACGATTTGGTTCACGTCTGGCTCTTACGCAAACAGTTATTCGGCTTGGATTTGTTCGACAGAGAAATTAGATGTCCTTAGAGGGATATCTTGCCAAATTATCCAGTATATTGTTTGTGTTGCAGTAACCACTCGACCTCCTCCCGAAGTAAATCTTATATCCCACCACAGTGTCGATGAGTGCTTTTTCGTTCGGGACAACACCTTCCTGCAATTTTTCTTGTATTTAGTAAATTAATAGTCGTACCTGCACCCTTTCATTCAATGCATGTGCCATGTTTTGCAGATTCTGATTTCTAACGTAAAAAATAAATAGCTTTATAAAGTGAACGAAGTTACAGGCCGCCATTACACGCTGTGTACGAGAATCTATCATAAATGTGCTTTGTTCCGATTGGTCGAGATCCGTAGCCTGCACAGTATTCGAATTTGACAGCTGGTGTACACATGTTTCGGGCTGGCTCGTTTACAATATTACGTTCGTTGCGAGGGTTAGCGCGTCAGTGTATTTCGAATTAACTGAATGTATTTCTGGGTGCATGCATACTTATTATTTAACAGATCTGGTACAATATAGTAACCGCAACTTTGGTGCTAGAGCCGGCCGAAGTGCGGAGCGGTTCTAGGCGCTTCAGTCTGGAACCGCGCGACCGCTACGGTCGCAGGTTCGAATCCTGCCTCGGGCATGGATGTGTCTTGTCCTTAGGCTAGTTAGGTTTAAGTAGTTCTAAGTTCTAGGGGACTGATGACCTCAGAAGTTGAGTCCCATAGTGCTCAGAGCCATTTGAACCATTTCTGATGCTAGAAGGTGATGTTTATTTAATTTTCTTGATTCTGGTGTTTTCATGTCTGAGTAAAGGTGCAGGGTAAGTACATCAGTACATGCGATCTCTCATGTTTTCTTGGCGCGACTGATTAATAGTGTGTTTCCGGGTTTTCTGTCGAGTTGTTGTTTCCAAAAAGTACACAATATTTCGGCGAACCACCCAGTTTTCTTCTGTAGGTACTGCATGTTTTACTGTTATGTCTAATCCTTGCTTGGACTCGATCCAGATTGTGAACTATTGTTCGTCTCGCTCTGCTAATTATAGCCCAGTTCGACATCCGACGCTGGCTACATCCTTTGTTCAAAATGTTCAAATGTGTGTGAATTCCTAAGGGAGCAAACTGCTGAGGTCATTGGTCCCTAGACTTACACACTACTTAAACCAACTTATGCCAGGAACATTACACACACACCCATGCCCGAGGGAGGACTCGAACCTCCAGTGCGAGGGCCCGCGCAATCCGTGACAAGGCGCTTCAAACCGCGCGGCCACATCCTTTGTAATGTTAAAGACGGTCTAAAACTACAAAAGCCGGATGTGTATCGCGTTCCATGCCAATGTGACACGTCTTACGTGGGGAAGAGTACAAGAACAGGAGACGAGAGACGTGAAGAACATGAGCGACACGCCAGACTAAAACAACCAAGCAAATCAGCTGCCGCCGAGCACTGCCTCGAATGTAATCGTGAAATGAAATGCGATGAGACCAGTATCGTGGTGTAAACGCCAAGCTTCTGGGACAGTATCATTATGGAGTTTATCGAAATAAAGATGTCAGAAAATGTGATACACAGCGGAAGAGGTCTGAATTTACACAAGCCTAGGAATCCGGTGCAAGACCTCGCCGGCCATCACCACCACCAGAGCTGGAAAACGCTGGGAGAATTTGCGTCTCACGGAACATTAGTGCGAGCTCTGAAAAAAAAAAGAAAAAGAGAATCAAAGGGCGTAGCGATTGTCGAACTCGACAATAAATAGTGGCGTGGGACCAACAATAATTCACAGCCTGTTTGCAGTCCAGGCAGCGAGTGCACTTGACAACAATACTCGTAGCGCCTGAAGTAATGGCTGGGTCGGTTGTCGAAATATTTGGCATGAAGTGGAGGAGGTGCTGAATAGAATTGGGAAGAAGAGAAATTTGTGGCACAACTTTACTAGAAGAAGGGATCGGTTTGTAGGACACGTTCTGAGGCAGTAAGGGATCACCGATTTAGTACCAGAGGGAAGCGTGGAAGGTTAAAAACTGTAGAGGGAGGACATGAGATGAGACTCAGAAGGATGTACATTTCAATAGTTAGTCGGATATGAAGACGTTTACACAGAAAAGAGTAGCACAGAGAGCTACATCAAACCAGTCTCTGGACTTAAGACCACCACCACCACCACCACAACAACAACAACAACGCCAACAACAACACGGCAGCAACAACCGGGCGAAACTTCCGGAAGCTCAGCAATTTATGAGTGCAGCTTTACAGCTTTTGGCTTGCACGGTAAACTTAATTTCATTCTTCTCGTTCAGAATTCAATATGTGGAGTTAATCACTGTTAACTAACACTAACATTTGTTGCAGTTCCTAAACTCGAGGTCAATAAACAATTGAATTCTGAGCATCCATAGATTACACCACGAATCCTAGGTTTGTATTTCGTAACATGATGAATTAATTAACCTGGCCGCAGTTCATTCCTAGGAGTTTCGTCCCAGAGTTCACTTGTCCTGGTATTGTGTTCAATGAGCAAGTAATAAGTCAAAATATGTTTCTGTTACATAACGCTTGTTATGTAAACACAATTAATACTCCTAATCACAATTAACAGGCGTCAGCCATGTTTTTCCACTGTTACCGTCCTAACTTTGGCAGACAGTTACCAAAGATACGCGTACTGTCCGTCGCGCCATCTACCTCATTGTTAGCTCACGATGAACTGCCTGTTGGCATGTCTCAACAATTTGTTTAGACGTGCCTCTCCCACCAGTTTAGGGGATATGAGGTCACAA
Source organism: Schistocerca americana (assembly GCF_021461395.2). Taxonomy (NCBI): domain Eukaryota; kingdom Metazoa; phylum Arthropoda; class Insecta; order Orthoptera; family Acrididae; genus Schistocerca; species Schistocerca americana. Next base: position 28,855,886 of record NC_060123.1, read on the forward strand.
AAACGAAGTATAAATGTGCATTTCAAAGTAGAAGTAAGCTGCCTGATGGGTAGCACTACTTTAATTCATATTAGTTTTTACATAATAGGGTGGCTCTTGTGCGTACTGCAGTACTTATTATATATACTGGTGTGGTATCAACAACATATGAATCATTAATTCCTCCCCCAAAGCGTTAACTCATATTAGCTAAATAAAATAAGATTAGTTTCTACGAAAGTTAAAGTGACAGTGAAATGATGTGTAAACTCTCTTATTGTAAAGGAAATTTCATGCTGATTTCAAAACTGGTGTTAGACCTCGCGAATCTGTAAAATTTCCGATGTTACCGGGATTTAATATTGAGATTAATATGTTATTAATAATAGTTCACCTAATGCGTTTAGGTTATAGTTGGTTGTGCAAAACATGTTCTTTTGTTGTCTAGCGCTGGTGGGATGAACATTACGTCTCAAATGGTCGTTTAACTGAATTTTGCGACTGGGTCATAAATTTTCTCGTTGATCCTTGACACAACTGTGGAATAGGTGACCCATAAAGCCTATTATCCTTTTTATGATTTTTACTCGTTATAGGTACTCACACCATGACAGGAAAACATGGGCTGCTGAATTTATCTGGCTTCAACATCTGAAATATGGACGTCCTACATGACTCCTAAAATAAAATTTAAGACTGGTTGTATGGTATCTATGGATTTCAGCAAGTAATTAGAAATCTACTGCTATTGATGTAGAGAGGTCTTACACATAAAATTGTTTAAATTGCGAATTATTAACGTAGGATAGAGTCAAGGAGTCTGATGCTAATGGTCGTGACAAACGTTTGCTAAACAATCGATAGTCAACAGTCGATTATGCCACAAGTTCATTCAGAGTAATATAAGGAGATTAGGTCACGACTGGAATTCAATGTCGGTTGCACTATTTGAATTCAAATCACCTATTCCTCTTATCAGTGGCGGTCGCTCATCATGTGCCAATATGCTTCAGCACACTGTAAATATCGCACATAAATAACGCCATTTCTCTTTGATAGTGAGCCGGAAATCGGATTAAAAGTACGCCACTTCTCTTCGAATGGGTCATCATCATCATCATCAGCCAATTCAATCATTAGATGATGTGGCCTCTTCGAGTCGTGGATTCAGGTAGGCTTTCAGAAGTCTTCTCCAAGTGGGACGGTCTTGGGCAGTTCTCTGCCAGGTGTTACCAGCGATCTTCTTGATGTCTTTGTCCCATCTGTCTGGTGGTCTTCCTCTAGGCCTCCGGTGCTCTCTCGGACTCCACTCCAGTACTAACTTCGTCCATCTGTTGTCTTTTCTTCTTGCGACGTGGCCAGCCCACTGCCATTTCAAGGAACCTACTCTCTCTAAGATGTCATTAACCTTCGTCACAGACCGGATGTCATCGGCCCTTTTCCTGTCCTTTCTTGTATAGCCCAACATTGATCTCTCCATGGCTCTCTGTGCTGTCCTAAGTTTCCCTTTTGTGAATGAGTTCAGTGTCCATGTCTCGCATCCGTACGTTATCACAGGAAGAATGCATTGATCAAATACTGCTTTCTTCAGATTTACTGGCATTTTTGATCTGAATACTTTTGAATTCTTCCCAAATGCTTGCCAGCCAAGCTTGATGCGTCGATAGATTTCTGGTCTTATGTCTCCCTTCATATTTATAATCTGGCCAAGGTAGACATATTCACTGACCTCTTCTAGTAGACTGGGTACTGGTGTGCAAATAAAATGGACGGAAACATGTTTTATAGCGCTCCGCCGCTATAGCTAGGAAGACAGTAGACTGCTGAAATAGTGGGCATCTGAACTACGAATAACTCAGATAAGAGACGCGGCTGTCTGTTTTCGACAGCGCATATTCTGATGTGATACAATCCCGCTCACACTACGAGTGCTGTGTCGCTCACAGCACCAGTTCAATGTTTTCCTTTGAAAGTGTGTGTAAAGAACTGTGCATGCATATAGTTGAGGGATTTTTAAGGTGCGGTTAACATAATGGTGCTGTGACCCATTGGTTAAGACGACTGGCTGGCAATTTGTCAGCTCGGGTTTGTTTACTTGTGCTACAATTAACTTTAATTTTTCTCGCAATGTTAAAATAGGGGTAATGCAGGAGTAGGTTTAATAATGAAAGGGAAAAAAGGAATGCGGGTAAACTACTACAAACAGCATAGTGAACGCATTATTGTGGCCAAGATAGATACGAAGCATACACCAACTACAGTAGTACACGTTTATATGCCAACTAGCTCTGCAGATGACGAAGAAATTGAAGAAATGCACAATGAAATAAAAGAAATTATTCAGATAGTGAAGGGTGACGAAAATTTAATAGTCGTGGGTGACTGGAATTCGGTAGTGGGAAAAGGGAGAGAAGGAAACGTAGTAGGTGAATATGGATTGGGGCTAAGAAATGAAAGAGGAAGCCGCCTGGTAGAATTTTGCACAGAGCACAACTTAATCATAGCTAACACTTGGTTTAAGAATCATGAAAGAAGGTTGTATACATGGAAGAACCCTGGAGATACTAAAAGGTATCAGATAGATTATATAATGGTAAGACAGAGATTTAGGAACCAGGTTTTAAATTGTAAGACACTTCCAGGGGCAGATGTGGACTCTGACCACAATCTATTGGTTATGACCTGTAGATTAAAACTCAAGAAACTGCAAAAAGGTGGGAATTTAAGGAGATGGGACCTGGATCAACTGAAATAACCAGAGGTTGTACAGAGTTTCAGGGAGAGCATAAGGGAACAAATGACAGGAATGGGGGAAAGAAATACAGTAGAAGAAGAATGGGTAGCTTTGAGGGATGAAGTAGTGAAGGCAGCAGAGGATCAAGTAGGTAAAAAGACGGGGGTAGAAGAAATCCTTGCGTAACAGAAGAAATATTGAATTTAATTGATGAAAGGAGAAAATATAAAAATGCAGTAAATGAAGCAGGCGAAAAGGAATACAAACGTCTCAAAAATGAGATCGACAGGAAGTGCAAAATGGCTAAGCAGGGATGGCTAGAGGACAAATGCAAGGATGTAGAGGCTTATCTCACAAGGGTAAGATAGATACTGCCTACAGGAAAATTAAAGAGACCTTTGGAGATAAGAGAACCACTTGTATGTACATCAAGAGCTCAGATGGAAACCCAGTTCTAAGCAAAGAAAGGAAGGTAGAAAGGTGGAAGGAGTATATAGAGGGTCTATACAAGGGCGATGTACTTGAGGACAATATTATGGAAATGGAAGAGGATGTAGATCAAGATGAAATGGGAGATACGATACTGCGTGAAGAGTTTGACAGAGCACTGAAAGACCTGAGTCGAAACAAGGACCCCGGAGTAGACAACATTTCATTGGAACTACTGACGGCCTTGGGAGAGCCAGTCCTGACAAAACTCTACTATCTGGTGAGCAAGATGTATGAAACAGGCAAAATACCCTCAGACTTCAAGAAGAATATAATAATTCCAATCCCAAAGACAGCAGGTGTTGACAGATGTGAAAATTACCGAACTATCAGTTTAATAAGCCACAGCTGCAAAATACTAACACGAATTCTTTAGAGACGAATGGAAAAACTGGTAGAAGCCGACCTCGGGGAAGATCAGTTTGGATTCTGTAGGAATACTGGAACACGTGAGGCAATACTGACCTTACGACTTATCTTAGAAGAAAGATTAACGAAAGGCAAACCTACGTTTCTAGCAGTTGTAGACTTAGAGAAAGCTTTTGACTATGTTGACTGGAATACTCTCTTTCAAATTCTGAAGGTGGCAGGGGTAAAATACAGGGAGCGAAAGGCTAATTATAATTTGCACAGAAACCAGATGGCAGTTATAAGAGTCGAGGGACATGAAAGGGAAGCAGTTGTTGGGAAGGGAGTAAGACAGGGTTGTAGCCTCTCCCCGATGTTATTCAATCTGTATATTGAGCAAGCAGTAAAGGAAACAAAAGAAAAGTTCGGAGTAGGTAGTAAAATCCATGGAGAAGTAATAAAAACTTTGAGATTCGCCGATGACATTGTAATTCTGTCAGAGACAGCAAGGGACTTGGAAGAGCAGTTGAACGGAATGGACAGTGTCTTGAAAGGAGGATATAAGATTAACATCAACAAAAGCAAAACGAAGATAATGGAATGTAGTCGAATTAAGTCGGGTGATGCTGAGGGAATTAGATTAGGAAATGAGACACTTAAAGTAGTAAAGGAGTTTTGCTATTTGGGGAGCAAAATAACTGATGATGGTGGAAGTAGAGAGGATATAAAACGTAGACTGGCAATGGCAAGGAAAGCGTTTCTGAAGAAGAGAAATTTGTTAACATCGAGTCCAGATTTATGTGTCAGGAAGTCATTTCTGAAAGTATTTGTATGGAGTGTAGCCATGTATGGAAGTGAAACATGGACGATAAATAGTTTAGACGAGAAGAGAATAGACGCTTTCGAAATGTGGTGATACAGAAGAATGCTGAAGATTAGATGTGTAGATCACATATCTAATGAAGTATTGAATAGGATTGGAGAGAAGAAAAGTTTGTGGCACAACTGGACTAGAAGAATGGATCGGTTGGTAGGATATGTGTTGAGACATCAAGGGATCAGGAATTTAGTATTGGAGGGCAGCGTGGAGGGTAAAAATCGTAGAGGGAGACCAAGAGAGGAGTATACTAAGCAGATTCAGAAGGATTTAGGTTACGGTAGGAACTGGGAGATGAAGAAGCTTGCACAGGATATAGTAGCATGGAGAGCTGCATCAAACCAGTCTCAGGACTGGAGACCACAACAACGTATCTCTGTATGTGAGTACACATGCCTATACCAGTTTCGTTGGCGCTTCAGTGTATTTCTATTCCCTTGACGTTTCTTTTTCCGGATTCGGTTTCGGGCAGATGTAAACGGAATTGGAAATGCCGGTCGCCTGGCCAGTGTTCGACAACACGGAGCAGGGACAACAGCGGCTGTACGAGGCGCTGATGAATGCGGGGGAGGCTGCGGCGGCCGGGGCGCGGCAGCTGGCGGTCCGGCTTTAGGGAAAGCCGCAGCCGTGAGAACGCGTGACAAGCCAGGGCCGGGGGGCTGCGACGCCACAATGGCTGGTCGGGCGGACGCCGGCGCTGAATGGCCGCATTGTCGGCGCGGCTACCTGCGCTCACACCTCGCCGCATTGTGCGCGGCCGCCCCCGCACGCCTGCCGCGTCGTCGCGGGTACCCCCTCCCCCACCCTGCTACGTTCCGGAAACAGCGCGCAACTCGAGCCCCGCGTTTCTGGCTAGGCCGTAATGAGGAACGTCATACACCACACGTGTCTGCCGTAAAATGTCAGCGACCTACACCGTCCCCATCTTATCCCCTCCATTACCTATGCTCTGCAGGAGGAATACCAACACCACTGAGGGAAGTTTGGAGGTTGTTAAGAGACATTTTCGGATTATTTTCGTGCAAGTTACTCGTGGTTAGTTACAGCACGAATTCCGAAAACATCGCACAGTGTGGTCGGGAATTCCCGTTACAGATTCTTTGGACTTGTAGAGGGGAATGAGTACATAATATTTTGATTAGGAACCCGTGCTACAACCATTTGTAAACATATCGATAAACAACATTCTAATGGTTCAAATGGCTCTAAGCATTGTATTTACTGAATGATGTTAAAGGACGTTAGCATTCAAAATGTTCAAATGTGTGTGAAATCTTATGGGACTTAACTGCTAAGGTCATCAGTCGCTAAGTTTACACACTACTTAACCTAAATTATCCTAAGGACAAACACACACACCCATGCCCGAGGGAGGACTCGAACCTCCGCCGGCACCAGCCACACAGTCTAGGACTGCAGCGTCTGAGACCGCTCGGCTAATCCCGCGAGTTGGCATTCAAAAACTACAATGTAGTAATGATACATTCCTTGATTACATTTTTACAAACCTTACTTCTTATTGCAAATATAGCTGTGCCATGAAAGTAATTGTTGAAATGGTAAGTAAGTATTAAATCTGTAACTTCTGAATGAAAGCCACGTGAACAGATACTTTACTTATTCACGTCTGAACAAAGAAACTAACTAACCTGAGCCAATAAAACTTTCCGTTTTCCAAACACATCCTAAATTACGTGCAGGCAAGCAATGCAGCACCAACATTACCTGAAAATCATCTCTTCTCAGATTAATAGTTAACAAAGCATATTTCCAAAATACAACAGCCTCTATATATCTGTGCCCTCCAAGCTACTTCCAGTCCGCTCAGTACTGTGACTCAACACCCGACACTTCTCTCAGACTGCAACTAACGACAATTCTACTGACAACCTAAGAACACTTTGCTTGTACTCAGAACCTCTGTCGCGTGGCATATCGACTATTGTTTGAAAACTATCCAGAGTACAAATATGAGGTATGACACATTGAATGAAAATATATATGTCACATCACATTCTTTGAATACCAAAAATAAACTAGAAACCTTACAAATGCTACAACTCACATGTGGAGCACCCCCAGCCAGGTACATCACATCACACCCTATAAGTATAGTTTTACATCTAAGTGTATTTGGTTGGTTACCCCAGTCGCCTTTGTTCATGTGACAATACCTACACGCTAGTGGAGAAGTCTGTAATGCTCATCCACATAAACGAACACGAAACACACAGTAATGTCACAACCCTCAGACGAAACACGTACCCTATCATCATCGTGTGATCAATCTCTTCTGGCAGTGCACAGGGGGTAACAAATGTAGAACTGTTCACTTACACGTATTGTTCAAAACCACCATGGTCATGGCAAAGTGTTTTACACGCTCCCATTAGTCTGGAGCACTACTTCCGGGGCTGCTACAATCCTAGGAATCAGGTACACATGAGGATCTACCGGAGTCTCGTGAACTAAGAGGTGGAATCCAAAATTTTCGAGATTGGTGCTGCCATCTGGAAAGTAGGAGCAGTAGATCTTTTGCACCGCTAGGCGAGAGCTGCATATCTGATGAGTCAGTGTGCGGAATGGCATTCGGCTGGGAGGACGTGTTGCGTGTCCACAGTGATTTCCGTAATACTCTGTGTTTGGCGTGTGGCGATTTTACGATGGATCTGCGAACAGAACAGCGCGAGTGTATCAAATTCTGTGCTAATCTCGGGAAAAGTGCTACGTAGACCCTTGCAGTGATTCAAAAATGGTTCAAATGGCTCTGAGCACTATGGGACTTAACATCTATGGTCATCAGTCCCCTAGAACTTAGAACTACTTAAACCTAACTAACCTAAGGACAGCACACAACACCCAGCCATCACGAGGCAGAGAAAATCCCTGACCCCGCCGGGAATCGAACCCGGGAACCCGGGCGTGGGAAGCGAGAACGCTACCGCACGACCACGAGATGCGGGCTGCAGTGATTCAACAAGTGTTTGGGGGACAGAGCATGAGCCATACGCTTCTGTTTGAGTGGCATGCTCGGTTCAGGGCCGGCCGTACAACGTCGAAGATGATGCTCACACTGGAAGGCTCGTTAGCCGCACAACGCCAGACATTGTTGCGAAACTTCAACAGTTGGTTCGGGCGGATCGACGTCGAACCATTCAAGACCTTGCGGATGAAGTGGATATTGGTTATGGGACATGTCAACGAATGTTGACTGATGAATTGGGCATGCATCGTGTCGCCGCAAAATTTGTGCCAAGGATCTTGACTGTCGATCAGAAGGCACAGCGCGTTGAAATGTCCATGGACCTTCGTCAGAGTGCATCTGATGACCCAATCTTCTGGTCACGGGTTATCACCTGCGACGAGAGCTGGATTTACGGTTATGACCCAGAGACAAAGCAACAATCGTCCCAGAGGAAGACCCCGGGCTCTCCAAGACCCAAAAACGCGAGACAGGTGAAGAGCAAAGTGAAGAGCATGATCATCGTTTTCTTTACCAAGGGAATTGCGCACGTGGCGATGACAGCCCGAACTTTGGCGTCAAGGGAACTGGCTGCTGCATCACGACAACGCGGCCTGTCACACGTCCTCGCTCACCAGGACCTTTTTGGCAAAAAACAACATGGCGTTTGTATCCCACCCACTGTACTCGCCAGATTTGACACGTTGCGACTTCGCGCCATTCCCAGAACTGAGACAAGTCGAAAGGCCCTCGGTTCGATACTCTAGAGAGGATTCAAGAAGTATCGCTGGCAGTGATAGACACCCTCAAAGAGCAGGACTCCCAGAAAACGTTTGACCCGTGGCTGAAGCGCTGGGACTAGTGTTACTGTATAATTAATTGTCTTCAATTAATGTGATTTTTGTTCCATGTAATGTAATAATGTAGTTTCCCTGACATAATTGTAATGTAATAACTAATATAATTTGTTTCCTCATTGTAAGTTCCAAACGTTTATTGTGATTTATATTAACCTTATCTGTTCTTTGTAAAATGTATCTGGCAGATCGAACGAGAAATAAAATAAGGGACCAGTGTGTACGTGCAGATGGGAACTACTTCGAGGGTGATGGTGACCATTAGTGCAAAGGTAAGGTTTTCAACAAATGGCAGCACCAGTCCCGAAAATTTTGGACAGTACCTCGTATGCTCTTCTAATGCTCTGAGAAGAATACGTTCAATCGTATCACGTCCGGTGACCAATCTGGCAACTGCAACCATTATATTCTTGCTGACAAACCCGACATTTCCCGGGTATTTATTTTGCCAGTTTTCTGTTAGAAACGAAAACAAAAAGTGCGTTGTGTTTGTAGCATAAAATCCCGTACAGTTTCTGTATGCTGGGCGCATCTACTTGACGTGTCTACAGTGCAGTTTGGTAAACGTCTTGTAGGGAAGCAGCCTACTCACGCTGTAGTAAATTCACATTAGTTTCCATTGTGTGCCAGCCAGTCTGCTGTAACTAGCTCTGACGTCATAAATGTTGCGCAATACCTTAAAAATCAAGCAAATGAACTAAAACTTTTCTAGCATGTCAGGAATATTACTAAATTAATGTGTGTTAAATATCAGTTCAATAACTTCAGCCATTTTCGAAATTTGGACGTTTTTTCTGGAAAAATCATTGGCGCAACAGAAAAGAGCTAGAGACTTCCAAATTTATATTTAGATTCATCTTTCATAATGATTTAATAAAAACAGTACTTTGGATTTCACAAATTAAGACTTTAGTGGAAATTCATGATTTTCTGATTTTCATCTCAAAACTGAAGGAAGCAAGATAGATTAAGTAGGCTAGTAAATAAGGCTAGGATGTTTAGATTTAAATAGGTTGGAGGTCCGCTATGATTATGAAGATGTGTAAAGTTTCTTTTTAATACCTATAAAATTATAGCGATAGCGGATCTCAAAAGGGGCAGTTCAGAGCTCATCTACTGCGGGCAGTGTAATTAGATTAATTCTCTCGCCCAGAATATTTAACTTAGCCACGTCAAAATTTTATTATCAATACTTACCTGCGTGCTGAATGCACGTTTAAATTAAGAGCTTCTTCGGCCATCAGCCAAAGAAGCTATAAATTATTATGTAACTTGAAGTGGTGCGTTACTAGCCCAGCGGCTAGTCGGGATAGCGGATTTGATCAGGCGTTCCCTCAGCCGTCCGCACCGCGGCTTTATATATAAGAACACTGCGCGAGGAAGCAAGGCCCCAGTTCTCTCCAGACACTGAATGACACGCCATCTGGGTCGGTAGTCGCGTCGCATCAGTGTATCTGCTACCAACAGCCTCGGGTGCCGTATTAAGTTACTAGAGATACGCGGAACCATGAAAACATTTCATGTGAAGTATTAATTCTGGAATGATTTTCATTATCTAGCTTCAGTTTGCGTATTGTCGTATTTTCACGCGCCGTCGCGGGACAGACATTCTACCAAATATTTTGCGTGGCGTTTGATGAAGTATTTTCATCAAATTATGGCGAGCATTCTTTTTTAACATTTGATTTGGACATTTATAGTTGCTTCAGCGCATTAGACTCTGAACTGTTCTGTTAGTTAGGTTGTAGGGATACTTGTGGTTTTTATTAGTGAATTTCAGAATATACTCAACTATTTTGGAAAACCGTTTTTGATTAGAAATCCCGGACAATCTCCTAATTCCTCAGAGCTATAAGCTGCAGCTATAAGAACATTCTCAGGTAAAGTGGGCACTAGGATATCTATTTACTGGCTCCAAGTTTTATTAAATCACTTTCTGGGGGTCACGGAGTAAATAGAGAGCCAGTGTTGAGAACGGCAAAAGACAGCAATAACAACATTCTAAAAGCTAGAAACTGGTTCAACACGCAAGCATATATCCAGCAATCAGATTTTTTTTTAGTTTATTATTACAAACTCATCCGCCGCCCCACATATGGTGCATCGGCCGGGAAATGTTTCTACAGTCTACAAATATTTTTACAAACTTTTATCCGCCGCCCCACAGTCTCTATGGCGTCTCTTGATAGCTCTAGAGATGGCGGTCTTTTCGCCACCAGCCGTTTGTGCTTCACAGGAGAAAAATATCAATAGCACTGCTAGGTGACACCGATTTCCCTAAGTCGACTGGACTGTAGAAGAGTCTTGGTAGTAAAGAACAAATGTATTAAAATGCTGCGCCATGATTTAGTACATGCGTGGATTTGGGCAATTCTTGTAAATGTCGCGCAGCTATGGCTAGAAGGCAATAGTTAAGGGACCAATTGTTACATCGGACGGCAGGGCTGGTACGTTGATGCTTAGCAAACGATTCTGTGAGGCCGGTTTATGACACCGATCGCAGGCGAGAAGGCAAGACCTGGCAGGAACTGTATACAAGTGGGAAGTAATCAGGACAGCACAGGGCACTGACGTGCTGTGAAGAACCCATACGCTGCAGTTACAGCATTGCTTAATGACGTATGTGTAGGGGCCAAAGCGGGCTGAGGAAACCTGACTTAATTATTGAGAAGCACTCCACTTGTCCCCTTCAGAGGAACGAGGGTCCATCAGTAAGTAATGTCCCACATTTTTAAAAAGAAGCCACTAATATAGATAGACAAACGTCCTTGTCAGTGAATCACATTTGATGTTTGTTCTGTGCGCCGGTGAAGTTCTGGTAGATTGCGGAACCGTAGTATAGCGTCAAAATGGTGTCTACATACGACTCAAGTTACAAGCAGAGTGCTGTTATTGAATTCTTCTGTGCGCAGAAAAAGAAACCGTCACAGCCACTGCTCCAGACATGCTGAATCGTACAGATGCCATTATTCGTGCTGACCGGCGCATCAGAGCCCGACAATTGGCTCTGCAGTTATCGGTAAGCATTGGAAATGCGTCTGCAATGATCGAGACTCTTGTATATTCAAAGAGGTTCTCACGATGGGTTCCACGAACGCTCACAACGGACCACAAGATTCAAAGAAAAGCCATGGCATCTGAGTTGCTGGAGCATTTTGACACCGACGGAGAGGCCTTTCTGCCACGGTTGGTTACGGGGGACGAAAGCTGTTTGAGAAATTTCCAGAGTACATATATGAAGTATGACACACTGAATGAAAATAACAGAGCTCCCATCACATTCCTTGAATACCAAAAATAAACTAGAAACCTTAAAAATGCTACAATGTGAACCACCACCAGCCAAGCACATCACAGTGATGTGCGGAGTATAGTTTTACATCTAAATGAATATGGTTCGTTACCCCAGTCGCCTTTGTTCATGTGACAATACCTACACACTAGTGGAAACCTTCAAAGCAATAAAGTCAGTGACACACTTGCTGGTGTTTCTCTGCACGTTTCGGCGTGATTCGTCCCTCTCTCCCAAACCATACCTCTGTTGTTCTGGCATATTGCAACCCCTGAGCTCGGGGGGTTGTAACAAAAACTTCATGCATGATACGGCATTTTGTCACGAAGTCCAGTGCTTATGACGTCATATCTCCTGAGCTATGTTAGCTAGGTGGTTGTTACCCCTACAGCGACTGTTCCCAGACAGTAAGGGATATGTCTACCACTTCTGGCTGAAATCGGTCCAGTGGTTTAGGACATGTGGAACATGCACATAAACATACATACATCTCTATAATATGTATGTATGGATTCAAACTGTACACCAATGTAGTTCCTAACATCGAGTGGAAAATGTGCGGCTGCATATGTTGAAACCGCATACACTAGCGAATTCTCAGCGGAATATCTTCTAGGAACTGTAGGAAGACCCGTTGATGTAACATTTTGTACACGAGTCCGTTCAGTTGATCAGAAAGTACGCAATGTCCAGTTACACAGTCGTTGATAATACTATCCCAGATATTAAAAGCGATCTTGTGTTCGTAAGAACAATACGTAAGTGCGTCTGGATTTTCGTCCTCCCATACATGGCTATTCTTGCTGCTTTGCGTGCCATCTCTAGTACAAGATAGCCCTGTAAATAAACACGAAAGCAGGAAAACTGTGGTTCTTTGCACATTGTTGTGGGAACCAACTCGCAACCTCCACTTGGCACAGCCAGTCCATTCGCTGCAATGACTGCACCTTCTGTGGTTGATACGGGTGTAGCTGCTGCTAACACAAGAGTCTCAAAACAATTTTAGCCTGTGTTCAGGCGTCATGCAATGCAACGAATACTGGTGTCACGACTGTCGCCAATCGCCTGTAACACAGTATCATTCACAACAGGTATTCTAACGCACTCCCATGGTCACTGCCTTCCATTCTATCACGGTGCAATCCAGTTTCTCACAGACACGTACGTACAGCTGCAAAAGTACTGTGACGTGGTTCCTGTCTTTGCGGAACAGCTGTAGCATATACCTCTCTGATCAAAAGTATCAGGATACCCCTTTGTAATGTGCAGTTGGCCACTATGTGTCACAAGAGTCGGACCCGTCACTAAAAAGGCAGGTGGGAAGTTCTGTGATATCAGCAGAGACGCAGTAACAGCGGAATGAATCAATCTGGAGAGCTCAGTGGCTTCGAATGTGGACTAGTGATTGGATGTCAGCTGACAAGGGAACCTCCTCATCGCACCCCCCTCAGATTTAGTTATAAGTTGGCACAGTGGATAGGCCTTGACAAACTGAACACAGATCAATCGAGAAAACAGGAAGAAGTTGTGTGGAACTATGAAAAAAATAAGCAAAATGTACAAACTGAGTAGTCCATGCGCAACATAGGCAACATCAAGGATAGTCTGAGCTCAGGAGCGCCGTGGTCCCGTGGTTAGCGTGAGTAGCTGCGGAACGAGAGGTCCTTGATTCAAGTCTTCCCTCGAGTGAAAAGTTTACTTACTTTATTTTCGCAAAGTTATGATCTGTCCGTTCGTTCATAGACGTCTCTGTTCACTGTAATAAGTTAAGTGTGTGTTTTGCGACCGCACAGCAAAACCGTGCGATTAGTAGACGAAAGGACGTGCCTCTCCAATGGAAACCGAAAACATTTGATCGCAAGGTCGTAGGTCAACCGATTCCTCCACAGGAAAATACGTCTGATATATTCTATACGACACTGGTGGCGGCATGTGCGTCACATGACAGGAATATGTTGTCGACCCACCTAACTTGAACACTTGGCGAATGGATAAAAAGATTCTTCTAACTTGCCCGATTTAGGTTTTCTTGTGAATGTGATAATCACTGCCAAAAAAGTGATGAAAACATAAGAGTTTGTCACATAAACTGCAACAAATGAATGCAACAGTTTGACAGTCGCACAGTTTTCCCTGTGCTCTGTCAAAATATATGTTTTTAACGTTTTCAAATTTTTCCGTTTAGGTGTAGCGTCCCCATACTACGGCGCAGTTACCTCGCATCGGACGGACGGACGGACAGATAATAATTGTCTGAAAATAAAAAATTAAACTTTTCACTCGAGGGAAGACTTGAATCAAGGACCTCTCGTTCCGCAGCTGCTCACGCTAACGACTTTTTTTGTTTTGGTTGTGTTTGTTCGTTGCGGACGTCACATGACATCCGGTTAAGGGGCTCCGGAACGCCCTATACTTGCAATGTTAAAATAACGCTTATAAATTACATCTTTCCTCACAAAGTATTTGAGGTAGGGAGTTGAACTTTTTACAGATTATTTATTGGAATATGGGCTACAACTTAACACAGGTATTTTACAAAATTTTAGTTCAGTTATTAAAGATGATTTTTTATCAATTGTAATGAAAATTCACAACATTTTTTTGCAATTTTTTATTTATATATTCCAAAATATACAGTTTTTTGGAAAAAGGCTGTGTTAAATTAAGCAGAAGGTACTGTGTAACATTTACTGAAAGTTTGAAACAAACATGTTTGGAAGATCCTTAGAAAACATGCAATTAGTATGAGAAAATAAAAGTTTTGGGAATCGAGCGACAAAGATTGGATTCACTTTTTAGTGCATTCCAGGTCCATAGGATGGATTATCTTCATCCTCTGCAAACTCCTCCTCCAGCTTCCTCTTGTTCCTCCTCCTGTTTACTCTTGCTTGTATTTCTAGACTCTTTACAGCCCTGTCTGCAGCCCGAAGGCGTTCCTTGTCTAAAGCAAGCATCGCTCGTTGTTGTGTTCGTAGATTTTGCTACCATTTTCTTCAGTTGCAGTTACTGCAACACTGTTCCAAAAGGTGGTCATGTATGAACACTTATCACATTTCAGTTGTATTTCACTAGCAAGTCCTACGTGCTTTATTATGGAGAGTTCCAGACCAACTTCACTACAATGAATACATCTTACACAGTTTGAAAAAATTCCTTTGAGAACTGACATATCAAATATTTCATTCACATCCGATTCGCCCATAAAACATTCATAGTTTTCACTCATTGAACCAAGCTTCTTCTGTGAAGTATTTTCTTTCCCACTTTGACTGCTATGGGCAGGTGTACTTGAGAGGTTAGGTTCACTCACTTGGTTATCGTCTTTATTGTTTACAGTAATAACACATGCCTTTGGCTTTCCAACATTTCTCCTTTTCTTAAAAGCCTTCAGAGGATTTCTAATAACTTTACATTTACTCATTATTATACTTCAACAAAACAGAGACTCAAGAAACAGAATTAATTACGAATATTTTCGAGATAACGACAGAGTAAATAAACATGAAACAATCGACAATCACACCAGCGATATATATTGAACCATCACAGGTTAGCCACAACACATACTTTATCTCACATCACTAAAATGTACCTGATGAACACGGACGTTAATAATAACACCATTTGACAGCAGTTTAACAGCGCCACAGTGGGTCACGCCCATGTAGAACACATTTCAAAAAAAATTTAAAAATAGTTGTAGTCTTCGGAATTGAATAAATTATATATCTATTAAAAGGTAATAGTATGCAGATTCAGAAAACGCAAAAAAGTAAAAATTGAACTTTTCATGATTTTGAGCCTTTCCGGAGCCCCTTAAGTTCGTTTGTTGATCGTTTCACTCAGTTTTTTTATTGCAGAGGCCAACCAGCTCTCCGACCGAAGACGCTGAGCTACCGTGCCAGCTACTCACGGGACCACGGCGCTCCTGAGCACGTACTATCCATGATGTTGCTTATCTTGCGCATGGACTACTCAGTTTGTATATTTTGCTTATTTTTTTCATAGTTCCACACAACTTCTTCCTGTTTTCTCGATTGATCTGTGTTCAGTTTGTCAAGCCCTTTCCACTGTGCCAACTTATAACTAAATCTGAGGGGGGTGCGATGGGGAGGTTCCCTTGTGAGTAACATATCCCTCAGGGACACATCAACACTTCTAAATCTGCCCAAGTCGACTGTTAGTTACGTGATTCTGAAGTTGAAACGCGAAGAACGACTTCTCTCCGCCAGTTGCTTTCGGCACAATCCACTGCGGTGCCCACAGTCTCTGCATGCCGCACCGACGACTGAGAAACGCCGGCAGAGCCACGCCTACTAGAGCTTCACTATGCCAGTGCAATCTATGGTCTAGTTGCAACTGAGCAGAGGAGTGCTCAGCCCAGTTCGCAGTTAGATAGGCCGCCATTGTATTAAAAGTGCTACGCAGAACATTGTGTGAACGCTGCTACACTTCGGCCCGACAACCTTGCCGCAGTGGTACCTCCGGTTCCCGTCAGATCACCGAAGTTAAGCGTTGTCGGGCTGGGCTAGTACCTGGATGGGTAACCATCCGGTCTGCCTAGCGCTGTTGGCAAGCGGGGTGCACTCTGCCCTTGTGAGGCAAACTGAGGAGCTACTTGACTGAGAAGCAGCGGCTCCGGTCTCGTAAACTGACATACGGCCGGGAGAGCGGTGTGCTGACCACATGCCCCTCCATGTCCGCATCCAGTGACGCCTGTGGTCTGAGGATGACACGGTGGCCGGTCGGTAACGTTGGGCCTTCCAAGCCTGTTCGGACGGACAGTTTATGGTGCACTTCAAGTAAGGAGTCCCGTAAATTTGACCATATCAAGTGATACTTCAATATTCAGAGACAAGAGAGAATCGTAAATACTCAGAAAATTCCCGTGGAAGTGGGCTGTTCCAAGTTAAGTAAATGTTCTTATCCATATTGTAATAAAGTGGGGTCAATTCTCGTGTCCGATTCCACTCGTCGGCTTTGTGCAATGACGTCATACCAAAGGCAGAGACGCTACAGAGAGGCAATCTTTGAAAGCAACACAACTTATTCGTAAACAAAGGATCGTACGATACGGTAAAACTATAAACACAGATCACGTGGTTAAATACTTAGCCATAAATTATACCGACAAGAATTATAGGTAAAGAAAGTAAATAAGAACAGAAACCGATAAATTATTATCGTCATTTATTGCGAGTAAGAAAAGCACAGAGAATCTTTAAATCCGGTACAGTATAGCGCGTAGTGCAGTCATTAATTTTACGAATTAGCATTAGTTTTTAATTCTAATTATTAAACCTAATTGGACGAGTACAAAAGTAACGAAAATTGACAAAAAGTAGCATCTAACAAATACTAGAATCGGTAACTCGAAATGACCTATGTATGTTAATTCTAGTTAACACATACCAACCATTCCACGGTTCATTATTTAGATCGTTTTAACAACAGGTGTGTACACTAAAGTGTTATAGGAGTTCTACATATGGCGTTACCATGAAAAAGAGAAAAATTTGGCAGCTGTACCTACAATATTTGTTTTTCATAATAGTACTGAGATCAATAAAAAATCTAGAAATCCTACAAAAACATAGTCCACAGATTCACTGCGAAAATGTCTAAAATTGTGAACCATCGAAAAGTTGGAATCGATAATTAGAACTAACCTATATTCTAGTTACCAATTCCAACCATTCGATGATTGATTAATTAGATCGTTTTTTTTTTTTCAGTACGTGTGCGCACTAAAATGTAGGCTAACATGATTTCTGTACTTGTAATTGCTCTCTAAACTACTGCAGAAGTATTATTAATATTGGAATCGCTAACTAGAATTGACCTATATAGGTCAGTTCTAGTTACCGATCCCAGTTTTTCCTATACACCATCGTTGTTTTAGAGAGCAGTTACGAATGTAGAACTGCTATTACGTTTCAGTGCACACAACTGCAAAAATAATTTACATATAGCTCATGGAGCGGTTGGAAGTGATCTATATGGGTTAATTCTACGAGTAGTTATCGATTCCAATATTCTTCATTTTTTTTATAGGTATTCGTTTGTCATGTACTGGCTTTTCTTTTAGAACTTAGTGAGTCGGTTTCTGCACATTTTATGCTAGTGTCTGGTATTTGTTACCATTAATTTAATTTTCTCGTTTTTCTGATACATTTTAGTTTCTCCCCGCTCCAAAAACCCCACTTTCCAACGTTTATCCTTTTAGATTCAATAATTAATAGCAAAATTAATACTATTTCATAACAGTATGACTTCACCATGCATTTTACTGTAATGCAATTTAGAGGTTCTCTGTGCTTTTCTAGTCGCATAAATTACGAGAATACTTCTTACCAGATACGAAAATTTGTTTTTAATTCTTATTCTTAATTATTTTCTTTACCTTCAGTTTGTTTCGATATAATTCATGACTAAGTAAATAACTGCGTGAATGTCATTGCAATTTTTCGTATTCTACATTCGTTTGTTTACGAGTATGATCCCATGCCTTCACAGACTGCCTATACGTAGCGTCTTCGCCTTAGGTATGACGTCATTGCTCAAAGCCGGCGAGTGGAATCGGACACTAGAAGTTAACCATAATGTGAACTAATACTTTACGTGTTGTACCGCTGTCTCCTCCAGGGGTAAGCCAAAGAAGCCACTACTGTAGTGGTGAGTGTGTTTTCGTCCAGCACAGCAGTGGTGTTCTTCAAACCTCTGGTCTCTAAACGTACTGTAGACAGTTTCGCTAGAACGAGGTCGGCTTCCTTCCAAGTTCATCAGTGACGGTTGCAGTGGGCTGGGCGCGGCTGCTTCACGGACCTACCTCAACTAACAATGTAACGCAATTTTGTAAAAATATCCATGGAAACGCCGCAGCGTTGTCAACAGCTCTGTAGACGGCTACTGTTTTAGCCTGCAGCCGTTAGCGCTTCACGGTTGAAACCTGGCTACAGTGCTACGAACTGTCGGGGAGCTTCTTAACGCTGTTTCGACTCTAGCAGCGGTTCTCTGAATTCGCTTAATATCTGCTGTCATACGTAGTCGGTAAGTACTCAGAACGCTAAAGGAACACTAAAACTGCTAGCACTAAAGCTTTGTGTATGCGATTTCTTTTCTAGAATCATAGCATCTCCGCTTACCCCTCTTAACAAGACTAAAGTCTTCCACTCGATTTCTCACTGCAAGTATTGTGTACTCATCACATTTCACTTCTTACAAGGGAACCTCCCCATCGCACCCCCCTCAGATTTAGTTATAAGTTGGCACAGTGGACAGGCCTTGAAAAAGTGAACACAGATCAATCGAGAAAACAGGAAGAAGTTGTGTGGAACTGTGAAAAAAATAAGCAAAACATACAAACTGAGTAGTCCATGCGCAATATAGGCAACATCAAGGACAATGTGAGCTCAGGAGCGCCGTGGTCCCGTGGTTAGAGTGAGCAGCTGTGGAACGAGAGGTCCTTTGTTCAAATCTTCCCTGGAGTGAAATGTTTATTTTCTTTATTTTCGCAAAGTTATGATCTGTCCGTTCGGTTCATTGACGTCTCTGTTCACTGTAATAAGCTAGTGTCTTGTGTTTTGCGAACGCACCGCAAAACCGTGCTATAGTAGACGAAAGGACGTGCCTCTCCAATGGAAACCGAAAACATTTGATCGCAAGGTCATAGGTCAACCGATTCCTCCACAGGAAAACACGTCTGACATATTCTATACGACACTGGTGACGGAATGTGCGTCACCTGACAGGCATATGTTGTCGACGCACCTAACTTGCACACTTGGCGAATTGGTAACAAGATTCTTCTACCTTGCCCGATTTAGGTTTTCTTGTGGATGTGATAATCACTCCCAAGAAAGTGATGAAAACATAAGAGTTTGCCACACAAACTGCAACAAATGAATGCAACAGTTTGACAGTCGCACAGTTTTCCCTGTGCTCTGTCAAAACATATGTTTTTAACGTTTTCAAATTTTTCCGTGTGTAGACCGTCAAATCCTGCATATGTCCAAGAAAATCTGAACATGTTCTGGAATTTTTGAGAGCGAAGTTGATTATGTGTGAGTGCCTGAACTTTGATAATTGTCTGAGAATAAAAAAAATTGAACTTTTCACTCGAGGGAAGACTTGAACCAAGGACCTCTCGTTCCACAGCTGCTCACGCTAACCACGGGACCACGGCGCTCCTGAGCTCACATTGTCCTTGATGTTGCCTATCTTGCGCATGGACTACTCAGTTTGTATATTTTGCTTATTTTTTCATAGTTGCACACAACTTCTTCCTGTTTTCTCGACTGATCTGTGTTCAGTTTTTCAAGGCCTATCCACTGTGCCAACTTATTACTAAACCTGAGGGGGGTGTGATGGGGAGGTTCCCTTGTTAGCAGAAGGTCGAGTCTGTGGGGCCACCCCATGACCTGTCTATTGACCTGATTGAAGGTAGAGTTGCAGCCTCCCACTGCCACAGCGCCAGGTGAGGGAGGTTGGAGGACCCATTGTCCCGACTACCTTTTACCTTCGGGAAAGAACCCTGGTGCTGATTTTTGCTTGTAGAGGAAAACAGAAGCGTTTTTCGTCCGTCCAGTATCTAATAAACGTTTTCTGAACTTACCAAGCAGTTTCAGTTTTTGTGATGAGAAATGCGTGAAGTGTTTAAATGTGGCACGTCCCATAAATATTAGGTTACGCTGGAGCGTTCAAATACTTGCCCTTAAGCCTACCACAGACCTCGGGCTATGCTACACAACCAAGGTTCCATAGAGTGAGAGGGTGCCCAGCATCACACTTCACGCTCTAGTGAAAAATATCAGTGGTGCTGCCAGGTAAAACACGAAGTGCAAAATTTTTCTCGGAACAAATTAGTTTCTTGGTTCATTGCTTCGACCATAGGAAGGTTATAAGCGTGAGGCTCAAAGTTCTTAGAATGAAGTACGAACGTCTGTCAAGAGATGGCACACGGCTTTGAACTAGTTGCTGCTTCTGACCTAGCTGCAACTGAAATCGTAGCAGATGCTGTAAGATTATTATTGTAAAACCTACAACTTCTCACAATCACTGTGTTTCGTAACAGATACGTTATTTATTGCCCATCCTTCGTGTGGAAGGTGTTTCAATAATGAAGAAAAGTGAGCGAACTTTGTTCCCAATATTATGTCCACTCATTGTTTCTTTCACTTTTGAAAATGTGAGCACGAAGGAAAAGAAAACATTCTCTCTTAATAAGTAGCTGAGCTAGAGTAGTGCAATTCTTATTGATAACTCGTAATTTCATACATGATGACATTTGAAGACATTGACTGAAATATAGTAAGCGTACAGACAAAAGCGAATTCCACGAAATTTATAAAATAGGCCCGCCATAACTTTATGGCAATCTTGAAAAAGTGGTACATCTGAATGGAGACGCTATAGAAGCTATGAAGGATAATTATCACTTGCAATTATTAGCGTTTTCTTGTCTTAACCTTACTGAAATTTAAAAAGAAATTTTTCACCAGGTGCGTTTCGCTTGTATTTACAAAACATCTTCTGCGTTCACTTGTGGTTTTCTCCCCTTGTTTACAGGTTTTGAAGTGCACTGTTATTTCCCTCGTTGTTAGTGGAGTCTGGAATTAAAAAATTGCTGCACGTTTACCTTTCGCGATTTGTCGGCTTTTACAAAATCGCTTTCTTTTGTGGCATTTGAGATTTTTTGCACCTCATTTCACTTTTTAAACTTAATGAAAGCTGTTTTCGCAGAAATCTAACTGTAGTTTCACTTGTTCCACGCTCAGAACTAACGGAAACATTTATTATTTTTGCTGTTGACTCGAACCTCCGGTAACAATGAAGAGAACACACTGGACTATAAAACATGTAAACAACAGGAAGAGCAACTCCCACATAAGGTGGTTTATAAATATATAGGAAACATTTGTGCTGAAAAGATTATTTTAAATTGGAGTGAAGAGCTTCAGACGGGAAAAAACAGTAAGATATACGCAACATCTGCTGCGGAAGAGTGCCATATAAATAAGCATGCAACATTATGTTTCTAAACCATGCAAATGCATTGAGCAATAAGTTACAGATAATATAATCACGTCATTTCAGAGAGGAAATGTTGCCGTTCCAATGAATTCAAATCCATTTCTTCCAGAATGTTTGACTTACAGGTCCGTTTACCGAACGGACCGCGCTGGTCGCGAGTTATGTCACAGACCGGAGCACGGGTTTTATTTTTTTAGGTGGTGTTTATCCGGCCCACGGGCCGTAGTTTGATGACCCCTGGTTTAGAACACAGCAAATGGTGCAAAAAAAAATTATTTTCATTTCCAGACGTATAGTTTTGTAATCATGAATGGTTTCGATGTTTAGATCGTCATCAGATAGCCAATAGTGTAGAGCTCTTGACCCGTCTAGCGCATCGTTTTCGCTAATCTACAGCATCTGAACGTACGTCTCCACTGCAGCTTCTAAGAAAAGGATAGTAAATAACTACGATCTGTTTGCAAAAATATAAACTTGTTGCTGTTGTCTTCAGTCCTGAGACTGGTTTCATGCAGCTCTCCATGCTGCTCTATCCTGTGCAAGCTGCTTCATCTCCCAGTACCTACTGCAACCTACATCCTCCTGAATCTGCTTAGTGTATTCATCTCTCGGTCTCCCTCTACGATTTTTACCCTCCACGCTGCCCTCCAATACTAAACAGGTGATTCCTTAGTGCCTCAGAACATGTCCTACCAACCGATCCATTCTTCTAGTAAAATTGCGCCCCAACTTCCTCTTCTCCCCGATTCTATTCAGTAGCACATCATTAGTTACGTGATCTACCCATCTAATCTTCAGCATACTTCAGTAGCACCACATTTCGAAAGCTACTATTCTCTTTTTGTCCAAACTATTTATCGTCCACGTTTCACTTCCATACATGGCTACACTCCATACAAATACTTTCAGAAAAGACATCCTGACACACAACTCCTTTACTACTTTAATTGTCTCATTTCCTAATCTAATTCCCTCAGCATCACCTGATTTAATTCGACTAAATTCCATTATTCTCGTTTTGCTTTTGTTGGTGTTCATGTTATATTCTCATTTCAAGACACTGTCCATTCCGTTCAACTGCTTTTCCAGGTCCTCTGCTGTCTCTGACAGAATTACAGTGTCATCGGCGAACCTCAAAGTTTTTATTTCTTCTCTATGGATTTTAATACCTACTCCGAATTTTTCTTTTGTTTCCTTCACTGCTTGCTCAATATACAGATTGAACAACATCGGGGATAGGATATAACCCTGTCTCATTCCCTTCCCAACCACTTTTCATGCCACTCGACTCTTATAACTGCCATCTGGTTTCCGCACAACTTGTAAATGGCCTTCCGCTAAGTCAACATTGTCAAAAGCTGTATCTAAAGACTACAAATGCTAGAAACGTAGGTTTGCCTTTTATTGATTTATCTTCTAAGAGAAGTCGTAGGGTCAGTATTACCTCACGTGTTCCAACATTTCTACCGAATCCAAACTGATCCTCCCCGAGGTCGGTTTATACCGGTTTTCCCATTCGCCTGTAAAGAATTCGTTTTAGTATTTTGCAGCTGTGACTTATTAAACTGAGAGTTCGGTAATTTTCACATCTGTCAACACCTGCTTTCTTTGGGATTGGAATTATTATATTCTTCTTGAAATCTGAGGGTATTTCGCCTGTCTCATTCATCTTGCTCACTAGATGGTAGAGTTTTGTCAGGACTGGCTCTCCCAAGGCTGTCAGCAGTTCTAATGGAATGTTGTGTACTCCGGGGGCCTTCTTTCGACTCAGGTCTATCAGTACTCTGTCAAACTCTTCACGCAGTATCATATCTCCCATTTCATCTTCATCTACATCCTCTTCCATTTCCATAATATTGTCCTCAAGTACATCGCCCTTGTATAGACCCTCTATAAGTCTATATATTCCTCCCTTCTTTGCTTTGAACTTGGTTTCCATCTCAGCTCTTGATATTCATACAAGTGGTTCTCTTTTCTCCAAAGGTCTCTTCAGTTATCGTATGGGCAGTATTTGTCTTACGCCTAGTGAGATATGCCTCTACATCCTTACGTTTGTCCTCGAGCCATCTCTGTTCAGCCATTTTGCACTTCCTGTCGATCTCATTTTTGAGAAGTGTGTATTCCTCTTTGCGTGTTTCATTTACTGCTTTTTATATTTTCTCCTTTCATCAATTAAATTCAGTATATCTTCTGTTACCCAAGGATAAAGTTGCTTATTAAAAACCAACTGCAATACATCGAACTCTCCGACATTCCATTTTTTTCTGCGTGTTGCTAAGTCTACATAACGACGGAAAGAAATGGATTATGGAGTAAAAGAAATGAAGAATTCCGTTCCTAATACGAAAAAAAACTTATACTCAAGTGCTATCGTGAGGTTAAATGATATATTATGAAATTGAGTAGTAGAAGAGTCTACTGCATAGAAATAAAAAAGGCCGAGCAGTAAAACGAGAGACCAAGAAGCTGAATCCATCTGGAGCGTTGTAGATAAAGAGACAGGATGGAAACAGATCTCTAGAAGGTTTACAAGGTACTGTTGCTTCCTTTGCTTGTAATTAATACGATAAATATCCTTCCTATGAGGCAACTGTTGGCAGTGTATTATTACGTAGGTCCTGGTTCAAACTAATCTAACGAAAAAGCTTGAGTTCTACAGTCTCGAATTACTGTTGACAACTATTTTTCCAGTTACCACGCCGAGTATGTTTTAATATGTACTTCTACATCCGTTTTGCGCAAAGCATATCAGTCTAAAGATAAAGCATATGTGCAATTGTAACGGAACTATAAATAAAGGAAATTTAAAGTATTCGGTTGCGTTTCTCTGCCAGTTTACAGTGATTTGCTGTGTGTTGCAGTGTTTCATGGGATATTCTGAATTATACTAGGCGCCGTTTTGCTGATTCCTCTAATCGAATTTTTTTAAAAGAAACCAAATTTCTGAGTTGTGGGAGAATCCAGAATTTACGTTCGTTCCACTGTTGGTTCTTGAGTGACCTCCTGCACTGCCACTCTGCAAATTGTCGGTACTTTCCGATCGAACTGTTTGCCTTCCGCACGAGTTAAATTTGTATGGCCGTTGCATTTACTGGTCAGCCCAGCGGTTTCCACTAGCATGTTATTGATGCCGTAATGGCCCTCGTGTCTGAGCACCGAGCTTTCTTGCTTTGGCGGCACTGGAGGGGGGGGGGGGGGGGGCGAATAGAGAGAGAGGTTTGAGAAATCGATACGCGTTAGCTTTCACTGATTTTCACGGTCTCCAAGTTCCGCTCCCATTTATTCAAGTTGTTTATTTATTTGGCCTTCGGCAGCTAACGGCTATTTAGCGAGGTAAAAGATAAAGCACAAAATATGAACTACAAAGATATCTCGCTAGCTTGTAAACATTTAAAAAGTTCTTTATTACGCACGAGAATTTTCCGCATGCGTTGCGCTATTCATCGCACGGCACTTGCGAAGAGAGAGATTTGAACGTGGAGGTGAAATCCAGTGGCAGATTTCTCCCATTAGGCTACTTGGCTCACTTCGTTTACCGCTACTGCTGTTGCTGATAAGATGGGGAAAGTTGTCCCGCTGATGCCCTTCCTTCGTGAGCATCGAGCTGTGGAGGCTCAGCACTGATTACCAGAAAGTTGAGCTGAGGTCACTGTACCATCGCTTGCGTCTTGTTCGAAAAAAAACTTGGAGACCATTGTGAGGTATGCACAACTGCATGGGCTGGAGGTGGCTACGACAGTAGAGTGAGGCACCAAGAGCGAGAGATGTGACCGCAATGAAATTTATTCCGCCGATTACGGACATGACATTATACAAGTGATAAGCATTGCAGACTAGTACATGCACTGTGACTGTGGATATTCAGTACAGAGCAGCGCCACCACGTGCTGCAATCTAGACGTCGTGGCGTGGAATCAAAGAGCGCCTGTATATGCCGCTCGGAAATACTCTGTTGCCGGCCGAAGTGGCCGTGCGGTTAAAGGCGCTGCAGTCTGGAACCGCAAGACCGCTACGGTCGCAGGTTCGAATCCTGCCTCGGGCATGGATGTTTGTGATGTCCTTAGGCTAGTTAGGTTTAACTAGTTCTAAGTTCTAGGGGACTAATGACCTCAGCAGTTGAGTCCCATAGTGCTCAGAGCCATTTGAACCATTTTTTGAAATACTCTGCCACCCTGTTTGTAGGCGTGTCCATAAAGCATCAACTGTAGCTGCAGGACCTGAACGAAGAAGTTCCCGACCGTCAATATCCGAGACATGCTGGATGGGCGACCTTTCAAGCGAACATGCAGGACAAGGTAGGAATGGTATCTGACGTTCTTCGAAGAAAGCTTGCACATTCCTCGCCACATGGGGCAGGGCATTGTCCTGCTGAAATATGGCATGCGGAACTGTCTGCAGGACAGGCAGTGCCACGGGCTGTAAAACCTCCGTGATTTTCCAGTAGCTGTTCAGGTTGCCCTCGAGACATATGAGGCGAGATCGCCTGTTACAATGACGCCCCAAACCATCACAGTTGGCGTTTGTCCGCCGTGCCGCTCCACAATACATCACAGCGACGACGTCGAACGCAAATGCTGCCATCACTGTGAAACGGGACTCGTCCGAAAGCACTACATTTTGCCACTCAGCTCGCCTGTGTCGGCGTTCACTTGCTCATTGTAGTCTGCGGCATTAGCAGGTTCTGGTCAGCGGCAGCCGACACAATCGCATGCGTGCCACCAGTCCAGCTCGTATGAAACAGTCTCGAACCGTTCACGCACATCCAGGGTAATTAAAGTTGAACTTTCAAGCCGCTGTAGAAACAACACCACTGGTCAGAATGACGTCAAATTGCAACGGAACATTATTGGAGAAGGGGGGAAAAACTTATGGCAGAAGCAAAATAGTTACAAAATGTAGCAATATATGGCGCTGTAAGCATTATGATTTAATAGTAGTCTACTACAAATGACAAAAGAATCATACATCAATGCCTAAGGTTTGACTTGAAACAGACTGTACTACTCAGTATGCATGGGTGTACAGGTGTGATACTGTCAGTTACGTAAGCCCATCCACAACGGCAAGCTCATATCACATCGGATGGGAAAAATCGGGTTTTTAATTGTCCTGAGGCCAAAAACCGCACAAAAAGCACCAATCAAAATCAAATCGCATTATTAACTTCTGTGTGACTGGCGCAAAACATGTTCAATATGCTGCCTACCGCTTTCTGCGAGTAGTTCAAATCGAGAAACAGCATAATCCACAACTGATCGAAGTGTTTCCGGGATCACGTTCAGAATTTGTTGCGCTAAGCGTGCCTTCAATGCAGTTAAGTTTGCAATCGGAACACTGAACACGTCATCTTTCAGATAGCCCACAGCCAGAAGTCACACGGATTAAAATCAGATGATCGGGACGGTCAGGTTGTAGGAAAATGGCGGCTGGTAGTTCTAGCATTTCAGAATTAGCACTTCAGTAGCTGCTTAACTGGATTTGCAATGTCCGGAGGTGCGCCATCTTGCATAAAAATGACCCCATCCACAGATACACGCTGCTGGAGAGCTGGAATGACGTGGTTGCGCAAAAGACACTCATAGCGCTCACCAATGACGGTACACGTAACAGGACCGGAAGCATCTGTCTCTTCGAAAAATTATGGCCCTATGATAAACGATGCCGTAAACCCGCACCACACAGTGACCTTTTCAGTATGAAGTGGTGCTGGTTGATTTGCGTGTGGATTTGCCGTTGCCCATACTCGACAATTCTGTGTATTGGCATATGCTGTCAGATGGAAGTGGGCTTCATCCGTCCACAAAATCTTCCACGGCCAGTCTTTGTCCACTTCCATGCGAGCAAGAAATTCTAAAGCAAAGGTCTCTCTTGCTGGCAGGTCAACAGGAAGCAACTCGTGCATATGGGTAATTTTGAATGGATAGCAAAGAGGATGTCCCGTAGGAATTTACGCACCGTGCTCAAGGGTTTGTCCAATGTTCGGGCAATTCTCTGTTCACTACACGTTTGCACACCACCACTCGTCTCCTCCTGCATTGTTGTGGCCACTGCTTCCACTGACGTCGAATCACGTTTCCTCGCTCTACCAGAATGCACACCAAAAGAACCTGTCTTTTCGAATTACCGAATCAGTTTCTCCAGACCTACGGCAGTCATCGGATCAGCGTCTTTTTTCAAGCCCTTCAGTGGCCGGAACTTCTGCAGAGCGACGTGTGCACAGTCACCATTCTTGTAATACAGCTTTACAAGCAGAGCGCGATCCTGCATTGAGACAGTCATGGCAAACGGCGCAGACGCGATAGGAGGAAAAGCCGTGTACCCGGAGTGTTGATACCAACTTCAATGGGTCGTGCATATGACAGGTGTTTTCATTCACGTATTGTGACACATACAGCGCCATCTATTGATCAATTTTCACACTTTTTTCTTCTGCCATACGTTTTCCCCCTTCTCCGATAACGTTCCGTTGAAATTTGACGTCGTTCTGATTAGTAGTGTTATTCCTAGAGCGTTTTGAAATGTAACTTTAATTGTAATCACCCTGTATATCCACACCCATTGCAGTGGTCCAACGTCGCGCCAACACTGTGTACGAAGCTGTTCAATCCGTTACTGCCTAGCGGACATGATGGCAACATCTCACGCTGTGCTCACATTATTTCGTCCAGTACCTTGTCGGCACTGTGTACGGCCCTTTTCTCTCGACTGGTTCCATATACGCCTCACTGTTGAAGTTACGTGCCCTGTACGAGTCGCATTGTCACGGCACGACAGACCCGCATCCGAAGACCAATCATTCTGCCCCTTTCGAACGTATTCACATGCTAATTTTCCACCGTGTGCTGTTGGTGAGGTATAGTGGCACTTTGTCACAATTTTCCATTTCACATGACAGCTGCGCACTGTTGCGTAACACTTACCTTTCTGGCCACACAAAAGAAGGCGCTGCTCGGCCTACGTGCGCATCACCTCCCTGCCTTTTAAATCACTTACAGTGGTTCCGTTGTTCTACACTTCCTCTTATCGTGGCGTGCTGCAGGCGCTGGCTGGCTCTGAGCACTATGGGACTTAACATCTATGGTCATCAGTCCCCTAGAACTTAGAACTACTTAAACCTAACTAACCTAAGGACAGCACACAACACCCAGCCATCACGAGGCAGAGAAAATCCCTGACCCCGCCGGGAATCGAACCCGGGAACCCGGGCGTGGGAAGCGCAGACGCTGGTTCTGAGTGCTTCGCATTTTACAAACAATAATGTAAATGAGTTGCTAACCACAGTAAAGGAACGAGACCACCTCTACAAACTTCACAGGTGAGAGAAAAACTGCTTCATACAAAAATTCTACAGTAAAATTATTCTATATTTTTTGAAAAGATATGTGGTTGTACGCTGCTTTAGGTTGGATGATTTTTATTCAGGTTTGTGTTACCTGTAGCTTAAATTTTTTCGACTGGGCATGTTCCCTGTTTGCAGTGAACACTGTGAAATATAAATTAAAATCCTTAAATTTTGAGGACATAAATTTGTTTTACGCATTTTTCTCAAGCTAAATACATTTTAAACGTTATTACACAGAAATGAGTTCATGGATTTAAACACTATCATCTGTTTCATTTCTCTATTTTGTTGAGTACGTCAAAATTTGATTTAAAAATTGTATATTTTCTTGTGGAATGCAAATCAAAGTTTTTTTTTAAATATCATCCATTCTTAAGACTTTTTAGTTTGGCTTAGTAGGCAGCTTCCTAGGGGAGTTATAGATTCATTTGAATATTTCCTAAATAAAAGCTCTCCACTCGCAGGCCATTTTACATTGAGCTACATTTGGGGTATCTGCTGAATCTAAATTCGTGATACTTTGGTAGGGCAGGAGAAATATTTTGCTTCTTTGAAAAACCTTCTTTGTCAGAATCATTACTAAGGCAAAGATTTCATTTAGAGTTTTGGCCGCCAAGTATTGTAATCCGTAAATTCTTCTGTTTTCATGAGAGCAGCACTAGGTTTGTTTTTCTTGCGTGAAGAATCCAATATGAGATCTATCACCTTACAAACAGTGTAATACCGTTCCTGGTTTCTCAGTTTTCTCCTGACGTTGCCAAAGTCACTTTCATCCCTAGCCTTTTCTGCAAGAAGCAGTGAGTTATACCTGTTGTTAGAGGCGCCGTACTGACTGTGGACAAGTTGTGTATCTGTAGTGAACGATGCGCCTATACAGTGGGTCTTCATTGAAGCAATAAAAAAAATTTCCGAAATTTTTGACTTGTTTAACAGTCAGCGATTCACATACCATTTCTTCTTTTCACAAACAGCACCAGTTCGTCTAATTGGCGTGACAAAAAGACAGCAGACGAAAGGGGGAATGTTGTCCCGTCTATCCTTGCTGTAGTTTGAGGAATTTGTGGGGCGGGGGGGCGGCAAGGGGAGGAGAAGTAGCCAGAGGGTATCGGCCTGCAAACGAGTGAACTTTGCGCATTAAACTGAAGCTACGTTCAGATTAACGCTCCAGAATACGAGGTACACTTCTGTAACGCTGCTGTAAGTTACAAATATCCCACGATAGTCCTACGCTTTTGTTCAAGACGATAGTCCGACATCCGAATTTGAGGAGCAACAGTATTAGAAGCGGAACGTAGTCCTTACTTGAGAGGTTGGACGTAAATAGTGAAACACCGCGCGAAATACGTGCTTGAATATACATGCAGATGCTGGCTAAGCCTGCAAGTTGCGCTGTTGTATTTGATCACGAACGGCTCGTGTCCAAAGTTCTCAATATGTTACAAGTATAAGACGTGGTCAAAAACAGTGTAGTCATGAGTGCATAATGTCGGAATTAAATGACTTCGAACGAGGGGAAAATTGTTGCTGCTTGTATGGTGGGTCCTTCCATAATCAAGGTTTGGTGTTTCAAGAGGCACCATCTCTAAGATTTATACCGCGTACAGGGAAAGCGGATAAACGTAACCCGCTAAATCACAACACTGACGGAAGTGTGTGCTGAGTGATCGCGACAGATCGCCATTGAAGGAGATTGTGACGAAAAATGAGAGGACGACAGCTACAAAAGTCATTGTAATACTTAATGTCGCACACGCGAACCTTGTCAGTAGCAAAACAACACGAAAGGTGCTCCATTACCAATGGACTGCAGGCGAACTGGAATTCCAAAGCCATTCATTAGTGAAGCAAACGTCCGTAATAGGAAAACGTAGCGCCGAAGACATAAAAATCGGACTGTGAACCAATGAAAGAAAGTCACTTGATCGAATGAGTCTTGTTTCCAACTTCCGGCCCAGTTTACGTTTTGTGTGTGTGTGTGTGTGTGTGTGTGTGTGTGTGTGTGTGTGTGTGTGTGTGTGTATTCCTAAGGGACCAAACTGCTGAGGTCACCGATCCTTAGACTTACACACTACTTTCAACTCACTTAACCTAACTTATGCTAAAAACAACGCACACACACACCCACCCACACACACACACCAATGCCGGAAGGAGGACTCGAACCTCCGGCGGGCGGGGCGGCGCAATCTGTGACATGGCACCTCTAACCGCGCAGCAACTCCGTGCGGGACCAGTTTATGTCCAAAGAGTGGAACATGGTAGGGACTCGCTGATAATTTGGGCACCCATATCGTGGTATTCCATTGGCCTCATGGTTGAGCAACGTCGCATTGCTGCTAAGGACTGTCTCATCATTTTGGCTAATCAGGCCTGTCGAATGGTTCAGTGGTTGTTTCACAGTGTGGCGCTGTGTTCCAAGGCGACAAGCCCCCTTATCACACACTTCGCATCGTCGAGGACTGGATTTGTGAGGACAAGGATGAATTAGCGGCCGGCCGGTGTGGCCGTGCGGTTCTAGGCGCTTCAGTCTGGAACCGCGTGACCGGTACGGTCGCAGGTCCGAATCCTGCCTCGGGCATGGATGTGTGTGATGTCCTTAGGTTAGTTAGGTTTAATTAGTTCTAAGTTCTGGGGGACTGATGACCTCAGATGTTAAGTCCCATAGTGCTCAGAGCCAGTTGAATGAATTGGCGCATCTCCACTGCCCATCATAATGACCATTCTCAGAATTACCGAGCATTTGCGCTCTATTTTGGAGATAAGGGTGCTTGATCGCTGTCCACCACTATCGTCGTTACCTGAACTTGTTATTTTGGAGGGATAATAGTGTAAGATTCCAGTGAACCCCATAGAGGAGCTGCATTTATCCATTCCAAGACGAAAGGAAGCCATTTTGAATGCCAACTGTTTTCCTACACCGTATTAGGCACGGTAATTTATTGTGTTTTTGTGTTTCCTTAGTTTTATTCACCCCTCCCTTTACGTGTAATCCTTTTCAGTCACATACCAAGAGCCTGAGCAGCTCAAAACGAGAAACTGAGATTTTTTCAGTAATCCAGTCGAACTACCTGGTGGCACTCTCTTTACTCTTGTGAGAATCCCTGATACATGAGCAGGGAACGTAGACTTTCCCGACGTATACTGCTGACGATATCTTCTCGACCTTCCATTCGGGTGGCTGCGTTGAAATTCCGGGACGTTTAGATTAGTGTCATTCTCGTCATATTCTGATCAGAAGACTCATTAGGTTCTTGTGCAAAAAGATGAAGGGGGCAAACAGCTCGTCATAGTAGTTACGCTGTGTACTAATCGGTGGTGTTGCCTTCCTGCGGAACATAAATCACGCCCTGCCGAATACAGTCGTATACGATTATCACGGTACGTTTGTGCTGCAGGCGCTCACAGGTGGCATTTCGTCTTACTGGTGCATTTTAACTCCAGTGCACTGTGCACCTAATCGCTGGAAGCCGTTAAATAACAAGTTGCAAGCAGCAGGTATTTTCTATGATTTGTCAAAGGCATTCGATTGTGTGAACCACAACATCCTTTTAAATAAATTAGAATTCTATGGTGTCACGGGCAGTGCTGCAAAATGGTTCAAGTCATACCTCGCTAACAGGAAACAAAGGGTGTCAGTGCAAGGGACTAGTGAATTAAGTCATCAATCATCATCAGAATGGGAAGAAATTACATGTGGTGTCCCACAAGGATCCATCTTAGGGCCATTGCTTTTTCTTGTGTACATTAATGATCTCTCATTAGTTACAGTGCCAGAAGCAGACTTCGTTTTGTTTGCAGATGACACAAGTATTGCAGTAAATAGTATGTCGAGTGTAGTTCTAGAAAGATCTGCTAACGATGTTTTCATGGATTCTCGTTTTAAAGCCAACTCACTCACATTAAACTTCGAAAAGACTCACTATATGCAATTCAGAACCTGTAAGAGGTTTCCACGCAGCATATGCATAAAGTATGAAGAAGAGCAGATAGAAGAGGTTGACAGTCTTAAATTCCTGGGATTACAAAAAAAAAAAAAAAAAAAGGGTTCAAATGGCTCCGAGCACTATGGGACTTAACATCTGTGGTCATCAGTCCCCTAGAACTTAGAACTACTTAAACCTAACTAACCTAAGGACATCACACACATCCATGCCCGAGGCAGCATTCGAACCTGCGACCGTAGCAGTCGCGCGGTTCCGGACTGAAGCGCCTAGAACCGCTAGACCACCGCGGCCGGCCTGAGATTACAACTTGATAATAAATTCAGTTGGGAGGAGCACACCACAGAAGTGCAGAAACGCCTTAACAAATCTGTATTTGCAATTCGAGTGTTAGCAGACATAGGCGACATAAAAATGGAAAAGCTTGCATACTTTGCCTACTTTCATTCCATAATGTCGTATGGTACAATATTTTGGGGTAACTCTTCAAGCCAAACAAAAGTTTTCAGAGTCCAAAAGCGTGTAATACGTATTATTTGTGGAGTAAGTTCACGGAAGTCCCGTAGAAACCTTTTCAAAGTACTGGGTATACTAACCACTGCCGCTCAGTATATTTACTCCTTAATGAAATTTGTGCTAAATAATATATCTCTTTTTCCAACAAACAGCTCAGTTCATACATACAATACCAGGAACAAAAATGATCTGCACAAGGACTTAAAAGCACTTACTTTAGTTCAAAAAGGGGTCCACTACTCAGGAACACTCATCTTCCATAATCTGCCAGCAAACATAAAAAATTTTGTTACAAATGAAGATCAGTTTAAAAGGAGCCTGAGAGACTTACTAGTGGGCAACTCCTTCTACTCCACTGACGAATGTTTTAATAGAAACAAATGATGTATTGTATATATTCATACTATTAGTATTGTTATTTCAGATTTAAAAAATGACATGTTCCACATCCACGAGGATCTCCTCAGCACGGATCTATGGAACGAAAAAATAGTCTAATCTAATTTGCCAGTGTATGTCTACAGCTGTACCATCAACGTATCTTAACAAAAATCGTCAAATTTCCTGTGTACTTGTGACACAGAAATCGGCGAGATGACAAACGGTACAACCTCAAACTCCATTTAGTACAGTCAGTAAGAATAATGAAATAATATACGGTAAAACTTAGTCATATGCTTCGCAAATGATATCGGGCGGTAAGCGGAAGTTGCGACAGAGAACGAGGGGCAGAAAAAGCTGTTTTAAACGTAGGGTATTCTATTCCAGTGAGGCTTGTGTAATGCATATCCATACCGACGTGATTTCACCGTATAACCAAATACTCATCATCATCATCATCATCGTCATCATCATTTAAGACTGATTATGCCTTTCAGCGTTCAGTCTGGAGCATAGTCCCCTTTATAAAATTCCTCCATGAGCCCCTATTCCGTGCTAACATTGGTGCCTCTTCTGAGGCTAAGCCTATTACTTCAAAATCATTCTTAACCGAATCCAGGTACCTTCTCCTTGGTCTGCCCCGACTCCTCCTACCCTCTACTGCTGAACCCATGAGTCTCTTGGGTGACCTTGCTTCTCCCATGCGTGTAACATGACCCCACCATCTAAGCCTGTTCGCCCTGACTGCTACATCTATAGAGTTCACTCTACTTAAGCCACAAAATGCAATGCTTATAACCAGTCGTCTAGTTATCTCGCAACTCCTTCCGTATCAAAATATAAGGTGCCACGTCACAATTGGAACTGTTGATGAGGGACCGATCAGCAACAGCATCCGCGGAACCATCTAATTCCCACGTATACAGCTTCGACCGCACAGCACCTTTAAAAAAATCATTTTGTAATACAAGATTATCGTTTGCCAAAATTAGTTGGTTTTGCTTTCCGCGCGCTTGATACATTCGAAAGAGGAACGCCGTAACTCTGATTTTACTTTTGTAACATGCAGTATCCACAGTGACGGATTTTTTTGCTGAAAACTGCACGGAGACATCCAGCACAATCTGTTTCCCTCTTGCTTTTTAATCGTTTTCGGGGCCTATGTTTTCCTACAGTACATGTTGCAGCTTCACACATTTTTCACAGCACATTAGAACCACAGGATCACACGAGCACCACTGTAGGGACAGAGATAAATCGGCCGGTCAATGAGATACGAAACAAGAATTACACGATATAAACATTTAAGGCGGTTGTTGCTAAAACAGTGAAGAATTAAAATGCTTTAGTGTGACTCAGTGTGGCAGGTCAATCCTAAGGGCCCGAGTTCGATTCCCTGCTGGGTCGGACATTTTCTCCGCTCAGGGACTGGGTGTTGTGTCGTCCTATTCACAATCATTTCATCCCCATTGACGCTAAAGTCGCCGAAGTGACGTCAAATCGAAAGACTTGTACCCGGCGAACGGAAGGCCCTAGTCACACGACATTTTACATTTATCTGCTATAGGTACACTGCGCCCTACAACGAATCACTGAGCGAACGTCTGTTTAGGTGGAGGTTGAACTCTGCCCAATACAGTGATGTTACATATATACATCCCACAGCCCACATACTGCAGCTTGTGTCCAAATCTGCTACTCCCCAAACTCTAGCGAGTTCGACGTCGATGGATCTTTGAACCGTAACATTTCTTATTTCTTCCACTCTTATGTTCAAGCTATAGTATCCCCGACAGATGTACAGGTGAACGACATGGATATCGATATTGACACGGAAGTGTCAGGTTAAGAGCTTCACTGGTGCACTAGCTCCGCATACACTGGGTGGGGTCTCTGACAGCCTAAAATAAATCGACACCTACAGACAGCGGCAAGGAATACTGTGTTGTCGTATACTCGCCTATTAATGAACGTAGCTCAAGGACACCATACTGATTAGATTGTGTCTTGAAAAAAAAGTTCAAATGTGTGTGAATTCTTAAGGGACCAAACTGCTGAGGTCATCAGTCCCTAGACTTACACACTACTTACACAAACTTATCCTAAGAACAAAGTACACACCCATGCCCGAGGGAAGACTCGAACCTCCGGCGGGAGTGGCAGCGCAATCCGTGACATGGCGCCTCAAACCGCACGCCCACACCGCGCGGCTGTGTTTTGCAGCGAAGAGGATATTGCCCTCAATCGAATATCAATTAACAGAGTATTTCTATGTCAGCACTACTTTAATGTCATTCACTTGGCGAAATAAATGTCAATAACGATACAAAACAGAAATTGGGGCATTTTAATTGTTGTGGCTACTAGGATGGCTCTTGATTTTCAAGATGGATTTTTTCCTATGAGCCATGCACCAGATTGGTTGTCCTACACGGAAAGAAGAGTTATCTGGAATTTTTCTCAGTACGAAAATTAAAGGAGTGTCCCCAACCTCCTCATTTACAAAACTTAAAACAGCGTAAAGCTCTTGATATCTTCCTTTTCCAAAAAATAATGTATATAAGTCGGTGGTTAATTATTCTTTTATAACTTTATTAGTACTACTGCGTTAGCTTCGGTATTGGTATGTAGATACATTGGAGTTTTACGTCCCGTCGACAAAGACGTCAATAAAGACGGAGTACAAGCCCGGGTTACCAAAGGATGGAGAAGGCAATCGGCCTGCCCTTTTCAAAGGAAGGAGTCTCAAGCGATTTAGCAAAATTACGGAAAACCTAAATACGAATGTGCCGACGGCGATTTGATCCATCGTCCTTCCGAAAGACGACCACTGCGCCACCTCAGTTGGTGGTTAGATAATATAATTAGTCTCATTACTGTCTACAACTTTGTGAGACAAATATGACGGTAAAATGAAACTGCCTCCAAAGAACGTTATTCTCTGATAAACTACATTTTTATACCCTCGAAACTTTGGACGATTCTCAGGTATAATCTGAAGTACGTACTGTTTCTGTTTCTCGATTTCTGTCGGTAATTTTTTGTAGTTATCCTTGAGACTGACAGCTTTGTCAGGCGGTACATTTACAACTTTCAGTTTATACCTAGGTAACGCTCTAGCGTTGACGATATCTTCATTTTCCTGTCACTCCGAAGGATCTGTTTTAAGATATTAGTCACTCAAGTCAAATTTGGGGAAAAAAGATAGTCTTGTTTTATTAGAAACAATGTATTTATAACATTATTGATAGTTTTTGGAAACTGCTCTATTCCTGTCAGAAAACTTTTAATGTTCTGATTTGTTGGTTATTCATCACACTTTTCGTTTCTGATTCGGAAAACAAATTAGGATCAAAGATTTTGAGCTGTCACCAGGGCGACAGATTTAGTAAGCAGGTACCAGAATCGATTTTTCAGATTTTGTAAAGGCACACGACAACCATATAGTTATAAAAATTTGGAAGGATGTTGAACTTGAGAAAGCGTTTCTTGGGTGTAGAGGTGGCATAGAAACGCGCTTCGACGTACATACTGACAAGTATCGTCAGGGCATGTTTGAGGCCCAAGCAACACAAGCCGCGCTTAGGGTGCCAAGCTGAGACTGAAGCCCAAGTGCAGGACTTATGTAGATTGTGTTATCACAATTAGTAACGAAAACTGCCATGACAAAGTGTACGAGGGAAGGTGAATGGAGGAAAGGGGGGCTCCAAATGATGAGTCGCTTGTGTGGAAAAATGCTCTCGGACAGGCTCTGAGTATCGTAATTACATTCTCTACTTGAGCCGATAATTTACGTTCATTTCGGAACGTAAGGGTTTTCAAGCAATAAGAAGCTTTCGTGATCCACGTTTCATGATGAATAGCGCTTGGAGCACGCAGAGATACGCCGCGAAGTGGTGATTCGCCAAGAACAGCATTGATTGTCTGGTACAGTCAACTTACGAACTTCCAAATTTTAAAAGGAAACGATAAACTTTTGTCTGTCAGATAACAATGTGGTACCAGTGATTTCGCGTTGGTGATACCAGAGCAAATAAATTCTCTCTCAGAAACGAACCAAAGACGAACGAAATGTGCCTGCAATCACAGCTACTTTCCCTCGAAAGTGAGAGACGACTGGAATGGTGCTGGCTGGTTGTTAAGAAGGAACAGCTCGATTCGCTACGCCTTCCCTTTACCGGGCCTGAACCGTCATGTCGCCCTGCCATTGGGAACTGTAAAATAAGAACGAATTCAGTTAAAGAGACTGGAGTGAACAACCAGAGTACAGTAGTTAATGAATCGGTTCATCATGTAGGAGTAATATGTTTCATGTTGATTGTTTTTCAAAGATTTTCCAACTTTGAAATCATCGACGCACGATTTACCAATATTCTCCCGTGCCTTAATTTCCAACAACTTATTTTTACATAAAATGGGACCAAACTGGGGCACAGCCCAAGAAAAATTAACGAAACTGTAATAGGTGCCGTGTGAAAGCCACTCTTGTGAACGCCGATGATGAAGTTGGTTCTGTTGCGCTGGAGCGGTCTAACGGTCAACAACTCTCGATTATTCACAACGTGTATGACACAGCTACTTTGTGGTGGAAGACTGAATGAATTGCTTAACACGTCAGCGTACCTGTGAAATCGGAAGCACAACGATAAAGCCAGCTGTTTAAGAAAGGATCTAGGAGGAAGACAAAGGGCGGAGCATAGAGAGACGTACAGTGGACACAATGAAAGAGGACGTGTTACATTCCACTTCGTTCCCAAGCTGCCAACGGAGAACCCGAGAACACACACACACACACACACACTACCTTTACGTGTTGTGTAGAAAGCTTTCACCTGCTTCCAGCTCATTTGCACGCTTTTCCAATGTCGCGCCGTATAGTGTACAGTTCTAAAAATGTAACACATTGACTGCGCTCTTGAGCTGCCGTCAGTAACAACTAGATCATCTCACACACACACACACACACACACACACACACACACACACATTGAGAGAGAGAGAGAGAGAGAGAGAGATAAACAACCGTAGACGCAACCAGCTGCAGGTTGGCCGATCAGCGGGAGCCCGCGTTTCTCGCAGCCACAAAAGCGCGTCCTGCCGGATTGAAGAAGCCCCCCCCCCTCTTTCCCCCACCTGCTACCGCTGGCTATACAGCCGGCGGTGGAGGATCACCTGCACGTTCGCCCAAGGTCGTTCCCCTTCTGCGCCTCCCCTGTCCCTTCTTTTTCCTTAGACCTTTTTTTAAAACTGCGGCCGTGTCATTGTGCTTCCGATTTCACAGGTACGTCAGTTGCGCGGTTCGATTTTGTCCGCGGTGAACACGTTTCGCCAGAAACCGCGGCTGCGGACTGCTTGCTCGCTCCCTCTGGCCGAACATAAAAAATGGAGCTTCGAGTCACTTTCCTGTGGCTCGCAGTCTACCGCTGTGTCGAGTAAGACCAATGACTTCTTTTCCATGTTGCGAGGAGCAAAGGACAGTAACGTACGTCCATTAACAACACGAGGGATTTTCTTTAAAAATTGGCCTCCATCTTTCCCCTCGTTGAGATGTTTCAAGATGTAGTCGGATTCCCTCCCCATCTCCTCACATGACGTCTATCCTGCTGTAGTCGGATAAAAATATGTAAAAATGGAATTTTTTAATTTGTTTTGAACATAGATTAAAACGCTTTAATAAAACCATGTTTTTTTTTATAAAGTATATATAACAGCGATTAAAAAGAATTTAATATGCCAACAATGAGCTGTGTTCGGGCGAACAAACTACAGAGGCAGGCAGACAAA
Source organism: Schistocerca americana (assembly GCF_021461395.2). NCBI lineage: Eukaryota > Metazoa > Arthropoda > Insecta > Orthoptera > Acrididae > Schistocerca > Schistocerca americana. Next base: position 28,895,420 of record NC_060123.1, read on the forward strand.
AAGGCTCCACGAAAATAGTATTAACCGTTTTGAACTATCGCAAAAAAATTACGTTTTATTGGTATGTTACGATATACAGACATTAAATGTCACTGATACTTTACTCCAGTGGTTCCCAACCTTTCTTAGGCCATTGCCCCTGAGTGCAATTAGACATTAACTAGTACCCCCCGCCTCTCTCCCCCCCCCCCCCCCCCCACTCATCCCCCCTACGCCCACCCACAGTATCACCAACTTCAGCACCTAACTAAATCGTAGAATTAAATATTTTTCATGAATCACTTTTATTTTTAAGATGAACGCTGTTGCAGAGGCAACGGAAAAAGCACGCGAAGTTCAGAAGAACGCGAAATCCCGAAGATTGGCTAAAATTTACAGTCGCGCGAAATTTGGCACGGACTTCAATGCGAGATGCCTTTAATAGGTTGCACAACGAAACATTGTCTCGAAATTTGGTAGAAAATCCGAAGAAATTCTGGTCGTATGTAAAGTACAAAACGGCAAGACGCAGTCAATACCTTCGCTGCGCAGTGCCGATGGTACTGTTACCGACGACTGTGCCGCTAAAGCAGAGTCATTGAACGCAGTTTTCCGAAATTCCTTCACCAGGGAAGACGAATGGAATATTCCAGAATTTGAAACACGAACAGCTGCTAGCATGAGTTTCTTAGAAGTAGGTACCATAGGGGTTGCGAAGCAACTCAAATCGCTTGATACGGGCAAGTCTTCAGGTCCAGATTGTATACCGATTAGGTTCCTTTCAGATTACGCTAATACAATAGCTCCCTACTTAGCAATTATATACAACCGCTCGCTCACCGATAGATCTGTACCTACAGATTGGAAAATTGCGCAGGTCGCACCAGTGTTTAAGAAGGGTAGTAGGAGTAATCCATCGAACTACAGACCTGTATCATTGACGTCGGTTTGCAGTCGGGTTTTGGATCATATACTGTATTCAAACATTATGAATCACCTCGAAGGGAACTATCTATTGATACGTAATCAGCATGGTTTCAGAAAACATCGTTCTTGTGGAACGCAGCCAGCTCTTTATTCGCACGAAGTAATGGCCGCTATCGACAGGGGATCTCAAGTTGATTCCGTATGTAAATGTTTCCGGAAGGCTTTTGACACCGTTCCTCACAAGCGACTTCAAATCAAGCTGCGGGCCTATGGGGTATCGTCTCAGTTGTGCGACTGGATTGGTGATTTCCTGTCAGGAAGGTCGCAATTCGTAGTAATAGACGGAAAATCATCGAGTAAAACTGAAGTGATATCAGGTGTTCCCCAGGAAAGCGTCCTGGGACCTCTGCTGTTCCTGATCTATATAAATAAATGACCTGGGTGACAATCTGAGCAGTTCTCTTGGTTGTTCGCAGATGATTCTGTAATTTACCGTCTAGTAAGGTCATCTGAAGACCAGTATCAGTTGCAAAGCGATCTAGAAAAGATTGCTGTATGGTGCGGGAGGTGTTAAAACGTGTGTACTATACTTAATGTTCGTATGTCACTTGATTGCTGCAGTCCTTACTTCTGAACTGGCACAAGCTGGAAAACTTCAGGCTGTCAATATTTTGTTTCTGACAACTGCCACTAGTAGTAATAGTAACAACAACAACAATAATAATAATAATAATGCTGTGTGCAGCACTGTAGTAGCCCTTATGTAGTTACTGCTGTGAGATGCTGTCAATTAATTCATGTATCTGTTTCGAAGTGAGCAATGAAGCAATTTCCGGACTACTGCAGGTACTATCTACAACTTGGAGAAGACATTTTCTTGAGATATTTAGCTTTTGTTACGTGTATGTCTCACTTTTATCATCAGCGATGTGAGGGACAAAGCACGACATGTGTGCGCAGTGGATGGACTGTGCGAGGAACCTGTAACCTCCATCGCATTAACACTACTAACTGAGAGGAAGTAGTTATTGATAACTTACATGATCAATTTTAGACTCTTACTGAATTGTGATAATAGTAATGATCTTTTGAAAATAACAGTTTCGAGACAAACAGAATCAAATCATTTAGTTTGTACCCCTCAGAAAGTTTAATTTTACCCCTCAGGGGGTAATTACCACTAGGTTGGGGACCACTGTTTTACTTAGTTCGCGAATGAAAGAAAACATTGTTTGTTCCTTCCTTTGAAGCGCAAGATTACGTAGCTTTTAAGTCTCTTTACTTACATAACCATAAGTGAATTCTTGTTTGTGAACTTAAGCTCAGCTTCCTTCCACAAACGATTAACTTCCTAATACTTTTGTTTGTGTGGCCATCTTCGGCAGCAGCTGTTAACATCTGTTATTGTAGGTAGATAAGAAGATGCTTTGTAAATAAAATCAAAACGCGCCTGGTGTAATTCTTTTTAATTACACTGCAGTCAGCTCAAGACAGATAACCTATAATAACAGAGACTAACTTTCTGTTCGCACGTGTGTGGGCGTGCCATTTAAAAGATGCATTCTAAAAATTTTGATACGAATTTAAGTTGCATATGTGTTATTGAATATTACGACTGACTTTCTGACTAACGCGCAGTGATTTCGACTCGCGCGGTAGGGCACTTGCCGAATGATATTTTGCATCCGTTATAATAATGTATATTCTGTGAATAAAATAGTTGACGTGAAATTTTCATGCCAACCCCCTCCCCCCTTTTTAAATGAGATTTAGTGAGGCACTGTCGGACCGCACCCCTCTCATATTGTGCCCACGTAATTAATGGACGCCTCCAGACTAGCCTAGAAAGGGCTCCTGACTCAAAGGGTGCAGGGCAAAGAAATGACGAGAATCAACCAAGCAACTGTCGGTATTGTAGTTGTAAATTGTCGTAGCTGTGTTGGAAAAGTACCAAAGCTTCAAGCGCTGATACAAAGCACTGAAGCTGAAATCGTTACAGGAACAGGAAGCTTGCTAAAGCCGGAGATAAATTCTGCCGAAATTTTTACAGAGGCGCAAACAGTGTTCCGAAAGGATAGATTACATAAAGTAGGTGGTGGTGGTCTGTGTTTGTGTTTGTGTTTGTGTGTGTGTGTGTGTGTGTGTGTGTGTGTGTGTGTGTGTGTGTGTGTGTGTGTTGGTAGCAGCTTATCTTGTAATGAAGTTGAAATACACTCCTGGAAATGGAAAAAAGAACACATTGACACCGGTGTGTCAGACCCACCATACTTGCTCCGGACACTGCGAGAGGGCTGTGCAAGCAATGATCACACGCATGGCACAGCGGACACACCAGGAACCGCGGTGTTGGCCGTCGAATGGCGCTAGTTGCGCAGCATTTGTGCACCGCCGCCGTCAGTGTCAGCCAGTTTGCCGTGGCATACGGACCTCCATCGCAGTCTTTAACACTGGTAGCATGCCGCGACAGCGTGGACGTGAACCGTATGTGCAGTTGACGGACTTTGAGCGAGGGCGTATAGTGGGCATGCGGGAGGCCGGGTGGACGTACCGCCGAATTGCTCAACACGTGGGGCGTGAGGTTTCCACAGTACATCGATGTAGTCGCCAGTGGTCGGCGGAAGGTGCACGTGCCCGTCGACCTGGGACTGGACCGCAGCGACGCACGGATGCACGCCAAGACCGTAGGATCCTACGCAGTGCCGTAGGGGCCCGCACCGCCACTTCCCAGCAAATTAGGGACACTGTTGCTCCTGGGGTATCGGCGAGGACCATTCGCAACCGTCTCCATGAAGCTGGGCTACGGTCCCGCACACCGTTAGGCCGTCTTCCGCTCACGCCCCAACATCGTGCAGCCCGCCTCCAGTGGTGTCGCGACAGGCGTGAATGGAGGGACGAATGGAGACGTGTCGTCTTCAGCGATGAAAGTCGCTTCTGCCTTGGTGCCAATGATGGTCGTATGCGTGTTTGGCGCCGTGCAGGTGAGCGCCACAATCAGGACTGCATACGACCGAGGCACACAGGGCCAACACCCGGCATCATGGTGTGGGGAGCGATCTCCTACACTGGCCGTACACCACTGGTGATCGTCGAGGTGACACTGAATAGTGCACGGTACATCCAAACCGTCATCGAACCCATCGTTCTACCATTCCTAGACCGGCAAGGGAACTTGCTGTTCCAACAGGACAATGCACGTCCGCATGTAGCCCGTGCCACCCAACGTGCTCTAGAAGGTGTAAGTCAACTACCCTGGCCAGCAAGATCTCCGGATCTGTCCCCCATTGAGCATGTTTGGGACTGGATGAAGCGTCGTCTCACGCGGTCTGCACGTCCAGCACGAACGCTGGTCCAACTGAGGCGCCAGGTGGAAATGGCATGGCAAGCCGTTCCACAGGACTACATCCAGCATCTCTACGATCGTCTCCATGGGAGAATAGCAGCCTGCATTGCTGCGAAAGGTGGATATACACTGTACTAGTGCCGACATTGTGCATGCTCTGTTGCCTGTGTCTATGTGCCTGTGGTTCTGTCAGTGTGATCATGTGATGTATCTGACCCCAGGAATGTGTCAATAAAGTTTCCCCTTCCTGGGACAATGAATTCACGGTGTTCTTATTTCAATTTCCAGGAGTGTAGATAGTTCCTGCGAATTACTATGGGTAGAGGTTATACTCAACAGCCGTACCAAAACAATAATTGGCTCCTTCTACCGACCCCTCAACTCAGATGATACAATAGCTGAACGGTTCAAAGAAAACTTGAATCTCATTACAAATAAGTACACCACTCATACAGTTATAATTGGTGGAGACTTCAATCTGCCCTCGATTTGTTGGCGAAAATACACGTTCAAAGCCGGTGGTAGGCAGAAAACATCTTCCGAAATTGTACTAAATGCCTTCTCTGAGAATTACTTTGAACCGTTAGTTGATGAGCCCACACGAATTGTAAATGGTTGAGGAAACACACTTGACCTATCAGCCACAAATAATCCTGATCTAATAGAGAGCGTCATGACGGATACGGGGATTAGTGAACACAAGGTCATTGTAGCGAGGCTCAAAATCGTATCAACCAAAACCACTAAAAATAAACGCAAAATATATCTATTTAAAACAGCAGATAAAAATTCGCCTGATGCCTTCCGAAGAAAGAGTCTCCATTCCTTCCAAGCTAATTATGTAAGTGCAGACCATATATGCTCAAATTCAAAGATACAATATCGTCAGCAATAGACACATTCATACCGCATAAGTTAATAAGAGACGGGACTGATCCACCATGGTACACAAAACACGTCAGAACACTGTTGCAGAAGCAACGAAAAAAGCATGCCAAATTCAGAAGATCGCAAAAATCCCCAAGGCTGGCTAAGTTTCACGGAAGCTCGAAATTAAGTGCGGACGTCAATGAGAAATGCTTTTAATAGCTTCCACAATGAAACATTGTCTCAAAATATGGTAGATAACCCAGAGACATTCTGGTCGTATGTAAAGTACACCAGTGGCAAAAAACAGTCAATACCGTCGCAGCGCGATAGCATTGGAAATGTTAGCGACAATGGTGCCACTAAAGCGGAGTTACTAAATGCAGTTTCCCGTAATCCCTTCACGAAAGAAGAAGAAGTAAATATTCCAGAATTCGAAACCAAAACAGCTGTTCGCATGAGTGACATAAAAGTAGATATCTTAGGTGTTGCGAAACAAATCACTTAAGAAAGTCAAGTCTTCCGGTCCAGATGGTATACCAATCAGGTTCCTCACGGAGTATGCAGACAGAACAGCGCCTGTCTTAGCAATCATAAACAACCGTTGACTTGACGAAAGGTCTGTTCCTAAAAACTGGACAGTAGCACAGGTCACACCAATATTCAAGAAAGTAAATAGGAGTAACCCATTGAATTACAGACCCATGTCACTGACCTCACTTTGTAGTAGGATTTTGGAGCATATTCTGTACTCTAACATTATGGATCACCTTGAAGAAAATGACTTATGGATACATAACCAACACGGATTCAGAAAATATCGTTCTCGTGCAACACAGCTAGCTCTTTATTCCCATGAAGTAATGAGTGCTGTCGACAAGGGATCTCAGATCGATTCCATATTCCTAGATTTCCAGAAGGCTTTTGATACCGTTCCTCATAAGCGACTATTAATCAAATTGCTTGCATATGGAGTATCGTCTCAGTAGTGTGACTGGAATCGTGATTTCCTGTCAGAGAGGTCACAGATCGTAGTAATAGACGGTAAATCATCGAGCAGAACGAAAGTGATATCTAGCGTTCCGCAAGATAGTGTCACGGGCCCTCTGCTGTTCCTGATTTACATAAATGATCTAGGCGATAATCTGAGCAACCCCTTAGAATGTTTGCAGATGACGCTGTAATCTACCGTCTAGTAAAATCATCAGAAGATTAATCCCAATTACAAAATGATCTAGAGAGAATTTCTGTTTGATGTGAAAGGCAATTAGCACTAAACAAAGAAAAGTGCGAGGTCATTCCGATGGGTACTAAAAGAAATCCGATAAATTTTGGGTACGATAAATCGCACAAATCTAAGGGCTGTCAATTAGGCTAAATACCTAGGAATTACAATTACGATCAACTTAAATTGCAAAGACCACGTAGACAATATTGTGGGGAAGGCGAAAAAAAGACTGCGCTTTGTTGGCAAGACAAATAGAAGATGCGTCAAACCCGCTAAAGAGACAGCCTACATTACACTTGTGCGTCGTATGCTGGAATATTGCAGCGCTTTGTGAGATCCCTACCAAGTGGGATTGACGGGGGACATCGAAAAAGTGCAAAAGAAGGGCAGCTCGTTTCGTGTTATCGCACAATAGGGGTGAGAGTGTCACTGATATGATACGCGAGTTGGGGTGGCAGTGACTGAAACAAAGGCGGTTTTAAAAAAACTTCCTGGCAGATTAAAACTGTGTGCCCGACCGAGACTCGAACTCGGGTCCCGAGTTCGAGTCTCGGTCGGGCACACAGTTTTAATCTGCCAGGAAGTTTCATATCAGCGCACACTCCGCTGCAGAGTGAAAATGTCATTCTAAAGGCGGTTTTGTTTGCGGCGAGCTCTATTTGTTGTTGTTGTTGTGGTCTTCAGTCCTGAGACTGGTTTGATGCAGCTCTCCATGCTACTCTATCCTGTGCAAGCTTCTTCATCTCCCAGTACCTACTGCAACCTACATCCTTCTGAATCTGCTTAGTGTATTGATCTCTTGGTCTCCCTCTACGATTTTTACCCTCCACGCTGCCCTTCAGTACTAAATTGGTGATCCCTTGACGTCTTAGAACATGTCCTACCAACCGATCCCTTCTTCTAGTCAAGTTGTGCCACAAACTCCTCCCGAATTCTATTCAATACATCATTAGTTATGTGAGCTACCCATCTAATCTTCAGCATTCTTCTGTAGCACCACATTTCGAAAGCTTCTATTATCTTCTTGTCCAAACTATTTATCCTCCATGTTTCACTTCCATACATGGCTACACTCCATACAAATACTTTCAAAAACGACTTCCTGACACTTAAATCAATACTCGATATTAACAAATTTCTCTTCTTCAGAAACGCTTTCCTTGCCATTGCCAGTCTACATTTTATATCCTCTCTACTTCGACCATCATCAGTTATTTTGCTCCCCAAATAGCAAAACTCATCTACTACTTTAAGTGTCTCATTTCCTAATCTAATTCCCTCAGAATCACCAGACTTAATTCGACTACATTCCATTATCCTCGTTTTGCTTTTGTTGATGTCATCTTATACCCTCCTTTCAAGACACTGTCCATTCCGTTCAACTGTTCTTCCAAGTCCTTTGCTGTCTGACAGAATTACAATGTCATCGGCAAACCTCAAAGTTTTTATTTCTTCTCCATGGATTTTAATAGCTACTCCGAATTTTTCTTTTGTTTCCTTTACTGCTTGCTCAATATACACTGCTTCCCTTTCAAGTCCCTCGACTCTTATAACTGCCATCTGATTTCTACGAAATTTCCATCACCAACTTTCTCTTCCGAATGCGTAAATATTTTGTTGACACCCACCCACGTAGGGAGAAATGGTAATAATAATAATAAGAGGAATCAGATCTCCAACGTAGAGATTTAGGTGTTCCTTTTTTTCCCACGCGCCATTCGAGAGTGGAATGACAAAGAAGTAGTATGAAAATAGTTCGATGAATCCTCTGCCAGGCACTTAGGTGTGAATTGCAGTGTAACGATGTATATGTGGAACTCTTTTTTATTAGAAAGGACAAATGAAAACAATACTGTGTGTCAGTCAGTTTTGTTTTCTTCCATGACGTGCTTCAAGGGTTTACACGCTCTTCTCCAGGTTCCTATTTTTTATTTCCGGCAAATGACTATGTCCAGGAAAAGAAATATGTAAATCACTGAGCCAACTGAATACGAGAGTTTTAGCCCTCGAATAACGACGTGAAAGAAAATAAAAGTGGCTGAGGTTAATCTCCCTCAGTTTTTCGATAAAATGAGCCGAGTTTTTAACGTAACTGTCCGTTCTGCCAATGTGTGGTTGCAGCAAGCAGGCGACGTATCTGGCCACCTTTTGTGTTGGAGATCATATGGCACTGACAATCGGTCTCAACGGGACCTGTGGTTTATTTTCGAGATGGGAATCACGAAATTAAATTTAATGAGACAAGCGTTCTAGCACGAACATCCCATTATTATGCGCGCATGTATAAAGAAGCAATAGAAATTCAGAAACATCCAAACAATTTTAACAGAAAAGAGGAAGTTTTAAAGTTGGACAAAATATGGATGTCGACGTTGCGCCAGCAGAATGACAATCGATTACTCTTAATCGAGAATGACGCCGTCTTCCAAAGATAGGCATACCGTCGGCATAAATGCGAGAGTACATGGAGCCTCAGTGCCAGTAGCCGGACGACCTCAGAAGATGTCTCCCGCAGATGGAGACGAAACGTCAGGTGGAAATTTTATACATCGACCACGGCCTCTCAGCCCGGAAGTTTCAACTGAAGACAACACCGACCGTGAAAGCCTACATTGTATGATTAAAACATTCATATTTATTTACGTACTACACCAATATGTAATAAATAATAGGGGTTCCTATTAAAAAAAAAAAAAAAAAAATGCAGTTGATACCCGTTTGACCTATGGCAGCGCCATCTAGCGGGCCAAGCATAGCGCCGTTTGGTTGCCCCCTCAAGCTAGGCAAGTTTCGTTCTTTGCAGTTTTTTCGTTTGACGCTTATTTCGTGAGATATTTGGCCTAGTCACGATCAAAGGACCACTCTGTATAGCAGGAAATAAGGACCATGCCAATTGGTCCCTTTCGTATCCTGCTAGCACGAATCGTCGTCCTATGTCTTCGACTATACGTTGACCACAAAAATATATGGTCTTTTCCTTCGGAAAAAATAATTTCAGAAATGATGTTTTCAAGAGGGAGAGCTTCACAAATTGAGCAACTCAATAAAACGTTGGTCCACCTTTGGCCCTTATACGAGGTGCATTCAAGTTCTAAGGCCTCCGATTTTTTTTCTAATTAACTACTCACCCGAAATCGATGAAACTGGCGTTACTTCTCGACGTAATCGCCCTGCAGACGTACACATTTTTCACAACGCTGACGCCATGATTCCATGGCAGCGGCGAAGGTTTCTTTAGGAGTCTGTTATGACCACTGGAAAATCGCTGAGGCATTAGCAGCACGGCTGGTGAATGTCCGGCCACGGAGAGTGTCTTTCATTGTTGGAAAAAGCCGAAAGTCACTAAAAGCCAGGTCAGGTGAGTAGGGAGCATGAGGAATCACTTCAAAGTTGTTATCACGAAGAAACTGTAGCGTAACGTTAGCTCGATGTGCGGGTGCGTTGTCTTGGTGAAACAGCACACGCGCAGCCCTTCCCAGACGTCTTTGTTGCAGTGCAGGAAGGAATTTGTTCTTCAAAACATTTTCGTAGGATGCACGTGTTACCGTAGTGCCCTTTGGAACGCAATGGGTAAGGATTACGCCCTCGCTGTCCCGGAACATGGACACCATTTTTTCTGCACTGGCGGTTACTCGAAATTTTTTTGGTGGCGGTGAATCTGTGTGCTTCCATTGAGCTGACTGGCGCTTTGTTTCTGGATTGAAAAATGGCATCCACGTCTCATCCATTGTCACAACCGACGAAAAGAAAGTCCCATTCATGCTGTCGTTGCGCGTCAACATTGCTTGGCCACATGTCACACGGGCAGCCGTGTGGTCGTCCGTCAGCATTCGTGGCACCCACCTGGATGACACTTTTCGGATTTTCAGGTCGTCATGCAGGATTGTGTGCACAGAACCCACAGAAATGCCAACTCTGGAGGCGATCTGTTCAACAGTCATTCGGCGATCCCCCAAAACAATTCTCTCCACTTTCTCGATCATGTCGTCAGACCGGCTTGTGCAAGCCCGAGGTTGTTTCGATTTGTTGTCACGCGGTGTTCTGCCTTCATTAAACTGTCGCACCCACGAACGCACTTTCGACACATCCATAACTCCATCACCAGATGTCTCCTTCAACTGTCGATGAATTTCAATTGGTTTCACACCACGCAAATTCAGAAAACGAATGATTGCACACTGTTCAAGTAAGGAAAACGTCGCCATTTTAAGTATTTAAAACAGTTCTCATTCTCGCCGCTGACAGTAAAATTCCATCTGCCGTATGGTGCTGCCATCTCTTGGACGTATGGACAATGAATGCGGCCTCATTTTAAAACAATGCGGATGTTTCTATCTCTTTCCAGTCCGGAGAAAAAAAATCGGAGGCCTTAGAACTTGAATGCACCTCGTACAAGCAGTTACTCTTCTTGGCATTCATTGACAGAGTTGTTCGCTGTCCTCCTGAGCGATATCAAGCCAAATTCTGTCCAGCTGGCACCTTAGACTGTCAAAATGCCGAGATGATTTGAGGGCCCTGCCCATTATGCTCCAAATGTCGTCAGTTCTGAAGAGATCCGGCGAACTTTCTGACCAACGAAGGGTTTGGCGAGCATGATCACAACTAGCAGGAACTCTCAACGTGTGCGGACGGGCATTATCTTGGTGACATGTAAGCCGGGGATGGTTGTCATGAAGGGCAACAAAACGAGACGTAAAATTTCGTCGATGCATCGGTGAGCTGTATGGGTGCCGCAGATGGCAACCAAAGGTGTCCTACTATGAAAAGAAATGACACCCTAGACCGTCACTTCTGGTTGTCGGACCATACAGCATGCGACAGGTAGGTTGGTACCTCACCGTTGGACGGGGCGTCTCCAGACACGGTCGTCACTGATCATCGGGCTCAGTACTACGTGGGACTCATAACTGAAGGCGGTTCTACGTCGGCCAGTGACATCCTAAGCCGAAGACGTGTCAGGAGACGAACCAGCCAGCGGTGGGAAACCAACCTGACTGTCACCAGCCATACTGCCCTAGAACTAGGTGTAATAGTCTGGGGTGCCATTTCTTTTCATAGTAGGACGCCTTTTGTTGTCATCCGCGGCACGCTTACAGCATAGCGGTAGTGGACGGTATTATGTCTTTTTTTTTTTTTGCCCTTCATGGCAAGCCATCCTGGGATTATACACTACTGGCCATTAAAATTGCTACACCACGAAGATGACGTGCTACAGACGCGAAATGTAACCGACAGCAAGAAGATGCTGTGATATGCAAATGATTAGTTTTTCAGAGCATTCACACAAGGTAGGCGCCGGTGGCGGCACCTACAACGTGCTCACATGAGGAAAGTTTCCAACCAATTTCTCACTCACAGACAGCAGTTGACCGGCGTTGCCTGGTGAAATGTTGTTGTGATGCCTCGTGTAAGGAGGAGAAATGCGTACCATCACGTTTTCGACTTTGACACAGGTCGGATTGTAGCCTATCGCGATTGCGGTTTATCGTATCGCGACATTGCTGCTCGCATTGGTCGAGATCCAATGACTGTTAGCAGAATATGGAATCGATGGGTTCAGGAGGGTAATACGGAACGCCGTACTCGATCCCAACGGCCTCGTATCACTAGCAGTCGAGATGACAGGCATCTTATCCGCATGACTGTTATGAATCGTGCAGCCACGTCTCGATCCCTGAGTCAACAGATGGGGACGTTTGCAAGACAATAACCATCTGCACGAGCAGTTCGACGACGTTTGCAGCAGCATGGACTATCAGCTCGGAGACCTTGACGCTGCATCACAGACAGGAGCGCCTGCGATGGTGTATTCAACGACGAACCTGGGTGTACGAATTGCAAAACGTCATTTTTTCGGATGAATGCAGGTTCTGTTTACAGCATCATGATGGTCGCATCCGTGTTTGGCGACATCGCGGTGAAGACACATTGGAAGCGTATATTCGTCGTCGCCATACTGGCGTATCACCTGGTGTGATGGTATGGGGTGCCATTGGTTACACATCTCTCTCACCTCTTGTTCACATTGACGGCACTTTGAACAGTGGGCGTCACATTTCAGATGTGTTACGACCCGTGGCTCTAGCCTTCATTCGATCCATGAGGAACCCTACATTGCAGCAGGATAATGCACGACCGCATGTTGCAGGTCCTGTACGGGCCTTTCTGGATGCAGAAAATGTTCTACTGCTGCCCTAGCCAGCATATTCTCCAGATCTCTCACCAATTGAAAACGTCTGGTCAATGGTGGCCGAGCAACTGGCTGGTCACAATACGCCAGTCACTATTCTTGATGAAGTGTGGTATCGTGTTGAAGCTGCATGGGCAGCTGTACCTGTACGCGCCATCCAAGCTCTGTTTGACTCAATGCCCAGGCGTATCAAGGCCGTTATTACGGCCAGAGGTGGTTGTTCTGGGTACTGATTTCTCAGGATCTATGCACCCAAATTGCGTGAAAATGTAATCACATGTCAGTTCTAGTACAATATATTTGTCCAATAAATACCCGTTTATCATCTGCGTTTCTTCCTGGAGTAACAATTTTAATGGCGAGCAGTGTATTTCACCAAGGTAATTCCCTCTCGCACGCGGGGTGACTCTTACTGCTTGCCTCCGTGCTTACCAAACCCTACCTTGTCCCGACACGTCACCAGCTCTCTCCCCAGTTGAGAAAATCTTGAGCGTTATGGGCACGGCTCTCCAATCATCTCGGAAATTTGTAGATCTAACGCGCCAACTGGACAGTATTTGGCATAATATCACTCAGGAGGACATCTAACAACTGTATGAATTCCAAGCCGAATAACTGCTTGCATGAGGGCTAGTGGTGGACGAGCGCGTTATTGACTTGTTGAGTTTGCTAAGTTCTTTCTCTTGAGTACATCTACATCTACATATATACTCCGCTAGCCACCAAGCGGTGTGTGGCGGAGGGCACTATTCGTGTCAAAGTCAAAATTCCCTCCCCCTGTTCCACTCCGAATCGTGCCGCTTTTCTTTGGACGTTCTGAATCTCTTGAATCAGATCCAACCGGTAAGGGGCAGGTACAGACAAACAATTCTCTAAGACCAGATGAACTTAAGTACTGCAAGCGATTTCCTTTGTTGAAGGACTGCATCGCTTCAGGATTTTACCGATAATCCGCAATCTAGAGTTCGCCTTACCCGTTACTTGTGTAATCTGATCGTTCCATTTGAGATCATTTTGAATAGTCACACCCAGATACTTGATGGATGTTACCGCTTCCAAAGACTGGGCATTTATCTACATGGACACTCTGCAAATCACATGTAAGTGCCTGGCAGAGGGTTCATCGAACAAACTTCACAATTCTCTATTATTCCAATCTCGTATAGCGCGCGGAGAGAGCGAATACCTATATCTTTCCGTACGAACTCTGATTTCCCTTATTTTATCGTGGTGATCGTTTCTCCCAATGTAGGTCGGTGTCAACAAAATATTTTCGCATTCGGAGGAGATTGATGGTGATTGGAATTTCGTGAGAATATTCCGTCGCAACGAACAACGCCTTTCTTTTAATGATATCCAGCCCAAATACATTTTTTTCTGAATTTGTGATCAACTGTTTGTCTGTGCATGCACACCACGTCTAACGATTTCCATTGCTTTCGGATACTTCCTTCCTGGTGTCTTATTTTTTGTCCGAGTGTATATGTGTGCGCACAGTAAGGTTTCAGTACTGAAAATTAACGTAATCTGACGTCTTAGAAAATTAAACACGTAGCCAGGTTCGTCCAAATGAGGCTGTACTCAGAGAATATGTAGAAATGACTACCAAATGTAAGTTGTTAAGACTTCATACAGATGTGTGCGCACAGAAAGGCAGTTCTACGCGGAGCTCAGTCGGTGAGTTTCCTCACAATATTCAAATGGCTCTAAGGACTATAAGATTTAACATCTGAGGTCATCCCCTAGACGTAGACCTACTTAAACCTAACTAACTTAAGGACATCAAACACATCCAAGCCCGACGCACCCCGGGTTCCCGGGTTCGATTCCCGGCGGGGTCAGGGATTTTCTCTGCTTCGTGATGGCTGGGTGTTGTGTGCTGTCCTTAGTTAGTTAGGTTTAAGTAGTTCTAAGTTCTAGGGGACTGATGACCATAGATGTTAAGTCCCATAGTGCTCAGAGCCATTTGAACCATGCCCGACGCAGGATTCGATCCTGAGACCGTACCAGCGGCGCGATTCCAGACTGAAGTGCCTAGAACCGCTCGGCCACAGCGGCCGGCTCACAATATTCTTCTGCCATGGCCGGAGTAGAAGTTTTCAAGAACTTGCGCACTACAGCAGGTTCCCCGCGAACGCTTTTACAATCTGGGACAGTAGCTTGCAGGATGCGAAGAGCTGTGAAGAGACATGTGTACAGTACTAAAGCTGTCGTCGCAGCAGTCTGAGCCTAGGAGTGAGCGCTTGCAAACCTCGGGGTCAGAGGTGAATACGAACATTTCACGTGCTCACCACGTGCCATCAGATCTCTCAACACAGTGTTGTCCACCAGCGGTCAGTCAGCCAGTCTTTGTGTTTACTCTTTACGCACTCACGTCGACCGTAGACTGTTGTACCCACTAACCTGTCAGCATAGTTGTTACCCTCAAAGAGATCCACACCGAGATTTTCTGAATGGTACCGACAGCTGGACGGTGTGAACACTTGGACTGGACTCACGCACGCTCACTGGTTCGTTCCCACGGCGCTTACTAATATGCAGTTAAGGATTCTCGCGCTATATCCTAAAGCAGCCTATATTTTGCATACAAGGATTCATTTGATGAAAACCGGTTTCATCGGAAGTCTACCTTTTGGTGGCGGTGTACATTACCCATTATAGTATGGTGTAGGTCGCTACTTCGATTACAGTTCTCGACATTTGGTATTCCTGCGTGTTGTGGAAGGTTAATATTTTGCGTAGATGTCGCTACATTTTTATTGAAACACAATGACTTCGAAATTACTGCATGATTTTCAAAAAGACTGCAAATAGCTTCAGCATCTACCACCAGCAACGAATGTCATGTCACACTTTTCTGAGGTGCAGATGAAATTATAAGGGGTGATCAGTAAGTTTCAGTTCGAAGCCTACACTGATCGTTTGCGTACATGCCGGTGCTTATATAGCCTCATCGGAGTCATGGTGGGTTGCGTATACGCTGCAGCAACGCACTCAAAGGCTATCTTTTGATCGCCCCATATACCTCTCTGTCCGAAGATTACTTTCCATATAAAATAATAAGCTACATCCCCCTATGAAGACAAATCAGCGTTATATACTTGGGAATCGGAAAATTTCATAGGTGTACATTGCGTGAAATATATACAGGGCGGCCCATTGATAGTGACCGGGCCAAATATCTCACGAAATAAGCATCATACGAAAAAACTACAAAGAACGAAACTCGTCTAGCTAGGGGAAACCAGATGATGCTATGATTGACCCGCTAGATGTCGCTGCCATTGCTCAAACGGATATCAACTGCGTCTTTTTTAAAATAGAAACCCCCATTTTATTACATATTCGTGTTGTACGTAAATAAATATGAATGTTTTAGTTGGATCACTTTTTTCGCTTTGTGATAGATGGCGCTGTAATAGTCACAAACGTGTTAGCACGTGCTATCACGTAACATTCCGCCAGTGCGGACGGTATTTTCTTCGTGTTAAAATGGACCGTTTACCAATTGCGGAAAAGGTCGATATCGTGTTGATGTATGGCTATTGTGATCAAAATGCCCAACGGGCGTGTGCTATGTATGCTGCTCCTCGGTATCCTGGACGACATCATCCAAGTGTCCGGACCGTTCGCCGGATAGTTACGTTATTTAAGGAAACAGGAAGTGTTCAGCCACATGTGAAACGTCAATCACGACCTGCAACAAATGATAATGCCCAAGTAGGTGTTTTAGCTGCTGTCGCGGCTAATCCGCACATCAATAGCAGACAAATTGCGCGAGAATCGGGAATCTCAAAAACGTCGGTGTTGAGAATGCTACATCAACATCGATTGCACCCGTACCATATTTCTATGCACCAGGAATTGCATGGCGACGACTTTGAACGTCGTGTACAGTTCTGCCACTGGGCACAAGAGAAATTACGGGACGATGACAGATTTTTTGCACGCGTTCTATTTAGCGACGAAGCGTCATTCACCAACAGCGGTAACGTAAACCGGTATAATATGCACTATTGGGCAACGGAAAAACCACGATGGCTGCGACAAGTGGAACACCAGCGACCTTGGCGGGTTAATATATGTGGTGCGGCATTATGGGAGGAAGGATAATTGGCCCCCATTTTATCGATGGCAATCTAAATGGTTCAATGTATGCTAATTTCCTACGTAATGTTCTACCGATGTTACTACAAGATGTTTCACTGCACGACCGAATGGCGATGTACTTCCAACATGATGGACGTCCGGCACATAGCTCGCGTGCGGTTGAAGCGGTATTGAATAGCATATTTCATGACAGGTGGATTGGTCGTCGAAGCACCATACCATGGCCCGCACGTTCACCGGATCTGACGTCCCCGGATTTCTTCCTGCGGGGAAAGTTGAAGGATATTTGCCATCGTGATCCACCGACAACGCCTGACAACATGCGTCAGCGCACTGTCAATGCATGTGCGAACATTACGGAAGGCGAACTACTCGCTGTTGAGAGGAATGTCGTTACACGTATTGCCAAACGCATTGAGGTTGACGGACATCATTTTGAGCATTTATTGCATTAATGTGGTACTTACAGGGGATCACGCTGTAACAGCATGCGTTCTCAGAAATGATAAGTTCACAAAGGGAGATGTATCACATTGGAACAACCGAAATAAAATGTTCAAACGTACCTACGTTCTGTATTTTAATTTAAAAAACCTACCTGTTGCCAACTGTTCGTCTAAAATTGTGAGCCACATGTTTGTGACTATTACAGCGGCATATATCACAAAGCGAAAAAAGTGGTCCAACTAAAACATTAATATTTCTTTACTTACTACAAGAATATGTAATAAAAATGGGGGTTCCTATTTTTAAAAAACCAGTTGATATCCGTTTAAGCTATGGCAGCGCCACCTAGACGGGCCAACCATAGCGCCATCCGGTTTCCCCCTTCAAGCTAGACGAGTTTCGTTCTTTGTAGTTCTTTCGTTTGACGTTTATTTCGTGAGATATTTGGCCCGGTCACGATCAATGGACCACCCTGTGTGTGTGTGTGTGTGTGTGTGTGTGTGTGTGTGTGTGTGTGTGTGTATAAATGCTTATTAATGGGTATCATTTGCAGGAAGGAAGGAGAAAGAAGGAAATAGAAAAGAAATGATGTACGACACACACAAGGAATACCAAAGAAGCCGTATCGGCACTTCTCCTTGACTGTCGCACGAAATCGCTAAAAGGAGTGTGTTACACAACTGAAAATGTATACAGTCCACTATATGGAATCATAGCACTGTATGGTACGAAAGCTTTATCTTCGAGTGTAGAAACGGCATATAAACTAGTAAAGAACATGTAAATGGTTGTCATGGCATGAAACCCTCAACGGAGTACTGGAAGAAGACGGACGACTGCTTAGTTCAGACTTAGTGTTAGGTTAGCCTCCCGTTAGGTCAATGTACTCCGAAGTTTTTACCAGGGAGCTGATTGTAACACTGAAGTGTGTAACACTGTCTTTCCGTAAGTCGAAATACAAATCTTTCTTACATAAACTGTTAGTGATGTATTTGCATTTCTTTAGTAAGATGATCTGCTGTGTAAATGGAAACAGCAGTGCAGAAATCAAATTCTGAAATTATTGTTGCATTGACTAGAAAGGTTACTTAATACGCACCTTTTTTTTTCTCTTCGAAGTTTCTGTGGCTCCAGTCAATGTCCTCTTGTTGTCTAGGGCATGCTGATGAAATCTAGGGTTTTAAATATAAGTGAAGATAGTTATTCACATATTCAGGACAACATTGTTTACTTCCATTTCACACACGGCAAACAATCAACTTCACGCCTCAGCATTATGCACTGTGCTAAATAGAGTCCCACGTTTTTTATGTTAAACACTGTCCACAAATTGGTAAGGCTGTATTAGTTTTCTTATACATTTTCAATTAAAAGTCAGAAGTATGAATAAAAATGACGTTCATGATGCACACTTCATTCACAGTGCTCAGACCAAAT
Source organism: Schistocerca americana (assembly GCF_021461395.2). Classification (NCBI taxonomy): domain Eukaryota; kingdom Metazoa; phylum Arthropoda; class Insecta; order Orthoptera; family Acrididae; genus Schistocerca; species Schistocerca americana. Next base: position 28,913,945 of record NC_060123.1, read on the forward strand.
ATACCACGCAACTCTAAAAACAAAGTTAAGCAGAGACCGTCCTACTTTTGGCGCGCGTAATTAATTAAAATAATACTGGTACACATTTTTCTGCGTACATGAATTAACTGTTACAAAGAAGTTATGATTCTCTGAGATAAGCAAAATTTATAGAAATATAATTGTAATATATTATTAAATGTAATTTTGAATTTGAGGTTTTGTAAAATTGATAAAGTATACCAAATCGTTAAAATAAATATGTATACTTTCTTCCATATGACATGCTTTTTTCTGAAAAATTGTAACAATTGCTAATGTAATGGACAGTAAAATTTATGAGAAAATTTCGTAACCAAATATAGCGTAACATAAAATATATGTCCACTACGTCAAAATGAAACAAAAGGAATTTATAGGATATAAAAACAAAGATAGTTACAGAGATCCTAAATATTATAAAAAACATGGAGAAGATTGAAATGTAAATAGATATTCCCATACCGCATAGGCTCCCATTTTGAATATCATTCTTACAATTTCAGATAAAAAAGATTAAAAAAGAGTAATCGCAAATTTTGTCAGTCAGAAAAATTATCAAAATGTACTGTCGACAGAAGTTCCCTGTAGTACAGATTCGTTTTAAGTGCGATTATGCAAAGTTTGTAAAATACCCGTTTCAGTCTAACATAACCTTTCCATTAGCTATAAAACTTTCACCAGCTGTAAATTTCTTTACCAAATCAGCAAACGGTGTGCTACAATTTTTACTTCATAAGTTCTTCGATTACCAAGGTACCTCTGTGGGCAGATGCGTTATCTCGGTTTTTCTTTTGTAATCCATGTCTCATCTTGCGTATTTTGATCAGTTTGGTTCAGAAAATTTGAGTAATTACGTCAGACATCGCTTAAGCCTATACAGTGTTTAGAAAAATAATAGATGCATCCCAGAAACAATGGCCTTTCACATAAATGTACTACTTCTTATTTGGTTCAGGACTGGTGACTTCAACACCTCGGCTTTGATTACTCTCACGTTTTTGAGTGGTGATGCGGCTCAGTCTCGGCAACAAATCGGTGTGGCAACTCAGGCAGAATACGGCCAAAAGTTGCTGAGAAATTCGTATTGGCATATCCGTATTACCAGTATTCAATAAATGTGGTACCCATCTTTCACACAGTGTTGATGCAGTTGATTTTTCACGTTAAACGTAGCGTACTCTGCGTCAACGTGCTTGCATACACGTTTAATCACCAGTGTATGGCTGTTGAATTGTTCGGTGTGGTTATAGTTTTGAGATGTGTTTCAAGCAACCCATCTTCAACAGAAGCGCGACCACGTTTGACTGCAGCCGTCCGTATGTAACTGTTGAAAATGAAGGAATTGATTTAGTATAAAATCCTACCAACACTGGGCACATTTCCGTTGTCGTTAAACCATACGTGGCATCTCACTCCAAGTTATTCATTTGAACAAAACGCACACAACACGGTTACTTAAAATTTCATATAACTTCCTGTCTAATCGTCTAAACGGCTTTAGGCAAGTTTTAATTAATATAAAATAATTATTGCGGAGGAGCAGATAGTCTAATGGTGATACTGTTCCTGTATGTGCTATTACTATAGTTACCATCCCTTCTGACCTGAAAGATTCCTCACTTTTACCCTTACTCATTCAAGCTTATGACCTCACTGTTTGCATTTTGAAAGCTAGCAAACATAATTTGTTCCTACGTAACCTTAACAAACATCGCGAAAGATAAATAACCACAGACAGAAATTATGTTTTCTCGGTTTGCGTTTCAAAAAAGGGAATTTTACATACAAAGAAACAGAGTTACTAATTACTTTCTGGAAGTGATGCTGCGATATCATTATCTATGGTTAGCACGTTTTACTTATGTCCAAAATAAATCTTGTTACGTAATAAAGTTAAGACAATTCGTTACTATGTTAAATCAATTACATTTGATTTTTGTGTATCCCACTGCCCACTGTGTGTTCCGCTCATTATCATGCAGTTGAATCGTCAGAGTAACGCAACACGTCGCGCCACGCATGGTGAAGTCTCTCCAGGAGTACACAATGGCAGAAGCGTCGTAACGGCTGGCAAACGACGAACTCTTGAACTGTGCCTGGGAAACCAAATGCTATTCCGCACATGATTAACAGTCGAATACTGTCCGAATAATTGATCTTGAAATTAATTCAGGCGATGTAACTAACATAGTGTCACTATTTCAAAGAAGGGTGACAAACCAGTGATGTGCAATAAGTTTCTCGTGTTGGATGGAACATCATGCTGAAAACAGTAAATAAGTGTGTGGTCAATTTTTATGGGTGATCTTCCTTGGTGACTTGTTTCATAAGGATAAAAAGTGTCGTCGATCTTTAACTAAATATCTTGTTTTAAATAATGAAAACCACACCAGTTACTTATTTTTTGCAGCTTAGCACAACGCGTTTCGAGAATTAATTCTCATTTTCAGGTGCAATTGTGCGTTTGTTTACGTGAATGTGTTCAGTGATGTTTGCATGTGTGATTTTCTGTCTCCTTGCGTCTATTAGAAATTAGACTGTCATTGGAAATTCGTACAAAATGAATTTTTGACAGCTTTCAAATGCTGATGTTAAAAATGGTATTTTGATTTTTTTACTTACAGATATTGCGCCTCCTCCATTGTATAGGATAACAAACACATGCAGATCGTCACTTACACTGTTTGTTTACAAAACTTGCTGCAAACAAGTTATGACACTATGACTTCACAAAGTGTTTATGCACAGTCAGAGTCGTTACAGTGATTTCGATTACGTTATGTGGGTATATAAGGTTGTATAAAATAAAATGTATTTTTTACCACTAAGCGCCTCTAAATTATCGATTACAACTTTTTTTCTAATTAGTAAATGTACGTATTTATGAAAATTGTCACAGTTATCAGATGCAGAAGAAACATTTGATGAAATTAACTGATTCACTGTCTAGCTTGTCACTTAGAATTTTTTTTCTGCTTCCATTTTGTGGTGCACAAAAGTTTCGCGCTCCTTCATTAAATCGTTGTATAAGATGGAGTATCTGACAATTTTCAGGTATTTTTTCGAATGGGTGTCCAGTGTTTTTTGTGTGTGTTTCTATTGTTGGTTTCGTAAACTGGTTATGTGTGTAACAGTTGATCTGATCAGTGCATCTAATTTGAAAATTCCTGTCACCGTGTCCTATGTAGTAGCTTGAACAAGTTTTACATGTATTTTGTATATTCCTGAGTCTGAGAATTTATGTTTTTTATTGAGTAAGTTGTGGACTGGTTTCTGGGCCAGCCGAGGTGGCCGAGCGTTTCTAGGCACTTCAGTCTGGGACCGCGCGACCGCTACGATCGCAGGTTCGAATCCTGCCTCGGGCATGGATGTGTGTGATGTCCTTAGGTTAGTTAGGTTTAAGTAGTTCTAAGTTGTAGGGGACTGATGACCTCAGATGGTTGAGTCCCATAGCGCTCAGAGCCATCTGAACCATTTGAACTCGCTTCTGTTGAAGTTTGTTGTTTTTGGAGAATGCTACTTTCACTTTATGTGACCTAAGTAGGTTTGCCATTTTTTGAGAAATGTTATCTACCTAAGGTATACTAGCCATACATTTGATTGCATTATTGGTTCCTTTTTTGTTTTTGTCTTTGCATACTGTCTATCAATGAGCTGCGGAAATCATTCATCATTGCTATTTGCTAAATGATGTCTAATTCTTTCTGCCTGTTCTTTTTGTGTGCTAGGATTTTGTGTGCTCTTTCTATCTTTTGTAATCACAATTGTGTGGCTTTTCTTGGACTTCATGGTTAGTGCCTGATTTTCTCTAAGTTAGTGGCAACAAAGAATGTAATAGACATTGGGGGGCATTTTTAAGGTGGGGCACTGAAACCTATGGGACTACCCCTTTTTTAGACTAAGATCAGTGTCCAATCATCTAACATTGATTGAATTTGAGCTTAATGAGAAGCTCAGACAGGCAAGTATCAGAGATGTTAAAATATAACAAAATTCTCATAACAGCACAGTGAAAAATAATGTTAGTATGTCACAAGATTCTCGTAACAGCACAGTGAAAAATGTTAATATATTGCAATAGAATATCAGGGGATATTATCAAATTGCATAGGGTTGCCTCTTCCATTAATGCCCTTCATTTTCTAATGAATAGCTGGATCATACTTTCTCTACAACTCTTAAAAAATGATTATCAAAAATTTTATGTACTTCTAATTTCTTGTTAACAAACTGTTCATTGAAACTGATAGAAATACAGTCTTCCTGTGCTCTCAGTTGACCTGTTTTCCTTTTAACAGTATTCCAAATTGTTTTAGTTTTATCATCCAATGTACTAATCTCAGACATAATGCTCAGACTTCTGGATTTTTCTTAATACTGAGCAGTACTTTTTATAATGTTTCACTGTTTCTGGATCATTACTCCTCCTAGCTGTAAGTTACATTTCCCTTTTCTGTTTACAAGATATTTTTATCCCTTTAGTAAGTCATGGCTTTTTAGATAGTGTCTTACAATTATATTTCACTGTTTTCTTAGGGAAGCTGTTTTCAAATATGCTGTCAAAGGATATCATAAGATAGGTTAAATTTTAAATTAGCATCAGGTTTCCTGTATACCTCATCCCAGTTAACTGTTGCAAGCTTTCCCAAAAAATTTCAATTGTGAAATCGTTAACTAAATGCACCGTTATGGAGGACTGTTTTGCATTACTGTATGGAGCTATGTCATATACTGCAACTAGCTGTGCATCATGATTGAACAGACTATTTTTAACAGGAAAATCTTTTATTTTATTAAATTTATCTTGGTCTATAAAAACATTACCTTTCAGTGTACTGTTTTCTCATACTACCTGACTAGCAAAAATCAATAACTGACATCTCATCGAAAGAATCAAGTAATACCTCAAGGTCAAGCTTTGTATCTGGCACTTCCAGATAATCTACATTGAAATCCCCACAAACAATCATTTGCTACCCTGTCTCTGACGGACAGCACCACAAAGAATTCACATTTTTCAAAAATAAATGAAAATTTTCAAATGGGGACCTATAAATGGCAACAATTATAAAAATACCATTATTTGGTTTAAGCTCACATGCACATGCTTCTACATGTTTCTCTACACAACATTTTTAGCTTCCAAATTTTCTACACTATGGGAGATTTAAACATATATGGCAGTTCCTCCTCTTTCCATAGTGTCTATTTACATGTGCTGAAAGTTTATATCCACCTATATTTACCATTTCTGTACCTGTGTCTATGATATTCATACAAGCATAATACATCTATTCCACCCTCAGTTTCCAAGTCTTCAGAACAAACAAGAAGCTCACTACTTTGTTTTTTTTTTAATCCCCTGATATTCTGACGCAATATACTAACATTTTTCGCTGTGCTATTATGAGAATTTTGTGATATTTTAACATCTTTGGTACTTGCCTGTCTGAGCTTCTCATTAGGCTTAAATTCAATCTATGCTGGATGATAGGACACTGATCTTAGTCTAAAAATGGAGTAGTCCTGTAGGTTTCAGTGTCCCCCTAAAAAATGCCCCCAATGTCTGTTACATTCTTTGTTGCCACCATCTTAGAGAAAATCAGGCACTAGCCTTAAAGTCCAAGAAAAACCATACAACTGTCATTATGAAAGACAGAAAGAGCAAACAAAATCCCAGTGAACATAGAGGACAGGGAGAAAGAATTAGACATCAGTAAGAAAATTGCAATGATGAATGATTTCCCCAGCTCATTGATAGACAGTATGCAAAAACAAATAACAAATAAAGAAGGAACCAATAATACAATCAAATGTATGGCTAGTATATCTTAGGTAAATAACATTTCTCAAAAATGGCAAACCTACTTAGGTCACATAAAGTGAAAGTAGTTTCCTCCAGAAACAACAAACCTCAACAGAAACCACGCCACACCTTATTCAATAAAAAACAAATTCTCAGACTCAGGAATATACAAAATACATGTAAAACTTGTTCAAGCTACTACATAGGACAAGCTGACAGGAATTTTCAAATTATATACACTGATCACATCAACTGTTACACATATAACTAGTTTACAAAATCAGCAATAGAAACACACATAAAAAACACTGGACACCCATTCGAAAAAATACAAGAAGATTGTAAGGTACTCCACCACTTCCAAAAATGTTATACAATGATTTAATGGGGGAGCTCGAAAATTTTGGGCACCAGAAAAAGCAAGCAGAAAAAGAAATTCTGTGACAAGCTAGACAGTGAATCAGTTAATTTGATCAGCCCACAATGCCGTATGCTCATTTTCATTTCATCAAATGTTTCTCCTGCATCTGGTAAGTGTGACAATTTTCATAAATATGTATATTTACTCATTAGAAAAAAAGTTGTAATCGATAATTTAGTAGTAAATAGACGTAAAAATTGTATATAAATATATTATATATGTGTGTGTGTGTGGTAACATCTTTGCAACATGTTTTGTAAACAAACAGTGTAAGTGATGATCTGCAAGTGTGTGTTGTCCTATACAATGGAGGAGGCACAATACCTGTGAGTAAACAACTATAAAGACCATTTTTAACAACATTGAAAACTGTCAAAAATTCATTTTGTCCGATTTTCCAATGGCCGTCTAATTTCTAATAGACACAAGAGAGGCAGAAAATCACACATGCAAACACCACTAAACACATTCATGTGCACAAATGCACTTGAAAATGAGACTGAATTCTCGAGACGCGTTGTGCTAGCAAGCGAAAAATAAGTAACTGGTGCAGTTTTCGATATTTAAATAATGAGTGGCGGTGTTTCAGGTTTTCCCTAAGCATTAATACAATAAACGAAATTAAATTTCTTGTTTGCAGCTCCACTAAGACAAGCCAGGCACATGGTTGAAGTGAGTATTATATACAGTTTTAGAAGACTGAAAATATTTTCATAATGAAAGATACAGGTGAACAAATCTTTGACACCAGTAGTAACATGCAACAGTTCAAAATATTATAGCATTTATAGGTTACAATGCGATTTTGATTCACTATTTTAATTACAGTCAGGTTAATATTTTTGTCTGTAACAGTGTTTGGATGGTTCCTGCCGACATTACTTCAGAAGAATAGATGGTAAGAACCAACAATGAAATCCAAAAAGCGACAAAATATTTTTAGGTGTACAAAATCAAAACCGTCTCGGCACATGCGGACTGAACACAAGAAATTTTGAAAATAGTTAACTACTAAATGCTGGGTGGTTTCAACGATTATGCATGCCACTCAAATAAAAATGTCATCGCCCTGGAGACGCAATTTGTAGCAACTGGAAAGTCTTGTCAGACGTCATTAATACAAGTCTAAAGCCTACTGCGGAACGAACACTTCCCGAACGTCAGTGTGGCTTGCTACCAAACTACCAAGTCGAGTCACTGTCGAGGGTCTTTCTGTAATTACGAAACTACAGGAGAATGTAGTAACTAATTCAAGTGAGTCCACTTTCTTGCAAGAGCAATTCTCTTTGGTTTTGTTTAATCCCCAAACATGTTTCACCACAGTTGTGGCAGGTTCAGTGAGTTTTTTCTTTTACTGCTACTGAAATGCATAAATGCAAATTATTTGAAGGTAAGGAATATGTTGACATCAAATTGTGTTTTAGTTTAAGTAAAAAAAACTACATGAAACCTAACTTTCCCAGAAACGACAAAAGCTGATGACAATATATTCCTAAGCTGCATAAAATTTTTAAGTATGTATTTACTAAACAAGAAAAGGCGGTCGCTCTTTAATTTATTATTATTTTCTGCAAGCACGATAAATACAGGAGACAAGCCAAAGACTGCCCTGGTTATTGTTCGAGAGCAAGCAGAATGTCTTAGAGGCTCGCTAATTTGATGTATACGTTTTGTGAGGGCACATCTGTCTGCTCACGTCACAGCAGACAGCCTCAAAGATCAGTATCCTGTGACAACTGGCTGTAGAGTCCCAACTGCCTTGTATGAGAACGTGACATGCATGGCGCAGCCAGCACGCCGACGGCAGTGTGCGCTTAGATCTGATAATTTCTCCTTAGCGGAGTGAGACGGAGAAAGATTCCTAGGATATTTGGTAGTAACATTGGACTAGATACGAGAGGTTTGTAGCAAGTGAATAATGGTGCTAACACTTCCACATACGATTTAAAAACACTTTGTCTTACAGTCACTTTTCATCCACTAATGGTTACACTCTATCACTCTAGCAGCCTCCAGTTCCTGAGTACAGCTCGCGCAGGATACGGAGGCCGATGCGCAGTGACCAGTTTTCGTCCAAAGCGCTGGGCGAGTTCATTCGTTTGTTCGGAAGGGCAGGCCGACAAACGCTTTCCACCTTTCGGCCGGTCAGCGATGATGTAATCGAGGCACGCACCCTGAAATCATTCTCCAGCGATTTTACGGGAAGTATTCGGTAAAAAAATTCATTTTTGGGTTACTTATAGATTTATACATCAGGTTCATGGTGATGCGCCCATCATTTCGTCAATGGTCGTAGTTACTGTGATATTTACGCGAAAAGTAAGACACTGCGAAATTCGGAAGTGTGCAACGAAAAACAGAGGTTGCTATGGCTTTGCGTTTGGTGCATACTACATAATATGTTGTTGCGTATGAAATTTAGCAAAGATATTGAATTTTTGTTTGGACTTGAATAGAGATATCTATCTGTCACTAACCTTGTGAAAATTGATCTCTTGTAGCACACTCATTTGCGATCACGCACCACTCTGTCTTGAGTGAAATACCCACAACATTCCTCATTTTCATAAACAGTTTCAGGTATCAAAATGAGAATTTGGGAAACGATAGCATACAAAGAGGAAAGAATTTTATCATATCGCTATTATGTAACATCATTATCTACTGTGTTATTCCAATAACTACAGACTTTTTCGGTTGAGGAATGTAATTATTAAAGGCCATCGATAGCTGGTGAAACGAGAAGTGCTATGGTTTTTGGAACAACATATGTGAAGACATTTCACAATTTTGCTTCTTCATAAGCTGCTGACCTTACTTTTCCTCTGTTCCTCACTTAATAAACTACTGTTTCAGAATTCTCTCGCACTTGTGTCTGCACTGGAAATTGGTGAGGTGAGACGGTGTGAACTCCACTGTGTTTTGGCAGAAATGTGTAGGTTTTACTCAAAATTCGCCACTCGTGACGCTTCTCTGAAAGTTACAGTTGGTTAAGCAGCCAGGGACCGCATTTTCAGTCGAATTCCTTTTAGATACTAACGAAAGTAGAGGTGGCACTAAATCTTTTCGAATGGTCACCATCCAAGTGTGGGCGTGGAAGGGCCTCACCTAATATTTTCAAAAAACTAGAGAGTAGATTTCAGTTTAGAACGGCACTTCCCCTCCAGCGCACAGCATTTCCCCTAAGGCGCTCTGAGCTACCCCCCCACCACTGCCCCATCCTTCCCCAGTCGACTGCGCATCTAGCTGCCGCGGCATTTTGCGCGCACTATACTAATGTCAAAGACGATTGCTTTGCTAGCGACTCGTTTCGAAGATGTCACCAAATACTCGAATGAAGATAGGAGACGAGACCAAGACAGCTCATTCCTTCCTATACACAGTAAACTATCAGTTATTCTTCCTTGTAGCTCCCTAAACCAGACACTTGGAGAAAAGTGTCGGACGACACTTTTTTGTCTGTACATTCTGCCACACAGAGATAGTAATACTTCTTGCTTCTTCTACAGACGAACTCTACAGAGCTTGTTCTCCGCTAACAGGCAGAAAACTCAGCGTAACAACTGTAACTGTACACTTATTGGAACAATCAGTGCCTCCCATCAATGTGTACAGCCTTCGCGTAGCTTATTGCGTCATCATCGAACTGTTGTCTTACATCGACAGTTCCCAATGACTCAGCTGCTCCCTTGTGATGCCTATGGCTATGTCTGCGACTCCCTCTCCAAGTCTCTCACTGCTTAACTCATCTGCCACTGCCGGAACTACTTCCGGTTGAGGTTTGTACACTGCTTTTTCAAGGTGCTGGAGGAGTTTTCCTGGCAGAAATGCTTTCTTCTGCTTACACTGGAGACCCTTCTAAAGACTGAAATTATTCCAGAAGCTTCTCAAACTCCCTCGAACAGCCTACAATCGCCCCACCTCCGTCAGCACTTCCTTATTTTGCCCCTAATTTGCTTGCCGTTGCTATTTCTGTTGTGTGTAACGTGTTGTCAGCATGGCATTGACCGCGACTGCGGCAGCGGAAAAATGTTCATCAGGTTGTGCTAATCGTTGCGTTCGTTTTCTCCGTTTCCTGCTGGCCACATGCAGCCTCTCTTTCCACCTCCATGCCAGTGATTTACTATGTAATAAAGTTTCCATTCTTTTCATAGCGTCCATGGCCCTTCTTACATCAATAATATTTGACCTCTTATATTAATAAAGCCAGCCGCGGTGGTCTCGCGGTTCTAGGCGCGCAGTCCGGAACCGTGCGACTGCTACGGTCGCAGGTTCGAATCCTGCCTCGGGCATGGATGTGTGTGATGTCCTTAGGTTAGTTAGGTTTAAGTAGTTCTAAGTTCTAGGGGACTGATAACCACAGCAGTTGAGTCCCATAGTGCTCAGAGCCATTTGAACCAATCTTATATTAATAAACCGTTACAGCCATGACACGGTGCGAAGCAGGGTGCTGGCATGACTACCAACACTTTTGGCGATCTCCTTTGCTGCTGTGATGTAGGCTAAGCTAAAGAACAGCAGTGACTTGAATGTTAAATCAGACAAAATGCGGGTTATACATCTGTGGCATAGAACAAACGACAAAATCCATCAACGAATCGTTCTTGAGATCCTAAGTGCTGATGATATCTATTCACAGCAGATATACACTCTAAGACAGAAAAAACGACACACCAGTAAATCTAACTTTCCTGAAAACAATAAAATTTTCTGGCCGCTGATGCTCAGTCAGTCACAATATTCTTCGACCTTGGGTGGAGTAGGGACTTTCAAGAACACAGGGCATGACAGTTTGTTCTCAGCGAACGCTATTACGATGTAGGACAGTAACTTGCCAGGATGCGAACAGCTGTGACGAGACATGTGTACAGTACTAAAGCTTTGCTGGCAGCGGCCTCAGCCCAGTAGTGACCGCTTGCAAACCTCAGAGTCTGAGACGAACACGAACATTTCACGTGCTCATCACGTGTCAGCAGGTCTCTCAACTCAATGTTGTCCATTAGCAGTTTGTGAGCCAGTCTTTGTATTTACTCTTTACGCATTCACGTCGACCGTAGACTGTAGTACCCAGTAATTCACTACCATATTTGTTTCCGTCAAAGAGATCCACGACCGCGGGCCACTGTGGCCGAGCGGTTCTAGGCGCTTCAGTCCGGAACCGCGAGGCTGCTACTGTCGCAGGTTCGAATCCTGCCTCGTGCATGGATATGTGTGATGTCCTTAGGTTGGTTAGGTTTAAGTAGTTCTAAGTCTAGGAGACTGATGACCTCAGATGTTAAGTCCTATAGTGCTCAGCGCCATTTGAACCATTTTCAATAAAATTTGATGCTAACATAACCCTAACGCGCATAAAAGTCGTATGTACATACTTCATCAACAATAAAAGAAAAGCAGACGCTCTTTAATTCATTATTATACTGAAAGAGAAAAAGGGAAAATGGAAAAAACGACGGGACACGAAATAATTATCGGAATGGGGTGGAAATTGATAGATGTGATGTAGACGCACAGAAAAATAAATGATTACAGTTTCAGACAAAATGTTTCAAATGGCTCTGAGCCGTATGGGACTTAACATCTAAGGTCATCAGTCCCCTAGAACTTAGAACTACTTAAACCTAACTAGCCTAAGGACATCACACACATCCGTGCCCAAGGCAGGATTCGAACCTGCGACCGTAGTGGTCGCTCGGCTCCAGACTGTAGCGCCTAGAACCGCTCGGCCACTCCGGCCGGCAATTTCAGACAAATTGGATGATTTATTCGATAGAAATAGCTTCACAAAGGGCGCTTGTCAATAATCCACTGTTTCACCTCTGGCCCTCATGCAAGCAGTTCTTCCACTTGGCATTCATTGACAAAATTATTTTTTATTTTGTTTATTTATGTACAATATGCCTCATTACAATATTTGTAATACTACATGAATGAATTGTGTGTGTATGTGTTTTATGATGACGATCGTGACGATCACGACGGTGGTGATGATGATGATGATGATGATGATGATGATGATGAAGGTAGACTATCAAACCCAATGCCAACACGCAGCCTACCCCTCGGAAATAGCTCCATGGGGGTGGGGGGTGGGGGGGGGGGGCTCCAAGCTTAACGTCCTCATCGGACGGATGGTTCACCATCAACAGTGAGCTACCACCTCTCCTCCCTTGTTGACGAAATAATGGCGTGAAAATTTTTTAGATCCCCTCGAGTTGTTGGATGTCGTGAGAGATGTTGTACCAAATTCTGTTCCACTGGCGTGTTAGATCGTCAAAATCCCAACGTTGTTGGAGGGCCCTGCCCATGATATTCCAAACATTGCACTGAGAAAGGACGACATGTCGGCCAAGGTAGCATTTGGGAAGCACGAAGACAAGCAACAGAAACTCTCGCTGTATGTGGGCGGTCATTATCTTGCTGAAATGTGAGCCGAGAACGCCTTACTAGGAAGGGCAACAAAATGGGATATAAAACACCGTCAGCGTACAACTGTGCTGTAGGAGTGTCTCGGATGATAGCCAGAGGGCGTACTGCTATAAAAAGAGACAGCACCCTAGAGGGCGTACTGCTACGGAAAGAAATACAACCCTAGACTACCACTCCTGGTTGTCAGGCCATATGACGGGCGACAGTCGGGATGCTATCTCACCGCTGGCTGGGGGATCACTGCTCATCAGGCTCATTTCGAAGCGGGACTCACCACGGAAGACACTTCTGCTCCAGTCAACGAAGTTCCAGGCCAAAGACCTGTCTGGAGATGCCCTGGACAGAGGTGAGATGTCAACGTACCTGTCGTCCGCCATACGACCAACAGTGATGGTCTGGGGTGCCATGTCGTGTTACTGCAGGACCTGTTCATGTATCATCCGCTGCATCCTTACAGGGCAGCGGTACGTCGACGATATTCTACGCCCCGTTTTATTGCTCTTCACGGCAAGTCATCTGGTCTTACATTTCAGTAAGATAATGCACGCCCGCGCACGGCGAGAGTTTCTACTGCTTGTCTTCGTGCCTGCCAAACCCTACCTTGGCCAGCAAAGACGCCGGATCTCTCCCCAATTGAGAACGTTTGGGGCATTATGGGCAGGGCCCTACAAGCAGCTCGGGATTTTGGCGATCTACTTACAATTTTCCACGTCCTGTCTCTGTTCGGCGAACAGGTGTCGTTTAGAAACCAATAAAGCCATTAGAATGAGATTTTCACTCTGCAGCGGAGTGTGCGCTGATATGAAACTTCCTGGCAGATTAAGACTGTCTCGCCGAACCGAGACTCGAACTCGGGACCTTTGCCTTTCGCGGGCTAGTGCTCTACCATCTGAGCTATCCAAGCACGACTCACGTCCCGTATTCACAGCTTTACTTCTGCCAGTACCTCGTCTCCTACCTTCCAAACTTTACAGAAGCTCTCCTGCTTGCTTCTGTAAAGTTTGGAAGGTATGAGACGAGATACTGGCAGAAGTGAAGCTGTGAGGACGGGACGTGAGTGGTGTTTGGATAGCTCAGTTGGTAGAGCACTAGCCCGAAGGCAAAGCTCTCGAGTTCGAGTCTCGATCGGGTACACAGTTTTAATCTGCCAGGAAGTTTCAATAAAGCCATTAACTGTTTACGACCTGAACTATTTTTCTCCAACAACGATTTTAGAACAAAAATAGCTTCTACTATTGGCTGGTATTTCCAGAATTTCATCTGATTTCAGTTAGCTATCTTATGGGCATTGAACTGTAAGGCGCAGAGAAATAAGAGAGTTGGGAGCCTGGTCATTGGACGACTGAATGAAGCAGTAAATAGATGACACACAGCTCTTTCAGCCGTTAATATCAGGTTTTCCAACACATGCCGGTCCCTCAACTAAGGACTAAATCTCAGTAGCGGTGAAAATCGTCCCCAGGTTCTCCGTGTGGCCGGCAGAAGAGGAATTCGTGAGCAAAACCGCCTCTGAGTTCCTATTTGCAGGAAACAATATGCCAGCATGGCAAACGAGAAAGTTGCGGCATTACCTCGAAACAATGTCATAAATACAACGCAGGTGGAAGAAGCGTTTTGTGGGAATCGCTTTGTGCGGACCGTAGAGTGTTGACAAGTGCGTTTTACGACGCAGCCGGTAGACACTAACGTGTTTACGGGACTGTAAAGCGCGATTTACATGCGTGCAGTTAATTGGAGAAGTCGTCGCTTGTATTGAATCCCGCCAAGCGGTCACAGCTTTCAGATGTGCTTTCGGATAAAAAGCAGGGCGCACGGCGAGTTTGGCACGGGGACAGGGATTGGCGTTGGCTCAGTCTACCCCTCCCCCCACCCTCTCCCACCTTCTTTCCTCTGTATTCCTCTTTAATGGCGGTCTCTCGCATCTGACCGTGTGAAGCTCACCAGGTCGCTGGCCGCCAAGATGCCATCACACTATAATTACGCTGAGAACACTTACGGTACAGTACACGGTATTTCAAAGCGACTCCTCCGATTGCAGAAAACTATGTCTTCTACAGGGTGGGGCAAAGTAACTTCCCGATTTCAAAACGCAATAAAAACCAATTTTATGAATCGGCTTTTTTTTATTGTTTTATATATATATATATATATATATATATATATATATATATATATATATATATATATATAGGAAGTTTTGTGTTACACAGTTTTGAAAATCGTTATCGGGTAAGTGGCGCTCCCCGTTGCCCGGGTGCGGCTAAACAACTTCCTTGTGTGGCAGGCGCGTCATTCCAGGCCGTAGCGGTAGTAGTGGGACAGGAGTGGTCTTATTCGACAGGCGTAGTTCTGAAGTGCTGTTCTCTTCCAGGTCAGTCACGATCACGGTTTGGAAAAGCGACGAGCTTGCACTTGCCGCCGAGGCTTACTTTTCGAACGGGTGCTGTGTGTTCGATAACCAGCGCGCCTTTCGAAATCGCTTCATTGTTGCCCTGTTGACCTGTGTTCGGGCCGGAAATCATTTGTTGTTACATGGGTCACTGCTAATCTCCACGGCTTTCTGCACGCAGACACGCGTCTGCCCTTGGACTTCGCGATAGTTCAGCGAGTCGAATTCTTCACGATGACCTTCATTACCAACCGTACAAAGTCTGTGGTTGCGTAGAAGCTCCCAAAACACGACTTCAGTTCTCGGAGGGACGCATGTCAGACACTTCTCTATAACGATCCTGAGGATGCAATTGCTTTTTATTTTTTAGCGGAGAAGTCCATTTTCACTTAACTGGATGCGTCAACAAACATAACAAGCACTATTGGCCGACACCAATCCCCCATAATTACATAAAAGGCCTCTGCAGTTATCTAAAGCCAAAAAATATTCATAAATTATGCGTACAATACATTTTAACTCAGTTTCAAAAGTATAACATCGCTCAAATAATAACTGTTATTGGTGATTCACTGTTAAAACCTTTCGCAGATGTTATCGAAGGAGGGACAGAGATGATTCGCTTGCTGCAAGGGTTCAGTGTTTCCATGACAACTTCTGTTGCCTTGCTACAGAAACAGGTGTGTAAAGCATCGTGTTACAGTATGCTGCGTCCGCTGATATCACGTCACAAAATTCCACGTGAGTGAGGAAACACGCATGCACGCGCACACACACACACACACACACACACACACACACACACACACACACACACACACACACTCTCCTCACGTTCTTTCGATATGGAATGTGTCGCACTTAGTGTACTCTCTCTTTGGAAAAATACAGTTCCCACACTAATTCGGCTCTAGCATATAAACAAGACACGCGACAAAAGCTTATGGAGTGCGATATCGGAAGTTTCGTATCTTTACTCTCGCACACGGATTAAAATTCTCACAATAACTGAACAGCAATACGACTGTGAGAAGGACAGGATTGAGATTCCTGAGAAAGGGTCGGTGGGGCTTCCCAGTCTCTTCCTCTTAGATCCCGGCCATGAAATTTCGGAAGTCGGAATCCTGCCCTCAGACATATCCGAAATTCGCAAGAACGTCGGGCTGCTTACTTCCGAAAGTCTTTCGATATTATACGCCCTAGTTGTCTGGTCATATCCACAAACTCTACCGCTCTGGCGTTAATCATGGGGTTTCCCTATTTATTATTATATGAATGTGTGGAATCTTATAATCTTACAGTCTCTCAAGTTCAAAGCCCACAGGAGGATCTCTTTCTCACTAGTAACGAGATCGCCGGCCGGTGTGGTCGAGCGGTTCTAGGCGCTACAGTCTGGAACCCCACGACCGCTGGTTCGAATCCTGCCTCGGGAATGGATGTGTGTGATGTCCTTAGGTTAGTTAGCTTTAAGTAGTTCTAAGTTCTAGGGGACTGATGACCTTAGATGTTAAGTCGCATAGTGATCAGAGCGACTGCTTTCACATGTCATCATATTTTGGGGCAATTCGTCATTAAGAGAGAAAGTATTCATTACACAAAAGCGTGTAATCAGAATTATAGCTGGAGCCCACCCAAGATCACCTTGCAGACATGTATTTAAGGAACTCGGGATATTCACAGTACCTTCGCAATACATATATTCACTTACGAAATTTGTCATTAATAACCCATCCCAATTCAAAAACAACAGCGAAGTGCAAAGCTACAACTCTAGAAGAAAGGATCATGTTCACTATTCCTGATTAAATCTCACTTTGTCACTTAAAGGGGTGAATTATGCTGCTACAAAAATTTTTGGTCATTTGCCAAATAGTATTAAAAGTGTGACAGATAGCCCACCAACATTTAAAAGCAAATTAAAAGAATTTCTGAATGATAACTCCTTCTACTCAATAGATGAATTCTTAGATATGAAGTAGTAACTGTAAAAAAGAAGTTAATTATTTTGTGTAAAGGAAACTTATGTTAAAGTGAATCGTTCCACATCATTACGAAATGTCATATTGATGATCTGTGGAACAAGGATGTATGTATGTATGTACGTACATTATATGAAAGTATTTCTGGGTTCCTAAAAAAGAAAAAATTAAAGTAATTCTTTAACTATGAAGGTATGTCTTGTAGAACTGTCTTGGGCAAGTTGAATTGAATGCATGCACAAGGAACAAGGAGGTCACGTATTCCTGTGACGCCTTCATCTCATACCACGATGTACAACAACTGAGATTTTATGTGGTGCACTATCTCCCATAATGTCAGTACAAAAGTTCACAGTTTGCATAATGCTGCTTCATGTTTTTTTCTTTTTTTTTTAAGTAGTGGTCATAATGTTATTTCGATTTACTATATAATAAGGTCTGTAAGAATGAAAGATTTTTCTGAATGTTCTGAAGAAAACGGTTCCTGGAGATTTACTATGACCATGAATTTGTAATTAGAAAATGTTTAAAGAATAACTGCATGAAGTAAAATAATGTATAAACCCCAAGAACCCATTTTACTTCCGGAAACTTCAAAACAAACCACTACATGAGAAGTTTCCCAGTCCTGTTAAAACTCTGATAATAAAATCCTTTGATAGTGGAAAACAGTAGAACACTCTGAAGCTAATTTGATAAATAATGACAAAGTATACTGTAATTTTGCGTACCAGTAACAGCTAAACCCAGATAAATTTACATCTAAACATGAATGAATGGAAATATGACATTGAGTGGCATGTAAATCAAGATCGCGTGCTTTGACAGCTGTCAGATTCGAAGTTCCCTATAATACGCTAACTTGACCTAATGGCGAATAAGCCACTTCTTTGTAATTGGTCGGTGTAAATAAATTCAATGGCGAAAGCCTCAACTTACACATCTGGCCACGTTTCACAGTGCAACACACAAATTATCCTGCCTTAACAACAGCACATACACATCGAAGCACACCCTTCCAAAAGACACACACTATGCGTGCAACGACTAGTACAAAAACGCTGAAAAGCAAAAACAAACAAATGATGGCAATAACTACTGTTAGTGGTGGGGTCAACAATCAGTGAAGGTGAACAGTCTTTACAATACACTACTTTTATTTACAGAGAGAAACATTAGGAGATAGTATATTACGAGGCAGAAAGAAATTAAATTGGTTACAATTGTGTTTCTTTTCCTTACATCCTGTCTCGGCTGGCGGTGGTAGTAAGTTGCGTAGCATCCATTTGTCGTACGCTGGAACGAAGTATCTGTCTATGCAGCACCTGAAAGTCGTGTTAGTTCAACTGCAACTTTCACACACGATAGTTTGGCACAGTCTACATGACGAGTTTAAATTAACATTCCGTTTGCTATGCTTTGCCAACTGCGAAGCTAGACAGTCCATCTACTGTTAATATTCATGGTTCACGATAACCCTGTTCCCACGAAAACACTCACTCACGTAGCAACGCAGTTCACAGTTTCCACATTGGCAGTTCGTGTTTTAGCACACATCATATTTCGTTGTCAAGAAAAATAAGCAATGTTAAATTCACTGTTTGTGTAACGCACTTCAATTCTAAACCGACGACAACACTGTCTGTTCAGGAGTGCATTGTCATTGCCACAAGCGTCATTCTGCAAAAATAATAGCGCTCGCATAATACAATGTCCGTTTAGAATGTCCACCATAAAATCAAATTTCAAACCGGATCTAAGACACAGATGTCTGGTATTAATATTGCGTTAAACACACACCATTACTACACACAATACTTCTTTTCGTGCCGCCACGCTCATGCGCCATCCGCGACTGTTTGCATCACTTTTCGACCTGACAACTATCGATCTCTCTCTCGCTCCACAGTTCTTACACCACTTCTGCCTATTGCATTCTGTTTGACACAATAAATTTAATAAAACTAATTGAAAGATTACCAGAAAAATTAAGTATTTACGTAAGGAACTCGTTTATAAAACAGCAAGTAGACAGTCACACATCATGTTCTACACTTTATAACCAAATGAAAAATATTCTATGTCATCAGAAATAGATGCATGAAGTACAAGGTAGTACAAGAAAGGAAAAAAAATATTATATCTCTTTATTTAGTCATTGTGAATGACGAACTGTAATTGTGACTGTGATTTAAATTGGCGATTTATCTGGTAATAAATATGCAACCAGTTACTTTTTGGTTTTTTGATACGATTTATTCAACCATGAACATGTTTTCGAGTCATTACAGGCTCATCATTAGATGGGGGTGTTACAAGAACATTATGTTGTGGACCAAGTGTAGCTAGATGCAGTGATGATGTTACTGGCGGGAACGACGGAAATTTAGTAATCAGTGACGAAACGTCTACGAAACCGGAAGATTTTTATGTTTCAGCTATTGACAGTGCACTGCCTTGTACCCACATCAGATCTCTTCCTATAATGTACATTATTAAGCTGTGTACATTATTAAGCTGTGTGTATTATAGAAACAGATCTGGATACGACAAGTCAGTGCACTGTAAGTACCTAAAACATAAACTTTCGGTTTGGTAAACGTATCGTCACTCATTACTAAATTTCCGCGATTTCTACCATCATCGTCAGCACGGTATCTAGAGACACTTGGCCCACAACATAATGTTCTTCTAACATCTCCATCTGATGGATGGCTAGAAAACATGTTCATCGTTGAATAAGTCGTATAAAAAAAAACTAAGAAATCGACTGGTTGCATATTTATTACCAGATAAATCGCTAATGAAAGATTTTTGTTAAAACTAGCCCTGCCAAAATTGCGGAGGCATGTGTATAAGATAATCTGCCTCTACCATGAAACGAGCAAACAACTGTTTCGTTTGTTGCAGAGTTCTGCACGACAACCATTGTTGATTCAGGCTAAGACTGTCAATTTGAGATTTGACATAATTGAGGACATGTAAAGATTTATAACAGCAATTGTACTCAGTAGCATCCGTTAACGTAGTGTAATATTTTTTGTACTCTATTGCACCGATGTAGCTTGGTTTAACTTGTTTTCTCTACTTGACTAAAAGTCACATGGTTCCGGGTGGCTGAGTATAAGTTGTCGCACTAATGGAAAACATTACATATAAGAATCCATGCATGGACTTCAATGTATGTGCGAGTACAGAAACGTGTGTATGAATGAGTGATTTTTCTAATTGTAACATAATTATGAGATTCAATTGCTATGCAAAATTCGATGTAGTCGCTATAGTATCACGCGTTTTTAAATTACTCATGTGCATGTCATCCTAGATTTTCTGTCAGTTAAACCTGACCGAAAGCAGTTTAAGACTATACAGTGTCGCGGCTACAGCGAACTAGTTGGACTCCGCACCCCTAAATTACACCATTACAATCCCGCGTCCGCCTATCCTGATTTAGATTTTCCGTGATTTCCCTAAATCGCTCCAGGCAAATGCCGGGATGGTTCCTCTGAAAGGGCACGGCCGACTTCCTTCCCCATGCTTCCCTAATCCGATGAGAGCGATGACCTCGCTGTCTGGTCTCCTCCCCCAAAACAACCCCAACCCCCAAATTAGACAGCGAAGAAATGATGATAATCGCGACAGTTCATGGTAGGACGATTTGTTTGGCTGTGCTTCTCAAAGACTAACAGCGGTTATGGTTACAGCCCTCTTTTGGAATGTGCATTCCATATTGGAAGAGTTATCGAATTGCTTCTCTTCAGTTAGCAGTACTGGGAGAGAGGTTCTAAGAACATATACGACTAAGGTTCAATGTGTCGACACCGAGGTCATTAGAGAGGAAAAAAATCCAGTATTGGTCAAGAACAGGGAACAAAATTGACCGTAGTCTCTTCAAATGAACCATCGTGGCGCTCTAAAGTATAAAAAAAACCACGGAAAGTCTAAATACTGATAGCTGAACGGGGATGTAAATCCCGCTCCTCTCGAATGTAAATCCAATGATTCGAATAACGTGCCACCTCGGCTCATTCAGTATTGCATTCCAAGCTGTCACAAACACATTATGCCTACAATGTATCAAGGTTATCTGACCTATCTACTCGTTATGGCCACTTTATATGAGATGTAGAGTGTTTTTTTCGTGTAAATCTTAAAACACATCCAACTTAAAACACTGATCAACCAGAACATTATGACCACCACCCTACTATTGATATAAACCCATACAGACCATAGCATTGTTACCCGGTGAGGAATAACTGCTAGTCAGACACACGCACGTTGCGTGTAGTATCAGTTCGCGTGCTGTCCGGATGTAGAACTGGGAAGGCGCGCTATCCGAGTTTGACCGAGGGCGGATTCTGATGGCCCGAAGGCTCGACACGCGCACTCGTTTCGGATGTTCGAGAAATGATGTGGTGAGTGTCTTCGACATGTGGCAAAACCAAGGTGAAACAACGTCCAGACGTCGTGGGGTTGGACGGCCGCCCCTCACTGCAGACGTCGGACGTCGTAGGCTGGACAGACTGGTAAGACAGGACAGGCGGCGAACTGTGGCGGAACTAACGTCAGACTTTAATGCTCCCTGAACACACAGTGTGTCTGAACACGCAGAGCACAGAACACTCCTAACGATGGGCCTCCGCAGAGACAAATCCCGAATGTGCCAATGTTAACACCACGACATAGGCAACTACGACTGAAATGGGCACGTGACCATCGGCACTGGACGTTGGTGCAGTAGTATAGCGTTGCGTAGTCTGACGAATGCCGATACCTTCTTCATCATGCCGATGGAATGGCTCGAATCCGTCGCCTTTCAGAGGAACAGCTCCTTGACACCTGTACTGCGGGACGGAGACAAGCTGGGGGCGGTTCCATTCTGCTCTGTGGACCATTGACGTGGGCATCCGTGGGTTCAGTGAACCTCGTTCAACGCACCATGACGGCCAAGGAGTGGCGTAAACTGGTTGCAGACCACGTACACTCCTTCATAACGATCATGTGTCCCGATGGAAGTGGCATTTTTCAACAAGATAATGCTCCATAACACAAGGACAGGATTGTGATGGAATGGTTCGAGGAAGGCAGTGTCGAGTTCCAGTTGATGTGCTGGCCCCCCAAATCGCCACATCTGAACCCGATCGAACACATCTGGGCTGTGATTGAACGTGGCTTCAGAGCTTGTCCCTCCCCTACCCGGAATCTGCGGGAATTAGGTGACCTGTGTGTGCAGATGTGGTGCCAACTCCCTCCAGTGACTAACCAAGTCCTCGCTGCTTCCATGGCACGAAGTGTCGCCGCTGTTATCCGTGCCAAAGGTGGACATACCGGCTATTAGGTAGGCGGTCATAATGTTCTGCCCGATCAGTGTAAAAAAAATCAACTTACAGGCAAAAAGAGAAATATGATTATACAGAGCAGTGTTTAAAATTATTTGGGTGGATCGGATAACTAACGAAGATTTACTGAATAAAACCGGAGAGAAGAGCAGTTTACGGCACACACTGGCTGAATGAAGAGATTGGTTGGTGGGACATATTCCGAGGGGAGACTGAATAGTCAGTTTTGAAATGGAGGGAAGTAGGAATTCTAGAGGCTGACCAAGACATTACCATAGTAGACAGGAGCTCAAGTGCATGCACGTTTCAGTAGTCATGCAGAGTTGGAGAGGCTTGCAAAGAATGGACTAGCTTGGAGAACTGCATGGAACCAGTTTTCGGACTGAAGACCACAGCAACAACTTCCTTTCCTAAGAGAAAAACATACTGATCGAAATGAAGCATCAGTCCGATATTTATCCAACTCTGTCTAGGCGTTCATCACTTAAAGGATATTAAGTGATTAAACTTTCGCTCACTTCGGAACTGATGCCCATAATCAATATGAAGTGGGACACCCATGGGCATGAGTGCATCCTTCTATTCGTCGCATCAAACAGTGTCCAAAGGGATTTACTTCCATGTTCGAAACACATCCTCTGTCAGTTCATGACGGATATTCGCTGAGGACTGCTACGAAAGTATGTATTTCCCCTTGACATCCCAGGCATGTTCTATGGGTGAAGAATCTGAGGATCAGGCAGACCAATCAAGCGTTCGCATATTCCTCAAAGCCTTCGTGGTGTGAACTAGAGGGAGTCTAGTGTTATCCTGTTGGAAAATGCGATTTACTACCCTGATCCTGAAGGGTATGGTACAAACGTTTAGCATTCTGCCCACATAATGGCGACCATTCAGTTTCCCTTCAACAATTACGAAAGCAGTCCGGTCGTCGCGTCCTGCATCTCCCCACACCATAGTTCCAGGAGTCGGAGCAGTGTGGGTCTCAAGAATCACTGCTTTCTGCGACCTTCTACCAGGTGGTCCACGGGCACATGGGCGACGAACTGAGTGCCACAAGCAGAAGCGAGACCCATCCGTGAACTTCACAGAATGCCACTCAATGTCCCAGTTGATCCTGACCCTACACAAACCAAGTCTCTGTTATCTGTAGTATGATGACGACGGTAAAAGATTCATGGCCACTGAGCCCTCAACTCGTCTCCTAGTAACCTATTCCCTACTGTTTGTGTTGACGAAATCTCTGACAGCATTTCAGCTCTTATCAGTCTGTTCATCCGAGCCAGTCCAACAGCCCTACGATCCGTTTGTGGGGCAGTCCTCCTCGAAGGATCAATGCCTTCTCTTCTTGCCACATTGTTGACGCAAGTCCATCTTGTAGCCTTACGTCCTGCAGTCACGGCACTGCAGCTGTCTGTACGATATGTCGGTTTTATCCCTCCCATATCCCTCTTGCTAATGATGATTGGACGATTCGCAAAACTTGAAAGATGGTGACAAGCTGCACGTGCACATCCCACGGGCGTGTTTTGTTGCAATTTCCATAATGGCTTGTTTTGTACAGAAAGTAATGAGAATAATATTGCGTAAGTATGGTATTTTAGTCAACATATCCCATAGCCATGGAAATACTGGCATCTTAATATATAACTGTTCGGTCAAGGTGTTCATGGTGTCGTACCTTCCATTTCTGTCAGTGCATTAGGAACTTCTTTAACGAAAGAAAGGCTATACTGGCATGGCACCCGGTCGTGAGGATGTTTCCTATGATTGATCATACTAACTTTGGTACACTTTTCTCAAAAACTACTTGTTCCCATCGAACTAAATTTGAAATATGCATAAGTTGTCGTATCTTCTTCAAAGTGTACTACGTATATGACAGCAGCATTGTTATAACAGTATAAATTCATAGAAAAGTATGTGGCCTTAAATACTGGTTTCAAAAAAAGTGATACATAACTATTTGCCACACCTTTTATTTTTTGCCATAATTCTAGTACATTTTAATGAAAGTGTGAGATGTTTCATTGGCGTAGGTGTTTCAGTAACAGAGAAAGTTATCCCTGAAACTGAACAATTCAATCTTTGAGTAGAATGCATTTAACGTTTTTGGTACGACCTGATCCACTCACAGTCAAAGTTAAAACTCGCCAGGTTCATATCTGTCATCATTCCAGGATTCTGTATCTTCCAGCTTACGTTTATAGACCCTCTTTTGATTCTGACCTCTTCTGTCATTTGTAGGGCACTCTTCTCGTCTTCGCACTCCCTGAGTTGGCCAACTGACAGAAGTGCAGTCTTTTATGTTCACTCCAAGTTCTGTGTCTGTGTCACCGAAAACTTTCAGCCTACTGACTGACCAATAATATTAACAGAACACTGCATCCACGAAACCAGCAGTTAGGGCTTTGAGGCCCACAAATACTGTTTTAGCCAAGTTTTAAACTTTCAATGAATTTTGAATTCTCCCATGGATGCATTTACCAGGTAAATTTTTGCTCTCCGTAGATAGGTTCTGTGACATCTGCTACTGATGTTGATAGTGGATGGTGTATCTATATACATGAGGCGCTAGCTCTCCGATATCTACATCGTGACTTGGGATCCTTTGGACAGAGAGACTAACAGGTGTCCTCGTCTGTAGCAGTCACGTAAAAGAAGGTAGCCTACAGAGATTTTTTCATTTCCTCTAAATTATTAGTATTTATCCTCATTATTTTGCCGGCGCCAACTATCTATACAGATAAAATATAACTATAAAGACAGTAAGCTTACTTAATGAGATCAATCAAATCACTATGTTGAATAAAAATCATAAACCTAACGCTAAATTGATGTTCAGCTGTTAATACACTAGGAAAGCAGTGGTCAAAGAATAAATAAAGACACAGAAAGTCTGCTGCAGCTACGATAAACACAACTCAATTGACAACGTGCAGTTGTCTAAAAAATGCTCCCACTTTCTTTTCAACATACACCAAACATACAAAAACCATAAATATTCTGGTTCATGACCGACTTGGGTATAAAACTTAACACGGATTTTGGCTTCCTGGATTCCTTAACCTTTCTCATTACTTGTTTTGCAGAGGAAGTGTTCTCCATGATAAGCATTTAATATGCTTCATCTCAAGCAGACTGAAACAGACATGTGAAGCGAGTGTAGTGATTCGACAACGCTGACGTCAGTATCTGAGTTGAGCGTATACTGCAATAAACTGAAGACAGTAGCAGATGAAATATCGCAGGTCTTCAGTATTTAGCGCACAGTAAATAGAAATGTTTGTGCGCCGCTGTCAATGTCTGTACTTCCTCAAAACAAATGAACGCTGAACAGACGAAGTGAAGGAGAGTACAATTAAATTCCTGTGTGCTGCTTTCAGTTCTCTCCTGGGCCCAATCCTTCTATTCCACCCCCTCACCTCCTTTTTCTCTTCCAGCATTTTCTCCTCGAATCTTTTGTCTGCGGTATGAGCCACTTCATCAGACGATTGTATGGAAACGACGCTGCTCACGTCTGCCGTGTTTTGACAACTGTCGTTAGTAAGAGTACTTCGGAGCCCCGGATGGTAACGTCCCATTGTGTTTCGTGGCGATGGGCGGTGGGCGTTGCCAGCAGTTACCGAAGATGGGAACGGCGCCAGGCAGAGTGGGAGAGGCTGCATGACTGTATGTGGGGGGAGGGTGGGTGGGGGGAGGCTGAGTTTACACCGCGCTGACAATGCCAGTCGACAAATCGAGGGCAGATCCGGCTTGCTCGGGTTCAAGGGCACTCGGCTCGCAGCACATCACACTGTTCCAGCAGTTCTTTATGCACAGCTCGAGATGCAAAACTGTTGTACAAAAGTAGCAAATAACACGATTTCTACACAGGCAGTGCTGTCTTGCAAGTACATTTAGTTTATTCTTCACAACGTGTAACAGTGTGGGTGTGAATACTGTATAACGTGATGCATGGAAAAATTTAAAGGAGACCTGTACGCATCAGCGGATGTCATATGGCGAATGATGATGATGACGACGGTAAGGAAAAAAAAAAAAAAAAAAAAAAAAACTAAACTTCAAGAAATTATTGCATTACGATTTCGTTACTTACATTCATATTAATCTCGTCATGTTCTATTGTTTTAGTTTCCGTGGAAATAAAATACACGCCACTACAAACACTTCTTTAAATGTTCTTAAAAAACTATTATTTAAAGCCTGGTCTTAGGTTTGCACGATGAATATTTCGTTTCCGGAAGGACTAAGTTTATTTTGTGAATACTATTGGGTATTTTTCACCTATTTTACAACAGCAAATATCACATACTAAGAAACAGAATAAATACACAGCAGAGTAAAGACGGGTTTGAGTGCTTTTGCTGAACTACACACACAAAGTTCTTACAATGAAGATACTGATGATGATTCTAAGACAAGTAAAAACTGCAAGATTCAAGAAGTTACTGCACTGGTTGTTTAGTACTTACGTACACAAAAACATTGGCTTATTGCATTTATTTTACTTTGCGTGTGATGTAGCTCCGTTAATATACGATGGTTGGTACTTTAATAGTGGCAACTACTTACTTACAGCACGTAAAAAATAGATACGTGTTTCAAAGTTTTACTGACCTTCAGAGTAGTCACCAGCATTGTGCATAACCCGTTGCCAGCGATGTGGAAGTCGTAGGATACTCTTAGCAGTGCGCTGGCCGCTGACCGTGGGGTTCTAGGCGCTTCAGCCCGGAACCGCGCTGCTGCTACGGTCGCAGGTTCGAATCCTGCCTCGGGCATGGATGTGTGTGATGTCCTTAGGTTACGTAGCTTTAAGTAGTTGTAAGTATAATGGACTGATGACCTCAGATGTTAAGTCCCATAGTGCTTAGAGCCATTTTTTAGGAGTGCCAGTTGCGTCAGGTCTTGCAGAAATCGTCATCACTTGTGTCTCTAAGCTGGTCGCAGGTAGTGTTCCAAAAATGAACAGCATAGAGACAGAAGTGATGACACTTTCTGCAGGACCTGACCATCATTTTGCAGGACAACGCTGAAGCACGTACAGTGCAAGCTGTTACTGATTTGTTTGACTGATGGGGATGCTAAGTGTTATAACACCTACTGCACTTAAGCCCTCGTGAGTTCAACCGATTTCTGAATTGAAGGAAACATTTCACGGCATTCGCTTCAGAACTGCTACAAATTCGTCGGGCAGTAGACCGCGCTGCTCGAACTATCAACACAACTGGCACTGCTAAGTGTATCCTATGACTTCCACATCGCTGGCAACGGGTTATGCACAATGCTGGTGACTACTTTGAAAGTCAGTAAAACTTTGAAACACGTATCTATTTTGTACGAGCTGTAAATAAATAGTTGCCACTATTAAAGTTCCAACTCTCGTATGTACAAAAATACTGCACAGAATTAATTACCCACAGATAGATTATTAATACCAAACACCAGGCAAAAGAGGAGGAAAAAAGATTTTTTTACACTTCAAAGGAAGTCTCCCCCCCCCCCCCCCTCTCTCTCTCTCTCTCTCTCTCTCTCTCTCTCTCTCTCTCTTTCTCTTTCTCTCTCCCCCTCCCTCCCCCCCCACTGTTATTCCCTCTCATCTGGAAGTTTAGATTCGTTCGCTCTGAACTACTGAAATCCTGTTTTGCTTTCTTTGTGAGTAATACGAGGTTAATCTATTAAATATTGTCCTACGTGCTTGCTGTCAACCGGAATCTTTTTTAGGCAAGTTGTGCATAAATTTATTTTCTCCCCTGTTCGATTTAGTACCTCCTCACTTTTTTTTCCCTTTCCTGTGCTAACCTCTTCATCTCAGAGTAGCACTTGCAATCTACCCCGTGGTCTAGGGGTAGCGTCTTTGTTTCATAATCAACACGTCTTCGGTCACGGGTTCGATCCCCGCCACTGCCTAAATTTTGATAAATAATCAGCATTGGCGGCCGAAGACTTTCGGCATAAGAAGTCAGCCTCATTCTGCCAACGGCCTTGTCAAAGAGGGCGGAGGAGCGGAAAGAGGTTCAGGGCACTCTCTTGTCCTAGGGGTGGGAAATTGCCCCTAAAGGCGGAAGAATCAGCGGTGATCAACGACATGAGGATGCAGAAGGCAATGGAAATCACTGCATTAAAGACACGTAACGTGTATCCACAGGACATGTGGCCTGTAATTGAAGAAGTGTCATGATGATCTCTCCATTGGCAAAAGATTCCGGAATAGTCCCCCATTCGGATCTCCGGGAGGGAACTGCCAAGGGGGAGGTTACCATGAGAAAAAGACCTCCTCACTACTTACCCTAATCTACCCATCTGATTTACAGTATTCGGCTGCAGCAGCACATTTCAGAAGCATCCACTCTCTCTCTCTCTCTCTCTCTCTCTCTCTCTCTCTCTCTGTGTGTGTGTGTGTGTGTGTGTGTGTGTGTGTGTGTTTTATGGGCGCCCTTGGTGAAGGCATTGCTAATCACGCATATAAATTTTTTTCGTGATTTTCTTTGGATTTCTATTCTTTTTCTTTTGTTCATATGGGCATTTCTAATTGTGATTATGTAACATTCTACTGTGTTTTTTAAATGTAAAGATGTAATAGTGATTATTTCGTTTGCCAATGGATAAATATGTTTCTTGCTTTGTACCTGTGGTAAAGTTTCTAAAGTTCTCTTTTGGAATATTATTAATTGTGAAGAATGCAGTCAATAACATTTATAAAGATTTATGTAATTTACGATAACGATGTAACATCTATAGACAGGGGACAGCGATAGCGATATCGAGAGTTGAAAGGTTGTTGCGTAGTAGAGGGGATGGTGGATGGCGTGTCTGTGAAGCGTGCGCAGGAAAAATAGTACTGTGTTCCATGAAGAGCATACATAATTGTATGGACGGTGATACCGAACTATCAGATTGTTAATTCTCTTTACCACTGCGGTATGTAATGCCATCGACAGCGAACTTCAAGAGCAAATAAACCTGACTGTGAAAGTGCCGCTAAAATTACTTTGTTGTGGCCGACACGAACTGTGCCTTTATTCGAATGAACTTGGCTGGTATGGGTTTTGGGTGGTGGAACTGTTGTATATCACATTCTATCAAGCCGTGAAAGTGAAGACTAATGAACTGTGCAACATAAATGGCTTTCAGTGACGTTGTCGAAGTTTGAATTGCGAGAACAGAGTGGAAATTGTTTACGGTGTGCTTCACATATATGAACAATTCTATGAACTGTGTATTTGTGGCTAAGACTATATGTATGTGACGAACCGTGTAATTATGGACGATAGCGTCACGGACAGTGCATAAAGTGTAAAAACGAGCGATGTCTACGTAACGTACTTTGAAAGAGAGGACGTGTCAACAACGTTCGTATACTGGCGTCTTGTGGTTTGTTAATCACCACGGGGTTAATGACACAGCTGTGCCGGAACTTTATTTGCGTTTCGCCCGTGAAGATTAAGCAGCGGAACTGCCTGTACCCTGCTCTCATCATCCTAACCCGCCGACATCGTGCTGCCCAACGCAACGCTTCGTATGCAACGAAAAGTTAAGGGATTTCGCCGAACGCTATCCCCTGACCTAGAAACTTTGTTTTTCTATTAAAAGTATAAGAATTACAGACTTTGTTTAATTAAATTCTTTGTTTAGTTTGTTTGCTTTCTGCTAACGAAAATAAAATTACAATCAGTGAATTAAATGTTGCCTGGTAGTCATTGTTGAAACACCAGTAAATATAAACTTCTTCCTCTCATTAGAACTAATTCTCCTTGCATGTCAAAATTATTGTAGTCATTTTATGTAGTTTTACGTATTGTTATGAGACTAGATATATGACAGTAACTAATAAGAGTATTTTGTCGCGAAATATGGCTTCGCGCGAAAATTACGGCGACTGCCATAATTGCTTGCGTTCTGACCAATAATGTAAAAGCTGCTATTCCCGTATTGGTGCTTTTCCTGACGTGAGCGGGAATTATAAATGTGAGCTGTCAAATGACGTATTGACTCTTTACCCAGTAATAAAAGTTTTTTGATATTGTATTGCTACGAGTCGTAGTATTAAGAGACACTGGTTATACTCAAAAGTGGGTAGATGTATGGTGGAACCCCCCAGGGTTCATGCGATTGTTAACAGTACTGTGTGTGATTTACGAAATTTTGTCACTTTTTCTAGTTCCTTTGAAGTTTCAGAGACTATATACACAATTTTGTCGGTTCAGGTAATTTCAGAGCAGTTTCTCGTGAATATTAGAGTTTTCAGTTCATAAACAAAGTGGGATCGTGACCAATTGAGAAGTATGACAAAGAGTGTGGTTTTCCGACTAGAATTTTGGATGACTTCACAGTTCAGATTTTGACAATTATTTTTCCTGAGGGTTGAGGTCATCACATACGGCGCCGTGTTGTGACAGGACAGTGTTTTAGTAATACTGTCTTTTGAACCTGTCAATCTTAGGATCGATGTTTGAATTTGGAAGAGTGAAAATTGTATTGTTTTGTTTTGTGTGGGTTACCTCTTGTAGACAAAATGACAATCAAAGAAGACGAGCGTGTAGCAAGTTCCAGGGTGTGGGAAAGTGAGCAAGAAAAAATAAAGAAGAAGAGTTTGTTATGGAAAAGGTAGATAAAGGATTAGACATTAAAGTGGAACCAGGTGTCAGAAGAGAAACAGATGACAAGGGAGGAGTAGAAAGTATGTTAGCATTGCTCTTGACGAAACTGGAAGGAATGAAAACAGAAGTGAGTGGAAAGCTAGAAGTTGTCAGCAAATCACAGGAAAAAATGGGTGAAGAAATAAAAAAGCTAGACGAAAAGTTTGAAAAACGTCTGAGGGGATTTAAACAGGAAATGGAAGGTGGGTTGGAAAAGAAAATCTTGGGCTTTAAGTCAGAGATTGATAAAGATTTTGAGAAGTTTAAAAATGACGTTAAAGAGACTTTTAAAGAGACAGAGCTTGAGTTAAATAAGAAGCAAGAGAAGTTTGAAAACATCATATAGGAAAGTGTAGAATGCTTGGATAAAAACATTAAAACCCAAGCTACTGAATGTATGAAGGGGAACGATGAAATTAAAGATTATTGCAAAGGAATGTTCCGTGAATATAGACAAGAGACTAAGGCAGAAGTGTAAGATATTAGAGAGACCACTGCTAAAAAGATCGAGAATGGGGTAGGGAGTTTAGAAAAGACAGTACAGGGTAAGCAGTTTACTGCATCACCAGTAATAGTGCAGATAAGTGATGGTAGTAGTTTCAATAATATACACTCCTGGAAATGGAAAAAAGAACACATTGACACCGGTGTGTCAGACCCACCATACTTGCTCCGGACACTGCGAGAGGGCTGTACAAGCAATGATCACACGCACGGCACAGCGGACACACCAGAAACCGCGGTGTTGGCCGTCGAATGGCGCTAGCTGCGCAGCATTTGTGCACCGCCGCTGTCAGTGTCAGCCAGTCTGCCGTGGCATACGGAGCTCCATCGCAGTCTTTAACACTGGTAGCATGCCGCGACAGCGTGGACGTGAACCGTATGTGCAGTTGACGGACTTTGAGCGAGGGCGTATAGTGGGCATGCGGGAGGCCGGGTGGACGTACCGCCGAATTGCTCAACACGTGGGGCGTGAGGTCTCCACAGTACATCGATGTTGTCGCCAGTGGTCGGCGGAAGGTGCACGTGCCCGTCGACCTGGGACCGGACCGCAGCGACACACGGATGCACGCCAAGACCGTAGGATCCTACGCAGTGCCGTAGGGTACCGCACCGCCACTTCCCAGCAAATTAGGGACACTGTTGCTCCTGGGGTATCGGCGAGGACCATTCGCAACCGTCTCCATGAAGCTGGGCTACGGTCCCGCACACCGTTAGGCCGTCTTCCGCTCACGCCCCAACATCGTGCAGCCCGCCTCCAGTGGTGTCGCGACAGGCGTGAATGGAGGGACGAATGGAGACGTGTCGTCTTCAGCGATGAGAGTCGCTTCTGCCTTGGTGCCAATGATGGTCGTATGCGTGTTTGGCGCCGTGCAGGTGAGCGCCACAATCAGGACTGCATACGACTGAGGCACACAGGGCCAACACCCGGCATCATGGTGTGGGGAGCGATCTCCTACACTGGCCGTACACCACTGGTGATCGTCGAGGGGACACTGAATAGTGCACGGTACATCCAAAACGTCATCGAACCCATCGTTCTACCATTCCTAGACCGGCAAGGGAACTTGCTGTTCCAACAGGACAATGCACGTCCGCATGTATCCCGTGCCACCCAACGTGCTCTAGAAGGTGTAAGTCAACTACCCTGGCCAGCAAGATCTCCGGATCTGTCCCCCATTGAGCATGTTTGGGACTGGATGAAGCGTCGTCTCACGCGGTCTGCACGTCCAGCACGAACGCTGGTCCAACTGAGGCGCCAGGTGGAAATGGCATGGCAAGCCGTTCCACAGGACTACATCCAGCATCTCTACGATCGTCTCCATGGGAGAATAGCAGCCTGCATTGCTGCGAAAGGTGGATATACACTGTACTAGTGCCGACATTGTGCATGCTCTGTTGCCTGTGTCTATGTGCCTGTGGTTCTGTCAGTGTGATCATGTGATGTATCTGACCCCAGGAATGTGTCAATAAAGTTTCCCCTTCCTGGGACAATGAATTCACGGTGTTCTTATTTCAATTTCCAGGAGTGTAGTTTTTGATCCTAGTGGAGATGTACATCCCGTGTCTTTTGTGAATAGTTTGAGAAGTCAGTTTACTACAGAGTGGACAGAAAAGGTCAAACTAAGGAGGGAAAGTACTTGTTAAAAGGGGAAGGTTTACATTGGGGAGTGATGCACCAGAAAAATATGAAACATTTGAGGATTTTGTGTCAGCGTTTTTGAAAGAATACTGGTCGAAAGAAAAACATAATTATGTCATAGAACTTTTTAAGAAGGCCCCATGGTATGATAGAAGTAGTAGGGAGAATATGAGAGAATATTGTGAGAAATGGATAAGTAAACTACAACATTTGGACAGCCCATGGAGTGAAAAGGATACTATAGAGGTATTGATAGGGAAGTTGCCTCCTAATAGAAGATGTGGGTTGATAGGAAATTTTAGTACTATCAAGGACTTTCTGAACAGAGTGAGGGATGTGGAGAGGTGGCAAGTGGGCTGTTCATTTAATGAAAATAGACATGTGGATGGTCATTATGATAATCAGGATAGAGTAGGGAGAATGAACCAAGTAAATGTTAGAGGTAGGGGAAGAGGCCAAGGAGCTTTTAGAGGAAATAGCCAAGGTTATCAGACAGTAGGGGAATCACGAGAGGGAAAAGGGACCCCACTAAAGTGAAGGCACGTGCTGGGGCGGGTCAAAGGTTAGGGCCTATTGAATTTTCAAATCATCATGGTAATGTAAGGGATACAGTGATGGGTAATAGTATTAGTAATGATTATGGTGATAGGGTGTGTAGTCATCATGGTCTGGTGATGGAAGAAACTGGACCTGAGGTTAATGGTGAAGGTGGTAAGGAATTAGGGGACTCATGTATGGAGAGATTTTCCCAGATGTATGAGGGAGTCCAAAGAATATGAAGGGCAGCCAAAGGGAGTGATAAATGAAATTATTTCAAAATACAAGTGGTAATAATGAAAGGGAGAGTATGAGTAATGGTTGCAGTATGGGAGGAGAGAAAGAAAGTAGTGAAAGGGGTGCTTTCCATGCATGTGATGATTTAAGGAAAGATGCTAAGCCAAGAGAAAGGTCAATTTCTGAGGTCAATGGAGGGGTGATGAATACACATGCCTTGAACCATAAAGAGAAAGTAACTAATGAAGAAGATGCCAATGTTTTTATTATTCACAGAGATGTAGGAATAGCAGCTGATGATGAGGAGGAAGTAGGTGTTTGTGCTCTTCAGAAATGTTTAGAAGGAAAGGAAAGTTCAAAGTTGAATTGTGATGACTGGGCTCATAATGAAATTGAGCAGGATTTGTTACGTGAAGAAAGTAGTGATGATGGTGATAGGATTAAGCAAACTTTTGTGAGAATTGGAATGTATGGTAGGGAAGAAAAAGCTCTTTTGGATACAGGTAGTGAAATTAGTGCTATTGCTGAAAGTTTATTTAATTACATAAAGGAGCATAAAAAAGTGATGAATGTACCAGTAGTTGGTTTGAAGATAGTGGGTGTTACAGGGAAATTAAGCAAGGTAATTAAACACCAAATAATTTTGGAATTTAAGATTGGGGGCATAGGTTTAGTGCGTAATTTTTTTGTAGTACCTGGGTTAACAGTGAATATTATATTGGGCATGGATTGGTGGACAGAGTGCAAGGCAGAGATAAATTGTGGAGAGAGTTTTGTAAATTTTGAGGGTGATGGGTCAAGGATCAGTGTGAAGTTTGATGGATTGGTGATAGATAAGGACCAATTGTTAGGGTATTTAAAAGTGAAAATGACGCCTGTAGTAACTAATTTGGGTGATGATAATCTGAACTTGGAGTATAGGAGTGAGGAGGATACAAGTGGACTTATGGACGAATTGAAGAACCAAATGTCTACAGTTGAAGGGTTAAATGAATGCCAGAAAGAAGAACTGAGAGAAGTTTTGTGGATGAATAGGGAAGTTTTTTCTGACAAGCCAGGAAGAGTAAAGAATTATGAATGTAAGCTGGATATCAAACCACATGAATCTTTTTCGAAAAAACCTTATTCCATACCATTTGCACAGAGGGAGGCGGTAAATAAAGAAATTGAGAGGATGTTGAATTCATTGTGCGCAAGAAAGACGGTAGTATGAGACTAGTTATTGATGCCAGGATGTTAAACAAAGTGGTAAGGAGAGAAACTAATAGGCCAGAGAGTATGGAGGGGATGTTACAGAGGTATCACAAAGTAAACTATCTTAGTAGTCTCGATCTGACCTGCAGATACTGGCAGGTGCCACTTGTTAAGGAATATAGGAAGTATACAGCATTTTTGGTAAACGGGAAGTGTTATCAATACACTGTTGTCCCATTCGGGCTGAATATTAGTGTGTCTGTTTTTATACGAGCCCTTGATCAAGTATTAGGACCAGAGCTGAGTTCAAAACTGACAATATATGTGGATGACCTATTAATTGCCACTGAGTTATGGGGAGAACATTGTTGTTTATTAAATGAGTTGTTTCAAGCCTTAAGGAAAGGGGCCATGACCCTGAGACTCAAAAAGTGTGAATTTGTTCGCAAAGAGATAAAGTTTTTGGGTGGGATTTTGTCAACTACTGGTGTTAAGATGGATCCAGACAAAATGAAAGCAATCAAAGAGTGTCCATCCCCAAGACATAGAAAAGAGTTGAAATCATTTTTGGGTATGTGTAATTTTTACCGGAATTTTGTGCCAGGTCAAGCTTTTAATGTCCCATGTCTGAACAAATTATTGAGTCCTAAAGAGAACTATGTTTGGACAGAAGAGTGTCAGAAAGCCTTTAATGAACTTAAGGAAGCTTTGAAAGTGGAAAAGATTTTACGCCATCCGGATCTTAGTAAACCATTCTGTTTGGGGACTGATTCGAGTGGGTACGGTATTGGAGTGGAATTGTTTCAAAATTTTGAGGATGAGGAAAATGAAGATCATAGGACCATAGCCTTTGCAAGTAGGTCATTGACCAGGTATGAGAGAAATTACACTGTGACTGAGTGTGAAGCATTGGCAATAGTTTGGGGATTTCAAAAGTTCAGAGATTACCTATGGGGGAATAAAACTATCATATATACTGATCACAGAGCCCTTATATTTTTCAGAAAGTTTCGGCTGGTACATAGACGGTTAACAAGATGGACTTTGTTCTTACAACGGTTTCCTTTTGAGATAAAGTATATTAAATGTACACAGAACAAAGTAGCAGATGCTTTATCCAGGTTACCATTGAGTGAAGGTAATGATACAGGGTATGATGTCGATGAAGAGCATGTAAAGTTGTTTTATATAAAAGGTGTTCAAGGACAGAAGAAAATTGAACGTATTTGCAAAAACATGAGAAGGTATCAGAATCAGGATGAAGTGTGGAAAATGGTGAAGCGTGAACTGGAAAGGAAAGAGAGTAACAATAAGTTGCCAAAGTATAACAAAATTCATGATGGAGTATTGTTTAGACAAACTGATGAAAATTCAGAAGATTGGAAAGTATGTTGGCCCCGTGGATATATAGATGAGATAATAGACTATATTCATTTGAGTTTTGGACATGCTGGTGCTAAGAAGTGTATACAGAAATTGAGGGAATGTGTATCTTTTGACAACATGGCAAAGAGAGTGAATAACCGTATTAAGACATGTGACAAATGTCAAAGAGCCAAAGTTACTAACCAAACATGTAGGCTCCCTATGCAAAATATTAAACCGAATGATGTAATGGAAATGTTATCAGTAGATCTTTATGGTAAATTACCAAAAACCAAGGTAGGTTTTGCATACATTTTTGTAGTTTTGGAGGTGTTTTCTAAATTTATAAAACTTTATCCACTACGTAAAGCTACTGGAAAAGCCGTTTTGAGTAAATTGGAAGGTGATTATTTTGTGAAGTTTGGGAAACCTAAGGCCATATTGTCCGACAATGGGTCACAGTTTGCATGTAAGATGTGGAAAGCAGGCCTTACCAATCAAGGAGTTACAGTACTTTATACATCAATGTATCATCCACAAGGGAATCCAGTAGAATGTTATATGAGGGAGATGGGCAGATTCTGCCATACTTATTGTAGCAATAACCACAGTTCATGGGGAGACATAATAGGAGACATTGAGGATGTAATGAATACTGTTGTTCATGAGGTAACGGGGTTTACTCCTCAGGAGATTATGAAAGATGAGAGACAAAAAAGTCTGGTGGAGGAAAATTTATCTTTCCCTGCCAAGGAGGAATTGAGTTGGGGTGAAAAGAAGAAAAGGGTAAGAGAACTGGTAGAGAAGAAACTGTTGGAAAGAAAAAGAAAGACATGATGATAAGGTGAAGGGTATTGATATAAGGATAGGAGATTTGGTTTTGGTCAAGACATATGAGAAATCAAAAGAGATAAATAGTGAGATTTCTAAATTTTTTGATGTATACAAAGGACCATTTGAGGTGGCTGGTATACCCCACCCGAATGCATTCTATCTGATTTATCCCAAGTCCAAGAAGAAATTTGCCCTTAAGAATATGGTTGATTTAAAACCATAAAAGGCAAGAAGAACACACTAATACATTTGCCCACTTGCAGTTTCCAGA
Source organism: Schistocerca americana (assembly GCF_021461395.2). Lineage (NCBI taxonomy): Eukaryota > Metazoa > Arthropoda > Insecta > Orthoptera > Acrididae > Schistocerca > Schistocerca americana. Next base: position 28,951,549 of record NC_060123.1, read on the forward strand.
GGAAATAAATTTCAGTGTAAACAGTGTAAAGATTTGATTATGAACTGTAAATAAGAAGAGGTTTAAGAATAATTTCTTGTGTACCATTATATAAATTTCTTTTTAAAACCAGGTAGTTTTTTTTTTTTTTACATGTTTGATGATGTGAAGAGTCAAGTACTTATCAGATTCAAGCAATAAAATGTGAGTTGTTATATTAGACTGTGGCTTTGCTTACAAATTCTTCCGAAGACACTCCAGTGTGTGTGATGATAAGTAGTATATACAACTGTCAAGAATCTAGCACGATTTGTCTGCAGCAGCATTGTATAGGTTTACTGTAATTATTTGTTCATCCTAGAATTCTGTTTGTGCTGTAACTATCACCTGTCTTAGTTTTAGTCTTTACTATATGAAATATTCATTTGTTAATTTGATTTGCTTGCTTTATGTCAGCATTCTCAAAGACTTGTGTAAAATGGTGTTTCATTGTTGCTAAGTTTATTTGTACTGTTATATGATGTAGCCAATTATTCATGTCAAATAGTCTGAATAGAAGTTTGAATAGTTTAGGGCAATATATATACCCATGACTTGACCATGCTTTATGATGTTTGTTGTCTCACATGAGTCAATGACAATTTATTTTGAGAGGTTCCTGGGAACATCTCATGCTAAAATGGGGGGCATATATGAAGGCATTGCTAATCACGCATATAAATTTTTTTTTCGAGATCTTCTTTGGATTTCTATTCTTTTTCATTTGTTCATATGGGCATTTCTAATTGTGACTATGTAACATTCTACTGTGGTTTTTAAATGTAAAGATGTAATTGTGATTATTTCGTTTGCCAATGGATAAACATGTTTCTTGCTTTGTACCTGTGGTAAAGTTTCTAAAGTTCTCTTTTGGAATATTATTAATTGTGAAGAATGCAGTCAATAACATTTATAAGGGTTTATGTAATTTACGATAACGATGTAACATCTATAGACAGGGGACAGCGATAGCGATATCGAGAGTTGAAAGGTTGTTGCGTAGTAGAGGGGATGGTGGATGGCGTGTCTGTGAAGCGTGCGCAGGAAAAATAGTACTGTGTTCCATGAAGAGCATACGTAATTGTATGGACAGTGATACCGAACTATCAGATTGTTAATTCTCTTTACCACTGCGGTATGTAATGCCATCGACAGCGAACTTTAAGAGCAAATAAACCGGACTGTGAAAGTGCCGCTAAAATTACTTTGTTGTGGCCGACACGAACTGTGCCTTTATTCGAATGAACTTTGCTGGTATGGGTTTTGGGTGGTGGAACTGTTGTATATCACATTCTATCAAGCCGTGAAAGTGAAGACTAATGAACTGTGCAACATAAATGGCTTTCAGTGACGTTGTCGAAGTTTGAATTGCGAGAACAGAGTGGAAATTGTTTACGGTGTGCTTCACATATATGAACAATTCTATGAACTGTGTATTTGTGGCTAAGACTATATGTATGTGACGAACCGTGTAATTATGGACGATAGCGTCACGGACAGTGCATAAAGTGTAAAAACGAGCGATGTCTACGTAACGTACTTTGAAAGAGAGGACGTGTCAACAACGTTCGTATACTGGCGTCTTGTGGTTTGTTAATCACCACGGGGTTAATGACACAGCTGTGCCGGAACTTTATTTGCGTTTCGCCCGTGAAGATTAAGCAGCGGAACTGCCTGTACCCTGCTCTCATCATCCTAACCCGCCGACATCGTGCTGCCCAACGCAACGCTTCGTATGCAACGAAAAGTTAAGGGATTTCGCCGAACGCTATCCCCTGACCTAGAAACTTTGTTTTTCTATTAAAAGTATAAGAATTACAGACTCTGTTTAATTAAATTCTTTGTTTAGTTTGTTTGCTTTCTGCTAACGAAAATAAAATTACAATCAGTGAATTAAAAGTTGTCTGGTAGTCATTGTTGAAACACCAGTAAATATAAACTTCTTCCTCTCATTAGGACTAATTCTCCTTGCATGTCAAAATTATTGTAGTTATTTTATGTAGTTTTATGTATTGTTATGAGACTAGGTATATGACAGTAATAAAAAGAGTATTTTGTCGCGAAATATGGCTTCGCGCGAAAATTACGGCGACTGCCATAATTGCTTGCGTTCTGACCAATAATGTAAAAGCTGCTATTCCCGTATTGGTGCTTTTCCTGACGTGAGCGGGAATTATAAATGTGAGCTGTGAAATGACGTAGTGACTCTTTACCCAGTAATAAAAGTTTTTTGATATTGTATTGCTACGAGTCGTAGTATTAAGAGACACTGGTTATACTCAAAAGTGGGTAGATGTATGGTGAAACCCCCCAGGGTTCATGCGATTGTTAACAGTACTGTGTGTGATTTACGAAATTTTGTCACTTTTTCTAGTTCCTTTGAAGTTTCAGAGACTATATACACAATTTTGTCGGTTCAGGTAATTTCAGAGCAGTTTCTCGCGAATATTAGAGTTTTCAGTTCATAAACAAAGTGCGATCGTGACCAATTGAGAAGTATAACAAAGAGTGTGGTTTTCCAACTAGAATTTTGGATGACTTCACAGTTCAGATTTTGATAATTATTTTTCCTGTGGGTTGAGGTCATCACACCTTACAGGTTTGAAGGGAAACGAATGTTGATGAAAGGGCTAAAAACGTTGTCACACCGTCAGTAGTAATCCTACAAGATGACGCTCGCTAAGTCACTCACTCACTCGCGTTCATTCTCTTCTTGATGACGTATCTACTGTCGGTGTTTCACTGCCTCACCAGACTACACCCCAGGTAACAACCTTCAGCAACTTCTTCCGAACACATACATATTCGATGTCATCAAAATGTCTCTTTTCCGAAACGCTTTTCTTGCTATTGCCAGTCTGCATTTTATATTGTCTCTATTTCGGTCATCCTCAGCTATTTGCTCCCACATACCGTAAGTCATCTGTTACTTGTAGTGTATCTTTTTTTACTCTGAGTCCTTGAGCATTTCCTGAATTAAATGGACTCCAGGCCGCAACCTTTGGTTCACTTTCATTTATATTAATCTTATAACCTCTTTTCAGGGAACCATGCATTTAGTTCAACGGACCTTTCAAGACCTGTCTCGTCTCTGACAGAATTACATCGCGAACGGGAAACAGTTCTTTTCCTCGCCGTGAACACTAATTCCATCAATAAAAATCTCCTGAGTTCCCTGATTATTTTACAGATCGCATGACATTGAGGATAGACTACAACTCTTGGTTCAAAATGGTTCAAATGGCTCTGAGCACTATGCGACTTAATTTCTGAGGTCATCAGTCACCTAGAACTTAGAACTAATTAAACCTAACCAACCTAAGGAGATCACACATATCCATGCCCGAAGCAGCACTTGAACCTGCGACCGTAGCGGTCGCTCGGTTCCAGACTGTAGCGCCTAGAACCGCACGGCCACTACGGCCGGCACTACAACTCTATCTCACTCCCTGCTCAACTACTAATTTCACTTAATTTTCTTCAACTCTCGTAAATGCAGCCTTTTTTCTGTCCCGCTACCTTCAAAATTTCAATCGGTGTATACTCCAGTCAAAATCTTTCTCTAAATCTATGGATTCTATAAACACACGTCTGCCCTTCTTCATTCTATCTTCTATGAGAACTTGTAGGATCAGTATTGCATCCCGTGTTACTACAGTTGTCCGGAACACAAAATGATTTTTTCCCCATGATGGTTTCTGTAAGTTTTTTTGCAGCCTTTACTGATAGTTCAGTAATGGTAACACCTGCCAGCATCTGTCTTGTTTGTGATAGGAAATAATACATTCTTTTCACAATCTGAGTGCCTTTTTGCTTGTCTTCTGTATTGTGCATGCCGGGTGGATAGTATGTTCTTCCAAGGATCTCAATAGTTGTGAGGGAACGCCGTACACTACAGGTGCTTGGCTTTGAATTAAGTTTTTTCCGCTCTGTCAAATTCTTCTCGCAGTATCATATCTTCCATCTTACCTTCATCTACTTATTCTTCCGTTTCTGTAACATAGACTTTAAACTGGTTTTCTGGGTACAGCCCTACTAAATATTCTTTCTGCATTTCATCCGTTTTGTTTGCTTCGTACTTGCTTGCTGTCTGAGCTTTTGATTTATAATCGGCTTTTTTTTTGTCGAAAGGCTTTTTGGCTTTCCTACAGGCGCCGTCTGTAGCTTTGCATTTCTCCCCTACCCGTTAGTGCTTTGCTAATCTGCACTTCCTACAGCTCTCATTTTTAGATTATATTCCTTATAAATTTTAATAGTCTTCGTCGCAAAATAATGTAATATATAAATGATATACCTTCTAGTATTACAGGTGATTCAAAAATATTTCTATTTGCTGATGACACCAGCTTGGTAGTAAAGGATCTTGTGTGTAATATTGAAACAGTATCAAATGATGTAGTTCATAAAATAAGTTCGTGGCTTGTGGAAAATAATTTGATGCTAAATCACAGTAAGCCTCAGTTTTTACAGTTTCTAACTCACAATTCAACAAGAACCGATATTTTGATCAGACAGAATGGGCATATTATAAGCGAGACGAAACAAATGAATGGTTGAAATGGCTCTGAGCACTATGGGACTTAAGATCTGTGGTCATCAGTCCCCTAGAACTCAGAACTACTTAAACCTAACTAACCTAAGGACATCACACACATCCATGCCCGAGGCAGGATTCGAACCTGCGAACGTAGCGGGCTCGCGGTTCCAGACTGAAGCGCCTAGAACCGCTCGGCCACAACGGCCGGCGAGACGGAACAGTTCAAGTTCCTAGGCGTTCGGATAGATAGTAAGCTGTTGTGGAAAGCCCATGTTCAGGCCCTTGTTCAGAAACTAAATGCTGTTTTATTTACCATTAGAACAGTATCTGAAATAAGTGACCGTTCAACACGAATAGTAGTCTACTTCGCATGTTTTCGTACGCTTATGTCGTATGGTATTATTTTTTTGGGTACTTATTCTGATTCAAAAAGGGTATTTTTGGCTCAAAAAGGGGCAGTTGAGCTATATGTGGTGTAAGTTGGAAAACCTTTTGTCGACCCCTATTCAATAGTCTGGGAATTCTGACATTGCCCTCGCAGTATATATTGTCTTTAGTGCCATTTATTGGTAGCAATATTAGGTTATTCCCAAGAGTTAGCAGCTTTCACTCAGCTAATACTAGGCAGAAATCAAATCTGCATGTGGAATGCACTTCCTTGACTCTTGTGCAGAAGGGAGTGCAGTATTCTGCTGCATCAATTTTCAATAAGCTACCACAAGAACTCAAAAATCTTAGCCTTAGCCCAAATACTTTTAAGTCTAAACGGAAGAGTTTCCTCATGGCTCACTCCTCCTATTCTGTCGAGGAGCTCCTGGAAGAGCTGAAAAATTAAGCAAATTCCAGTGTTATATTGTTGATTTTCTTTATTTAAACTTACGACTTGTCGCCTGAATATATTTCTTATATATCATTTTATCTGTTTCTACTATCGTGTTATAATTTCATGTATTGACTCGTTCCATGACCATGGAGACTTCTCCTTAATTTGGTCCCACGGAACAATAAATAAATAAATAAAAATAAATTAGAGGATAACCAGTTTCGGATGTCCGATGTACTGGAAGAAATTGAAATTAACAGTAGAAAGAAACATTATCCCGTGTTAATATTCAATGAGCAATGCGAGTGACTGAACTATCTGATTTAGATATTGCAAATATAGTGTTTTACAGCTATTAATGTGCCGATAGGTAGGAAAATCCAAATGTTTTGTGTGTTCTACACGGAAGACTGCTGACATACACAACGGCCGCGCGGCTTGAGGCGCCATGTCACGGATTGCGCGGTCCCTCCCGCCGGAGGTTCGAGTCCTCCTTCGGGTGTGTGTGTGTGTGTGTGTGTGTGTGTGTGTGTGTGTGTGTGTGGTGTGTGTGTGGTTCTTAGCATAATTTAGTGTAAGCAGTGTGTGAATCTAGAGACCGCTGACCCCAGCAGTTTGGGAGTTGGTCCCTTAGGACTTCACACACATTTGAACATTTACACCGTCTACCCCATGATCCACTGCGTCTGTGATTCGAAATCGGTTCTGCTACGCACGCCTGCAAAAGATGGTGCCTCATGCACGGGGACGACCATTGCTGATTTGCAACAATGTGAATATTGAATTGGAACACTACTCTTACCAGTTCTCATTTAGCCGAAATACAGAAACTACATTTTTTCGTTTACCTTTTGTTTTAAATAGCTAGCGTCTGATACCTAGTATCTGTTCTTACGTAATTTTTGCACAGTTTTGTTAATTTGGTATTTATATTGGGAACACCAATTTCATGAACGTTTTTATGCTTGTATCCATAATTGGTTGGTTGGTTTAAAGATTAAAGGGACCAAACTGCAAAGGTCATCGGTCCCTTGTTTCACAAAAACACAGAGCACAGTGAAACCATCCACCAGTCAGGCGAAGCCCTAAAATAAAAATTCCGGGGGAAGGAAAGCCCCATGGTCAATGGTAAGACAACACGGAAAACGGAGCACAGCAACAAAAACAACAGAGAGAACAAAGGCAGAAGGAATTGAAACTTGCACAGCAGAGGACTGTGGCTGGCTGATCACGAAAATAATAGGATCAGCCAGCCACTCTGCAACACGTTAAAACCTCCAGCCTAAAAGATTAGGGTGGAGTCGAATTACAACACAAAACAAAGTAAAAGATACAGTACAAAAGAGGGTGACGCAACAAAATTAGAGGGACCTATAAAAGCCACTTGCTCGAATAAAACTTAAAACACGATCTGCCATAGAGACATCGTCACCTAAAAGAGATGATAAATCACCCAGGAGATTAAAAGTTCGCCTGAGGGCGGTTAAAAGGGGACATTCCAACAATATATGCGCCACCGTCATGGTTTCACCACAGCGACAATGAGGGGGGTCCTCTCGACGCAGCGTATCCATAATTCCTTAAGTTTCACCATAAAGATAGTACTCTTTTCTGATTGTTTCTCAAAATTCTAACTGTGTGTCCTTATGTGCCACCTGTTAGTTGTAACTGGCAAACCACGGTGGCCGTGGACAAGCAGGTGCAGCGGTTGGTATCCTACGCGTTCTACTCGTATACACTGACAGCCTTGCCTTGACCATCCTTTTACTAGTGACAAATTACGCTTAGTAACGATGTTGTCGTCGTTAACACTGTACTTAGGTACTAACTGTAGTGTAGGCATGGTAGATTTTCTACTACTTTTAATTTTTCAATACTTTTATAAAATTGTGTGTTTATTAAATATTATTCGGAGGTTTTCACGTTAACTGAACGAAAATTTATGTTTCCTTTCGTAGATCTGAGGATGGTTGTTAGTCAAACGATAGCTCTTATCGTCTAGTTATTACGTTATACTGCGACACCAGCCAAGGTAGCTGAGAACGCTAACGCGCTGCTTCCTAGACTCGGGTAGGCGCGCCGGCCCCAGACCGAATCCGCCCGGCGCATTAACGACGAGGGCCGGTGTGCCGGCCAGCCTGGATGTGGTTTTTAGGCGGTTCTCCACATCCCTCTAGGTGAATACTGGGCTGGTCCCCACGATCCGCCTAAGTTACACGCATCGCAGACATTTGAAACACGTTCGCACTATTTCACGATTTACAGTCGATATAGACAGTTGGGGTACACTGATTCCATCCCATGGGGTACGGGGTGGCGGCAGGAAGGGCATCCGACCACCCCTAAAACTAACCTTTCCAATTCCGTTGTAACCACGCCGACCCTACGATCGCTGCGGGACTAAGGCGTAAGCGAAAGAAGATTACATTATACTGCGATGAAGGCAATTAATATGTATAATGAATTGTACAGATCGCTGCTGTTGCTCCCTCACATGACGTTATCTCTTACCAATTATGTTGCCTTTTGTCTGCTTCGAGTGCTGTGCTTTTATACGTTCTTGTTTCATCTGTTTAAGTCATTGCTACATGTGTTATCCAATGACTTCTACTAGGATTTGTCTTTTTGCCGATTTGATCCACTGCTGTCTGCTCTATTTCCTTTCTCGAGATTACCCTTTCACCTTCTATAGTCTTCTTTACGTCTATTTTAGCCAACCCTTGCCTAACGCTCCCTCTTAGGCTCTTATCAACGTTTAGCTCTTTCAGTTTGTCCAGATTCCATCGACTTAATTTCCTATCTTTCTGCAATTCCTTCAGTTTTAATCTGTAGTTCACAATCAATAAATTATGGTCAAAGTCCACATGAAACGTTTGTTGGATTTGAATCTTATTTCGAAATCTTGTCTTACCATTAACAGTGTAACATATCTGAAAGGTTCGTGGGTCTCCAGGACTGTTCCACGTATACAACCGTATTTCACGATTCTTAAACATAGTGTTAGCAATGATTAAATTGTGCTCTGTACAAAATTGTACCAGACGGCTTTCCCCAATCCATGTTCTGTTATTGTTCCTTCTCTGCATTTTCCTACTGTCGAATTCCAGTCCTCTATAATAATCAAACTCCAAGATGCTACTCCAGGCCGATGTAAAATGAATGTGAGCCACGGAAAATACTGAAGGCGAAAATGAAGATTTGGCCCTATCTGACTACCCCCTGAAGCACATCTTAGGATCTCTTAATGGTGATATCTTCACCTTCTTGCTCTTTAACATACAAATTACAACATAAACATAAATGAATGATTAAGGGACCTGATAACTACGAAATGATAAATGCTGTTTCTGCTTATACATTTATTGTACATTAAAATCCCTTTCAAATGTTTTATATATCAATGTCAAATGGACATAAAGAGATACAAATGAATTTTCTAACTAAAATGATTGATCATTCTAATATAAATAACACGAGATAACTGACATCACCTACGTACTAAACAGTAGAAGACACTACTTTCAAAGATGACCTACAGTGGTGGGCAACCTAAGTGGAAATAAAATTTACGTTATCACAGCTGTTTAGCTTCATAGCCCTAATAAGCCGAAGCAATTAGCAAATATCACCGTATGTACTGTATGTGGTGCGTTGGAGTGACGGTTCTCTTACACGTTTGCAACGACGGAAGAACTCCAGCCACAAAACACAAAAAAAACTCATTCAAACACTAGGACGGCAGAAGACGGTCCTCTGACTAGTACAATCTAATACTGGCTTCTCCTCCATGTGTTGTACAGACGAGAAACGCGAACTCCCAGCCACATGGTCGGAATTCAGGTGAGTCTAGACAGAAGAAGTGATCTCGACCACTGAACGTTGCATACTCAATGACGACTCCCTACCCGGAGGCGAAGCCCAGAATCGTGAGAGTTCGCAACAGTACAGCAGCGCCTAACCACTCTAACTATAAAATCTCCTGAGAGCAAAGACAGCTAGTCCGTCTGCACCAATAAACACTGATGCTGAGTGGCTGTCAAACACGAGCGCTCAGAACGGAAGATCCCATTTTATCCACCGCTGGCTTCCCAGCAAAGCTCTTTTCCCCTGCAGAAGGCCAATCATATCCTCGAAACCACGGAATATTCTCCCCCTCTACAGATTCTTCTGAACACCGACCGACCAAATTTTAGTCTTTTGTCGCCCAACGCGGAAAGTTTGCGTGGAAATATCTATCCCCGTTAATTAGGAATTCGTTCAATGGTATGCTTCTCAGAGTAAAAAATCCTCAGAATTAACCCAGCCTGCGTGATTTCCGAGGTAACGCTTCCTCGTTCCTCTCTGCTGCGTCCAAGATTTTCAGAGTTTCGGAAGTATTATCCGGTTATCCTTCCGGCCCCACTACAATACGGCCGGCCGCCGCTGTATTGTGCTTCAGCACTCAGCTGCCCCTACCGTGCGTCTTGGGCCAACACACCTGCGCGGGCTTTTCCACCCAGGGCGTGAGTTAAGCCTGCCGTTTCATTTCCACTGGCGTTCCAATCTCTACTAGTATAGGCAATCATTCATTACGCCGTTTTGATAATAAAGATCCTCTATCACCTCTCATGCAATAAGCGTTAACAACTACACTCCTGGAAATTGAAATAAGAACACCGTGAATTCATTGTCCCAGGAAGGGGAAACTTTATTGACACATTCCTGGGGTCAGATACATCACATGATCACACTGACAGAACCACAGGCACATAGACACAGGCAACAGAGTATGCACAATGTCGGCACTAGTACAGTGTATATCCACCTTTCGCAGCAATGCAGGCTGCTATTCTCCCATGGAGACGATCGTAGAGATGCTGGATGTAGTCCTGTGGAACGGCTTGCCATGCCATTTCCACCTGGCGCCTCAGTTGGACCAGCGTTCGTGCTGGACGTGCAGACCGCGTGAGACGACGCTTCATCCAGTCCCAAACATGCTCAATGGGGGACAGATCCGGAGATCTTGCTGGCCAGGGTAGTTGACTTACACCTTCTAGAGCACGATGGGTGGCACGGGATACATGCGGACGTGCATTGTCCTGTTGGAACAGCAAGTTCCCTTGCCGGTCTAGGAATGCTAGAACGATGGGTTGGATGACGGTTTGGATGTACCGTGCACTATTCAGTGTCCCCTCGACGATCACCAGTGGTGTACGGCCAGTGTAGGAGATCGCTCCCCACACCATGATGCCGGGTGTTGGCCCTGTGTGCCTCGGTCGTATGCAGTCCTGATTGTGGCGCTCACCTGCACGGCGCCAAACACGCATACGACCATCATTGGCACCAAGGCAGAAGCGACTCTCATCGCTGAAGACGACACGTCTCCATTCGTCCCTCCATTCAGGCCTGTCGCGACGCCACTGGAGGCGGGCTGCACGATGTTGGGGCGTGAGCGGAAGACGGCCTAACGGTGTGCGGGACCGTAGCCCAGCTTCATGGAGACGGTTGCGAATGGTCCTCGCCGATACCCCAGGAGCAACAGTGTCCCTAATTTGCTGGGAAGTGGCGGTGCGGTCCCCTACGGCACTGCGTAGGATCCTACGGTCTTGGCGTGCATCCGTGCGTCGCTGCGGTCCGGTCCCAGGTCGACGGGCACGTGCACCTTCCGCCGACCACTGGCGACAACATCGATAGTGTAACCTCCCCACCGTAATTTAAAAGGAAAAAGACAATACTTAATACAAATGGGAGCCAAGTGTAACCTCCCCACAAAAATTTGAAAGAAAGAAACATGACAATATTTAATTATGAATGCTAATGGACACTGCGCTAAGCGTAACCTGCACACAATGAAATGTACTGACAATGGCAACAAAAATGTGAAATTCGCAATCTGACTCAAATATAAATTCCTCATGAAAAAATAAAGTCCATTCAGTGATAAGAAAATTTAATTAAACCGAAATATCGGTCTTTGGCCCTGTGTAAAACAATCAGAATTAAAGTCTTACCTCAGAATAAATGGATGTCACATTTCTGCTCTTGTTGTTGCGCACCGCTTGGAGGAACTGCATTGCAAATAATAATATTCTCTTTTTTTTGTGATTTTAGTGGAATTTTTCTTCAAAAGAAGTGGAATGAAATGGGAAGTGCAACGAAATCTTGAGTTCAATAAAAAATTAAATTTTTGAGAAAATGCTTTTGAAATAAAAAATTATTATTGGGGGACTTGTTGGAGAATGATTACAATAAATAAATTTTTTCATTATCTAATGATTATATTAATTAATAGTATACCTTATTCACCATCTTGACCAGTGTTGCCGACCGCCTACATCACACAACCGCACTGGGCTGCTACTACTGACCGACCGCTCTGCATGACGACTATTAGCATACTTCACTGCACGACTACTACTAGAGTACTGCACTCAACTAGACAGAGCTACAGACTCGCAACGACTACTGACAGACTCGCAACGACTACTGACAGACTCGCAACGACTACTGACAGACTGAGAACCGCTCGCAACACTCGCGCGGTCAAGCGCATACTCTCTGGTCACAGATGCTACAATGCCTCGCCATCGCTGCTATGTTACATACGTGTTTCATAACCCTCCACTGGGGGGGCAAAAATTTGGCAGCGATGGTGAGTCATTTGGGCTTGCCAAGCGCGGCAAAATTTTTCTTTAATTAACAAAATCCTACAACTTACAGAATATTTAAATGTTGTGCACACGCACTAAGTACAAAATATATCAGACAAAGACAAAATGTGAATACAAAACATAGTAGCAAATCAGAAAAATGTATATACAAATTTTTTGACAGATAAAGTGCACAGGCACTGAAAAAATTCTTTAGCATATGCAGAACAAATAAACAGACTGGCAAAAAATATTATGTTGACAAGTGACATAAGTGTACTCGCATTGGAGTTCAGCGAATCGAAAAATGTATAACCTATGAACATAAATGATGTTACCAAAAAAATTTTTTTTTTTTTTTATGTGACAAGAATCAGGATAGGAAAGGGAAGGATTGCATCATGGTTGTAGCACTTTAGATTGCACACAGCTGCTCTGAAAGTCCATATCTTTCCACAGAAGTACAACACCAAGTGACACAACTTGAAGTTCTTTTCCCATCAGAATTTATCAGTGTAGCCAAGACACTGAACTGTCGTAGTAATGTTCCATGTTTTCATTTTGGCAGTACATTAGGTACACCAAACAGTGGGACCATAATAATGTCTTCATCGCTCATGGTGGTGGACAGCATGTCGTGTCAACACCACACTCTTACAAGGCACACCAACGTAGAATTAGTGCAAAACCAAATATAGTGCTCCATGATCACTGGGATAAACAGGACAAATGGACATTGCAGTAATTCAGGGTAGTCAGCTTATGAGGTGAAGGACATCAAGTCACATAATATTGACAATTACAGACTTAATTAGTAGTTTGTGGCATTCATAGCCCAGTTATTGAACATTTCTGTACCAAGTATGTAGTATTACAGAAAAATGTTCATTAATTGTTGTACATAGAATCAGTAGCCTTCTTTTCCTGGTTACAAAGCATTATGAAATAATCGCATTCTTTTCAGTTACAGAGTATAATTAAGAATCATTAACCTTCTCCTAATTACAGTTAATTAATCATTTGTCATTCCAATAATCATTAACCTTTTCCTAATTACAGTTAATTAATCATTTGTCGTTAATTAATCATTTGGCTAATTACAGTTAATTAATCATTTGTCTAATTACAGTTAATTAATCATTTGTCGTTAATTAATCATTTGTCTAATTACAGTTAATTAATCATTTGTCGTTAATTAATCATTTGTCTAATTACAGTTAATTAATTAATCATTTGTCATTTCAATATAGTAAGAATTATTAGCTTTAATTAAGTACAAAGCATTATTAAACAGTACCATAGTTAATTAATTATGTGTCATTACAATCTATTAAGAATCACTAGCTGGCATCATGGGTAATCGTATTACAATAAACAGTGGCGGTCCTTGGCCAGTTACAAAGTATATTTAGTAAGACAGAATAATGTTCATCAGAAGCCTTAATTGAAAAGGAGAGTCAATTATTGGCCTAGCATTAACATAATACATTGAGTGATACAAATTATTGGCACTCATTGGCCATTAACCAAAACATGAAAACTCAACATGGGAAAAAAAGGACTAATTAATGGCATAATTAATAACAATTCTTCAAGTGACATTAATTATTGGCACTCAGTGGCCAGCAAGTATTGAATAGAATCATCATTCAGTATTATTCAGATTATTACGAAGTCATTATTAAAAATCAGTTAATTACAGTCAAATCATTAATAATCACAGGCATTATAAGTAGTATCATTACAATAAACAGTGTTCCTCCTTCAGTAGTATTCAGATCATTACAAAGTCATTATTAAAATCAGTTAATTACAGTCAAATCATTAATAATCACAGGCATTATAAGTAGTATCATTACAATAAACAGTGTTCCTCCTTCAGTAGTATTCAGATCATTACAAAGTCATTATTAAAATCAGTTAATTACAGTCAAATCATTAGTAATCACAGGCATTATAAGTAGTATCATTACAATAAACAGTGGCAGTTATTAGCTAGTGACAAAGCATTATTTTGAATATAGTCTCATTAAGAGGTCATTACTCAAGTGACATGCTATTCAGAGTTGATCAGTATTATTCAGAATTATCATAAACTAGTGACATTATGTGGGACTGGTAATACATTTTTTTGGTAGCAATGCATTGCGTTGGGATCGATAATTAATTGCTGAAACATAACACTATTTGCTTTTGACCTATTGCAGCAAATGAGGATAGGTAACGTCATTCGTCATGAGTCAGCTGTAGCAAGATTATGTAACAAGGCAGTATGTGTGATCACATTTATAAATGATAAACACAAATGGGTAAAATACAAAAAAAATGCAAGTTCTAGAACAGGTATAATAAGTAACAGGTTTAGTAAGTATCATGGAAAACTTCTCCTGGAAAAATTACAAAATGGATTATTGACCTAAAAGAAGAAACGCACACTATGCTGAAAAGTAGTGAACTTCGAATTAACAGGTAGTGAAATGTGTATAAAATATGTTCCATAGCTGTCCTTTCCAAAACTTTCCGTCATCCTACTATGCAATATAACACCTGCTGTCAAAACAAACTGCAACAAATACTTAAATAACTACATAGCATAAATATAAAACTCCAACATTATCCTCATCTGTAAAGAAAAAACTTCATTATCAATCACTTCATTATCCATATTATCATAACTTCACTATTATCATCACCTGTAAATAAAAACTTCATTATTCATAATACCATATCCTTCATCATTATTCATCAGTATTCATTATCATCTGCAAAAAATCACTTCATTACTCATTATACAATTATTCCTTATCTCTAGCATATTTCATCACTAAAACTAAGATGTGTAGTTCAGTCTGACAGCCTGCATCAATCACCTTGTATTCTGAAAGAAATAATTAGTTAAGACTGCTATTCTATGATGAGTATAGTATATTCTTGTTAATGCTTGTTAATCCTGATCCATTTACTCTTCCTCATAAAGTTATTGCATCTTCTTTCGTTTATTCCGTAGGTGAAATTCCCATTTCTGTTGAATTTATTTCTTAAACGCATCATTTCTTTCTGAAATTGATGAACAAAGATTAATGTCCTGCATTTAAATCATATACCCATTAAATAATGACTGGTTTATGGTGACATAATTAACCATACAGCATAACATGACAGAAAACGTAATATGTCAAAGGCATTGACAGTGTTCAGAGGCAAAATATACAGATAATATCACAATGCAGCAGCAAAAATGTAAAACAGTCACGATGTTGAGATGTCATAAGGCAAAAAATGTCAAAGTCAACAAGTGTGTTATATCTTAACTATTTCACAGTGCATACAAACAAAACTGGAGTACAATCATATACACAAAAAAGTGGAAAATGTGCACGGTTTGATGTGTAACGACAAGAAAAGCGACCTGCTAACCTTACCTTGCCGGGCACTTGCCAAGAAAAAATGCGATAATCATCAGTAATTAGTCAAGTGAAATAATTGCATTAATAAATGACATCATAGTGTGTTGAATCATAAAGTGTCTTCATTCAATAAACGGTTTAATGTTTGAGATATGGTGGTTGCCTTTCGATTTTCTAGTTCTCAAAGTTTCGACGTGTACAACATTGGGGTGAGGGATGCTGCGAATCCGATATGGACCTGCGTATAGAAGTTCAAATTTACTGCACTTACCTTTTAATTTACTGGATAAATAATGTGTACGTACTAATATTTTCTGTCCAACGTGAAAGTCTCGGCGTCTACAAACCTGTTTTTGCTGTCTTCTCCGGCGCTCTGCGGCACGTTTGATGTTGTTCAGCGCAATGTCAATTATTTCGTGGTGTCTTAGTCGACGACATTTAGGGAAGTTTACTAATTCTTTAATTTTGTTTGGTGGTTCAACGTTTTTCAGTATAATAGACGGAGATAGCATAGTGGATTCATTTGGAACGGAATTAATTACGTCTTGGAATGAGAGTATGTGTGTATCCCAATCAATATGTCTTTTGTGGCAGTATATTCGGCACAGCTTACCAATTTCTTTCATTAATCTTTCACAGGGGTTCGAAGAAGCGTGGTACTTGGATATATAGATCGGAGAAATGTTTCTGGCTCGTAACATGCGTGTCCATACGGTACTACGAAATTGAGATCCATTGTCAGAAATTACTCTCATCACATGCCCTACATGAGATAGAAAATGTTTTACAAATGCTTTCGAAACAGTTTTAGCAGTAGCTTTGCGTAATGGAGTGAAAGTAACAAATTTTGAAGTGAGCTCAACAGCGACAAAAATGTAGCAAAAACCTCTGTTAGTTCTCGGAATCGGACCAAAAATATCTACTGCGGCCATATGTCTTAATTTAACAGGTATAATGGGATATAAAGGAGGAATATGTGAAGTGGTGTCTGATTTAGCTTTCTGGCAAATTTTACAAGACGCTAAAACTCGTCGTATACGTTTTTCCATGTTAGTAAAATAACAGTTCTGTCTCAGTATAAGAAAACATTTTCGTGCTCCGTAATGTGCGTAGCTTAAATGAGTGTACCAAATTAATTTGTTGACCAGTTCGTCAGGAATGCATAATAACCAATTGTTGCTATCAGGATGAGAGCGGCGAAACAGAATGTCATTGCGCACAGTGTAATGGTTCCTAATCGTAACATTATTCTTATCTAGCCAAAGGTGTTTAATTTCTTTCCAGACATTGTCTTTGTTTTGTTCTTGTGCTATGTCCTGTAATGACGATGAAATAAAGTTTTCAAATGCAACTTGCTGAATGTACATGACACTGAAATTTGTTTTGCAGAAGTTGGTTGCTACGTCTTGCTGATTGTTGCCGAGAGAACGCGATAGTGCGTCTGCTATAACATTTTGTGTGCCGGGAATGTGAACTATTGTAAAATTAAATTCTTGTAAATAAAGTTTCCATCTACTTAACCTGTCGTGAGTAAATTTAGCTGAAAGTAAAAATTGTATCGCTCTGTGGTCTGTGTAGACGGTGGTATGTCTGCCATAAAGAAAGTGCCTAAATCTCGTAAAAGCCCATACAACACATAATGTTTCAAGTTCTGTAACGGAGTAATTTCGTTCAGCAGGTGACAAAATGCGACTTGCAAATGCGATGTTTTTAATTACTGTTGAGCCTTCTTCTTCAATTTCCTGGAAAATGTGTACGCCTAAAGCGGTATTGGAACTGTCGGTGGCAATGGAAAAATTTCTAGTAAGATCTGGGTGCGATAATAGTGGAGCATTCAACAAAGCATGTTTCAAATAACATTCTCGTGAACAAAATTCTGCGTGTCAAAAGTAATGTTTGCGTTACTGTAATATGCAATCTGTACTGTGTCTGGTCAAATTCTGTCGTACGTGCTATTATTTACGGGAGAATGTTGTGGCATATCCACTATATGAACTGTTCTGTTATTTCTTATGGACGTGTTACGCTATGGATGACACCTATTGTCTGTTTCATTCATGATTATTCGTTGTTGCTGATGTTGTTGCTGCTCATAAGATCGACTGTTATTAAATGTACGCTGAAAATTGTGCTCGTTATTTTTACGTCTGTCATGATAGTAATTTCTATACGGCGCATTGCGATACGAGTTGAAATAGAGTGTTGTCTGTACGTAGTTATTTCTTTGCTGCCATGCGTTACTATTTGTTGGAGCTGGGACTATACGTGCACGCGGCGAAACATTAAAGTTTGGTTGACCTTGTAGACTGCATTGTTGGTTAGGTATGCTAAGCGGCTGACTTTCATGCTGTTGTGGTGAAAAGGTCTATTGTTACCAAAATGTGGTTCCTGTTACTAATAATTTTACACATACTGATGATTACAATTTTATCTGTTATTAAAATTACGGCGGTAGTTGTCATTACGGGAGTGCCTACTGAAAATTGTCACATTCAGTAAAAGATTTGTCATATCGGGTTTTCATTACAATGTTTCTTAATTCTAGATAGAGCAATAGTTAAAGAGCTGTTTGGATAGATATAAAGGATAGTAGAAGAGAAGGCAGCAGTGCAGAAAACTAAAGATGAAACAGCACTACTACAGCTCGGGGCCCTATGCTCGCTACGGCACATATTCATTAAAGCGTAATGAATCCCCTGAGGTCATTTACGCACTGCAAATAAATTTTAGCTTTTGCGTTGCAAGCAATAGCGGAAAAATTCCAAAAGTAAATAGTTGTATCCATGTTAATTCAAGTTTCCTTATTACGGGCAATGCTGATGAAAATACAAAAATAAATTGTCGCATCTGGTTCAAAGCTAGCTTTTGCATTACAGGTAATAGCGGTGAATGTACAAAGATAAATTGTCGTATACAGTGCAAAGCGTGTACCTGTACGCTGTCATTATTAAGTTCTTTACATTTTCTTACAAATGCAAATTGCTCGAAATCTACGTTCTCGTCACTCGGTTTGATAACACGTTCAGGTTTGTGTGTGAATCTGTTCGTCTGTGTCATTTCGGATTTCAAGTTGCGTAGCTTTTCATATTTTAAGTCGCGTGGCTTTTCGGATTTTACTTCGCGTAGTCTCTGTAAATTATTCACATTATACACGCTGCGTGTGTCAGACTCATGTTCAAAAAGTGGCGTCTGTTTTGGCATGTTATTAACTGAAATGTTTTTCATCTCTGTTACTTCTTGTTGTAAATTTGATAACTTCCTACGTAACGTGTTGTTAGATGAATCGATCTCATTAATTGTCTGCTGTAAATTTTGAAATTCAGGTGTTTGGATAAATGAAACCGGTGCAGTATCGTCTGATTTATTGTCATTAGTATTTTCGATAACATCAATACGACTGGCCAATTCATCATATTTTTCAGTCAGTATTTTAACCTGATCATCGGTTTTAGAATCAGACGCATTAATCTGTTTTTGCAACTTGCGCGTAGTTTCGCTCAGTTTTTTAACATCAGCTTTGATAACATCACAATCCTGTGTTAGATCTAATTGTTCGAATCTATCTGTCACTGTTTGAATATTTACTGTGTGTGTATCTGTTTTTGATTTAAGATCAGAAATTTCATCCCGTAATTCCGCGTTCAACTGTTCTATGGTGTTAATTTTGTCGGACACTGTAGTAATATTATTGTCTACATACGTCTTCGCTTTCGCGAACATTTTACGTTTGTCCTCTTGTCTTTGTGCAGTGATTGTTTCCATAACCTGACGTTTGACTTTATTTTGATCCTGAATAAATTTGCGGAAACGCGTATCACTGTTCTGTATGTGCTGATTAAAGCGCTCGTTAATCTGAGTGTTCTGCTGTTCGAATTTCGAGTCTATCTTTGCGTCCATTGTGCGCGAAAGTTCTACCGTCATTGCTTTAAACTCGTCCCGTAATTGTGTAGCTTTTTCAGAGCACTGTTTGGCGACTCCGCTAATTTCGTCTCTGAGTGTTTCTGTTGCGGCTGTTTGCATTTCCCTTAATTCTTGCGCAACAGACTTAATTTCTTCGCTATTTTTTTGTGAACAAGCCTCAATTTCCGTGCGCAACTGTTCCTTAGTGTCATGGCACTGCGCGGCAACGTCTCTAATTTGTTCACTAAGCTGTCTGTTCTGTTCCCTAAGTTGTTTGAAATTTTCACTCTGTTGTCGGACCTGTTCACTAAGTTTGTCTTGTTTTTTGTCATTATTGTCAAGTTTTTCGTTCTGTTGTTTGAAATTTTCATCAATTTTATTAAATTTTTCATTAAACTGTTTGAAATTTTGCCGCAAAAATGCCATAATTGGATCCGATTCAAAATTAGCATTTCTATTCTCTGTGCTGTTCAATGGTCGATCTGGAATTGTCTCGTTTTGCGTGACCATTTGGTCATTCTGTAATTTACAAAAAGGTTTGCCAGTTAAACATACACTGTCAGACCCTATTTCGGAATTAAATAAATCCGTCGTACTTTCACTACACTGACCATTTTCATTCGAAAAATTTGTTTGTATGTTACTTGAATTTTCCAAATCGGGTGTGTTAAGCTGGGCAGCGCTCATTACAATAGAGCGTCCCGCGTCATCAATTGTCGTCAAATTAACAGACGAGACAATTGAGTTTGTTTGTTCATTATCAGGGTAAAAGTCGTCACTAGTGGTTGGAATGCATTGATTGTCAGTGAACGCAGTATTGTCATCATTACACTGCGTGTCACAATTACTGTCGGTCACGCTGTTTAAGTCGGTAATTTCATTCAAAATACCTCGCGATATACTATTCACAGTCTTTCGCGGCATTTTTACAATAGTCACAATTTTTCACAAAACAATAAGCACAAATGCAAAAACAACACACAAATACAATAAAGCAACAAATTGCCGTTGACCTGTAGAAAGAAAGTCACAATATTATTAAAAGCGTTGCGCTAAATCCTAATTATATCTAAGCAAATAAGAGCAGATATCTGACTGTCGCTCAAAAGACTCTCAACGAAATACGATCCTGGACTGGGTGTCGCCAAGTGTAACCTCCCCACCGTAATTTAAAAGGAAAAAGACAATACTTAATACAAATGGGAGCCAAGTGTAACCTCCCCACAAAAATTTGAAAGAAAGAAACATGACAATATTTAATTATGAATGCTAATGGACACTGCGCTAAGCGTAACCTGCCCACAATGAAATGTACTGACAATGGCAACAAAAATGTGAAATTCGCAATCTGACTCAAATATAAATTCCTCATGAAAAAATAAAGTCCATTCAGTGATAAGAAAATTTAATTAAACCGAAATATCGGTCTTTGGCCCTGTGTAAAACAATCAGAATTAAAGTCTTACCTCAGAATAAATGGATGTCACATTTCTGCTCTTGTTGTTGCGCACCGCTTGGAGGAACTGCATTGCAAATAATAATATTCTCTTTTTTTTGTGATTTTAGTGGAATTTTTCTTCAAAAGAAGTGGAATGAAATGGGAAGTGCAACGAAATCTTGAGTTCAATAAAAAATTAAATTTTTGAGAAAATGCTTTTGAAATAAAAAATTATTATTGGGGGACTTGTTGGAGAATGATTACAATAAATAAATTTTTTCATTATCTAATGATTATATTAATTAATAGTATACCTTATTCACCATCTTGACCAGTGTTGCCGACCGCCTACATCACACAACCGCACTGGGCTGCTACTACTGACCGACCGCTCTGCATGACGACTATTAGCATACTTCACTGCACGACTACTACTAGAGTACTGCACTCAACTAGACAGAGCTACAGACTCGCAACGACTACTGACAGACTCGCAACGACTACTGACAGACTGAGAACCGCTCGCAACACTCGCGCGGTCAAGCGCATACTCTCTGGTCACAGATGCTACAATGCCTCGCCATCGCTGCTATGTTACATACGTGTTTCAATGTACTGTGGAGACCTCACGCCCCACGTGTTGAGCAATTCGGCGGTACGTCCACCCGGCCTCCCGCATGCCCACTATACGCCCTCGCTCAAAGTCCGTCAACTGCACATACGGTTCACGTCCACGCTGTCGCGGCATGCTACCAGTGTTAAAGACTGCGATGGAGCTCCGTATGCCACGGCAAACTGGCTGACACTGACGGCGGCGGTGCACAAATGCTGCGCAGCTAGCGCCATTCGACGGCCAACACTGCGGTTCGTGGTGTGTCCGCTGTGCCGTGCGTGTGATCATTGCTTGTACAGCCCTCTCGCAGTGTCCGGAGCAAGTATGGTTGGTCTGACACACCGGTGTCAATGTGTTCTTTTTTCCATTTCCAGGAGTGTATTTACAAGGCGTATGTGAAAATGTCAGTCCTCTTTGAAAATTCATAAATACGATGTACACCTATAAAATGATGCCTAATTCTGGTTGTAAATCAGGCGAAAGTATGTAAATGAATGGTTGTAAGGTGCGAAATTATAGCCACCTTAAAAAATTTTCTTCTCTCTTCGCGATTTGAGCAACTTCGTTTACGATTAAGGTAATATATTTTAAGTTATTCATACTAGTGCAGCCATGATAAAATATTTTTATTCGTTGCTCCATATGGGTAAATTATTTTTCAGTGAATATTTAGATGTGTGCGTTAAAACAGGTAGTGCTATTCGAAAGTTTCATGTTATTGGCGATTCTGTGTGTATTTTCTTCTGTTACAGCCTGTAGGCGAAATAGCAAAGTGTTGTTACTGTAACAAGTATTGTCAGGCTGCTCTGTATAGCATATTTTACGAGCTACGAGACGCTACAGATTGTAAGACTCGCCTTGATTTTTAAGAAATTTTTCAAAATAACATTTTACAATATTTATTATTAGATTGTATAAAAAACTTAACTCCGTCCGAACAGGACTTGAAAGCCCAACGTTAACGACCGGCTGCCGTGTCATCCTCAGTTCACAGGCGTCAGTGGATTCGAATATGGAGGGGCATGTGGTTAGCATACCGCGCTCCCAGCCGTTTTTATCAGTTTACGAGACCTATTAGATTGTATAGCAAGACTAAAAAAAAAAAATCGTATATTATAAAACCGAACTGACCCCTAAAATCCTTCTTCTTCTTCTTCTTCTTCCTCTTCGTCATCATCGTTGTCTTTTTCATATGTAAGATGGTCTTCTCTGCCATCGAGAGCGTTACTTATGCTGCACTTCTTGAAAGGTCTGACAATGATGTCTTCTCTCTCACTCTAGTCCACGACTTTTTTTATCCACTGACATACTTGTTTGATTGTAAGTCATTTTAAAGCTCTTTTCGGCATGAATTCATGTTGGGTTTCATCCACTATCCATTTGCTCCATTTCTCTTTATACGTGCTTTAAATAATTTATTTGTCGAGCCATCAAGAAGTTGCAGTTGTGAAGTAGGTCCTCTTGGGTAACGGCAATCTCTGTACAGTTTCATTTCCCCTTTCATAGAATTTTTCAAATGACTACTAAATTAATCTAGCACAACAAGAGAACTCTTTTTCAACAAAGCACCTTTCCTTTCTCCCACATTCTGTTAATTCATGATTTCATACCAGTCTGGTTCATCCAACTCTTGTCATGTACATGAACAACAACACCTGGCGGTATTTCAGAACGTTTTGGCATTGTTTTGCGCTTGAAAATGTTCGCTGTATTAAGTTTAGTACCGTCAGCACAACATGAAAGGACATTAGTGTAATGCATTTTTCGTGTCCACATGTGTTTTTAGTTAGTTTTAGCATCTTTCATGGCTTTAGTTCTGTTACTCCCGGCCATCCTGGTTTAGGTTTTCCGTGATTTGCCTAAATCGCTCCATGCAAATGCCGGGATGATTCCTTCGAAAGGGCAGGGCCGACTTCCTTCCCACTCCTTCCCTAACCCGATGAGACCGATGACCTCGCTGTCTGGTCTCCTCCACCAAAACAACCCTTAAAGTTTGTTAAGCTCCACTGTAGCGCTAGCTGATAAGATTGTACTTGAATCTTTTTGTACTAATCCCAATGCCATACGACGGTGTCCTGTAATGCGTTTCAATACGTGATGAGATAGTTTTGAGCATTTTACATTCAATCTTCTGTTTGGAAATTTAGTCTTCCTTTTTTTCAGTTCTTCTTTACTAGCCGCCAATCGCGAAAAATGCCGCTCAGCTACTCTGTTTCCATGGTATTCTCCATATGCTATTGTTTTCAATTTATAGCCCGCATCATACGAGTACCTTTTATTTTTTCCATTACGAAACTAGCTACGGTACTAACAAAAATATTCTACTCTTACCCATAACACACATCACTTTCAGTTCAGGTTCAGTGGCACCGTAGGCTGCAACGACGCATTATAGGCTGGACAGTGGTCGGAGTTTGTGATTTTTTTTTGGGGGGGTGGGGGGTGGGGGTGGAGACAGTGGTTGCAAGATTGTGCATCCGAGCAACTCATGTTCATCGCCTCGGTGCACTGTTGCTCCCAGTTGAATACAATGTTGCCAGATAGAGGTAGATTTCCCGTGACATCGAATAAATTTTTAAGACTGGCGTAAATTTTAAATCAAACACTCCATATTTTTATATCATATATGTTTCTTTAGGTTATTTTCAGCAGTCGATATATGTTTCAAAAACCTCGTGACACTGAGCTTCATTAACTGGATTTTATTAGCACTAATAAAATCCAGTCAATGCAGTTCATTGTCATGAGTCTTGTAAACATTTGTATATTAATTTCGAGTGTAAGGCACGTCTGAATTTTGGAATGAATTTTGCGAAGAACAACGTGTGTCATAGTCCGTAATATACAGTACCTTATGTGTGTTGTAAGTCGTCCTAGAGTAGCAGACACTGTTGTTTCTGAATGGTCTTCCAGTATTAATTGTTCCAGTTTAAGAGTTTCTTTCTAGGCAAACTACACCAGTTATCAGAGAAGGACGTATTTTATGCTTTGGGAATGTAGGACGTATTTATAACTAAATGTAAAGAATAAAGAGCGTTTTTTGAAATTATATCTCAGTGATGGGTGTACGCGCGATTTTTGAACGTAGACAAGCTTCAGTAATACTCTGAAGTTTCCTGGAATAATACAGTACATTAAAGCAATCAATTTTTTGTGCTTTCACGTATTTCAAGCCTTTTTTTTCGACTTGGAACTACATAAGAGGTACGCCAATTCAGTGATTTCCAGTACTAGAAAATACAGTTTTCAGCTAAATGTGGAGCTAATAGTTTGAGAAGGAAATACCTCAGAGGGGATGTAAAGGTGGACCAAGTGATAAGAGCAAGGTCTGGGAAACGAGTTTCTCCACAGAGGAAATGATAATTACTTCAGAGTGGGAACACCTGTTGTTCTAGAGACACTTGTTTGGGGCGCGGGCCTTATCCTCTCAGACAAGTTCCATTAACGACTACAGGACCATACTTTCACGAACAAGAATTCAGGACGGAAGACGTCATTCCTAACATGGACGGGGATGTGCAGTGCCTTGTAACTCTTCCTAGTATCGGTACGCGCTTCATCCTCTCTCTCTCTCTCTCTCTCTCTCTCTCTCTCTCTCTCTCACACACAAACACACCACACTCTCATACGCACTCACTCACACTCTCTCTCTACAGAGTATGCTTGCCGCGTCAGTTATCTTCGGCGTCCGTTAATGAACGGTACTCAGGATAAGACAGAAAGTCGGACCGCCAGCTATCGCGCAGACCAAGTGCCGGAGCGAATCGCAGTCGAGTGCGTGGAATGGACTACGGTACACTCGCGCTGCCCACGCATCTCGTGGCGGCGGCAGAGAGTAATGGAAACGGCTAACGTCCCACTCACCCACTCTGCTGCATTTCGTCGTTCTAGGCAAACAGCCTGACTTCGTGTGTGTAGATGATGTTAAGAGTGGAGGATCATATCCAAGGAGGCAATGGCCGACCAATTATAGATGATTTATGCACGCGCACGTCTACGAAGATACACACACACACTCGTCTTAAAAGTTAATGAACTTGCGCAAACGCCTCTACGGTCTTACCTGGAACTCCAATGAATTAGCATACGGTATCATTTTCGGATTGTGGTGTGAAATAGAGGCATAATCAAATTACTGACGTTATCGTCATGTTAAGGAATTGTGCTTCCTGTGATGCAAAATAAACCATGACTGACGGAGCGAGGACGACATGGAGGGTGACATTTATTGAACTATATGAAATAAAATCGTCCTAACTTCTGAACGGTTTGCGTTAGGACATGGTAGGAATTAGTAAGCGCATTGCCTGAACTAGTTGGTTTGGTTTATCGACGAAGCCCGCTTTCATTTGGATTGGTTTGTCAATAAACAAAACTGGCGCATTTCGTGATCGAGAAGTCTCTTCACCATCAACGAGTGTCTGTGTGGTGTGCAGTGTCCAGCCACGGAATAATCGGTGCGATATTCCTCGTTAGTACGGTGACTACCGAACGGTACGTGAAGGTTTTGGAAGATGATTTCATCATCGATTGTCTGCCATAGTCTCCGGATCTGAACACATGCGACTCCTTTTTGTGGGGCTTTATTAAAGATAAGGTGTACAGAAATAACCTCAAAACCATTGCTGAGCTGAAGATAGCCACTCAGGAGGTCATCGAGAGCATCGATGTTCCGACCACTTCAGCGGGTCATGCAGAATTGCGCTATTCCTCTGCGCCGCACCATCACCAATTATGGCAGGCGTATCGAACATGTCATAAAATCAGAATATCTGTAGTGACGTTTACGTGTTGAATAAAGTTTGTGCACACTTTAGTTCGTAAGTAATTTACGATTTTTTTCATATAGTTCAATAACTGTAACGCTGTAAAAAGCAGAGTAGCACTGACAAAATGGAGATTTCCTGGCCAAGAAAAGTCTACTGGTATCGAACATAGGCCTTAATTTGAGGAAGATGTTTCTGAGAATGTACGTTTGGAGCACAGCATTCTATGGTAGCGAAACATGGACTGTGGGAAAACCGGAAAAGAGGAGAACAGAAGCGTTAGAGATAGAGTGCTACAAAATGATGTTGAAAGTTAAGTGGACTGATGAGGTAAGGAATGAGGAGGTTCTCCGAAGAATCGACGAAGGAAGGAGTGTATGGGAAACACTGGCAAGTAGGGTGGACAGGGTGATTGCTGTAGAGGGTAAAAACTCTAGAGGAAAACGGAAATTGGAATAGATCCAGCAAATAACTGTGGACGTAGGTTGCAGCGGCTAGTCTGAGGTGAAGAGGTTGGCACAGGAGAGGAATTCGTGGTGGGCCGCATCAGACCAGTGACTCATGAAAAAAACCTGTCCTTTCTAATTTCTACTTCTCTTTCAATAGCCAAAATAATTACGAAAGCGGTGTTTGCAAGGTTGCTGTGTTCAATGTATCCCGAGCGAGTGCGCGCGGATGTGTGTCTGTTCGTGTAACTCATCAAGCGAAGCCAATGTTTTCAGAGTTAAAAACTTTGTACCGATGATGCAAATTATTTGTGGTGCGAATTCAAGAATGCATTGTGGAAGACTCTTAAATGAACTGGGTGTACTAGTACACTTACTCCTTAATGAAATTTGTCATAAGTAATATACATTTCCTCCGAAGCAACAGCTGAGTTCACAGAACCAGTATTAAAAACAAGAACAATCTGCATAGAGACATAGAGTTACTTTCAAAAAAATGGCTCAAATGACTCTGAGGTCATCAGTCCCCCTAGACTTAGAACTTCTTAAACCTAAATAACCTAAGGACATCACACACATCCATTCCCGAGGCAGGATTCGAACCTGCGACCGTAGCAGCAGCGTGGTTCCGGACTGAAGCGCCTAGAACCGTTCATCCACAACGGCCGGCAAAATTTACTTTGGTTTGGAAAATGGTTGATTATTAGAAACACTTGTCTACTTACTTGGCATGAGCTATGAAACTTTTAGCGACTAATAATGTTCAGTTTATAAGTAGTTTAAAGGAATGATAATTAAATCGACAACCTAGCTGCGAACATGCGTTGATATACATCATTGGGGACATGTTGAAAATGTGTTCCTCGACCGAGACTCGAACTCGGGATACAAAATGTAGACTGACAATGGCAAGGAAAGCGTTTCTGAAGAAGAGAAATTTGTTAACATCGAGTATAGATTTAAGTGTCAGGAAGTCGTTTCTGAAAGTATTTGTATGCAGTGTGGCCATGTATGGAAGTGAAACATGGACGATAAATAGTTTGGACAAGATGAGAATAGAAGCTTTCTAAATGTGGTGCTACAGAAGAATGCTGAAGATTAGATGGGTAGATCACAGAACTAATGAGGAGGTATTGAATAGAATTGGGGAGAAGAGGAGCTTGTGGCACAACTTGACCAAAAGAAGAGATCGGTTGGTAGGATATGTTCTGAGGCATCAAGGGATCACCAATTTGCTACTGGAGGGCAGCGTGGAGGCTAAGAATCGTAGAGGGAGACCAAGAGATGAATACACTAAGCAGATTCAGAAGGATGTAGGCTGCAGTAGGTACTGGGAGATGAAGAAGCTTGCACGGGATAGAGTAGCATGGAGAGTTGCATCAAACCAGTCTCAGGACTGAAGACAACAACAACAACATATTTAAAAGTTTATGGTAAGCTCGAACGCCATCACCACCTTATAACTTTAACCTGTGAGTACACAGGATGTAACAGTGGTGAGCAAAACTTACGGACGAGAGTAACTTTCGTATGACGCTTCACTGACAATTGACTGGACGAAACTTGGGTTGTACATAGAAAGAACTGCTACAATGTAGCATAGAACGTAACTGAAAGAAACAGGCAATGAAACGAACAGAAATCACACTTTTATTCAGAGACAATAATTACGTTGAAGTTACCGTGATTCGCGACGGTCCCTGGACATGGCAAGAGGCATGGTTCTTATTGGAGCATGTGATCACCACGAACGATAACGCTCCTCCGGAACGTGCTCCCACTGAAGACTGGCCAGGAGTTCTTGCGGTAGGGCGTTCTATTGCTGCACCGGCGCGGTTGACAACTGCTTGATCGTCGATGTTGCACGTATATGTGGTGCACGACACGTACTCGACGGAACTTACGTCGAGGGAACAGGCAGTCCAGTCCATTCGCCGAATATTTATTTATTTATTGATTTAAATAACCTGGCAAGATTAGGGCCATCACACCCTCTCTTACATCTAACCAGGCATTCTACTTATTTTACATTCATATGTTTTAGTAGGCATGTTAATCTACATCTAGTACAAAAAGTGAAATAAACAATTTGAAAGGTACACCTGGAAAAATACATACATATAGAGTTTATATTCTTAGATCACAAGTACTGGCATTATTGAAGAGACAGATTTTAGATAGGAGTGCTGGCAGCAGGGAGTATGAGGGAGACTCATGGTGAAGGGAGGAGAAGAATAGAGACATGATGAAACATAATTAAGGAAATATACAGGAAAAGAAGATTGCGTGGCTAATAGAGATGGATGAAGAGGAAGGCATCTCAGGAGCAAGATAGGAGACGCTAGCTTTGCTATTTGACAGATGAGGGGATTGCCCTTGTACATTAATTTTATGGAGAACTTTATGAGGATGATAGTAGGAAATGCTTCAACTTCTTCTTAAAAGCAGCAGGAGATTGAATTTTGCGCAAGGTAAGGGGCAGTTTGTTCCAGAGGCGGACAGCGGCAACTGAGAAGGAGTTTGCAAAAGTTTTTGATTTGTGAGTGGGCACAGTTAGGATACCAAATAAGAGTGACCTCGTGTTTCGATTATGATGGCATGACATGTTTTTAATCTCTGAAGCAAGGTACTGGGGTGCTTGCGCGACGAGGAGTCGGTGGAATAGACACAGAGTGTGGCAGTCACGCAATTTGTCCGGCCGCAGACACCCTAGCTGGGAGTATGAAGCACTAACATGATCGTATCGGCGAATGTTGCAGGTGTAACGCACACAGGCATTCATGGTTAGCTCTAGATGTCTTTTGTTTTCACTACTCGTGCCTTGTTGAATCACATCACAATAGTGGAGGTTCGGTAGAACGAGTGCTTGCACGAG
Source organism: Schistocerca americana (assembly GCF_021461395.2). Lineage (NCBI taxonomy): Eukaryota > Metazoa > Arthropoda > Insecta > Orthoptera > Acrididae > Schistocerca > Schistocerca americana. The sequence goes on from NC_060123.1 coordinate 28,981,001, forward strand.
CTGGCGTTTCAAGTCCTGTGGAAATATGTTCCGAAACTTTTTGAGAGCATAGAAACAAGCAGACGTCTTTCGGCACACTGCGACTGTATTCTCCGCCCGGTTGAGATGCTCATCCAAAGTTACACTCAAGTTCTTCACTGTTTTCTGATATGGTATTGGAGTACCGTCGAGCAGAATAGGAGGTAGCCGTTCGCGGAAATCTGAACTTATTAATTTCTGATGGGCTATTAAGATTACTTGCGTCTTTTTTGCATTTAGTTTAAGCCCCAGGTTGTCTCGTTCCAAGAACTACTCCACTTACGCTGTTCCATGCGGTCCTGCTTTGCCATCCAGGAATATGCAGTCAGGGCGAAATACAACCCTGAAAGGACAAACAAGAGAAAGGAGTTCATTGCCACAATAACACTGACCAGTGAGTGTACGTTGTTCGAAGATTTGGAGGTCAGTACACCCGTGTAACATTGTGCTTCCACACACCGCAACACTTTGATCACCAACGATCATGTTCGACAATGTACCTGGGTGCATAACGTGTTCCCACTCTCGCCGTATGAGGTTTCGATTGTCGAACACCGTCATTTTCGTGTTCCAGTTGTTGTCGTGTGGGCAGCCATGATGTTGCATTAGCGTACTGAATACCGAGTCTTTGAACACTGTACACTCACCGGTCACTGCTGTTCATTCCCATGTGCGTCTTTTCAGGGGCGCATCCGGCCCTGACTTCATTTATATGGATGACAGTGCCGACCGCATTGAGCAGCACAGGCGGAGGCGGCCTTGGAACGAGAGGTATTCGGCGAGTGGTCTGGTCTGTCACAAGCTGTCAACCGCGCTGGTGGAGGAATGGATCGCCGTACCGCAAGAATGCCCTACCAACATTGCGAGGAGCTCGTTGGAGAGCATGCATTGTCGTCTGTCGTTATCATGTAGTTTCACCAACTGCGACATAGTCGCCTATACAAACACTGATCCAATAGTTGAAAGGTCTCTGTTGGATTCCTTTCATGTTAATTTTTTAAAACTGTTGTCATTTACGGCACACATTCCATTTCTAAATTTACTGTGGTGTTTCTGACTATCTGGGAGGAGACTGAGCAGTGGAACGCGTTACTTTTACACATAATGAAGAACGATCTGTGACACCACTACACTTTAAAACACAGTTTATATGTAATTCATGTCACACAGTCTCATACGGAACCTACATCCTCTTTCTTTTATATACTGTATATGAGAAGATAATGTCATCCCCCATCCCTTCTGTGTGAAAGGATGAATGAGCAAATGTATTTCTAGTTGCATGCTTAAGGGTAGCAGACTAGGCAGTCTGCTAAAGAACAGTAGGACCAACGTCGGAACAGGTAGCTAGGCTTTCTAAAAGCAAATAAGTTTCTATTCTTGGTATGGTCCTGTCTGTCCCTTGTCATGTTGGTATAGGAAGCTGCCTCTCTGGTCACTTCCGATTTTATCTGTGAGGCACCGTCGGTAGGGGCCCACGCCAGTCAGTCAGCAGCGAGCGTCTGAAGTTGTAAGATGTCCGGCTAATCGCGTCTCTGCTAAGTCGGTAGGACAATGGATTTCTTAAGTTCAGCCTAACTGAAAATTTAATCACCTTTGCTTCAGATTTGAGTCTAAAATATCTTATGTTATCTTAAATTGCAACGCAGTGTAATTTGAGTTTGAAGTTCAGAAGATCTTCCAGTAGTTGCTTTGTCACTACTTTGTGAGCAAAATGGAACCACGTGTTGACGGTCTGTAACTCTAACTAAGATCATCAATCTTAAATGCAAATGTGCATGAGATTATAATGTCTTGTCTTGACAATATTTTTCAATATAGCAACTTTTCTTTATGTTCAGCCCACGTGGGGTGTACTTTGTGAGACCAATACCACGTGCTTATATAATAGTTTGACCCATCAGGTTAATAGTAAGACGATAGTAACCCGTTCGAGATTTTTCTTTTGTAAATTTATTTTAATTATCAAAATTATTGTGGAGTTACACTCTTTGTGTAAACCAAGTTGACCAAGTGAAGCATGTGGTGTAATCACCAAAGTAGCCCTCAGCTATTCTTTTTGAGGAGATTTCACAGACAATTACTATGAATTTAGTATACCAGTGTGTGCTAATCTCATAAGTGACAGGATTGCGCTATGACCGTAACTTCTTTGGGTGAAAATTGAATCGGTTGGTTGTGGTTAATTTCCTCTTTCATATATTTCAACGTTCTTTGTGTGTTATTTTATGAATGCAGTGTTGTATGCAGTCTCCCAATCTTGGCTCCATATTTGATGTGTTCCGTAAGATTACAAACTCACATTTTCACAATCCTAAATAAGGGACCAGTTTAGTTATGAATCAAGTTTAATATGCTAAAAGTTGAACGGAATAATGATCAATGTTAAAATAAATGTCCAAATATAAGCTGATTTATTTCTTTTAATTTAAATTCTCTTTTTATATATATATCACCGGTTGTCGTAAAATGACTATTAAAAGATTATAATTAATGTTAGTCTGGATGGCAATTTGGTAAACTGGAGTGGATACCTGGTGAAACAGTTGCTCAGTAATGCAAGGATAACTTCCCCAGATAGCTCACAGCTTTTAACCCGCTTTTATTACCTTGATCAGCACCGCTTTCAGAACAACTTAATGCATCAACTTTACAATGACGCAGTGTCTTGTTGAAAAATGCTACCGCCGTTGGGAAACATGATCGTCACGAAGGGGTGTAGGTGGTCTGCAACGAGTGAACGATACTCCTTGGCCGTCTGGTATCGTTCTCGAGCTCTAATGGATCCTTGGATGCCCACGTGAATGTTCGGCAGAGCATAATGGAGCGGGTGCCTGCTTGCCTCCGCCCCCCAGTACAGGTGTCAAGGAGCAGTTAACCTGGAAGACGATGGATTCGCGCCTTCCAATCGACGTGATAAGGAAGATACCGGGGTTCATCAGACCATGCAACGCTCTGCCGCTGCGCCAACGTACAGGGCCGATGGTCACGTGGCCATTCAACCGTAGTTGCCGATGTCTTGCTGTTAACACTGACACATACATGGGTTGTCGGCCGCAGAGCCCCGTCATTAGGAGCGTTCGGTGCACTGTGTGTTCAGACAGACTTATTCTCTGCTCAGCATTAAAGTCTGATGTTTGTTCCGCCGCAGTTCGCTGCCTATCCTGTGTTACCACTCTGCCCAGCCTACGACGTCCGACATCTGTAACGAGGGATGGTCGCCCAACCCCACAACGTCTGGGCGCAGTTTTACCTTGGTTTCCCTACACGTTGAAGACACTCGCCACAGCGCTCCTCGAACATCCGACAAGTCTTGCAGTTTCCGAAATGGACGTGCTGAGACTCGGGGCCATCACAATCTACCCTCGGTGAAACTCAAATAGATCGCGCGCCTTATCAATTCTACACACGGATAGTACGCTCTCTGGTACTACACGCACCGTGCGTTTGTCTGACAAAGAGTCATTTCTCGCCAGGTGGCGCTACTATCGCCTGGACGGATTTATATCAATAGTAGGTCGATGGTCATAATGTTCTGGCTGATAATTGTATACTACACAAGACCAACTGCCAGAAGTTTGATCATTTTCTAGAGTTATTATCCAACGAGCTGAAAGTACTGCGTGAAGTCCAGCTATCGAGAAAACACATTACTTGCTACCTCAACATCAGTAACAGCAATTTAGTGACTAACGCCCAGAAGCAGGTAGCACCCCACAACTGATACCAAAAGCAAACACTGGTTTCGACAAGCTTCTACAAAGATTGGTTCGTTATAAAAAATGGCCACCACGCACAAGAGAAAAAACAGTCACTGGAACTGATAAGAGAGATTGTATGTGAGAGAAATATTCTCTCTCCCTCTCTCTCTCTCTCTCTCTCTCTCTCTCTCTCGCTCTCTCTCTGTCCGAATACGACTCGGAAGGTTCAATGATACAGACGGATCGCCGTGTCATCGTCAGCCATTAGGCATCACTGGATTCGGTTATGTATGGGCATGTGGTCAGCACATCGCTCTCCCTGCCGTTGTCAGTTTTCGTGACCGGATACTCATACCTTATCTAAATCAAAAATGAGAAGCAATGGGATCTACTGTGTGTAGTAGTTTCGTGATTTATGTAGAAATTTCATCATTTTCTAGAGTTATTATCCAACGAGCTGAAAGTACTGCGTGAAGTCCAGCTATCGAGAAAACACATTACTTGCTACCTCAACATCAGTAACAGCAATTTAGTGACTAACGCCCAGAAGCAGGTAGCACCCTACAACTGATACCAAAAGCAAACACTGGTTTCGACAAGCTTCTACAAAGTTTGGTTCAATATAAAAAATGGCCACCACGCACAAGAGAAAAAACAGTCACTGGAACTGATAAGAGAGATTATATGTGAGAGAAATATTCTCGCCCTCTCTCTCTCTCTCTCGCTCTCTGTCTCTCTCTCTCTCTCTCTCTCTCTCTCTCTCTCTCTCTCACTCTCTCACTCTCTCGCTCTCTCTCCGTCCGAATAGGACTCGGAAGGTTCAATGATACAGACGGATCGCCGTGTCATCGTCAGCCGTTAGGCATCACTGGATGCGGTTATGTATGGGCATGTGGTCAGCACATCGCTCTCCCTGCCGTTGTCAGTTTTCGTGACCGGATGCTCATACCTTATCTAAATCAAAAATGAGAAGCAATGGGATCTACTGTGTGTAGTAGTTTCGTGATTTATGTAGAAATTTATTTTTTTAAATATAAATTGTTGCTGGATGCTGCAATTGACTATCTACAGGGCTCATAACGTTTCGTCGAAGAAAATTTCTTGCTGGGCGCGCTAACGGTTTTTTAGAGATTGGCAGTGAGAGAGTCATTGTGTTTACAGCTATGATCGGGCCTCTGGACACGTAGAAAATCCTTTTAAGGACCATCGGAGTGGTATTTTCCACGATTACAGGATTTAATTCAGACTCTCGGTGGACAAAACCATCAGAGCTACGCCCTATGAATTCTTTTTGTGTGGAATATGAAATTTCTGGTATACGAGACAAAGATACACTCTATAAAAAGAGCAAATCCACAGTTATGTTACATTCCAGCGATTGTTTGCGTAGCGTTTTGTCCTTCTCACATGTCAGACAACCACTAAACGTCAGCGAGTTTCTCTGCCAGAATAGAAAATGCTCCTCTCATAGCACAAAAATGGCGAATGTGTCCCAGGCAGAGTTAGGGATGTTCAAGAAGGAAGTAGCTTTCGACTTATCTGGCAACTTCAAAGACATTTAAATTAAAAAAATATTGACATATTCGAGCTTTTTTACTTTTAGGCACATGTCACGTAATGTAAAGCATAGTATCAGGTAAAGTAATATGGTACATGATGTCATGCCGTATGACGTGAGACATGCAGTCACGTCATCGAACATGGCGTTTGTAACGTCGTGCAATATGACACATCGTGTCGTTAAAGTTTAGGATGCAAGCATCCCAACTTTGGGATAGTTTCTATAATAGATGCGCCGCCACCCTCAGATACGTCCCATTGTGGAGCAATCTCATTCTCTAGAAGCAAATGGATGTGTGTTTCTTCTTACATCCCTCACAATACACATAAATGGGAGAGGGGGCTTTGGAGGAGAAATGGTCCCCTCAGGGAAAAAGGATTAACCCCCTACCCTATCCCCGAAACAAAAAAAAATATTTTAGGGTGCTCCCAGGCTCTTCAACCGTATGATATTATACATTGTTTAGTAATGGCTGGCGAATCTTCTGGATTTTTGGCACAGGATCAGGGACTTTATCCTATAAATTTCAAGTTGTTGGTGTGTCAACACGTCGAGAGTGAGTTCGCTGTGCAGGGGAAGCAGATGGGCCATCTGTTACTTCACTACTGAAACAACGTTTATTGAGCAGCAACAACACTGAGGTGACAACAGTCATGGGATACCTCGCAACATCGTGTCGGACCTGCCTTTACCCAGCATGGTGCAGCAGCTCCACGTGACAAGGACTCAACGAGTCGTTGGAAGCCCCTAGAGAAATTTTGAGCCCTTCTGTCTCTAAAGCCCTCCACAACTGCGAAAATGTTTCCGGTGCAGGATTTTCTGCACGAACTTAACCTCTCGACTATGTTCGAAAAATGTTCCATGGGATTCATGTCGGGCGATCTGGGCGGCCAAATCATTTAGTCGAATTGTCCAGAATGTTCTTCAAGCTAATAGCGAACAGTTGTTGCTGGTGACATAGCACACTGTGATCCATAAAAATTCCATCGTTATTTGGAAATGTGAAGTCCGCAAATGGTCTCCAAGTAGCCGAACACGACCATTTGCGGTCAATGACTGGTCCAATTGGACCAGAGGACCCATTCTATTCCATGTAAACACAGCCCACACCATTATAGAGACTCACCATCTTGCACAGTGCCTTGTTGACAAGTTGTGTCCATGGCTTCGCGGGATCTGCGCCACGCTCGAACCCTTCAATCAATTCTCACCAACTGAAATCGGGACTGATCCGAACAGGCTGCTGTTTTTCAGTCGTCTAGGGTGCAACCGATATGGTCACTATCCCAGGAGAGGCACTGCACGCGATGTCATGATATTAGCTCGTGTTGTTAGCGAAGGCACTCGCGTTGGTCGTTTGCTGCCACAGCCCAGTAACGCCAAATTTCGGCGCTCTGCCCCAACGGATACGTTCGTCGTGCGTCCCACATTGATTTCCGCGCTTATTTCACGCCGCGTTGCCTCACTGTTAACACTGACAATTCGACGGAAATACCGCTGCTCTCTGTTGTTAAGTGAAGGCTGTCGGCCATTGCGTAGTTCGTGGTGAGACGTAATACTATAAATTTGGTATTTGCGGCACGCTCTTGGCACTTTGGGTCTCAGAATACTGATTTCCCTAACGACTTCCGTAATGGACTGTCCCATGTGTTTAGCTCCAACTACCATTCCGCGTTCAAAGTCTTTAGTCCCGTTGTTGTTGTTGTGGTCTTCAGTCCTGAGACTGGTGTGATGCAGCTCTCCATACTACTCTATCCTGTGCAAGGTTCTTCATCTCCCAGTACCTACTGCAACCTACATACTTCTGAATCTGCTTAGTGTATTCATCTCTTGGTCTCCCTCTACGATTTTTACCCTCCACGCTGTCCTCCAATACTAAATTGGTGATCCCTTGATGCCTCAGAACATGTCCTACCAACCGATCCCTTCTTCTTGTCAAGTTGTGCCACAAACTTCTCTTTTCCCCAATCCTATTCAATATTTCCTCATTAGTTATTTGATCTACCCATCTAATCTTCAGCATTCTTCTGTAGCACCACATTTCGAAAGCTTCTATTCTGTTCTTGTCCAAACTATTTATCGTCCATGTTTCACTTCCACACATGGCTACACTCCATACAAACACTTTCAGAAACGACTTCCTGACAAATCTATACTCGATGTTAACAAATTTCTCTTCTTCAGAAACGCTTTCCTTGCCATTGCCAGTCTACATTTTATATCCTCTCTACTTCGACCATCATCAGTTATTTTGCTCACCAAATAGCAAAACTCCTTTACTACTTTAAGTGTCTCATTTCCTAATCTAATTCCCTCACATCACCCGACTTAATTCGACTACATTCCATTATCCTCGTTATGCGGACATAATCACGTCGACAAGCTTTTTACATGAATCATCTGAGTCCAAATGACAGCTCCGACATTGCACTGTCCTTTTTGGGTAGCCGATACTACCGCCGTCTGTATTGTGCATATCTCTATCCCATGACTTTCGTCACCTGTGTGTGTAAAACAAATAATACGTTCTACTAATCTTCTCGTGGTGCAGTTGCTGTTCTTGTGTCCGTGCCTGCTACGAAAATGGGATGAGAAGTTCCGCCTTATGCAAGACACCTTTTTTGTTTTGTTTCACCTACACATGTTTCAGCACCTTTGTGCTATCGCCAGTGAGTTCAGTTTTTATTTTTAACTGTAAAATTGTTGTTACATATCTAAGGCGCTGCAGTCAGACTGTGCGGCTGATCCCGGCGGAGGTTCGAATCCTCCCTCGGGCATGGGTGTGTGTGTGTGTGTGTGTTTGTCCTTAGGATAATTTAGGCTAAGTAGTGTGTAAGCTTAGGGACTGATGACCTTAGCAGTTAAGTCTCATAAGATTTCACACACATTTGAACATATTTTGTTGTTACATTTTAACATTTGTGTTGTTGGAAACATTATGTAAAAGTTCCACTAATAGCTTAATTGGCGAAGAGTGGATGTAAGCTTTAATTAACATACCTTACATGATGTTATTGTCCATTTATTTTGGCAGCTATTCTGCTACACAATATACAACATGTCATCTGCAAACAGGGAAAAGTAATTTATTTTTCTGTTTGTTATGCATCTACGAACGGAAATACACTCCTGGAAATGGAAAAAAGAACACATTGACACCGGTGTGTCAGACCCACCATACTTGCTCCGGACACTGCGAGAGGGCTGTACAAGCAATGATCACACGCACGGCACAGCGGACACACCAGGAACCGCGGTGTTGCCCGTCGAATGGCGCTAGCTGCGCAGCATTTGTGCACCGCCGCCGTCAGTGTCAGCCAGTTTGCCGTGGCATACGGAGCTCCATCGCAGTCTTTAACACTGGTAGCATGCCGCGACAGCGTGGACGTGAACCGTATGTGCAGTTGACGGACTTTGAGCGAGGGCGTATAGTGGGCATGCGGGAGGCCGGGTGGACGTACCGCCGAATTGCTCAACACGTGGGGCGTGAGGTCTCCACAGTACATCGATGTTGTCGCCAGTGGTCGGCGGAAGGTGCACGTGCCCGTCGACCTGGGACCGGACCGCAGCGACGCACGGATGCACGCCAAGACCGTAGGATCCTACGCAGTGCCGTAGGGGACCGCACCGCCACTTCCCAGCAAATTAGGGACACTGTTGCTCCTGGGGTATCGGCGAGGACCATTCGCAACCGTCTCCATGAAGCTGGGCTACGGTCCCGCACACCGTTAGGCCGTCTTCCGCTCACGCCCCAACATCGTGCAGCCCGCCTCCAGTGGTGTCGCGACAGGCGTGAATGGAGGGACGAATGGAGACGTGTCGTCTTCAGCGATGAGAGTCGCTTCTGCCTTGGTGCCAATGATGGTCGTATGCGTGTTTGGCGCCGTGCAGGTGAGCGCCACAATCAGGACTGCATACGACCGAGGCCCACAGGGCCAACACCCGGCATCATGGTGTGGGGAGCGATCTCCTACACTGGCCGTACACCACTGGTGATCGTCGAGGGGACACTGAATAGTGCACGGTACATCCAAACCGTCATCGAACCCATCGTTCTACCATTCCTAGACCGGCAAGGGAACTTGCTGTTCCAACAGGACAATGCACGTCCGCATGTATCCCGTGCCACCCAACGTGCTCTAGAAGGTGTAAGTCAACTACCCTGGCCAGCAAGATCTCCGGATCTGTCCCCCATTGAGCATGTTTGGGACTGGATGAAGCGTCGTCTCACGCGGTCTGCACGTCCAGCACGAACGCTGGTCCAACTGAGGCGCCAGGTGGAAATGGCATGGCAAGCCGTTCCACAGGACTACATCCAGCATCTCTACGATCGTCTCCATGGGAGAATAGCAGCCTGCATTGCTGCGAAAGGTGGATATACACTGTACTAGTGCCGACATTGTGCATGCTCTGTTGCCTGTGTCTATGTGCCTGTGGTTCTGTCAGTGTGATCATGTGATGTATCTGACCCCAGGAATGTGTCAATAAAGTTTCCCCTTCCTGGGACAATGAATTCACGGTGTTCTTATTTCAATTTCCAGGAGTGTAAGTCTGTATCACGTATTTTGTGTGTAACTTACAGTTCTGAAGTTGTGGTGCGTTCTCCTGTGTTGTTAGCGAAGTACATAGACTTACTTCTTAACCTATGGTCGCTTGCCACTGCACTTTTTTTCGATTTCTCAAAACATAGGTGGAGTTTTCGCTGCCATTACATGTTGTTGTGGCTGTGTGGTGTTCATTTGTTTCGTACTGTGTTTTACTGGGCGAGGCGCCGCGAGTTTGAATTGTATTTGGCATCAGTGGTGTATGGTTTGTGTGGGTTTCCGTGTGTGTGTTGAGTACAGAGAGAGAGAGAGAGAGAGAGAGAGAGAGAGAGAGAGAGAGAGAATGATTTTTTTCCCATGAATAGTTTTGGTGTGGGTGTTATTTGTATAGCTCTTCTGTTGTGTCGAAGAGGGTTATGTTGCACAGTGATGTGTATTCACTGAGTACTTCCTTTCCTTGGGCTATTGATTTTTGGATGTGGTAGTTTTCTTCCATAGTCAATTTTTGCTACAGGCTGCTACCAGTTTTCAGGATGTGTAAGCCAGTTTCAATGTTTGTTGGGTGGTGATAGTGTGCTGTCAGGTGGTCTGCAAATGTTGAGTGTGAGCTATTGCTTTTCAGCAATAATGTCGTCAACGACACACAAACGTCGTCAACGACACACAAATGCTAGTATATAACAACAATTTTACAGTCAAAAATAAAAATTGAACCCACTGACGATAGCACAAAAGTGCTGAAACATGTATTGGTGAAACAAAACAAAAAAGGTGTCTTGCATAAGGCGTAACTTGTCATCCCAATACGTTCTACGCTGCACTCTTCGTAAGTACGGTTCACTGACAGCAAAGCAGGTTTTCATCATTCGTCTCGTTTTTGGATGGGAACGAGAAAAGTACACATTTTAATTGCAGTGTTTTTATTGTTGATGGTAAAGTTTCACTAATTTAAAACACATCAACACGACTCGTGCCTTGTCACTGTAATAAGCAACCTTAGACTGCTGTGTCGCAACCTGTTACGCGCAGATAGCTCTTTGTATTCAGGATGTTTCTCGCGTGTCCACAAAGTCCCCTTCCCTTCGGAACCTTCCGTCGCACTCGTATCACACTGCAGCCGTGGCTCATTAGCAGGCACGCACGTACGGGGATGCAACTCGCGGCTGTGCCGTGTTAGTTCAATCGGTAATAAAGTAATAGGGGTCGACAGCGGAAGCCATGTCATCTTTACCGTTTCAAGCGACGAGTGCGTTCTTATTTACCGAAGGACGCATCAATACACATTTTTTTCGAATCTTAAGTAAATAATAATTCAAAATGATTTCCTGAACCATATACTAGAAAAAGTTGCTAGAGCAGAGTAATGTGACTAATCGCTGGTTTTATTATACTTCACTGCCTAAGCGGAACCTATTAATTAAGTAATACGTTTCTGGAAACAATTACCAGGCTGGAACCGGAACACTGAATGTATTACTTGCAATTAATAGTTTGGTACATCCCTATTTCACTTCAGTTTCCAGCAGCTTTATAAACGCTCCCTATATTGTGTAGGACCAAAGAAGACTGCATTGACAGCAGATACACTATCTGTTCAAAAGTATTCGGACACCTCTATGCACGAGGTTTTCCCAGAAAATAATGCACCGCATTTTTCTTTTCTTAGCCGAAAACAATGCTACGAATGCGAAACATTACGTATGTATTATATGAAGTCTCTTGAGTGAGCGCGCCAAGTTTCCGTCACTTACGACAGATGGCGTAGCTCCTGGACAGTTGCAAAATGGCGTCTGTAGGTGATGTACGTTAAAAGCAACGTGCCTTCCTTGAATTTCTCACCGCACAGCAACAAACTGTGGGGAATATTCACAAACGCTTGTGCAAGTCTATGGAGCATCTGCTGTCTACAGAAGTATAGTCAGTTGTTGGGCACGAAGGGTGAGGTCATCAGAAGGCGTTTCGGAAGGGTTTGGATGTGGCGAATGTCAGGGGAACGTTGCCTACCATCATGTACTGTGCGAACAGTGAAGTCCAGGGAAGAACGGTGGCTGATTGTCAGACTGGGAATGCACCCTGCCATAAAGCAGCATCTGTAAGGAAATGGTTTGTGGAAATGGACTGACCTGTCGAGGATCCAGACTTGAACCGAGTGGAGCACTTTTGGGATGTGTTAGAACGACGCCGACATCGCTCCAGACCTGCGCGTGCGCGGCTCGTGGTTATGCCGTTTATTGCTCGTCATCTTGTTTTTGTGATTCTGTCGCCCCGTTTTTCTTTTAATTCGATTTACTGGCATCACTAGGTTGCTGCTTTGCTTGTCGGCGAGTGGCGGCAGCGGCGCTTATCGATAAGTGCACTGTGGTACCTTCTCTAGAGCGACCGCTAGTATTTTTGGGTCGTCGTCTGTCGGGAGTTGAGTCTGGGACGGAGCGCCAGTGAGGTGCGGACCACTGGCCACACACATGAACTGTCCGACGGAAGGAGATAGGAGCGGGAACGACCGCTGGTTGGTCGTGTCGTTCGGCGACTAGTATTTGGTCTTTTGACCCTTTCTGGGCCTCGTCAGTTGGTCATCTTGCCGGACGTGGGTCGGTTCCTTCCTTGTGCAGAGGTGTCGTCGCCGTTGGGCAAGAGTTACCTCTGCATGGGTGCGTCCGAGCCAGTGTGCCCGCGTCGCCGTGTCTTCGAGATCCGAACGGACATCGAGTTGACTCGGGTTGGAGCTGCAGTGAGCTCCGGGCAGCCAAGACTCGGCCCACGTTGCCGACACTCATAACTTGAGTGGGGACGACCTTGGTTGGTCGTTCGGTCGGTCGTCTCATCACACGACGTCCATTTGGTCGCCGACCGCTTATGTGTGTGTGTGTGTGTGTGTGTGTGTGTGTGTGTGTGACTTGTCATTTCTCCCTGTTCCACGGTGATTGATTTTAGGATTGTGGGGGTTCTTGGTGCAAGAGGTTACTTGGTGCAAGAGGTTACGTGGAACTGTGTGTAGCTTCTGTGATTTCCGTTGAGCAGATGAATGCTGTCTGCGTACTGGAGTACCCAGTCGGTCGGTTGCGACAGAGCAGCGAGGGAGAATTGATTAGGTTGTTGGGTGGTTCTTTAGCTGGCCCTAGGTCGTGCTGCCACCCGGTTATTTCGTGTTACGCTTGGCTGCCTGTCTCACCTAAACTGTTGTTAGAGTTTCTTCCTCAGGCCGACCCTTGGAACACTTCTGAGCAGCACTGTTTGTTGTTTGCGATTGTCACTTTTGGTTTGGTCGAGGTACTGTGCCAGGCCTTCAGCCGTCGGTTTTATGTTTAGTATATGGCCTTCAGCCAGACTTCATAACAACTTTAACATTTGGCCTTCAGCCGTCTTTCATTTAAAATTGTTGTTGCTCTCTGTTTAGGCCTTCAGCCGCGTCTGTTTTAGAATCTGTGGCTTTAATATGTAAATCCTTGTCTGTAAGGTTTCCCTTTAATTATCTTGAATTCTTGAAACGGCCTTCAGCTGTGTTCTCTAAATGTTTATCTTAAGGTTGTCTTTAATTATTCTTGAGTAATTGTTTGGGCCTTCAGCCGACAAGATACTTCACGTTTTCTTAAGATGTTTTTCTGTTGTACTGTGTAAAAATTTATCTTTAAAGCATCTCTTATTATGTAAAGAAAAACTTTATTGGGCCTTCAGCCAAAGAATTAACTTTAATTTTTCTTAATATGGCCTTCAGCCGGAATTTGTAAATGCTTGGCTATTAAAGAATTCCTTAGCTGATTTGAAATATTATTTCGACCTCTAGCCGAGAAGATATTGCAATTTTGCCTAGTAACGCCTTCACTCGTTACTCTAAATCCTGGTATTTTTAAAGCAATCATTCAAACTTACTGTGGACAAGTTACTTGGGCCCTCAGCCGTGAATTGATATTTGTTATTTTAAAGAGAAAACTGTGCATTGGTCTGAGCAATGAAGTTGTGTGAGTTCTTGTATAAGTAACCGTAATTGACCTTCGCCAGTTTCCACAATCTGATCTGCTCTGTCCTGCGAAACCAGATTTCACCAACATCAGAACCTTCTCTGCTTTCGGCTTTTGAGAAAGAATGGGATGCCATTCTTCGACATACATTTAGACACCTCATTTAAAATGTCCCCACCAGAGATTAAGCCGTCATAAGGGCAAAGAGCAAGCACAACTTATATTACTGTCCACTAATAGGTCGGATAGTGGTTTGTAACAACATTCAGCAAATTTCTTAAACGGAAAAATGTCATACTACGGCCTTGAGCAGCTGGTAGAATACTTTATTCACACAACCAATTTCAGTAGTCTATCATCATGTTCATAAACGTGATGATGGTCAGACAAATGAAACTGGTCGTGGGCATAAACGATTTTACCAGCAAGTATACGAAAAGCATTCAACATGTAATGCAACACAAAATGCAGAATTCGTTATGGGACATCGTGAAATACTCCCGCTTCAGCCCCTATAATTTCATCAAGTTCCGTTAGGTGGCGTTGCTATACGTAACCTTCAAAATGGCGTCTGTAGCGGATGTGCGTTCCAAGCTGTGAGCTGTCAATGAGTTACTGTAAGTAGGTTGTTTAGGTTTTTATATTGGTAACGCCACGTAGCGCTCTGTATGAAAAATCACTGGCTATGCTGTGCACAGTCTGTGGGTAGTTTGCATTGTTGTCTGCCATTGTAGGGTTGGGCAGCTGGATGTGAACAGCGCGTAGCGTTGCGCAGTTGGAGGTGAGCCGCCAGCAGTGGTGGATGTGGGGAGAGAGATGGCGGAGTTTTGAAATTTGTAAGACTGGATGTCATGAACTGCTATATACGTTATGACCTTTGAACACTACTGAGGTAAATACATTGTTTGTTCTCTATCAAACTCTTTCATTTGCTAACTATGCCTATCAGTAGATAGTGCCTTCAGTAGTTTGAATCTTTTATTTAGCTGGCAGTAGTGGCGCTCGCTGTATTGCAGTAGTTCGAGTAACCAAGATTTTTGTGAGGTAAGTGATTTGTGAAACGTATAGGTTAATGTTAGTCAGGGCCATTCTTTTGTAGGGATTTTTGAAACTCGGATTGCGTTGCGCTAAAAATATTGTTTGTCAGTTTAAGCACAGTCATATGTAATTGTTCAAAGGGGACGTTTCATTTCTTCTGGCGAAAAACCAGACCATCACAAATATTCATAGGCGCTTGCGGAGACCTGGCAGTGAACAAAAGCACGGTGAGTCGTTGGGGGAGGCGTCTGTCATCACAAGGAGGTCGCGCAAACTTTTCCAATCTTCAGCGTGCCGGACAATCGCACGCAGCTGTGATTCGTGCGGTGTTGGAACGTGTGGACACCTTCATTGGTTGGTTGGTTGTTGGTATGTTTAAGGGGGACTAAACAGCGATGGTCATCAGTCCCCCATTCCAAAATCAGGCGAGCCGAAAATCTACGGAGCAGAGAAAAACCAAAGGGGGAGGAGACGTCCCCCCAGGCGCTAAAAGAACACAAATGCAGCAAGAAACACTACAGACAAGAACAGGACAGAGGAACACCAGACAGAAAGAAACAGAAGAAAGGAGGATGGCCGGAGACTGGTTGACTGACCATGAGAAAAAAAAGGGAAAGAGTCAACCATCTGACGGCACACCAGAACAGCAACAGACACAAGGACAAAAGACACAGAAAGGGAAAGGCGCAGGACTTCCCTAAATCGAACCATAAAAAGGACTACTACGGATAAAATGTAAAACAGTGTCAGCCATGGAGGCATCGTCGGATAAAACCAAAGCCAAAGTGCCCGGGAGATTAAAAGATTGCCGGAGTGTGCGCAGTCGAGGACACTCCAGCAAAATGTGGCCGACCGTCAGCCGGGACTCACACCGACACAAGGGGGGGATCCTCCTGACGCAACAGATGGCCGTGCGTCAGGTATGTATGGCCGATGCGCAGCCGACACAGGACTACCGAGTCCCTGCGAGAAGCCCGCAGGGAGGAACGCCACACATCGGTCGTCTCCTTGACAGCCCGCAGTTTATTCGGGGCTGTCATGCCACGCCACTCAGCAGCCCACATCCCAATCAGCTTACGGCGCAACACCAGCTGCTGGTCGCGAGCCGTAAGGCCGATCTCCAAAGCCGGGGCGTCGATCGCCCCTTTGGCCAGCCTGTCCACACGTTCATTCCCTGGGATGCCAACATGACCGGGCGTCCAAACCAGGACCACCAAACGACCAGAACGGGCAAAGGCGGAAACAGACTCCTGAATGGAGGACACCAGAGGAGAAGAGGGATAGCAGCGGTCGATGGCCTGAAGGCTGCTCAGGGAGTCACTGCAGATGACAATGGACCTACCTGAGCAGAAACGCATATGCTCAAGAGCGCGCAAGATGGCCACCAGCTCTGCAGTAAAAATACTGCAGCCAGCCGGCAAGGAGCGTTGCTCAACATGGGCAGAGTGAGCAAAGGCGTAGGCAGTGCGACCATCAACCAGGGAACCATCAGTGTAGACAGGCTCACAGCCCGGACATGATTCGAGGAGCGCAAGAAAACGGCGACGGAGGGCCACAGGCGGAACCGAGTCCTTAGGTCCCTGCGCCAAATCCAGACAGACAGACGGCCGGGACAAACACCAGGGAGGCGTAGGTGTACGGACCCAGAAGGGAGGCAGAAGAGGGAGTGACCCCATTTCTGACAGCAGGGACTGGACACGGAGAGCTACGGAAAGCCCAGACCTAGGTCGCCGTTCGGGCAGATGGAGGACCATGGCAGGGAAAAGCAGGCGACGATTGGGATGGCCTGGCGAGCAATGGACGTGGACAGCATAGTCGGCGAGCAGACGATGGCGGCGAATCCGCAGCGGGGGAACCCCGGCCTCCACCAGTAGACTATCCACGGGGCTAGTGCGAAAAACGCCAGTGGCAAGCCGAACCCCACAGTGGTGTATGGGGTCTAACAACTTCAACACTGAGGGTGACGCAGACCCATAGGCCAGGCTCCCATAATCAAGCCGGGACTGCACAAGGGCTCTGTACAATCGCAGCAGCGTGCAGCGATCTGCACCCCAAGACGTGTGGCTAAGGCAGCGGAGGGCGTTGAGGTGCCGCCAGCATTTTTGCTTTAGCTGAGTAACGTGAGGAACCCATGTGAGCCGGGCATCAAACACAAGTCCCAAGAAGCTGCAAGTGTCCACCACTGCAAGCAGGTGGCCGTCGAGGTAAAGTGCAGGATGAGGGTGGACCGTCCGACGCCTGCAGAAGTGCATTACTCGAGTCTTGGCAGCAGAGAACTGAAAACCATGAGTCAGAGCCCATGAGGCTGCCTTCCGAACGGCGACTTGCAACCTGCGTTCAGCGACTCCCGTAGTCGTGGAGCTAAATGAGATGCAGAAGTCGTCGGCATACAAAGAAGGAGACACCGACGACCCCACTGCTGCAGCCAGACCATTAATGGCCACTAAAAATAAGGAGACGCTCAACACCGAGCCCTGCGGGACCCCATTTTCCTGTATATAAGAGGAACTAGAGGTGGCACCGACTTTCACCCGGAAAGAGCGGCGCAATAAAAAGCTTTGAACAAAAGCCGGGAGCCGACCACGAAGACCCCACCCATGCAACGTGGCGAGGATGTGATGCCTCCATGTGGTGTCATACGCCTTCCGCAGATCGAAAAATACAGCAACGAGATGCTGACGTCGGGCAAAGGCCGTACGGACAGCAGATTCCAGCCGCACCAAATTGTCCACTGCAGACCGGCCCCGACGGAAGCCACCCTGGGATGGAGCGAGGAGACCGCGCGACTCAAGGACCCAACACAAACGCCGCCCCACCATACGTTCGAGCAATTTGCACAAAACGTTGGTGAGGGTAATGGGACGATAGCTGTCCACCGCCAGTGGGTCCGCACCGGGCTTCAAGATGGGGACAATAAGACCCTCTCGCCATTGCGACGGGAACACGCCTTCGCTCCAAATGCGATTAAATATCGCGAGAATGTGTCTCTGGCAGTCCCTGGAAAGATGCTTCAGCATCTGCGCGTGGATGCAGTCTGGGCCTGGTGCTGTATCAGGGCAATCGGCGAGGGCAGCAAGGAATTCCCTCTCGCTGAAAGGAGCATTGTATGTTTCATAATGACGCGTGTGGAAGGAGAACGGCGTCCGCTCGGCTCGCTCCTTTAGAGAGCGAAAGGCAGGGGGATAGGAGGCAGTCGCAGAGCTCTGAGCAAAGTGCGCGGCTAGCCGTTCAGCAATGGCGGCAGCGTCCGTGCAGACAGCGCCGTCCAAGGAGAGCCCAGGGACACCCATAGGGGTCTGGGATCCATAAATCCGCCGGATCCGGGACCACACGAGCGAGGAGGAGACACGGGAGCCCAGGGAGGAGACGTACCTCTCCCAGCACTCCTGCTTACGCCGTGCAATAAGACGACGGGCGAAGGCACGGAGCCTCTTAAAAGCGATGAGGGTCTCCAGAGACGGGTGCCGCCTATGAGGCTGGAGAGCCCGCCTACGGTCGCGAATAGCCTCAGCAATCTCCGGCGACCACCAGGGGACAGCCTTCCTCCGAGGGAGGCCAGAAGAACGGGGGATGGAAGCCTCGGCCGCTGAAATGATGGACGTGGTTAAAGCACGGACCACCTCGTCAATGTCACCCTGTGGGGGAGACTCAATGGTTGCAGCGGAAGTAAAAGCTGGCCAGTCAGCCCTGTGGAGAGCCCATCGGGGCAGGCGCCCAGAAGAATGACACTGGGGCAGTGACAAATAGATGGGAAAATGGTCACTACCACACAGGTCAGGATGCACTCGCCAGTGGAGGGATGGGACAAGTCCAGGGCTGCAAATAGAGAGATCGATGGCCGAGAACGAGCCATGGGCCACACTGAAATGCGTGGGAGCACCGGTGTTCAAGAGGCTAAGGTCGAGCTGAGCCAACACATGCTCCACGGCCCGACCGCGGTCATCGGAAACAATCCCACCCCATAGAGGGTTGTGGGCATTGAAATCGCCCAGCAGCAAAAAAGGTGGCGGCAGTTGGGCTATCAGAGCAGCCAGGACATGCTGCGTGACAGCACCATCAGGTGGAAGGTAAATACTGCAGACGGTAATGGCCTGGGGCGTCCACACCCGAACAGCGACAGCCTCTAAAGCTGTTTGTAGAGGTACAAACTCGCTGTGAAGAGAGTTCAGGACATATATGCAGACGCCACCAGACACCCTTGCATAAGTTGCCCGGTTCTTAAAATAACCCCGATAGCCACGGAGGGCGGGGGTTCGCATTGCTGGAAACCAAGTTTCCTGCAGAGCAATGCAAAGGAAAGGATGACGGCTGATAAGGTGGCGGAGCTCAGCTAGATGGTGGAAGAAACCGCTGCAGTTCCACTGGAGGATGTTATTAGCCATGGATGGGAAAGGCGTGAAGGGATTGGGGAGGCAGATTACGCCTCCGGGGCCCCTGCTGCTACTGAGTCACCACCTGGACAACAGCTAGCTATTGCATCCGAGGGACTGGCGAGATCCATGTCCTCAGCGGACGCCAGAATCTCCACCTCATCCTCAGACGCAGAGCTTGTAGGAAGCAGTGGAATGGGTGCCACCGCAATGTCGGTAGCCTTGGGGAGTTTCTTCTTCTTCTGCTTCTCGCGCTGTGCCTTTGGTGGCGCAGGCTGGGAGGGCGCAACTGGGTCGGTCTCAGGGACAGACGACGACCGTGTGTCCCTACGACCAGGGACCGGCGGTTGTTTAAGCCACTTGCAGCTGTCGGCCTTTGTACCGGACGGAACTTGGGAAGGGAGGTCCCCAAGGGACCCCTTCCTTACGAGAGTAGCCGAAGAAGTCTTACGCTTCTCCGGCTGGGAAAGGGGGACTGATGTCCCCGATGGTTGGGGGGGTGTTGCTCCTGAAGTAGATGGAGCAGGAGCAACAGGAGGTTTAGTGCCCCCCACCATCAAGGGGGCAGGTGTGGGACTTCGACTCTGAGAGCTGACTGGAGCGGATGGAATTGTAGAAGGAGTGACAGTTGCGGCATAAGAAGCTGTCATGCGCACTGGATGAAGCCGATCATATTTCCGCTTCGCCTCAGTGTACGTCAGGCGGTCGAGAGTCTTTATTTCCATGATCTTCCGCTCCTTCTGCAGAATCGGACAGTCTGGCGAGCAAGGCGGATGGTGCGCACCACAGTTCACACAGATTGGAGGCGGCGCACAGGGATGATCAGGATGGGAAGGTCGACCGCAATCGCGACAGACGAGGTCGGAAGCACAGTGTGAAGACATGTGGCCGAACTTCCAACACTTGAAGCACCGCATCGGGGGAGGGATATACGGCTTGACATCACAATGGTACACCATCACCTTGACCTTCTCAGGTAACGTGTTACCCTCGAAGGCCAAGATGAAGGCACCGGTGGCAGCTTGACGATACCTCGGACCCCGGTGGACGCGCCGGACGAAATGGACACCTCGGCGCTCCAAGTTGGCGCGCAGCTCGTCGTCAGACTGTAAAAGGAGATCCCTGTGAAAGATAATGCCCTGGACCATGTTCAGACTTCTATGGGGCGTGATAGTGACGGAGACATCCCCCAGCTTAGTACAAGCGAGCAAGGCCCGCGACTGGGCGGAGGATGCCGTTTTTATCAACACCGATCCGGACCGCATCTTGGACAAGCCCTCCACCTCCCCAAACGTGTCCTCTAAATGCTCTACAAAGAACTGAGGCTTCACGGATATAAAGGATTCCCCATCAGCTCTGGTACAGACAAGATATCTGGGCGAATACGTCTCACTGTCACGCAATGCCTGTCGTTCCTCCCATGGTGTGGCGAGGGAGGGGAACGATTTGGGGTCATAAACGTTACCTTTAAAATGGGCTCTCGAACGCTTAGAGACTGCTGACGGCTGGCCGCCAGCGAGAGATGATGTACCACGCTTCATTGCGGGTCATCCGCCCTGATGCCACCTACTCCGACCAAGGGCCCTCCCCACGGGCGCCACCCAGCCACAGCAAAGGCCACCTGGCAGGATGGCCATTGCCGGGAGTCCTGATGCCCCAGGGAGATGGGCAACTACTCCTTGGCATACGTGGGGAGTGAACGGCGCAGGCATCAGTAGAGCGATCCCTGTGTTGTCAGGGGGCTACAACCAAGAGGGTACATGGCGGCCCCACCACAACGGACTGGCTACCGTGCTGGATCTTAGGTGCAAAAATGGCCAAGGTCGTCGTCACAGTTAAAAGAAACACTGCAGAGTGCAGCGTGGTAATCGCCCAAGAGATCGAAAACGAGTGGGACACCATTGCAACGACGAGAAAGACGGCACGAAGGATACAGTGCACCATGTAAGGCGCCCTTCCCCAATTGGCTCGCTCTTCGGAATAATTTAGATAGATGGAGGTCAAACCCGAGAGGGGACCATCACATAAGGCCGAAACGTTTGAGACTCCTTTTAGTCGCCTCGTACGACAGGCAGGAATACCGCGGGCCTATTCTTACCCCCGAACCCGCAGGGGGGACACCTTCATTCGCTGCACAACTGGACATCTCTGTCGGTAGTGCTGAAACACTCGTCCACCAGTTGGGATACTCAATGGAGTGACGCCGCTCCAACTCTCCTCAAATACGCACCCTCAGCCGGTAAAATCATGGCGGCGGCGTTCCGGGACTCTGAAGAGATTACGAGGTGCATTCGAGTCCTAAGACCTCCGATTTTTTTTCTAATTAACTACTCACCCGAAATCGATGAAACTGGCGTTACTTCACGACGTAATCGCCCTGCAGACGTACATATTTTTCACAACGCTGACGCCATGATTCCATGGCAGCGGCGAAGGCTTCTTTAGGAGTCTGTTTTGACCACTGGAAAATCACTGAGGTAATAGCAGCATGGCTGGTGAATGTGCGGCCACGGAGAGTGTCTTTCATTGTTGGAAGAAGCCAAAAGTCACTAGGAGCCAGGTCAGTTGAGTAGGGAGCATGAGGAATCACTTCAAAGTTGTTATCACGAAGAAACTGTTGCGTAACGTTAGCTCGATGTGCGGGTGCGTTGTCTTGGTGAAACAGCACACGCGCAGCCCTTCCCGGACGTTTTTGTTGCAGTGCAGGAAGGAATTTGTTCTTCAAAACATTTTCGTAGGATGCACCTGTTAGCGTAGTGCCCTTTGGAACGCAATGGGTAAGGATTAGGCCCTCGCTGTCCCAGAACATGGACACCATCATTTTTTCAGCACTGGCGGTTACCCGAAATTTTTTTGGTGGCGGTGAATCTGTGTGCTTCCATTGAGCTGACTGGCGCTTTGTTTCTGGATTGAAAAATGGCATCCACGTCTCATCCATTGTCAAAACCGACGAAAAGAAAGTCCCTTTCATGCTGTCATTGCGCGTCAACATTGCTTGGCGACATGCCACACGGGCAGCCGTGTGGTCGTCCGTCAGCATTCGTGGCACCCGCGTGGATGACACTTTTCGCATTTTCAGGTCGTCATGCAGGATTGTGTACACAGAAATGCCAACTCTGGAGGCAATCTGTTCAACAGTCATTCGGCGATCCCCCAAAGCAATTCTCTCCACTTTCTCGATCATGTCATCAGACCAGTTTGTGCGAGCCCGAAGTTGTTTCGGTTTGTTGTCACACGATGTTCTGCCTTCATTAAACTGTCACACCCACGAACGCACTTTCACCCATCTTCGACACATCCATAACTCCATCACCACGTCTCCTTCAACTGTCGATGAATTTCAATTGGTTTCACACCATGCAAATTCATAAAACGAATGATTGCACGCTGTTCAAGTAAGGAAAACGTTGCCATTTTAAGTATTTAAAACAGTTCTCATTCTCGCCGCTGGCGGCAAAATTCCATCTGCCGTACGATGCTGCCATCTCTGGGACGTATTGACAATTAATGCAGCCTCATTTTAAAACAATGCGCATGTTTCTATCTCTTTCCAGTTCGGAGAAAAAAATTGGAGGCCTTAGAACTTGAATGCACCTCGTATTTTGTCTGATGTCCTCCCACACGGTGCAACTATCAGCTCTGAAATGTATCATGCTACCCTCATGAAGGTGAAGAAACAACTTCTGCGTGTTCGTCACCACAAAAACGCAAACCAACTACTCCTTCGTGACAATGCAAGGCCTCACGCAAATCTACGACAGGAACTCACTTAACTTTATTCGGCTGTTCTTCCTCGTCTGCTCTACTGAAGTTCTCCCTGTAAGGTGGCGTAAGGCCGTCGCATAGAACGGAGATTACGTTGAAAAATAGTGTTTTGTAGCCAAAAGAGTTTACAATAATATGGTGCATTGGAATCCTGAATAAAATCAATCTGATTTCGGGAAAAAAAATGTGTTATATTACTTACTGAACTTTTCTCGTATAAAAGCCGTGGGGCACCTGCTCCTAAAAGCATATTTTGAAACGGACCTTCTAACTACTAATGTTTTTATTGCAATCTGTTTTAAATTAGAGGGAAGGAAAAAAAGATAGAGTTCACCGTGCGATCAGTGACGAGGTCATGAATGACGAAGCATATGGGCGGCTTAGTGATGGATGAGGAGGAAAATCGTCCGTGTCCATTTGCCTGGAAGGCCGGACGGAAATTGAAACACTGACCCCACGAATGCGAGTCCTGTATCATACCACTACGCCACGTTGCTCGGTAGTTTCAATTCATTGTAACTGAAAGAAAAACAGCCCTCTGTCACTATTTTTAACGAATTAACCGGGTTTCAACACTGCTAGGAGTGTCTTCCTCAGAATTTAAATCAAAGAATGGTCTATAACATGGTCACAGAATTATGACTAAAAACGTATGGTACTGAATATAAATACGGAATCATCGCGCAAGTAACGAGCAGCTCTTAGTGGCTCGCCATCACAGTTTTTTTATCTTAAATATCTTTGTGACTAATGCCCTTTTGGCACATTTATTATTTTATAACTGACATAAGTACTGCCAGTCTTT
This sequence comes from Schistocerca americana, assembly GCF_021461395.2. Lineage (NCBI taxonomy): Eukaryota > Metazoa > Arthropoda > Insecta > Orthoptera > Acrididae > Schistocerca > Schistocerca americana. Next base: position 29,004,759 of record NC_060123.1, read on the forward strand.
CACGATGATTCCGTACTTATATTCAGTATCATACTTTTTAGTCATAATTCTGTGACCGTGTTATAGACCATTCTTTGATTTAAATTCTGAAGAAGACACTCCTAGCAGTGTTGAAACCCGGTTAATTCGTTAAAAATTGTGACCGCAGTTGTAACTATTCACGGGACCTGAACGTGCACTGAATGAAGAGTGGTTCAATCCTGATTTTCGTAATCATTCATCAGACATGGCCGCGCAGTTTGAGGCGCCTTGTCACGGATTGCGCGGTCTCTCCCGCCGGAAGTTCGAGTCGTTCCTCGGGCGTGTGTGTGTGTGTGTGTGTGTGTGTGTGTGTGTGTGTGTGTGTGTGTGTGTTGTTCTTAGCAGAAGTTAGTTTGAGTAGTGTGTAAGTCTAGGGACCGATGACCTCAGCAGTCTGGTCCCTTAGGAAACACACACATTTGAACATCAGACATGTAGAAAATGTCCTGGATTAAAAATGAACTCAAAGTTTTCAGTACTACATTTTACAGTTTATTGGTGGCACAAAGAATGCTGTGTGTAATAAGGTGCTGACAAAGCTTTCTTAGTTACCTGTATGCAATGTGGGAAAACGTCCTTCAGTCGCGGAGAGAGAGCGTGCAACCATCCTCGCCCAGACTCTCGAGTCTAGGCATCTATTCCAGCAGAACTTACCAGGACTCACGTACGCAGAACTGGACAGCGCTTTCGCTTAGAGAAAGGGTAAATACGCGAAAGAAGTCGAGGCGACGACGCCATGTGGCGAGCCAGGCAGAACAAATATTATGCGAGCTACCAGCAAGCCTCGACGCGCGGAGACAGAATGTTTTACAAGTTAATGGACCGTTCTCCGAGGAGATGCCTGAAGAAACAGCAGCGTGCTTTGCAACGAAAACTCACGGCACGCTCTTAACAACGGTCGCTGGGTACATTCACGTATCATCGCTATCATTTATTTGTGCAGTTGGTACTGGAACAGAGTTTTATGTGAATGTCTGGGCAAAGGATAACGCAATATGTCAGGTCTTGCAGTTCAATCGGTATGACTCAAGTGTTTCAATCTGTATCAGAATCTCCGTGTTAGTAGCACAGCAAACAGAAATACTGTGAGGAGTGAACGTTTTATTTCCCTCATACTGGTTTCTGCCATATGTTGGAAAGGAGAACGCAGCAATTCATGTAAATGCGTTTGACTTGTATTCTGTCAGAGAACTGGTTTGATGTATCTCTCCCCGTTAGCCTATTCTGCGCTAGTCTCTCTTTCTATGCGTAGCCTCTGCAGCGCACATCATCAAGAACCTGTTTACTGTACTCAAGCCCTGCCCTCCCTTTGCACTTTTTACGGCCTACTTCCGCCCCCCCCCCCCCCCCCCATACAGCTCCCACCGTTAATAAATTATCTAACCACTGATGTCTCAGAATGTCTCCTATCAACTGATCCATCCCTGTGGTCGAGCCACAAATTTCTTTTCTCCCCGATTCGTTTTACTGTCACTTGGGCTGGCCGCGGTGGTCTCGCGGTTCTAGGCGCGCAGTCCGGAACCGTGCGACTGCTACGGTCGCAGGTTCGAATGCTGCCTCGGGAATGGATGTGTGTGATGTCCTTAGGTTAGTTAGGTTTAAGTAGTTCTAAGTTCTAGGGGACTGATGATCACAGCAGTTGAGTCCCATAGTACTCAGAGCCATTTGAACTGTCACTTGATACAATTACGGAAAAAAATCGCAGCACCAAAAACTAATGTGGAATAATGAATTACCTAGAATACATCTGCCCATGTAACACATTTAAGTGATTAACATTGCAAGATCACACGTTAATGTAAGCGCGAGATAAGCCATTGTAAATGTAAAATGCTGGTAAATTAATAACCGGTGAAATCGCCAAGATGTTGAATGCGAGCATGCAAGCGTGCCTGCATTATGTTGTACAGGTGCCGGAAGGCAGTTTGTGGGATGGAGTCCTACGTCTGTTGCACTTGGTCGGTCAATACACGGACGCTTATTGCTATTTATTTATCGCGCTGGAATTATCGTCAGATGATGTCCCATATGTACTCGATTGGGGACAGTGCTGGTGATCGAGCAGACCGAAGAAACATGTCGACGCTCTGCAGAGCGTGTTGGGTTACAACAGCGCTATGTGGACATGCATTATCGAGTTGGAAAACGCCCCCTGGAATGGCCTTCATGAGTGACAGCAAAATAGGTCTAATCACCACATTGGCAAACAAAATTTGCAGTCAAGGTGCATCGGATAATCATGAGTGTGCCAGGCTGTCATAAGAAATCCCACCCCAGACAGTAACTCCAGATGTGGTGCGGCGTAGCGCCGTACACCGATCCTGCCTTGGAGGCGGTTAAGTGGGAGATGTGTCTCAGAGCTGGATAGTGACAGATAGTGACGCGAGACTGGACGCGCACGTAGTTTATGTATCAGCCGATAGAGGACAGTATTGGATAGAGGACTGTGATTTAGTTTCGATTATGCCCACTAGAGTACACTAAAGTAATAGAATGTTTTTCATAAACTGTTCCAGTATTTTCATAAAGTGTTATTCTTTCTTTTTGTGTATGTAAAATGTTATAAAAGTGTTTTAGCAGTATGAATGATGCATGAGTGTGGTTTAAGGTTAATATGAAGGTAATTGTCTAACGAGTTGTGTAGTAGTATTTAGTGTGGGAACATTCCGAAGAAGTATGGATATGAACAAAGGGATTTTTGTAGAATAGATTTGTAAAGTAAGTTTATGGTAAAGGGAAAGTTAATTCAGGAATAAATAACAACAGTAAATAACTTTATGCATAAACAAAACTTCAGCATATTAGATAATTACGTCGGTAAAAAGTGCAGTCGTTAGGTTTACTATTTTGCGATTGGTTATTGATGAAAAGCGCGGACTGACGCGGGAGAATGTTGTTTTGCTATTGGCTGTTAAGTAAACTGACCAATGGTAAAGCAATATTCTTCGCGCGCCTTTCTCTACTGGACTTTTAGGAGTCTGAGCCTAGCCATGAAACAGTTCGGACGTGTGTAGTAGTAGTTCCGATGGAAATGATAAGCTGCCGGATGTAGCAATGTTTCATGCGTCAAAAGTGTTGTAAAGTGATGGAATAATTATTACGATGGGTGTGTAGAAGTTTCGGAATTTTCAAGTGAATTTTGTAACGAGAAAAGACAAATACCACGTGGCGTATTGAGCAGGTCGGTGGCTAAAAACTGTGACTGCATTAGGTACCGACATACTTAATATTTCGCGAGCATTCTCAATCAAAAACAATCCGTATTTTTGTAGCTATTACGTTTACGGGAAATGCAACACCATAAACTTGTTAACGTGAGTGAAAGGGATTGTGAGTGACTGTGTTGAGAGCAGCACGGGCTTGGCAGCGATACTTGTTCACCTAAGTTTCAGAATATATTAATTAAGGACAAAATTTCCAACCTTTCATTTCGTGTGAAAACTTTCTCCCGAAACGTAGATTAGTGACTTTAATTGCAGCCTGGTTCACGTCGAAGTACAGTAGGTTTCACTCGGCTTCCCTACTGATGATCTGCTGAGACAATATTCACAGGTAGGTGGAGGTTCGTGGTAAAGGGATGGAAAGAACCGCGCCGCCACAGTGGGTCCTATGTTTCTAGCACACAGACAAGTTGTGAGGTGCCGGGGCTAGCAGTGTATGTAACACTAAATTCTAGAATCTACATATGTAAATGATGCTCTAAGCCCCCCCTATTCTAACTCCGACTTTTGCTGTTGCACAAGGATTAAAAAATATACGCGAACTGGCTGTAATCAACCCTGCAAGTGGAGTAGAAAAGAGTTTGGCACCTGCAATAATTTAATTTGATAAATAAGTTAAATAAAGGAAGGTTTCATTAACGTAGTGAGAAATGATGGGTTGCTCTACCGATTAACAGAATGAAAGTTCTGTCCAAAATAACAATATGATTTATTAAGACTAAACACAAAATAATAAACAAAAACACATGAAACATTTACAATACATCAAATTGGATACTCAAACAAACGCTGTGAATGTGAAGTTGTCCCTAAACTAGATTGTGAGGTTTATGACGAAGTGGTATGTGGAGCCAATTCCTTGCCACTCAAATCTTAAGAGAGACACACCGCTAACCCAACATTAATTGCTGTTACCCAAGACAGAACAAAGTTACAAAAAGACGAACAGGCGCGCTCTGCTAAGCTCTGATTATCACCTAGGAAAATCCCTATCTGCCGGTGCTGCGGACATACATTACCAAACTGTCTTCTTAACTGCCAGAACACGATCTGGCGTACCGGAGGCGATGGCTGGTTGCTTCGACGTCCTCGACCGAAAGGCGAGAGCCGACTACCTAGAGCACCCGTACAGGCCGAACACACAACATTCCCGCCCCCACGACAGTGGCCGTGGTTAAACGTTCCAATCAGCAACTCCAAAACCGGTGGAAAATTCCACTCCATTGCCGGAGCACTACCATTCCACCAATGGAGATTCTTGGCGCCAATTTCTGCGCTGATTTTGCTACGTCACGGAGCTATGCCCTGAGCAAGCCAATCACAGTTACTATTTTGCAGAAAGCGCGGGAATTTTCCCGCCACAACTGCCTGGGTACACAAGTCATTCCCACGCTCGCTGGTAGCCCGCCAGAAAGTGTTTTCGCTAAGATTCTGCGAAGTAACGGAACCTCTAGCCCAGCCGCTACTTCAGACCCCTCCGGGCGTGTCTTTTGACAATGTCGGCGTCTGCAAAGCATTCACTCGACTTCCTTACACCCGTCGGCTTAACGCTTTCCAGATGAGGAGAGCCCGCCTGTCACCGGACCACCCGGGTCACGAGAGACGCTGCGTGGGAAGTCCGCGTGTGAAGGAATAGCGACTTTTCACTCCATGCAATTAGAGAGGAAAATCGTAAGACAGAAATATGAGAGGGGGCTCATGCCACCTCTCAAAGTTGGTTGGAAGCCCTCAACTGGCTTTCTCCTAACCAATACACGCCCATCACTGGCACCTAGGCAGAACCAGCTTTCATCAGAAAACAGAACAGACTTCAGTCATGCCCCCCAATGAGTTCCCGCTTGACACCACTGAAGTCGCAAATGGCGGTGGTTTGGGGTCAGTGGAAAGCACGGTATAGGGCGTCTGGCTCTGGGCTGTCCTTGAAGTAACGGATTTGTAACAGTTGTGTCGCTGTGGTGTGAACTGCTGCTCAGGTTGCTGCTGCAGATGCTGCACGATGCGCCACAGCCATACACCTAACACGATGGTCTTCACCCTCGGTAGTGCCACGTGGCCGTCCAGAGCCGGGCTTCTTGCCACGGTACAATATGATGACCACCGCTGCCAGCTATCATGTACAGTGGCTACAATCCCACCAAGTCTTTCAGCAGTACCACAAAATGAACCTCCAGCTTCTCGTAGCCTTATTACATATGTTCAAACTCAGTGAGGTATTGATAATGGCGTCTTTGTCGCCACAAAGGCATTCTTGACTAACATCAACTCACCAAGTCCGATCTCAAAGATAACTAGCCCTCACGACCTGGTTTGCATCCTCAGTGCCACTATTATGCAACTGGGGCGAAATATGAATAGAAATCATGGTTCAGATATAGGAACACGCCAACAAACTTTCGCTTATGCCGCACAACTCCTTTTTGATGTTGCGATTTTATCGGTCAGTGTATATTATCCCATCTACTCAATCGTTAGAATTCTTCTGTAACAAGCAATTTCGAAAAGATTGTAGTATGTAACAGTGTACTTATCAATATGTTCCAAAGCGCCGCGCATAAACACGGGAATTTTCCGCGGTTCATACCTTGCGTTCTAATAGTGATGGAAAGGTAGGGTCAAGAGCTCAGCACATCCCATTTCTATAGCTAACAGAAGAATCGTCTTAGTGTCACAACAGTACATGGTCAATTTATGAAAATTACACACTTCCTACAGCTTAAGTAAATGGAGCAAGTCAGTTGGTTCTTTTTGCATTTGATGTGGTCCATAGCAGGCCTTAGAGGATTTATGGAGGCAACATTAGTTCGAGGTCGGTTCATCAGAAAACCGAAAAGACTTTTTTTCACTATGTTTTCATACCAAAACAGTTCCTCAGATTTCAAGACGGCCATGCAAAGCAAATGGCTGTAACTTTTACGACATATGACTAAGATCCAGATCTGGACTAACGTTCAAATTTTCGTAATATCTTCACCCATTTTCCAGATACAGAGGTTCAAATTTACGCTACTTGTTGGCGCAAAATACGGAAGTAAAATCCTGTGTGAGGAGACAACTTAGTTTATAAAGTGACGTAGCAGGGAGGAACATGCTGTTAAGTGTCTGTTATCATCATAAGCGTTCTGAGACCTCCAAGTTTTAGTACTTAAGTACATGCAAAATTTTTTGCACGTAAAATCCCGTCTGAGGTGTAAAATTAGTTTTGCGTTATTTCAGTTCCACGTGAGTTCAAACTTTTACTGACCAATACATTTCTTTTCATATGAGTGACATATCCTGCTGCAGTGGGAAAAAGAAGGGAGTCCGTGGAAAAATGCCCCTGTCGTAACAAAAACAAAAAAACAAAACAAAAAACGAGTATGTTCCTGTTTCTCTAGAAGGCTATGACGGAAAAGTGGGGTACCAACTGCCTCCTCAGCACCTTCAAAAAATTTTAATGTTTTCGTCGGATGAGAATCAACAGCCGTTAGGTAGTTTACAAAATGCGTTTTAACCATGAGCTGTTTTGTACAGCCGATATATCATGCACCGGTTTCGGTCGTAGTCTGGATGTCTGTCAACATCGAAAATGAAAAAAAATTGAAAAAACGACAACGCATACGAAAATGACGTAATTCAACAAAAATATGGGTGCAAAATTATATCTGTATACTTCCAAGGCAAAACAGATCAATCAAAAACAAAACCATATTTTCCTTCTCAGCTTCTAAAGATTTTGGTATGTGAACATATTGGGGCTTTTTATACCGAGAGACAAGGAGACGGTGGCAGTGGGAAAGAGACAGAGAAGTAGTAAGTACTGGAAGGTAGTAGACAGTGGTTGTGATAAAGATGGAAAGAGGCAATGTCAGTGTCAGACAAAGAGAGGGACACAGTGGCAGAACAGTGCTAGGAAAAATGTGAAGAATACAGTGCCAGTACGAGAGGAATAAAGGGAAGGTGAAAGTGGACGTTGTTGAGAGCCAGTTATGATGAGAGAGTCTAAGACAGTGACAAAGAGGAAGAGAGATATAGTGACAGTGAGAAGAGACAGCAACGGTAGGAAGGAATGAATGAGATGGTAGCACAGACAGGGAGCAAGATCGAGAGAATGAGAGGAGACTGTAATAGTAGGTAGGAACGAATGCATCTGTGGCTGTGACACAGGAGGCAGATAGGCACAAAGAGATAATGACGAGTTGGGGTGAATGAGAATAGGCAAGTGGAAGTGGATGAGTATGAGCTACTTACAGCAATGGACTAATGAGTGAGTCTGAGTTACAGTTATTGGAGCTTGTGGGAGGTAGAGGTGAGTTGCATGTTAAATAGAGCGCGAATATTTTCGCAAACCAAAAGTTTTGTGAAAATTTTTAAAGATGCTGAGGGAGGTAGAATGAGGCAGCTGGTATCCCACTTTTCAGTCAGAGTCTTTTAAATAAACTGATACATATTCACATTTTTTGTTCTCTGATAGGAGCATTTTTCCGTTGGTATACTCTTTTTCTTCTGCCATGCTCGGTTTTTCTGCTCAAATAGCAAAACTCTTCTATCACTTTTACTCTTTCATTTCCTGGTCTAATTATCTTAGCATTTAATGTGACTACATTTCATTACGTTTATTCTAACTTTGTTGAACTTCAACCTCTAACCTCTGAACCACTCCATTGAACTACCTTTCAAAGTCCTTTACCATCCTGACAGCATTACAATGTCGTCGACAAATTTCATTACTTTTTTTCTTTTTCCAGAGCTTTAATTCTCTTCACAGATTTCTCGTTGGTTTCCTTTATTGCCTGCTCAATGTACAAATCAAATAACACTAAGGTTACTCTACAGTTCTGTCACTCCCTTCTCAACTATTGCGTCCCTATCATGCCTTCGACTCTTAGAACTGTACTCTGGTTTCTGTATAACTTACAAAATGATCCAGATGGCTCTTTGCACTATGGGACTTAACATCTGAGGTCATCAGTCCCCTACACTTGCAACTACTTAAACCTAAGGACATCACACACATCCATGCCTGAGGCAGGAGTCGAACCTGCGACCGTAGCAGCAGCGCGGTTCCGGACTGAAGCGCCTAGGACCGCTCGGTCACAGAGGCCGACTGTAAAACTTACAAATAACCTTTTGTTACCTGTACGTTATTCCTTTTAATTTCAGAATTTCACAGACTGCATTCCAGACAACTTTATCACAAGCTTTTTGAAGTTCTATGTTGATCTGCATTTGTTAGACTTCTATATCGGTCAATATTGCCTCACATATTTCTAAACTTTTTCCGAATTTAAATAATATTCCCCAGGTGGGCCCCTACCGAGTAGGTAAAAAAATTTACGAGATGCAATTGCTGCTCCTATTTACAATTCTCTTAACTATCGCGCGATAAGTCGTGTAATCACACGAGTTTTACACGGCAACAGCGTTCTACAAAGTTTATTAGGTCTTTTACCGCTTCCAGTTTCAATGAAAATCTGGCTACAATCTCCATAACGCCATCTTCAAGAACAATTAACTTCAGTAGTTGCCATTGGAGTCTAATTCTATGCGGCCATTCGTCTCCGCGACGTTGTAATTATGTACGCTGCCGGAAAAAAATTAGTACACCCTTTCAGAGGTTTCCAGTTCACTCAAGATTTGTTATTGCAACAGTGCATATGGAGTACATAAAATTAATACATTTACAGATCAATAGGACAAGCGGTTCTGAGGTACAGGGTATCGACACATACTTAAATATGGGTACGCTGTGTAGCCTCATGGACGGCAATGCAAGGGCTGACTCTGGCATTCAGTTGATCGTATAGATAGCGAATTCTGTCCTGAGATACGTTATGCCACGTCTGACCGACCTGTTCATATAGTTCTGTTGGAGATGTCGGGTGATTAGTCGCACGAGTCATTTCTCGTCTCTTCATGTCCCACATGTGCTAGACTGGAGGTACGTCCGGATAGTGTGCCGGCCTAGGAAGTTGCTGCATGTCTTGCACAGTGCGTTGAGTATCAAGGACAGTGTATGGGCGAGCATTATCCAGCTGGAACAACACATCACCTTCCTGTTGCAAGAACAGCAAAACAATGGGTCTAACAGTATTGGGCAAGTAGCTAGCGCCGCTTAGCTTCCCCTCCAGAAACACAAAAGGTGAACTGTAGCACCCCACCTGTTGCTTGTTCTGGATTTTGCGTGTGTTCGCCCCTGTCAAACAACTTACAGAGAAATCGGGAGTGGAAATGTACGCAAGAATGGATAACACTAGATTTAAATGTCGCCCTGTCACCCCTAACCAATCGGCGGTGGCGGTGTTGACGATAAATCACACCTATTTTTAATTCCAAACGTGAACCATAACGAACGCTTAGGGGGCCTCAATGATATCAGACAATTACACAGAAATAAAATGAAACAAAGAGTGAATTCAGGATCAAATTACTGAAAGTAAAAGCTCTACTGAATCAATAAATTTATTATCAACTTCAGACCAATGCTGAATAAAAATACAAATGAACCATTTACAAATTACCTTCCTAGCTAGGATTGGGTGTGTCAAACTGGGTACAAAACGCGATCTCTTATAAATTGGCTGACCGACTAGCATCGTCACAAAACGAAAAATAAGAAGAATCACTACACACCAAAGTATTGTGAAACCTCAGTGGAAACAGCAATTGCATGTGATGCAGCTATTTAACGCTACTCCTAACGCAGGCCGAAGTGGGAGCGATTGAAACGTACCCTTAGGACAATTTATGAATGACTGTGCTGACAATTGATTACATTATTTGATTTTCAAACAGCTGAGCAGAACTGAACGTACTCAGACATTTCGCTCTTTACCTATTCTGATCAACACTAAACTGACACACAATATTTTTAGCGCAACGCAATCTGACTTTGAAAAATCCCTACAAAAGAATGGCCCTGACTAACAATAACCTATGCCTTTCATTAATCACTCACCTCACAAAAATCTTCGTTACTCGAACTACTGCAATACAGCGAGCGCCAATACTGCTAGCTAAATAAAAGATTCTAGCTACTGAAGGGACTAACTACTGATACGCATAGTTAGCAAATGAAGTATTTTGATAAAGAACAAACAATGCATTTACCTTAATAGTGTTCAAAAGCCATAGTATATATATCAGTTCATGTCTACCAGTCTTACAAATTTACTGTCTCTGATGGACACACGTCCAGATCATCTCCTGTCCAAACTCCGCCATCTCTCTCCCCACATCCACCACTGCTGGCGGCTCACCTCCAACTGCGCAACGCTACGCGCTGTTAGCAGCCAACTGCCCAACACTACAATAGCGAATATTCCAACAATGCCAACCAGCCACAGACTGCACACAGCACAGCCAGTGATTTTCATACAGAGCGCTACGTGGCGTTACCAACATAAAAACCTGAACAGCCTACTTACACGATCTCACCCGTACTACTGCTGCCGTGGCTGCAGTCTCTGGGGGGCGACGGCGCCGCCGTGGAATTTGGGTGCGGCGCCTCGGAAATTACACCCCTACAATACTTGCACAACAGACTGCTGTCCGTAAACTTCTCAAATTGCGACAATCTTCCCATCAGCAAAAAACTGACACGGCTCACGTCCTCTCAGAACGAAAGCCCAGGACTGAACACTTCAACAGAGAGTGGAGCAAGATCGCTCTTCGCCTCTGTTTTCCCCACCCAAAATTTCACCGAGCAATCACAATCCTAGAAACGCTCAAAATACCCAGTTTCCCAGTGCCTATCAATGTACGGCCTGGGAATCTATTTTCCACAATTCTTCCCTTTTTACCAAATTTCGCGAGTAAACTCCGCCCAAGCCACCTGGGAAGATGGACAGGTGCGGGCAACAACAATTTTTCCGGAATTTTTAATTCCTAAGCGACTCCTGCCCTGCCCCACTTCAATTACTCGAGGGCGTAAAATTAGTGGAACGTAGGCGAGAGCACGCTCAGCAAGCTACTGCTCTGTTTTGTAAACGCTAGAGGTTCAAATGGCTCTGAGCACTATGGGACTTAATATCTGAGGTCATAAGTCCCCTAGAACTTAGAACTACTTAAACCTAAATAACCTAAGGACATCACACATATCCATGCCCGAGGCAGGATTCGAACCTGCGACTGTAGCAGTTACGCGGTTCCGGACTGAAGCACCTAGAACCGCTCGGTCACCGTGGCCGGCTAAACATTTGGGGTTACACACCTGGAGACGCACTGTCAGGATGCTGGCCGAGCACTGTCCCCGGTTCCTCGCATATAATGCATTGACGCAAAATCTGATAATCACGAAATCGCGTAATTCTCCCTGTATTACATAGCCAACGTGCCGGTGCGTCTCCACAGACATTTCATACACCGTAACCGAGAGTATTACTCCGACAAACAACAACTAATTATCTACAAAGAGTTTTTATTGACACGAAGTGCTCGCAAAGTGATTGTAGTCACGTTAAATGGACTCGTGTAAGAGGCAAGACCGTTGTCACCTTACATATCGCGAATTGTGGCCTGGGATTGAGCCAGCGTGTCTTGTACGAATGCACTCTACGATACAGAGCTCACCAGATGCATGTCGTATGCACAAACGACCGTCACTTGGCGTGCAGGCAGAGCGTGCTTTCAGTTACTATTAGTTATCTGTCTTGAGTTGACCCGCAGTTTAATCAAAAACAGTTACACCAGAAGCGTTTCGCCTTTATTTATAAAGCACCTACCGTGACTATTCTGCCAACTGGATACATACTTTCGTACATTTTTGGTTGTTTCAGGTTAAAAAAAGAGGATGTAGATGAAGATGAAATAGGAGATATGATATTGCGTGAAGAGTTTGACAGAGCACTGAAAGACCTAAGTCGAAACAAGTTCCCAGGAGTAGACAACATTCCATTAGAACTACTGACAGCCATGGGAGAGCAAGTCCTGACAAAACTCTACAATCTGGTGAGCAAGATGTACGATACAGGCGAAATACACTCAGACTTCAAGAAGAATATAATAATTCCAATCCCAAAGAAAGCAGGTGTTGACAGATGTGAAAATTACCGAACTATCAGTTTAATAAGTCACGGCTGCAAAATACTAACACGAATTCTTTACAGACGAATGGAAAAACTAGTAGAAGCCGACCTCGGGGAAGATCAGTTTGGATTCCGTAGAAATGTTGGAACACGTGAGGCAATACTAACCTTACGACTTATCTTAGAAAATAGGTTAAGGAAAGGCAAACCTACATTTCTAGCATTTGTAGACTTAGAGAAAGCTTTTGACAATGTTGACTGGAATACTCTGTTTCAAATTCTGAAGGTGGCAGGGGTAAAATACAGGGAGTGAAAGGCTATTTACAATTTGTACAGAAACCAGATGGCAGTTATGAGAGTCGAGGGGCATGAAAGGGAAGCTGTGGTTGGGAAGGGAGTGAGACAGGGTTGTAGCCTGTCCCCGAATGTATTCAATCTGTATAATGAGCAAGCAGTGAAGGTAACAAAAGAAAAATTTGGAGTAGGTATTAAAATCCATGGAGAAGAAATAAAAACTTTGAGGTTCGCCGATGACATTGTAATTCTGTCAGAGACAGCAGAGGACTTGGAAGATCAGTTGAATGGAATGGACAGTGTCTTGAAAGGAGGATATACGATGAACATCAACAAAAGCAAAACGAAGATAATGGAATGCAGTCGAATTAAGTCGGGTGATGCTGAGGGAATTAGATTAGGAAATGAAACACTTAAAGTAGTAAAGGAGTTTTGCTATTTGGGGAGCGAAATAACTGATGATGGTCGAAGTAGAGAGGATAAAAAATGTAGACTGGCAATGGCAAGGAAAGTGTTTCTGAAGAAGAGAAATTAGTTAACATCGAGTATAGATTTAAGTGTCAGGAAGTCGTTTCTGAAAGTATTTGTATGGAGTGTAGCCATGTATGGAAGTGAAACATGGACGATAAATAGTTTGAACATGAAGAGAATAGAAGCTTTCGAAATGTGGTGCTACAGAAGAATGCTGAATATTAGATGGGTAGATCACATTGAGGTATTGAATAGAATTGGGGAGAAGAGAACTTTGTTTCACAACTTGACTAGCAGAAGGGACCGGTTGATAGGACATGGTCTGAGGCATCAAGGGATCACAAATTTAGTATTGGAGGGCAGCGTGGAGGATAAAAATCGCAGAAAGATGTAGGTTGCAGTAGGTACTGGGAGATGAAGAAGCTTGCACAAGATAGAGTAGCATGGAGAGCTGCATCAAACGAGTCCCAGGACTGAAGACCACAACGACAACAGGTTAAAAACAGCTTTTTCTTTATAAAGTTGGTGTGCAAGTTATTTACGGTGTTTCTTTACATATTCTACTCCTCAGAAGACGCATTATAAATAAAATCAAAACGCGTCTGATGTAATTCTTTTTAACTGAAGATGGATGATCAATAGTAACAGATTTTAACAGCTGCTGCGGAAGATGGCCACGAAAACAATCGTGGAATGTGCTTTCATTGTTGAAGAACATGGCGCGACATTCCATCTTTCACGTGATCCTATGACGCCACCAATCCATCCATGCAATTCAGTGCTGTGGCGCGAGTGGGAGACGGGTTTGAGGTGTGAGTGCCCGTAGTCCCAGTGCTAATAACCGATTCGCAACACGTTGTGTTGACACGTCTGGACTCAGAAGACCTCTCATCTGTGCCTTGGTCACTGTACGATCTGCCACTGTTGCCCTTACAATACGACGATCCTGGCGGGCGTCTATGCTGCATGGACGTACAAAAACTCTTCTACGGCTGTGAACATGTCCACATGAACACTGACACCAGCAGCGTTGCACAACTGATGCAGCACGTCCATATTGGTGGCAGTTCTCCGAAAGGGCCATCCCGCCGCCACTCGGCAGCCCACAGTTTGACTGTTTCAAACTCGCTCATTTGGCTGTGAGAAGCACGAATGCGTTTCCGTGACGTGGTTGGCTGCTTGCTTGACACGTTTGCACCACAATGAATCTTCAAGTTGTGAGCATTCCTTATTAAAGGGTAGGCACAGATGGCGCTCTTGTTTCTATGCCACTACGCTATCTGTTTGTAGAGTTGTAACACACCTGGGGGTACAAATGGCGGGAGTACCGCTTCGACCGTGCGCCCTGTCCACATCACGTACCTGATAATCCCGTGGCGGTCGTACTGTTCTGCTCCACACTGCTGCTGGCTTGCCTGAAATTATGTATTTAAATATGCATGCGGGTTTAGGGGAGCCACTCCACGTTAAGTACAACATTGTCCTACATCTGGTACGAACATCTATATTCTGAGACGATATGAGAATCACAGGTTGCACTGTTTACACTCTGTAAGCCGTAAGTGACTATGCCAATTAACTTATTGATGATTATCTGTCCACAATATCACTTGGACGAGCGTACACGTAACCGACACGACACGGGTGATTGTTGATGATGCGGAAGCCTAATGATCGAAGGAAAGTTCTTACGCTCCTCACGCATAGACAGAAGATATCTTGACACTAATAATAATATAACACTGTTCATGAAGTTAATTTTTCAGTTCTCAGATCTCGCTTGTACGAGCGTGCGCGTGACCGTCGCGGCGCGGCCGATTGTTGATGATGCGGAAACGCGATGACCGAACGCACGTTCTCACGCTCACTACAAGACACTGACACTTGAATGCTTTCTTTTGTGGTAAACTATATTGCTGATCGACATTAGTTCATTCTGAGAGGCCGAACATGGCGCGTATGATTGGTACTGTACGGTGAGACACGCAACGAGAGGATACACAAATACTTTATCGGCGGCACTGCTCACTTTTAATTACATCATTACGCACTTTCCTCTGAATCACTTCAATATTTCATCACTTTACTGCAATAGCACTTGTAGTAACACTTGAACTTTCGTCATAACAATGCCTCTCACATGCAGAACTACCCACAACACAACACAACACAACAGTTCGTGTCCCGTGCTCGACTCTGAACGCGCTGCCCGCAAAGATACTCCGCAAGTAAGCCAGCGATATGACAATACGCTTACAGAGTCTTTGAAACTATTACACTAGTCAACAGCCATTTTGCATCTCGGATGTGATACATCAACTAATTTTGATGTGTAGATTCCGAATATACCTTTCAAAATGTTCTAGCACGTACCGTTTTTGAGTTTTTGGAGGTTTTTTGTTTTCGTATTCAGCATTTCGCTTTTTGCTGTTCTTCTGTTTTGATGTTTAATTATTTGTTTTTGATTTGCAGAGGAGAGCTAGAAGATACACAGATCGTCAGTAAATGGTTGGTGTGGTGATAGTGTAAGTTTTAAACACAAAAAGTTTGCACTAAGACGAATGGCAACTAGTAAATCTCGTTGCTGTCTAAACAACCCTGACAACTTTTGTTACATGTGTGTGGGGAATTCATTCCAAAAGCCCAAAGGAAACCAATCAATGATTTGGTTAAGAAGACATATACATTGTATTTTGATTGTCCTGTTGGTGATCAAGATAAAAATTTTGCACCTCATATTGCCTGCATAGCCTGTACTACAACCTTAACCGAGTGGTTTAAAGAAAAGCGCCGAGCCATGCCATTCCCTGTTCCGGTGGTGTGGTGTGAACCTAATGCACATTATTCAGACTGTTACTTCTGTCTTACAAATATTTCGGAACATTCAACCAAAACTAGACATAAAATGAAGTATCCAAATGTATCTTCAGTGCATTTTCCTGTGGCCCATAATGTGGGGTTGCCTGTTCCTGATGATGATGATGATTAGTGTTTTAGGGCGCACAACAGCGAGGTTATCAGCGCCCGTTCCCAAAAGTTCAATTCAGAGCCGAATCGTGAGAGAAGTGGTATTGTTCAAATTGCAAGATTGGACACAGCACATCAAAACAGGGAGATTGTTCCTGTTTGTAAATGAAAAGCCACGGAACCAGACACCATGTCAAGTCAATCAGAAAGTATTACACATATAGAAGAGTACTGCCCTCAGTATCACGACATTTCGCCTCAGCTCTTTAATCAAAAGGAACTGAACGATCTGGTTCGCAATCTAAAACTTTCGAAACAGCATGCTGAACTCTTGGGGTCGAGATTGCAACAACGGAAGTCTAGCTCCAGGGACAAAAATTTTCTGTTTCAGATTAAGAGGTGCTTCCTTCGCTCAGTATTTAGATATGCAGAATTCAGTGTGTGTCTGTAGAAATGTCAATGGTCTGATGATGCAGTTAAGTGTACAACATAATCCACAGGAGTGGCGACTATTTACTGACTCCAGTAAAACCAGCTTGAAAGCAATACTACTGAATAATGCCAATTCATTTTCATCGGTACCTTTGGCTTACGCAGTAGACATGGCTTTGCTCCTATAGGCAGTGAAATATAAGCATCATGAATGCCAGCTTTGCTGTGATTTAAAAGTTGTAGCACTCCTTACATGTTTACAGGAGGGATTCACGAAATACTGCTGCTTTTCGTGTCTTTGGGACAGCCGTGACACCGAGAAGCACTATACAGTCAAGGAATGCCGTATAAGGAAGTAATATGTTCCTGGAAACGTAAATGTGAACAATACCCCTTTGGTTGAGCCCGATAAAATCATTTTGCCTCCCCTTCATATCAAGTTGGACCTTATCAAGAACTGTGTAAAAGCTCTGGATAAAGAAGGTGAGGCCTTATATTTGTTGGACCACAAGTAAGAAAATTGCTGAAACAACCAACATTTCATACCAAATTCACAGATATCCAATTAACTGCTTGGTCTTCTTTTAAAGCAATTGTGAAACGGCTTTTTGGGTTACAGAAAAGACAAAAACTATGCTACCATTGGGAATGAACTGTTGGATAACTATAAGAACATGGGGTGTAGAATGTTGCTTAAAATTCAGTTTTTACATTCTCGCCTTGATTTCTTCCCGGAAAGTATGGGAGCCGTAAGCGACGAGCATGGTGGACGCTTTCACCATACATTATTACCATGGAACACCGTTACCAAGGCCATTGAAACCCTTCTATGATGGGCGACTACTGCTGGGGGTCTTGTTAGGGAGAGTGATGAAACGGCAAACGAAAGAAGAGCTCCGTCGTCGCATTCTTCAAAAACCAAAGACGATTAAAAGTGAAAATATCTTCTGAAGTAATTTGGACCTTTTATTGAGATTATGTCCATATATACATACAAAATAGTACTGATTTCAGCATTCTGAATGTGTATTTTTGTTTGAATTAACTGTGTCTATTTTCGCTATTATCATTTTTTATTCTGCTGTGTGTGTAAGAAATGTGACGTCATAGAGACAAACTGATTTTACCTGTGTATTCAGCACCCCAAAATTAGATAAATCCACTCATTTACAAACCAGTTGCAGAAAAAAGTTAAAAAATTTAAACTAGTGTTATCAGTACATCTACTATCTCCCAGCTGGCATATGCCATCATCGGGTCAAAAAGAACTACTGGCAATGAAAGAACTCTACAATAGAAATGAAGGTTTGGAGCTGTCGAATGCTCGAATTTATGAAGCTGAAGTTGGGGAAGAGAGATTTCCTGCTAACATTACAGTAGACCTCATCTGCTGCTTTTTGATTCATACCAGTACCTAACATCAGAATCCGCTTTGCCGGTGTTTTAAATCATTCTCAGCAGAAGTTGCTAAATTCATTATTATGTTTTCCGAAAGCACTTCCAAGACATGCGATATGATGTACTTCAACCTTATTATCTGAAGTTCCTTCAATATAATGCTGATTCGCACGGCTCGATGGGAATTGCGTGGGGTATGAAAGAAAATATGCCTATCAGTTAGTTTCAGAATATACGCTACCTTCAGCACAATACCGAGTGTTAAAGAATAAGCCAGAGGTAATTTCCTTTCCCCTTTTCAGAGATCATAATTGATACTAATATTTCTATATATCTTCAACCAATAAGCAAATTTCCGGACATTATTGTGCTATCCAACGAATCCACATTGAGGCGTGTCACACTTAATGTCTATAGGATATATTACAAGACGTCCTAATGTTGACGGGTGGGTCCAAAAGGAGTTTAGGTTTTTCTTGCAGGTACTGTTCCTATAGTTCCTATTTAAACAACAACAATCATCATAGAGTCACAATATATACTCAGTGGATTTCACAAATTATTTCGGGTATAGAGGCTTCTCCATTCTCCGGTTGGTTGATCCTGATCAATAGTGTGTATCTAGAGATGTGTGTTGCTGGCTACGGCGAGTGAATGCCAGTATATAGGTCTCTGTCTGATAACACCAATGAGACCGCAGAGCTTAACTTCCCCATTCAAAAGCCCAGTCAGGATCAGCAATGTCACTTCCCGTGCTCCATGAGCCACTGCGGAGGAGTCTGATATTTACCCTCGAGTGCGTCCCACATTCCGATGGTAAGTAGCTCTAGGCCATCGCCAACGTTGTTGCTACGGATCAAACACACCCTCGACTGCCAGCGTGAACGGAGAGATATGAAATTTGTCCTAAATAATATATCTGTTTTTCCAACAAACAGCTCAGTTCATACATACAATACCAGGAACAAAAATGATCTGCACAAGGACTTAAAAGCACTTACTTTAGTTCAAAAATGGGTCCACTACTCAGGAACACTCATCTTCAATAATTTGCCAGCAAACATAAAAAATTTAGTTACAAATAAAGATCAGTTTAAAAGGAGCCTGAAAGACTTACTAGTGGCCAACTCCTTTTACTCCATTGACGAATTTTTTAATAGGCACAAATGATGTATTTAATATATTCATACTATTGGTGTTGTTATTTCAACTTTAAAAAAAAGTGCTATGTTCCACATCCACGAGGATCTCCTCAACACGGATCTATGGAACGAAAATATAATCTAATCTAATCAGGGTAGTTCATGAAATAAATTACTGACGTGAGTGAATTCTCCTCCTATCGTTCTCTTGGCGTGGCAGTGGCTGATGGAATTTTGCACAAGACTTTTATATTCCAATTGTTTGTTAAAAGGAGATATGCTGGATTTGGAATCTTGATTTTGTTTCAAATGATCATGCTAAATATTTATACAGCTGTCTAAAAACTACGTGTAATTAATATTTTCGCTAAAGTCGTCATTTTATGACGAGAGCTATTTAAAAAGTAGTATTGTGGACTGAGATACACCGAGAGGTATATTTAGTTGCTTAAATGGAAAGGTTACCTTTCTTCGTCAGCACTGGTTCTTGCTTTGGTAGGTGTGCGAGTTTTATTTTAAGCTGAAGCGTTCTGTGTAAATGACTGTTAAGGTTGTGTTATTGTGTTTGTGCTCCTGATGACGGTGAGATACAGGATGATGACGAAACACAGTGCCGACGCATGAATTAACACCAAGAATATTAAAGGATGACTACAATACCTGGCTCTATCGTTCCAAATAAAAAAAATGCTATACAGAAGTTAGGAATTTTACCTAGGACCTTACTTCACGCTCTTGTATAACTGTGAAGTGCCCCATACATGAATGTTGTCTGGCTACTTTGAAACTTCCTGAGGGTAGGCACGCTAAAAGCTCCTGTAGCTTTTCATTTTCTCCTTGGCGGTAGACGGGGACTGGGATACTCTTGTAGCTGTCTTGTATCGCTGCTAAGAAATCTTCGAAGCCAGTTATATCGGAATCTTGCCGGCTTCTTACAAGACAGGAAGCGGCTGTCTGAGACATTGGCATCAAATTAGTGTCTATCGAAGCAGGCTGTGACGAGAGCAAAACCAGACATAAGCAGAGACCATCCAGAACAGACCGCAGTGTCCTCACGTGGGGTGTGGGCCACCACGTAAGACACACACTGGTGGATTCCTGCGTGACTGGCGCGCACACAGGTCACGTGGTACGTGCGCCTCACCATGATCTGTTCGGCTACATCTGACGCTCAAACCACACGTAATTTGCTTACGCAAATGGACGCGCGTGGCGTAGCTGCTTTAACACAAATAGCGACTGTCGAAAATAATGTTTGTGACAATGGATGCGGACAAGTTTGAAAATCTGTGACAAGCTAAAATTATGCTGGCGTTTCGCACTTCCAATTTTGCTATTTCTGCACTTTGCTTGGATTGATTCAAAGCTCTAGCTTATCATCTAGTTTTCTTTTATGCTCGATTCAAACAAAGTTTTCAGTACCGTATATTCAGTGAAGGTCTCACTCAGAACCATTGGCGAGTAACACTTCTCTAGGAGAAAAAATACAATCTATAGCCAAGTACTTAAAAACCATAGAAGCACTTTTAATGGCCGACTTTCCGTTTCTCGACATCTCAGTATAATTAAACTCATCAAGAATGCTAGACGTAACGTAACATGATGAGTCCATTTTAATAATACACAACTTCTAATTAACATAAGTAAATAAGCTTAGAGCGGTTTAATCAGATATCGCGTCTGGTATTTCCTAATGTGACGTAACCAATATTTTGCTTCCTACTGGTTCACGTTTCACTACACGTTCATGTAACTTGACGTATTATAATTCGCTGCTCACTCTTGGCCATACTCTGCAAACTGTCAAACACGAAAATCCTCATGCTCCACATCAGCACTTTGGTTCACATTCAACGTGAGAACGGCTTGAAAAACTCAGCTAACTACAACTTCTACTATACTAGTAAGCACGATTTGATCCAAGTTAGAGAATGATAGACCGTTTTAGTGCAAATCAACACTAAAGGATAATTGTGGTACCCGACTACGAAGAAAGATACAGAAGACCACAAATTCAGACATTACAAAGAAGCAAAGTGAAAAGGTAAGCATTAAGGAATGAAAATGTAAATTGCGGTGCCCTTCCCATTTCATTTTAGCAAGCTCTCGCTTATAGTAAATACTTCCGACTACTCAAGGTCAGCTTGCATTTAAGATTTAAAAAAAGTAAAATATTAATTTGATATCCTCCATTTTCATTTTCTTCACTCTAGTTCCTCTCGATACTGAACTCATATTTATATATATAACAGCACGCTTACACTAATAAACAACAAGAAAATATCAAATTACATATGGGTACTATAATACAAACGAAAGAGGAATGGTAAATACATAGCGACAGTTGGCAACAGTGCCCACTCTAAAGACACATAATCAACACACAGTGAAAAGTGGAAGTGAAGGGTTGAAACAAATATTCTCGAAAAAGGGACGAAAATCGACCATCTGCAGTATGCAGACCAAATAAATGCAGGTTCAGGATGGCACATATGGACTAAACACATCATAAATCTTAAATTATACCAAACGATAGTTTAGGCTCACGAAGTCTGTGCTGTAAAGGTTACCCCTCACCTAAAACAAGCCAGACCAGTTAGAGTAGGACTTGTGCTATGAGGGTGCCGGACAAACCTATATGGCTGATTAATAACAATAATAATAATAATAATAATAATAAATGAAAATACGACTATGGAAGAGTTACAACTACTGGTTTATATAGGAGCACTCACTACGCTAAATATACACACTAGGCAGAGTCAGAACCAACCAACACACAGAAGAAACCCACAAAACCAGCATGGCAACACAGGCTACAGATCAGAATAGAAAAACTGAGAAAAGACATCGGACAGCTAACACAATTTACAAGAAATGAAATATCAGACAATAAACGAAAAAGGTTAGGTAAAATCTCACAACAAGAAGCAACAGAGCAATTAGATGAAAAGAAGCAGAAATTACAAGCATTGCCCAAACGACTTAGAAGATACAAAAAAAGTGAAAATAGAAGGAAACAAAACCGAACATTCAACACAAACCAAAAGAAATTTTACCAGACAATAGATAACACACACATTAAAATAGACATTCCACCAAACATAACAGACATGGAACACTTCTGGAGAGCCATATGGTCAAACCCAGTACAACAAAATAAACATGCACGGTGGATGCATGCAGAAAGAGACACATACAAAATGATACCACAAATGCCTCAAGTGATAATTTTGCAACATGAAGTCACCCGAGTAATTAATTCTACACACAATTGGAAAGCCCCTGGAAATGATAAAATAGCAAATTTCTGGCTACAGAAGTTCACCTCAACACATTCACATCTAGCTAAATTATTTAACAATTACATTACAGACCCAGACAGAGTCCCTGATACACTTACACAAGGAATAACTTATCTGAAACCTAAAGATTAAGCAGACACAGGAAACCCAGCAAAATATCGCCCCATAACATGTCTACCAACAATCTACAAAATATTAACTTCAGTCATTACACAGAATTTAATGACACATACAACACAGAACAAAATTATAAATGAATAACAAAAAGGCTGCTGTAAAGGAGCCTGAGGCTGTAAAGAGCAACTGATAATAGATACAGAGGTGACATATCAAGCTAAAAGTAAACAAAGGTCGCTACACTACGCATACATTGATTACCAAAAAGCTTTTGATGGTGTATCCCACTCATGGTTACTACAGATATTGGAAATATACTAAGTAGATCCTAAATTAATACAGTCCCTAAACATAGTAATGAAAAATTGGACCACCACACTTAATATTCAAACAAATTCAGATAATATCACATCACAGCCAATACAGATTAAGCGTGGAATATACCAAGGAGACTCATTAAGTCCTTTCTGGTTCTGTCTTGCTCTGAACCCACTATCCAACATGCTAAATAATACAAATTATGGATATAATATTACTGGAACATACCCACACAAAATCACACATTTGCTATACATGAATGATCTAAAACTACTGGCAGCAACAAATCAACAACTCAACCAATTACTAAAGATAACAGAAGTATTCAGCAATGATATAAATATGGCTTTTGGAACAGACAAATGTAAGAAAAATAGCATAGTCAAGGGAAAACACACTAAACAAGAAGATTACATGTGGGATAACCACAGCGACTGCATAGAAGTGATGGAAAAAACAGATGCCTATAAATATCTAGGATACAGACAAAAAATTGGAATAGGTAATACAAATATTAAATACAAATACAAATACAAATATTAAAGAAGAACTAGAAGAAAGATACAGACAAAGACTAAAAAAAATACTGAAAACAAAATTGACAGCAAGAAACAAGACAAAAGCTATAAATACCTATGCTATATCAATATTGACCTACTCATTTGGAGTAGTGAAATGGAGTAACACAGCCCTAGAAGCACTCAATACACTTACACGATCACAATGCCACAAATATAGAATACATCACATACATTCAGCAACAGAAAGATTCACATTAAGCAGAAAGGAAAGAGGAAGGGGATTTATCGACATAAAAAACCTACAGTATGGACTAGTAGACAATTTAAGAAAATTCTTTATAGAACGAGCAGAAACCAGTAAAATACACAAAGCAATCACTCATATAAATACATCGGCTACTCCATTGCAATTTCAAAACCACTTCTACAACCCTTTAGATCATATATCATCAACAGATACAAAGAAAGTAAATTGGAAAAAGAAAACACTACATGGTAAGCACCCGTATCATCTAACACAGCCGCACATCGATCAAGACGCATCCAATGCATGGCTAAGAAAAGGCAATATATACAGTGAGACGGAAGGATTCATGATTGCAATACAGGATCGAACAATAAACACCAGATATTACAGCAAGCATATTATTAAAGATCCCAATACCACAACAGAGAAATGTAGACTTTGCAAACAACAAACAGAAACAATAGCCCACATCACAAGCGGATGTACAATACTAGCAAATACAGAATACACCAGAAGACATGACAATGTAGCAAAAATAATACATCAAAATCTTTCCATACAACATAAACTAATAAAACAATACGTTCCCACATACATGTATGCACCACAAAATGTACTGGAGAATGATGAATACAAATTATACTGGAACAGAACCATTACAACAGATAAACCACCACCACCACCACCACCACCACCACATAACAAACCTGACATCATACTCACCAATAAAAAGAAGAAATTAACACAACTAATCGAAATATCCATACCCAATACAACAAATATACAGAAGAAAACAGGAGAAAAAATTGAAAAATACATCCAACTGGCTGAGGAAGTCAAGGATAAATTTGACATTATACCAATTATACTATGAACTACAGGAGTCGTACCACACAATATCCACCAGTACATCAACGCAATACAGCTACATCCAAACGCATATATACAACTACAGAAATCAGTAATTATTGATGCATGTTCAATTACCCGAAAGTTCCTAAATGCAATGTAACATATACCATACAGTTAAAAGGAAATCACGGTTGATCAAGGTACGCATCACTTTCCATTTTTAACCAGACATAAGGTCTGAGAAAGGAAAGAAATAATAATGATTTGGTGTGGCTCAATGGTCTGGTGCAAGTCTCTCGACTGACACCAATTCGGCGACTTATGTTTCCCTAACATGCCACAGTTATCCAAATGGGGAAATGTGACCTACAGTTTAATACGTCTTTTAATGGTAAAACAAAGCATGAAAAAAATCCATCGTCCTAACGAGAGTCAATCCCCAGTAGGTTCACATGCGCGTGCTTTACCGCGAGACCGCCAGACCCAATGAGAATATTTATGTTTTGATAAGGGAATTGCGAATATCAAAATATGTGACACTTATGGGTGTATCTTTTCAATACACTGACTTAGAAGCTTAAACTTCTTACGCCAACAAGGGACTGTACAATTTAGTAAGTGTCATAAATTTGAACTTTATAACCCATACCTGAGGAAAAAATGGCCCCAGCAACAGGACGGACGGACGGACGGACAGACAGACAGACAGACAGAAAGACGGACGAACGACAAAGTGGTCCTCGAAGTGTTTGTTTCGCTTTTAACCGACTTAGGAGCGGAAACATAATAATAGTGGCTATATATGTCATTTTAAGCATGTAAAACCATTTACCTGTAACACAGGACTTACACACGCCAAACATATTGGTTCGGACACAGCTCATTCGTTACTGCTCTAGGAGCGCCTGGAGACTAATACAATCAAAAATAAAGCTCTAACCTAAAAGGATTCCAGCAATTAAGCAGGAGTCCGTTTTCATTTACCACCTGTGAAGGTTTTGTTAAGGAGCTTGGCGTCATGATTTTCGTTTTCTTTAAGATGTATGGTGATTATTCGTTACCTTTCGTACAAAGAGCAATCCAGTTCATTGCTGATTTACCTGCCAATCCGCTGCTTGTTTAGGGCGACAAACAATGTAACTCAGTCAAGAACAGCTGCTAATAATTGGCTGCGTGTAGTTTGTTCTTTCTTAGTGTCAGTCTAGGTTCGCTAGCTTAATGAGATAAACTTTTTTTTTTAAAGAAAAACAGCTCCTGCATTTTCAATTGGAAACGTCACAAAAACTGTCATCTGGTACACATTCCCTCTGAAAATTTACTTTTGCAGATTTTACAGACAAGTACACACCATTTAACCGCACTTGGTTTCACACACATTCACAATAAGTGAACACTGACCAAAGTACAAAGAATATGAATGTGCTAGATATCACAATTTGTCACAACGTGATCTTTGAGTTATGATTGATTGCATTAGAACAAATTACTTACAAGTATAGATTGTTGATGTAACTGAGCAATGAAAGCTACAGGTGTGTTCATTTATTGACAACATAAATCTAACTTGGATCAAAAAGTTACACAAAAGATAAACGAACAGAGCGAAATATTTACCTCTTAATTAAAGAGTGAATCAGTTACTAGCATGTGCGACACAGCTTTCTTCACGGGACCATGGCAGTATTAACGATATTGAGCAAAACATTTGAGAGTAAATAAACGGAGTGTCATAGTTGTTACATAGATAACAAAATTAAAATATATGTAGAAGGGTGAATGTATCTTATTAATCTCTTTTTAATGTGTGATATCTTGGAAATGTAGGAAGAAATGTTCAGGGTTCGTTCAGTTCGTTGATCAAAGTTTATTTTTTTTGTCGTTATTTTAGGTTGTACTTGGACTGTTCGAGGAGGTCCAACTGTAGCCTTCGTCCACAATGACTGACACAGAAAAATTTTCCATCAATGTCACCAACAGATTGCTCATTACGGGCAATATGTGATGCATAGCCGTGTTTTTTTGCTGTTTCTGAGTCGGAGGGCATCCGTATGTTCTTTGTAGTGGGTTGCAAAGTTTCTCCCTGCTTGCTTAAAACAAGGTAACTTTTCTTCCGAAATTTCCAAGATATCCTGGGATGAAAACCTCTTAAAAAAGACAATAATAAGATATATTCATCTTCCTTCATAAATTGTTATTTTCTTATTGATGAAACAAATATGTCACCATATTTGTTCACTCATAACTGCTCTTTATTATCTATATTGCCATGGTTCTAAGAAGAAAAGCTGTCTCAGCTATTTTTGTAACTCATTCACACTTTAATTATGTAGTAAATATTTCACTCTATTTGTTCATATTTTCTGTAACTTTGTGATCCATATTACATGTCTGCTGTCAACATACAGTATGAACACAACTGCAGCTGACAATGCTCAGTTATGTCCCTTGTCTATGCTTTTAATACTTATCTTTTAATGGAATGCATCCTAACGCAAAATGTGAAATCTAGCATATCTGTATTCTTTGTGCTTACGTTTGGTGTTTACTTACTGTGAAAGAGAGTGAAACTAAATGCAGCTAAATACTGAGTATGCGCGTGTACAAAAGCCAAAATGTACATTATTAGAGGGAGTGTGTCATAGGGTACCACTAGCCAGTACGTGAAAGTATCCTGAAACATAGCAGCTATTTTCCTCTAGTAAGTTTTTCGTTAACGATAACTATATTTCCGTTATTTCCTTCACCAACACGACCATAGCGCCTAGCTGCACATGGCCCAGAGCATAATGTTCCTCTAACACCTCCATATGACGAGCCTGCACTGGCTCTTAGACCAGTCGCTGGTACAGAAAATTAATCGTAGTATTAAAATTAAGAAAGGAAAAAAAGCGACTGGTTACATATCATACCTACAAAAATCGTAAATGTTGTGTATCGTGGCTATAACGGTTATTATCGAGTGAAACCTGTGTGACGGTTATTAGCACAAAAAATAAAATTATACTTATCCAAGAAAGGAAGATATTAAGAAAATTCCTTGGCCCCAGATTCCACAACTACAAACTAATTCATCTAAAAAGTGGAACCCTTTGCCAAACTACCAAAAAACTGTGACAGAATGACAAAAAGACGTACTCATCATTATGAACCCATCCTCAGAATAAACCCTATAGACTAACAAAAATTTTTTTACTATTTCCGCAACAAAAAACCCAAGCAAATTGGTTTAAGGAAACTCAGAATGACTTCAGAGAATTCCACATCACAGAAAATATGCTCATAGATAAAACTGCAAAAAGAAAGATTCCAAGTCAAAATGAAAACTAAACGAACCGCCCAAATCTCTGAAGAAGAAAGGAAAGCAAGATCAGTAAGAACGTAACAATACTGGGCCAACAGAAAGGCACAGTTCATTAAGAACTAACTGATTTAACGTAGCCTAAAGTAGGATGAAACGGAAGAAGAAGAAGAAGAACACGCAGCTTTCCGAGGACGGGGAGGATGTGCTCATTCTCCTCCATTCTCTCCAGTGAAAATGCATGTACACGGGTGCAAATGAATGACAGTGAACACTTGTGAATTGTCTGCGAATGCTCGTTTGAATGTGTTCGTTCCCATTCGCTCCGCTGTAAGCGAGGCTTCAATAGTTGCATTTGTGAACGCGGCTTTAGGCGACTGCTAGACGGTCAATGACATTGCACAATAATATTGTACAATATTATTGACTGAACTATTCCCTAGACTACTCAATAATATTGTGGCTCGGAGTGATATACAATAAAGACGATGCTGCTGTGACAATCACTCTACTTCGCTGCAAGCAGAAAAGAAAGATGGATCAAGGACCGTCGAAGATTACTCAAGAACTTCTTGACCATAACATTTTACGTGTTGACCGTCCGAAATTTAATACATTATTGGGAACTGTTGTTCCCATACACGGGCGCTTGTCTGCTGTATAAATTGTGTTCGTTTGTTTATTTAAATATCGAAGTTATCTATCAATAACAAAAACAGTGTACAGCCATCAACTCTCTGGTGTATAATAAGTTTGTGTCACCTATAAAATTTAGTTCTTGTGACATGACACGTCTCGAAACTGGACAGCTCGTTTCTATAAAAAGTAGCAGTTTCAGAGCCTTGCCCTTCCCCCGCCCTCCACATGGAAGAATTTTTGCGAACGCCCGTATCCCCATGATAAAAAAAACAAAACACAATAATAGGAGACGCAATTCCACCAAGTAACCCCCTTCTCTATTACGCTACAACTTGCTACTGGCAGTTCTTTGGTAAACTCGAAATTTACAAGTGCAGTTTCATCTTAAAATATTTGAAACAACTTTGGTAATAGGCTGTAGGATGATAACCTTGTAAGTAGGCGGTTTAGGTTTTCATATTGGTAACGCCTTGTAGCGCTCTGTATGAAAATCACTGGCTGTGCTGTGTGCAGTCTGTGGCTGCGTGGCATTGTTGTAATAGTCGCTATTGTAGTGTTGGGCAGCTGGATGT
The DNA here is from genome assembly GCF_021461395.2 of Schistocerca americana. NCBI lineage: Eukaryota > Metazoa > Arthropoda > Insecta > Orthoptera > Acrididae > Schistocerca > Schistocerca americana. The sequence continues at coordinate 29,033,576 of NC_060123.1, forward strand.
TAACAGCGCGTAGCGTTGCGCACTTGGAGGTGAGCCGCCAGCAGTGGTGGATGTGGGGACGTTTCAGCCTCTACCAGTCAAAATAGAACGTCATTTTACTTAACAAACGATCGGTTACGGCCTTGCGCCCATCTTCAGGTAGTTCACAGTCATTTTTATGTTGAAGGGGCGTTAAGCCCCCGTTTACAGTCATTTATATGTTTCCGCGCTCACTGTTGGAGTTCATTGTTTCAATAAAAAGCAAATACTATGATGATGACTAAAAAGACACAGTTGAAACAACTAGAAGTGGCTAAGTATTCGTCTACTTTTATCTGCAGTATCCACATTCTTTCCAAATTACATTTATCACATTTTTTACAACAGATTTCGGTTTTTCACATATTAACTGTACAGGACTCATCACACTAATTACTGGAGCTTCCATATTATGTCTCTGCTGCGGTAGTTTCACTTTAGAAGCACATGCACTTACAACATCCAACGTTTTTAGAGAAACTTTCGCCAACTGTGTTTTAGAGAGTTGTTTGCGCGTTGAAGTCATTAATTAAATTTAGTATGGTAGTTCTCAGCTGACGTTTCTTATTGTTTATAGTGAAATAATCCAATAAAACTTTCGTTCACTATGTTTAATTTACTTGAGTTGTTTGAGTGGTCGCTTGAATTTTTGGTTTTAGATAAACTGTGTGAGGTTTTTGTGGCATTGATATTAATTGCGATTTAGTAGTGTTAATACAAGTAGTTGCTTTCCTAGTAGAGAGCGAAATTCGAAATCACTATTGTTAGTTTCTTAAAATAGTTGCCGGGCGGTGAGGTCTTGCGGTTCTAGGCGCTTCAGTCTGAAACCGCGTGACCGCTACGGTCGCAGGTTCGAATCCTGCCTCGGGCATGGATGTGCGTGATGTCCTTAGGTTAGTTAGGTTTAAGTAGTTCTATGTTCTAGGGGACTGATGACCACAGATGTTAGTGAAGTCCCATAGTGCTTAGAGCCATTTTTTAAATAGTTCTGCTGTTATAATTTAACTTAGGTAACATAGACGTTTAGTTTTTCAGTAACTAGTAACATTTTAGCAGGAGTGAAAAGTGTGGGCTTTGTCTCAGGTTTGTGAGTAGTGAGTTACCCTATAAATTTTTTTCGAAAGGGAGGGGGGGTGGGAGTGCAGTGGGGAAACCAGTGGGCATTCTAGCGAGATCCTCTCCTGGAATGCAGAATTTGTAGCATAAATAAGTTGGGAGATTGTAACCTCCCCCTCACTTTTCAACCTTAATGACAGTGAAAAATTAAACCGCGTGCACCTAACGGAAATTTGGGAAAAGCAATCGTTACCGAAGTTAATTTGTCAGTAAAGAGGGAGGAAAGGGTTACGTCTAAATGAAAGGGAAAATGCAAATGAAATTGGTGAAAATTAATTTTGAGAAAAGGGTGAAAGTAATAAAGAAAGTAAATGTGCGGTCGTTACGTTAACAATTAATTGGCGTTAATTAAATATTTGAGATTTGGGGAAAATTACGGTCGCCAGTCCTATGGTCAACTACTATAATAACAGAAAATGGAAGATTAATGCACATATAATTAGCACTAAAAGCGTGGCAACTGAAGGTTGACACGTGCTGTGGGAAAACAATGTTTGTCTGAAGTAATAAATTTCGCTACACACTGACTTAATTTAGCAAAAGACTTAATAAAACCGGAAAATTGAAAGTTAATTTAGTGACTGAAATTAATAGTCAACTTTGTTTCTGAAGCATTACGAAATTCAATAAAATAAGGTTAGTCTTGGGCTACCTCAACAATCATTTCAAAAGCTACTTGAATCTACGCAATTTAGAAATAAGAGATTTAACTTTGAACTTGAATTAAATGATTGTGAACAATTAACAATAGTAAAATTTAGTACCTACCAAGCTAAGCTGCAGTCACAGGTAAGCTAAAATACGGTAACAAAACTCGCACTCTTAATTTGTGCTTGTGTAATCTAAATATTGTAGCCAGCTATGAATACCTCAACTGAACTTTGAAATCAAAGCAGTGAAATGGAATGATATTACTTTAATGCTGGCGTTTGAATTTGAACGACACTCCGGATCATTTCGGAAAAGGAAGGGACCCTGCTGGGTAATGCAATTGGGACAATGAACAACAAAGGTTCATGCTAAGTTGCTGTAATTTTGAGGCAAATTTTAAAAGCTGAGGTCTGCCATAACAGTTCTAAAACTTTACGTGCTTTTAGTCTTCCTTGATGGTTGGTTGAAGGTTTGCAGTCGTCGATCGGGGAGGTGGCGACAGTCACTCATTGTCGGTCGTCGCTGTTGCAGAAACTGGATGTTGGCGCGCCTTCTTCTCGACACGGTCACCAGGCGAAACGGGCTCTTGATGTGCGCCAGCTAATGCTTCCCGTCCGCGACACCGTGTCAGAAACTATCATAGCAAGTCGAGCGCAATTACATGCTGCCAAACCCCGAAAGCGCGGCAACTCGCGGGAGCGTCACACAACACACCTGCTCCACCGCCCTACTCCGGCCAGACTCCCTCTGCCCGCGCTCCATGCGGCAGAGTTCACACTACCAAAGATCCTAAACACTTTAGTTCTCCACACGACCTATCGATGTAATCGTTCGATAGCATAGTTTTCCCTAGGCCAGACCCAGCGTAAAAATACAAATAATATTTACAAAACAAACCAATTATACATTGACATAAATGCATAAATAGTAAAACAATTACAATATATAAAGACACAGAAATGTCATATCTTCAGGTAACAAATGAAGGAAAAAAATTATAGTACAATAGATGGAAATAGGAGGATATGCATTTCCAGCGTTACAAGATGAGCAAGAGCGTAAGATCTGTGCCCTTCAGGTGCAGTTACAAAAAGCAGTTGAGGAACTAGATAGGTTAGGAGGGTAAAGGGCGCTGGGGAATGGAAACTGGCAGTTGGTAAGAAGGCAGCTAGGAGGAGGAGATATTCAGACGGTTGAACTTTGCGTATAATAGATTTGACCAACTGTCAGAGTTGAGTGGAGAGGAGCCTCTTGTACCTGTATGTATGGGCAACATGGAGCAGTCCTCAGCAGTTGGGGGGCGTAGGTCAGTTGCAAAGTCTAACAGAAAGAAGAAGGTTCTGGTGCTAGGTAGTTCGCACAGTAGAGGTGCGGGCCAGCAGTTGCAGGAAATGTTTGGAGTGAGTACCAGGTCACTAGCATTGTGAAGCCTAGTGCAGGGTTGACTCAGGTGACTGACAGCACAGGCGAGGAATTTTAAGAAAGAGGATTAGGTAGTGATTGTCGGTGAAGCTGGAAACAGTTTTGACAGGGACGTGCATTTCGTGGAACTCTTTCAGCCTCATCTTAATGGTAGTGTTCAGCGGGTTAACATGGGCCTGGAGAAGGTACTGATGGCGGAGGGCATGGCCGACATCTCAGTAGGTATAGGAAGGGGAGGCTGGCAAAGCTTATAGCTGGCAGTGTAGTGGGCGGTGGTGGTATCACTCATGGGAAAATTCCAATAGTAGTTAGTGTTAGAGCTGTACCTATTTTAGATTGAAGTCTGGTAGTAGGTATCCATATTTAAAGGAAGTCCCTCTAACAAAGGAATAACCTCCAAGTAGTGAAGGAATTAAAACATTTTTATCAAAATATAAGAGGTGTTAGAAATAAAGTTAGTGAACTGCTTATAGATGTTGACTCTGATATTATTGGTGTATGGGAGCAGCAATTAAATAATTTGACAATTCAGAGGCTTCCTTTACCAGGGTACAGATTAGCTGGCTGTTTCTCAAGGAGTGATTTGCGGAGTGGAGGAGTGACCTTGCACGTAAAAAACAGTACTCCATTTGAGCCTGTAGACGTATCTCAGCACTAAATTGAACAGATATTACAATGTTGTGATGGGCAGTTGAATTTAATTGTTGTTGTTGTTTATAGGTTCTGTAACTCTGAGCGCAGAGCATTCCTGTTCAAGCTAGAGGGGGTTCTTGGTTCACTTTATAGGAAGTACCAAACATTAGTTATATTTGGTGACTTCAATATTAATCTTGTGTGTGACTGTGCAAGAAAACATATGCTAGAAGATCTCCTAAATTCATATGACCTGATGCAGAATGTGTTTTTTCAAACCAGGGTGCAGGGGAACAGCAGCACACCTACAGACAATATTTTTATTCATTCTTCATTACTAGATGGGCATTCTGCTGGTAAATGGGTGAATGGCCTTTCAGACCAAGATGCACAAATTTTAATATTAAAAGGTTTCTGTACTCAAACAACTGTAATATACTCGTATAATTACAACCTTTGTAGGAAAGCTAATCCAACAACGATAGAAAGTTTTTTTAAACCTCGTTAAGGAAAAAGAGTGGCAGGAAGTTTATAGTGCCGATAACATAGATGACAATTACAATGCTTTCCTTAACATTCCTCATGCTTTTTGAGAGTTGCTTTCCATTAAAAGGTTCTACACAGGGTACTAGGAGTAAAAGGCAGCCTGGGTGGCTTAGTGGGATAAGGATATCATGTAGAACAAAGTGGGAATTGTATCAAAATGGTATAAGTGGTCACGATCAAGCTACAGTAGTCCGTTACAAACAGTATTGTGACGTGCTTAAAAATGTTATTAGGAAGGCAAAGAGTATGTGGTACGCAAATAGAATGGCTAATTCACAGGGTAAAGTTGAAACCATACAGTCTGTTGTGAAGGAAGCGTCTGGTCAGAAACAAAAGGTCGAAGATATAAAGTCAGTTCGTAGTAAAAATATTTTTGTTACTGATAAGTCAGATGTATGCACAGTATTTAACGATCACTTTCTGACAATTGCTGGTGAATTAAATAAAAACTTAGTTTTGCGGGGAATCATCTAACTCTTGGAAAATGCCTTTCCGAGACTGATGTTTGAAATACTCCTCTGTGATACTGACACGAGGGAGATTGAATCAATGATTAAATCACTGAAGACTAAGGACTCTCATGGATATGTTGGAGTACCCAGCAGAATACTGAAATACTGTGCTGCACATTATGGTCTTGTATTTTTAATTTTTCCTTCAAGAATGGTCAGTTCCCTGAACCATTGAAGTTCTCAGTAGTAAAGCCGCTTTGTAAAAAGGGAGGAAGGGATAATGTAGACAATTTTAGACCCATTATATGCCATCAGTGTTAGCTAAAATTATTGAAAAGGCTGCGTACGGTATGTAAAGATAATTGATCATTTTATTTCACATAATTTGCTATCAGATGTACAGTTCGGTTTTACATGTGGTTCAACTACTGAAAATGCTATATTTTCTTTTCTCTTTGACCTACTGGATGGATTAAACAAAAGGTTTAGAACGCTAGGCATCTTTTTCGATTTAACTAAAGCGTTCGATTGAGTTGATGACAAAATATTGCTCCAGAAGATGAACCATTGTGGAATATGGGGAGTAGTTCATAGTTGGTTCACCTCTTACTTTAACGATAGACAGCTAAAGGTCATTATCCACAGTGTTGAGAATGGCTGTGGTGTGGGGTGTGAGTGGGGCACAGTCAAATGGGGAGTGCCCCAGGGATCAGTGCTGGGGCCTCTCCTGGTCCTTATTTATATAAATGATATGTCCTCTAGTATTACGGGTAACTTTAAAATATTTCTGTTTGCTGGTGACACTAGCTTGTAGTAAAAGATTTGTGTGCAACATTGGTATTGTTTCAAGCAGTGCAGTTGATGGCTTAAGTTCGTGGCTTGCACAAAATTAACGCTAAAACACAGTAAGACACAGTTTTTCCTTTTTCTAACACACAATTCGACAAAACATGACGTTTTTATGAAACAATATTGGCATATGATTATCGAAACTGAACAGTTCAAATTTCTTGGTGTTCAGATAGGTACTAAACTGTCGTGGAAACCCCACGTGCAGGTCTTTTTCGAAGACTTAATGCTACCATTTTAACTATTCAAACGGTATTTGAAGTAAGTGATAGTTCGAAACGAAAAATAGTCTACTTTGCTCATTTTCTTTCAGTTATAACGTATGTTGTCATATTTTGGGGTAACCTTTCACAATCTCACAGGTTATTTCTGGTTCAGAAAGGAACTGTTCGGACAAAAAGTGGTTTAAGTTCGCGAACCTCTTGTCAACCACTGTTCACTAGTTATATATATTATATAATACTTTACTGTCATTTCTCGTTAATAGCATCAGCTTTCACTCAATTAAAAAAACTAGACAGAAATCCGATCTGCATTTGGTTCGCACTTCCTTGACTCTGGTGCAGAAAGGTGTGCAGTATACTACTACATCCATTTTCAGTAAGCTCCAATAAGAATTCAAAAATTTTAGTAACAATCCACGCGCTTTCAAATCGAAGCTGAAGAGTTCTCTCATGGGTCCCTCCTATTCTGTCGAGGGGATCCTTGAAAAATTAAGCTGATTCCTCTGTTATATTGTTGATTGTGTTTACATAAAACTATGACTTGTCTTGTTTTAGGTTCACAAACATTTCATTTTATATGTTATTACTTTGACGATGTTATTTCATGTATTGATACGTTCCATGACCTTGGAGATTTGCTCCTCAATTTGGTACCACGGAATTAGACGTGTAAAATAAAAATAAATAAATTGTGGAAGCTCCAGCAATTAGAATGGTGACTGACACACAGTTAGCGTGTGAACAATTGAAGTATGTTGTAGAGGGGGTGTCATTGGGGGCCGAGCAGCACAATAACCCTGGGTTCGGCGTGGGGTGGCGGTGACGGGGGTGGACTGCTGTGGCCTGTTGTGGGGTTGTGAATACAACACAATACATACACACCGTCTTCTTCAAGTCTGATGGTATGTCGCCTGTCTCATACGTCACGCCCGCCAATTGGAATAGTTTTGTCATGGCCGTCTCTCCCAAGGATCTTAATAACGGCGTCTATTCTTGCGCTGTGTTTCGGTTTAGTACTTTCAGTGCTTTGTTAGATTCTTCTTCAGTTAGTTAAAACCGACCGAATAAAAAACAAAATTTTCACGATTCGTCAGTTATTCTCTCTCATCCTCGGGTAAATGACATCATGGTGACGGACATGCCATCAAGTCATCAATAAAATAAATGTTAAATGAAGGATTTCCATGTATGTATCTTACGTTCATCGAGGAAATGTGATAATTACCTAAACGTGAGACAGGAACTGTAAACATTCAAAAGAAAGAAAAAATGAGGATGGCAATGAGTTGTCATCGACGAGGAATGAAGGAGCGCTTTTGCAGTGCATTTGCTACTCGTAAGTCCTCACTAAGGGCGGACGAGTTCTTTGTTGTTGTGGTCTTCAGTCCTGAGACTGGTTTGATGCAGCTCTCCGTGCTACTCTATCCTGTGCAAGCTTCTTCATCTCCCAGTACCTACTGCAACCTACATCGTTCTGAATCTGCTTACTCTATTCATCTCTTGGTCTCCCTCTACGATTTTTACCCTCCAAGTTTCCCTCCAGTATTAAATTGGTGATCCATTGCTGTCTCAGAACGTGTCCTACCAACCGATCCCTTCTTCTAGTCAAGTTGTGCCACAAATTGCTCTTGTCTCCAATTCTATTCAGTACCTCATCATTAGTTATGTGATCTACCCATCTAATCTTCAGCATTCTTCTGTAGCACCACATTTCAAAAGCTTCTATTCTCTTCTTGTCCAAACTATTTATCGTCCTTGTTTCACTACATGGCTATACTCCATACAAATGCTTCCAGAAAGGACTTCCTGACATTTAAATCTATACTCTGTGTTGACGAATTTCTGTTCTTCAGAAACGCTTTCCTTGCCATAGCCAGTCTAGATTTTAGATCCTCTCTGCTTCGACCATCATCAGTTATTTTGCTCCCGAAATAGCAAAACTCATCTACTGCTTTAAGTGTCTCATTTCGTAATCTGATTTTCTCAGCATCACCTGCTTTAATTAGACTACATTCCATTATCCTCGTTTTAGCCTTGTTGATGTTCATCTTATATCCTCCTCTCAAGACACTGTCCAATCCATTCAACTGCTCTTCCAAGACCTTTGCGCTGTTTCTGACAGAATTACATTGTCATCGGCAAACCTTAAAGTTTTTATTTCTTCCCCATGGATTTTAGTCCCTACTACATATTTTTCTTTTGTTTCCTTTACTGCTTGGTCAATACACAGGCTGAATAACATCAGGGATAGGCTGCAACCGTGTCTCACACCCTTGCCAAACACTGCTTCCATTTCATGCCCCTCGACTCTTGTAACTGCCATCTGATTTCTGCACAAATGGTAAATAGCCTTTCGCTCCCTGTATTTTACCCCTGCCACCTTCAGAATGTGAAAGAGAGTATTCCAGTCAACATTGTCAAAAGCTTTCTGTATGTCTACAAATGCTAGAATCTTAGGTTTGCTTTTCCTTTATCATCTTCTAAGATAAGTTGTAGGGTTAATATTGCCTGATGTGTTCCAACATTTCTACGGAATCCAAACCGATGTAGCTTCAGCTACCATTTGACGTTGAATGTATATTTAGTGCCGTCTTGCGCAAGTAATCACGGCGATAACCGTTTCACATGAATCAACTGAATACAAACGAGAGTTCCACCAGTGCACCGGTTTTTTTATGTTGTTTACGCGATACTACCGCCATCTGCGTATCGCTATCCCATGTCGGTAGTGTAATACTGACCGTCCAGAGGCCGCTGTAGTCAGAGGGGTAGCGCTGGCGCCTGCTGGAGCCGCGGCCAGCTTGTCGGTCGGCGGCAGGCTGCGTGCAGCAGGTAGTCTGGCTGCGGCACACGTGTAGGGGGGAGGGGGGGAGGGAGCATCGAGAAAAAGCGGGCCTCCTCGTTAGTCCTTGTCAGAGGCGGCGTACAGTCGCTTCCGTCCGCGCGCTCACCTGTTGCTGCTTGCTACCCCCGCTGCAGCTACCGGAGGAGGAGCGGTCGACGGTCGCATTACGAGGTGCTTAGCAATAATTCCGCCAGTTACCGCGCGGGATGAAGTCGCCTGCGCAGAATGGGGGCGTCGCACGCGATACCGGGGACCGATCCGGTACCGGGGTGGGCCACTCTCCCCGCCTCCGAGGCCTCTTACCACCGCCTCTCGTCTGTACTGCAGTACCTGGCTGTAGTTGTTTACCATTTCCATCGGCGGATGCGAAGTTTAATCTCCATCCATTTCCGTTGGCTGCTTCCATATCCATAAGTCATAGTTGTCTAGGCTGTGGTGGACTGTTCTTTCCAGAAACGCCAGCTGGTCTTTTTCCTTCCTGAGGAGTGAACAAAAGAAGAGGACAAACTGGTGCGAGCCGTCTCTGAGCGTCTGTACTGTGTTTTAACTCTGAGTAGAATTAGCTCATTAAAATTGATTTAATTCTAGTGTGTTTATTATTTTGTCGAACAGATTTTGCTGTATTGTGGGGACAGGTACTTTTGTTCATTCATTTGTACAAGATAATGACATGAGTGTTGAAAGGGTACGAAACGTCACAACAACCAAACCGGTCCAGACTTGCGTATGCCGCTTTGCAGTAACATAGTGAGACATCTAGGGACAGAATGCTGTCACCTCCTTAAAAATTCAAAGCTATGCCCGCAGCCGACAAGTAGATGCTCACCGTCTTTTTCGACGTCCGAGGTCATATGCTGATCGAATTCCTGGAGTACGGGAAAACAACCTTGAGCAGTGACGTATATCTGATTTTCTCCATTATAAATGGTTTTCTTGGAAGCGTGCGACTGTGAAAATAATGGGTTTGTTTGTAAATAACTTTCTGCTACCAGCCACGATGTTCTTTTATTTACGTTTTACACGAGGCGTTTCGGCAAATGATTCCCGTTTTCAAGTATGTATTTCTTTGTATTATGCCATTTCTTCGTAATGCTTTCGATGTGTGAGGTTCTGCTTTCTTTCGTTCACTTTACTGCAATATATGAAAAACGCGGTATTTTTAGTTAGTTATCGATTTTTATGTATGTAGTTAGTGACGAAATTTGGAAGAAATTTTATTTACAGTGGTCCATTGTTAAGATAAATACCTTCTATACAGAAGCATATCTGTGGAGCAGGAACTGTAACATATCTCTGTTAACTATATCTCAAAACATCTTTGTAACTGTGTCGTTATGTACATTATTCTTGATGTATACTGTTCACTGAAAGTTGTGAGTGATGTTTAACATGTGTGACACACTGCACAAATGGACCATAAGAAAAAAAAGTAGTAACACAGAAATAAACACCACTGTAAAACAGATTTAAGCAAAAACATATTGTTAAGATAAATACCTTCTCTACAAAAGCATATCTGTGGAGCACCTGCAACATCTCTCTGTCAATTATATCTCGAAACATCTTTTTAACTAGTGGTTATGTAAATTATTCTCGATGTGTACTGTGCAATGGAAGTTGAGAAACTGAACATGTGAGAGACTGCACAAATGGACCATAAGGAAACTGTAAGTACAAATTCTTCCAAATTTCACCACTAATTACATATATAAAAATTGATAACTATATAAAAATTGCGCGTTTTTCATATACTGCAGTAAAGTCATCAAAACAAAGCATAACCTGATACATCGAAAACATTAAAAAATATCATAATACAAAGGAATACACACTTGAAAATGGGAATCATTTCCCGAAACGTGGCGCGTAAAACGTAGATAAAAGGTCCCCCAGTTATGCAAAACACAGTTTTTCTCAGTACCGAAACATGTTTCGGCACCACTGTGCCATCATCAGTGGGTTTTTGTATTTATTTATTCTTGACGTTTGGTGTGCATGAATTTTCTGGATAACTTTTGTGTTCTGGTGAAGTGAAAAGTCTTTTACTAAGTTATTTGTGGAAAATACCTGTTGTAGTTACGTGTGCATCACAACACCTCAGCATGATGCGGAGTATGAAAGTGCTTGCCACACGAAAACATGACAAGCTACCTGTAGTAATTAACACAAAAGTGATCCAGAAAATTCATGCACACCATATGTAAAGAATAAATAAAAACGAAAACCCACTGATGACGGCACAATGGTGCCGAAACATGTTCGGGTACTGAGAAGAACGTTTTACATAACTGCCGGACCTCACATCCAACAATTTTAACTGCAAACACGGCCAATACAAGGAGCTGCAAATCAAAATGATGAACATAGATAAAAGAAAATCGTGATTGGTAACCGAATTTTTTTATAAACAAACAGTGATGTGTGTTGTGAGACACTTCGTAGCCTACTGAAGTCCATCAAGAGCAAACGGCCTGGGCGGCTGTCGGAGGGAGTGATTCTGCTTACACTATAACGCGCGTCCACGCGTCTTCGAGGTCACACAAAGCGTAGTGGCCTAGTTGAAGTGGGAGCAACTTGAACATCCGGCCTACAAGCCCGGACATGTTGTCTAGCGGCTTCCCTGTGTTTCGTCCGCTAAAACAACATCGCTAAGGGCAGCCCTCCAACTCTGATGACGAACTGAAGGACGCAGTGGGGGGCTGCCTCCTGTCACAGCCACAGCAATTCTGGGAACAGAAAAACCGTTGGTTCCTGAAACAGTCTGACAGTTGTTCTCAGGCCTCTGGTGATTACTTTTGAAGTAAAACTACAATTACACACACCTTTTTTTTTTGAATACCCCTTATACATTAACTCTGTACGAATCCGAACCAAAGATAGTGGTCCTCGGAAAGCGGCAGCCCTATCACAGGGGAGCAGCGCGCAGCACGAACTTACCGACAGTGGACAATAAAAGTGCGTTAGTGTTCTTTGACAATATAGTGCACTGGAACAGATAATCTATCTCGCAAGAGGCAATGAAGACGTATTCTTGTACACTGACGTGACGTTACCAGAGAAGTGACAGGAAGTCCCTAACACAAACAATGGGACTAACATAACATGAAATAAAGGGAAAAATCTTCTCGCAGCTTAGGGACTATTGTCGACGTTGGTAATAAACCCACGATATTTCTCGTTAATGGCGATGAGAGTAACCAATCCCCTTCATTAGCATCATGTTAGTATACTGCTGTCATTTAAAACCAGTAACACCAGGAATGACAGCAAATAACGAAATTTTACTTACTCTGCGCGTACAGTTTATTAGGAAGAATACATGAATAAATTTGTAGGTTACTTGGATGAATACAGGAGGCGAACTTAAGAGCACAAAGCTGCCACCACTGCACCTTTAATTCTATAGTAACTATACTTGTTAATCTGTTGTTTGCTTAAAAACTCTAGAATAAGGAAATGTTTAAAACCAATGCCAGTCATTGCAATCGTAATTATCGTTTCTGAAACACTGGAGTTACACTAAATGTTGTTACGGTAGCGGCACATTTTTTCTGTTCTCTCGATTAATAACAAACAAAATATTATATAGGTTTTTGTCTTTCTTTCTTACTAGCGGGACACATACTGAAATCGTTTCGAGATATGATTGAAAAGTATTTCAAGCCTCACGAGACGTTTGTCCTGATAATCCACTACAGTACTGTGAAAAGGAAAAGGAAATCTAAGTCAAGAGAATTCCGAACAATGGACTTTGTGCTGTTATTATGACGTAGACAGTATAATAAAATACTTTTAAGTCACCATTTCAAGCTGAACTCGTTTTCCGTTCATTTGAATTCACCCACACACATTTTGCTACTGTTTTTGCTACTGCCTTAGAGCACCCATGGGAAACGTGATTAAAAAATGTGAAATAACACGTAGACAGTCTGATTGGGACTTCTAGACTATTGAGATGCTGATCTCTTAAACTGTTGCAGTTCTTTTCTCAAGTCGTGAATTTTGTGGTAGGACAGTCGCGGAAGTCACAAATACTTTCATCAAGGACAGCAATCGATAGTTTTGCATAAATGGCAAAGATTGGAAACCTTAGGTTATTTTTATCCTTCTGTTAGTTTCCTTTACTGCCCATCCAATCATTGTCTTCACGAGATACAAAAACTCATCACTGCATTTGTGACGTCATTATTAATTTGTACTACTATTTTGCATCCGCTGTGATGATTACAAATTTACAAATTATTTTGTTTAGTTATAACTGATTGTCGGGTCTGCTCTAAATCTTGCTCGATTAAGTTCTTATATCAGCTGTTAAAACTTTATTTGCGCTACAGGAAAACAACTATATCATCAAAGAAGAGAAGTTGGTTCAGACATATTCCCCTGTGACACCTCTTTCTTCTTCGTCTTCTTAGTTTAATACTTTGAAAACGTCCTTTAAGGCGGCTAAGAATACTTTTAATGGGACAGAATTGCCTTGCCCGACGGACGTTCCAGGTCTATACCACTTCCTATATCTCTACATCTACATCCATACTCCGCAAGCCACCTGACGGTGTGTGGCGGAGGGAACCTTGAGTAGCTCTGTCGGTTCTCCCTTCTATTCCAGTCTCGTATTCTTCGTGGAAAGAAGGATTGTCTGTATGCCTCAGTGTGGGCTCTAATCTCTCTAACTTTATCCTCATGGTCTCTTCGCGAGATATACGTAGGAGGGTGCAATATACTGCTTGACTCTGAAACGTCCCCTTAGAAAAATTATACATGACTGTGCTTAAACTGACACAGTATTTTTAGTGCAACGCAATCTGACTTTCAAAAATCCCTACAAAAGAATGGCCCTGACTAACATTAACCTATACCTTTCACAAATCACTTACCTTCTAACAGCTTTATCCAAAATTTTTGAGAAAGTAATGTATTGGTTGGTTGGTTGTTTGGGGAAGGAGACCAGACAGCGTGGTCATCGGTCTCATCGGATTAGGGAAGAATGGGGAAGGAAGTCGGCCGTGCCCTTTCAGAGGAACCATCCCGGCATTTGCCTGGAGTGATTTAGGGAAATCACGGAAAACCTAAATCAGGATGGCCAGACCCAGGAGTAATGTATTCAAGAGTAGCTTCACATATCTGTAAAAATGAAGTACTAACAAAATGTCAGTTTGGTTTCCAGAAAGGTTTTTCAACAGAAAATGCCATATATGCTTTCACCAGTCAAATTTTGAATGATCTGAATAACCGAACACCACCCATTGGGATTTTTTGTGATCTCTCAAAGGCTTTTGATTGTGTAAATCATGAAATTCTGCTAGACAAGCTCAAGTATTGTGGCATGAGTGGGACAGTGCACAAATGGTTTAATTCGTACCTAACTGGAAGAGTGCAGAAAGTTGAAATAAGTAGTTCTCGTAACATGCAAAGATCAGCACATTCCTCAAACTGGGGAACTATCAAGAATGGGGTTCCACAAGGGTCAGTCTTGGGTCCTTTGTTGTTCTTATTATATATTAATGACTTGCCATGCTATATTCATGAAGTGGCAAAGTTAGTTCTCTTTGCTGATGATACAAGTATAGTAATCACACCTGACAAACAAGAATTAACTGATGAAATTGTCAATACTGTCTTTCAGAAAATTACTAAGTGGTTCCTTGTAAATGGACTCTCACTGAATTTTGATAAGACACAGTACATACAGTTCCATACAGGGAATGGTATGACGCCATTAATAAATATAGACCTTAATCAGAAGCATATAGCTAAGGTAGAATATTCCAAATTTTTAGGTGTGTCCATTGATGAGAGATTAAATTGGAAGAAACACATTGATGATCTGCTGAAACGTTTGAGTTCAGCTACCTATGCAATAAGGGTCATTGCAAATTTTGGTGATAAACATCTTAGTAAATTAGCTTACTACGCCTATTTTCACTCATTGCTTTCATATGTCATCATATTTTGGGGGAATTCATCACTGAGGAATAAAGTATTTATTGCACAAAAGCGTGTAATCAGAATAATAGCTGGAGTCCACCCAAGATCATCCTGCAGACATTTATTTAACACTCTAAGCGCCAAGCCCGTAAAATTTACGGGCCTGGGATCGCGCGAAAATCACCAAGCCCGTAAAATTTACGGGCCGCTACATTTAATTTCATTCAAAACACTGCAACGTTATTTCTACGGGTTTGGCCAGCGCTATACGTTTTTCAGATGTTTATTAACAAAATGCGTCCATAGATGTCACGGCAGCGCTGTAATTCATGTTAAAACTTATCTTTGCGTTCTCAGTCTGTATATCATTCAGTTGTTTGTCATCATGTTTCGGCGCGGTTTATCAGACGCAGAAATTGCGGATTTGATCAATCATAGCGACACTCTGGATAATGTAGAGAGTGATTCAGACGATTCTGAATGCAATGGTGTGTTTGAAGGTACGTATTTCCGAATTTTCCACGTAATTGTGCAGTACGCACATATCTGTTGAACATGTGTAAACGATGTATGTAGTTACACATAATGTGATATTCTTTTTAGAAGACGAGATTGATGACAGTTTGTCTTCAGATGAAGACGAGAATGATGTTGAAGGTGTTGCTTCAAATCCAGCAGCTGTGCCGTATCCGAAAGACAGTGAGTGGACTGCAGTTGACACCTACCGACCTCTGCCTGTCAACACGACACCCAGGCAGATACTAGTGGATATTGATGAGTCGAGTTCTGTACTGGATTGCAGTAAAGTGTTCCTTACTGACAGTGACGTAAATGAACTCAAGAGACAGACAAATTTGTATGCATCACAGACAATACAGAAGAAAAGAAGAGGAAATAATCTGAAGCCCCATTCAGTTTTGAGTTCGTGGAAGCCAGTGACTATAAGTGAGATGAGGCGTTTCTTGGGTATTATTTTCCACATGTGTGTTTCGAAAAAGCCAAAAATTGCGGACCATTGGAGCACTAATCCTGTTCTTAGTTGTAACTTTTGTCCCCATGTCATGAGCCGTTTGCGTTTCACTCAGATACTGTCATGCTTGCATCTTGTTGACAATTCAAATCAGAAAAAACCAGGCGAAGATGGATTTCATCCACTTTACAAAGTTTTGCCATATTATAATAATTTGAAGGAGCGATGTATCCAGGCATATCGTCCCTCAGAAAAAGTGACAATTGATGAAGGAATTTGCCCATTTCGAGGTCGTGTGAGTTTCCGTGTTTACATGCAAAATAAGCCTCATAAGTATGGACTGAAAGTATATGCTGTTGCTGAAGCCAGTAGTGGCTATGTTGTAAATTTTGAAGTTTATGCTGGTAAGCATATTGTTGACAATTCTTCGTCTGCGGTTATTTTGCGATTGTTGTCTGACAGCAGCTTGCTGAACAAAGGCCACACTGTGTATTTAGATCGATTTTATTCCAGTCCAGAGCTATTTCAGCAACTGGCAGAGAAAGGCACTGGAGCTGTTGGTACTGTGAACAAATCCAGGAAAGGATTGCCTAAAGATTTAGTATCTGCTAAGCTGAAAAAGGGCGAAATGTCTTTTCGGCGTAAAGATAATGTATTGGCAATGAAGTGGAAAGATAAGAGAGATGTGTATACATTGTCTACAAGGCATCAAGCAACATTTGGTACGCATACTAAGAGAAATGGGTCTGTAGTATTGAAACCACTTCAGGTACTTGATTACAACCTCAATAAAATTGGAGTGGATATTGGAGACCAACGCCTGCAGTACAATCCGTTCCAGCACAGAACTGTGAAATGGTGGCGAAAATTATATTTCCATTTGCTGCTTATGGGAGTATCAAATGCATTTTGGCTGTACAATGCAGTGCACAGGAAGAAAATTACAATAACAGACTTTATAACAGTGCTTGCAGTTCAG
The DNA here is from genome assembly GCF_021461395.2 of Schistocerca americana. Taxonomy (NCBI): domain Eukaryota; kingdom Metazoa; phylum Arthropoda; class Insecta; order Orthoptera; family Acrididae; genus Schistocerca; species Schistocerca americana. Next base: position 29,050,209 of record NC_060123.1, read on the forward strand.
CTTGTTGAAGACGACACACTTGAATTCATTCCAAGAAATGAAGGAACTGTAGGTCGGCTAACAAAGAGACATTTTTTGCAGCACATACCTGCAACTACTAAGAAGTATGCTGCTCGTGTGTGTCACGTGTGCAGTTCCAGGAGCAAGAAACAGAGTGGCAAGGCTTCTCGCAAAGAGACACGATACGAATGTGAACAGTGTGGCGTTGCACTCTGCCTGGAACCTTGCTTTAAAATTTTCCACACTAAAAAACAATATGATTCTGTGTGAAATTTATATGTAATACTGTATACTATCAGAAACATGTAATGTAGTGCCACAATTTTGGTTAAAAATAAATCAGAATTGTATTCCCTTATTCGTATGACTTTTTCTAAATTCTTAAAACATCTAAGTGATTTCTATAACTGTACCTTAAAGCTGTGCATTGTAAAGTAGTTTCTTTCACTCAGAATTAAAGTAGAAATGTGCAGCTTCAAGATGGTACCAAATTTGCCACAATCCAAACAGTAGATTTGATGCAGTAATTTTTTTAATATTGGTAAAATTGCCCGGTTTCTAGGGACGGGTGCATAAAATAGGCCTGGTACAGAGAGTGTTAAGGATCTAGGGATATTCACAGTAGCTTCTCAGTATATATACTCTCTTATGAAATTTGTTATAAACAACCAAACCCAATTCAAAAGTAATAGCAGAGTGCATAACTACAATACTAGGAGAAAGGATGATCTTCACTATTCAAGATTAAATCTAACTTTGGCACAGAAAGGGGTGAATTATACTGGCACTAAAGTCTTTAGTCACTTACCGAATAGTATCAAAAGTCTGACAGATAACCAACAAGTATTTAAGAAGAAATTAAAAGAATTTCTGAATGACAACTCCTTCTACTCAATAGAGGAATTATTAGATATAAATTAAGAAAAAAAAGAAAAAAAAGAAAAAAAATATTTAAAAAATAAAAAAATAAAGAAAAAGAAAAAAAAACAAAAAAAATAAAGTTGTTATATTAACTTAAGTATGTTGTTAAATTAACCTAATTATGTCATGTATTAGAAAATTTGACTCGTTCCACATCATTACGAAATATCGTATTCATGATCCATGGAACTAGTATTAATCTAATCTAATCTAATCTAATCATCAAAAATCTTCGTTACTCGAACTACTGCAATACAGCGAGCGCCACTACTGCCAGCTAAATAAAAGATTCAAACTACAGAAGGAACTAACTACTGATAGGCATAGTTAGCAAATGAAAGATTTTGATGGAGAACAAACAATGTATTTACCTTAATAGTGTTCAAAAGTCATAATGTATATAGCAGTTCATGACATCCAGTCTTACAAATTTCGAAACTCCGCCATTTCTCTCCCCACATCCACCACTGCTGGTGGCTCACCTCCAACTGCGCAACGCTATGCGCTGTTAACATCCAGCTGCCCAACACTACAATGGCAGACAACAATGCAAACCAGCCACAGACTGCACACAGCACAGCCAGTGACTTTCATACAGAGCGCTACATGGCGTTACCAATGAAGAAAACCTAAACAGCCTACTTACATAGCACCCATGCTCCCCACAAAAAATTTTACAAATTGTTTTGGGCAGGGGCCAATAATGATTTGATAAAATTTTTCATAATTACAATAACAAAGATATCAAATGCACACACTTATTGACACAATGTTGGTGAAAAGCTAAAATTTTCTCACAGTCCCATAAAGACAGTCCTGATCATTCATCACAGTAAAATTGCAGTGTTTTTTTTTCTCTCAAAGTCTGAGCAGTAAAAGAGAATGCACACGGAAGTAGTGGATTTCCATGCAATCTTGATTAAGTAGTGTTGTCCTTCCAACGGAAAGACAGTGCTGACTCTTGACATGCAGACATGCCACAACAGAGCAAACCCACAGCAGAGTCAGTCGAAGGTTTGAAGAATATTTGTAGGTAGGTCATCACAGAGCAGACCCACTGTAGTCCTGGTAGAGATTATGTTATTGGTGGGCCACCAGAGGTGCAGACCCACTGCAGTCCTTGTAGAAATAATGGTATTGGTGGGTCATCGAAGGTGTAGACCCACTGTAGTGCTTGTAGAGATGGCCAGCAGCCATCTGTTTGACTGTGCAGGTGCACAATCACCATTGAAGAGTCTTGTGGATAATATAGCAAGTCTATAACCACCACTTGTGCACTCACAAAGTTTTTGGAATTGTCCTTAGAACCAGCAATGCTGTTAATCAGTCCCTTGCTGACTTATTAACACACGTCCAAACACAGACAGTCCCTACTTCTCAGATATTGTCCATATACTATGACCAACAGAAACGTGTGTAGTGAAATGTAACTTACAAGTTACTTAATTTGATGAACTGCTGTCAATTACAATTTTATAACATCAGTATACAATAACAAAGGTACAAAATACATTATTAAAGAACATAACAATACAGATAAATTTGTAGTAGTACAGGCTTTACGAAAGAATAGAAATTAACATATAGACTAGTGTCACAGGAATTATGACATAAGTAAATATATAAAATAATGAGAATAGTTTTCGAAACATTAATTTCACACTTGAGCATTGAAACAGAACAGAATTAATAATATCTAAACATTTTTACAAAGTAAATAACATATTATTAATGCAAATTATATTTGAGGATAACAGTATTCCTCATCATAGTGAATGTAGCTTAGTACTAGAAAAATTCTACAACATAAATCTTATTAGCTAAACACATAAAGACAGGAAAAACACAAATACACAAGAGTACACAAACACATAGCAGAATAACATAGGAGGAAAGGACAGGGTTTGTCTTCAGTGTGACATTTGGTACTGCAGTCCAACCCAAAACTTCATTCCATAGATCTTTCGTCTTATTTCAACATTTGTTTCCACCAAAAAAAAATCCTATCCAAGCATGCTTTCTGTATTTATATGTTCACATATTTCTTACCTCATTATTTATTTCCCATTATCTTACCTCATCATTTATTTCCAAGAAAATCCTACCTAAACCTGTTGTCCCTACACCCTACTTTTTTTTGTTCATATCCTCTTTCAAAATACTTTTTTTGGCCAAACCATTTTCTTATAGCTTCTCAATACATTTCTTCCAATTCATCACAACTTGTTCTCTTATATGGCCTACCCGATCTTAAGCCAACTTAAATCTACTGAGCTCAGATGCTAAACTAAGGGATGAGGCAATGCAGCAGCACAAAACAATTTACACAAACAGCAATGACAAAAAATTCAAATTGGCAAAGGAAGCACCAGTAAATGTAATAACATATCTAAACATGACAAACCCACAAGCAGAAAAAATAGTACACCGAAGACAACAACGCAGATAAGGGAAATGTATGTTCACATCTTAATGTCTATGTAATTAAAGTGGTGCACCACAAAAACTTATTCTATGATATAAATTACCAAGTATTTGAAAAGAAAATTATGTACGTGGTTCCTGTGAAGGTAAATGTCTTTTTGTGCTCCATCATTTTTTTGGAAAAAATTATTATTTACTCGATCTGTAGACAGAAAATATTTATATTAGTACATCTATAAAATTTCATTTTAACCAAAGCTGCAGTGCAGCTGGAAACTAGATATTAAAGAAAATAGGCAAAGCAAGGCGTGAAACGTCATTCACTAGCCATATGGCATTTCATAATGCGGTAAACAATCTTTCAACTAGCAAGACAATAGATATGAAATGTTTCTCATCATTTCATTTCAGTAAATTAAGAACTCTACAGTGTAATCATGTTTTCAAGTTTGAGCGTGTCATATTTGCGATGCTTTCTACAAAGAAATGACAATAGCGAGGATAATGGCCTCTTTCTTCTCCACCTAATGGCTTTCTTTTGGCTGACGATTATCTCTCAGCTGGGCGCCCAAAACGCATTATGTCAAGGTCACTTACCTTTCTTACCGAAATATTTACGACAGCAGTTTCCGCTACAGTGGCAGTCTCATATAAAAAATTTCACAGGTTGAAAATTTGCGTTACAAATGTGTAGAAACAAAATCCTATAAATATAACAGTGTCCAAAAATTTTTTGCCGGCAGTGTGATACATTACGCATATACACACATTCCATAACTCTTACAGTACGATTCTTGGTTTCCAACATCCTTTTTCACAAGTCAGAGTCCCTAACCACTACTCATTATTCATTACCTTATTACACGTATACATATTCGTCAACACTTCTTCAATATTTCATCCCGTATACATATTCGTCGACACTTCTTCAATATTTCATCATAATAAATACATATCATAATAAACATACCTCAACAACATAATACACGTCGTCGTCGTAATAACAACATCATAACAAATCAGTCAAATCTCAAAAACGTCGTAGCTTTCTGCAATAATTTCAAACCCTAAAAAATATTCTCTGCTCATTTCAATAGTGTCATCTACCTCAAACGTACCTTAAAAATCATGATCTCATACCAAATTCATCATTCAAAGCTCTCATAGTATCACAATGGTTCTGAAAAAATTTGAAGAGTCCACATAGTACACACAAAATACAATTTCATAAGTGTGAAGTTATCCAACTGTGTAATTACATAAACATCTGTCACTGATGTAGTAAAAAAAATGTTTCTTTCTCTTTAAATAATCAGATAACTGTGTAATTTATGTGTTAGAGAAATATGGTACCGATGTGTAAAGTTGTATAAGCAAATACCATATTAGCTAGGGCTCCTTGCGCTTGCCAAACACATGGTACACAACTCCTCGGTGAAGGTATGTTCTCGAAACTTCAACCCAAGCCCATACCGAGCTACGGAGCGTCTCTCCTGCAGAGTCTTCCACTGGAGTTTATCATCTCCGTAACGCTTTCGCGATTACTAAATGATCCTGTAACGAAGCGCGCTGCTCTCCGCCGGATCTTCTCTATCTCTTCTATCAACCCTATCTGGTACGGAGCCCACACTGCTGAGCAGTATTCAAGCAGTGGGCGAACAAGTGTACTGTAACCTATTTCCTTTGTTTTCGGATTGCATTTCCTCAGGATTCTTTCAATGAATCTCAGTCTGGCATCTGCTTTACCGACGATCAACTTTATGATCATTCCATTTTGAATTAGTCCTAATGCATGCTCCCAGATAATTTTTGGAATTAACTGCTTCCAGTTGCTGACCTGCTAATTTGTAGCTAAATGATATGGGATCTTTCTTTCTATGTATTCGCAGCACGTTACACTTGTCTACATTGAGATTCAGTTGCCATTCCATGCACCATGCGTCAATTCGCTGCAGATCATCCTGCATAATGGTGAACTGTAATAAACATGCAGCATTGACGTGTATATTTTTGAATATATTAACATAGGTCGGAAGACTTTCTTGTTTCTCAAGAGCTACTAGTAAGCTTTTGTTGAAACTTAATCAATAACTTTCCTGAAACCGACAATTAAGTATAATCAGGAATTAAAATGCGCGTTACATCTTTCCACTGAATATTTACAAAACATTTATCTTAATTACACAGTCTGCCTTCGCTGAGACAGACATTCTTCTCGCGTAGTTAGTCATCTACGTCTAAGAAAGATTTAACTGAGATATATTTTGTGTATGTGTGATCCTGAAAGTGAAGTTGCTGGAGTTCAATTATTTGATTTTTTTTTAGACAGCGTGTGTGACGTTGTCTGAGATTCTATATGCTAAAAATGTCAAAGTGCAATCGCTCTTATTCCACCCAACAAACTCAAAGAAAAAAGCCCCTATACCAACCAAGGGGCATGTCGTCACATGGGCAATAAAATGCTAGACTAAGATACATCATGTAAGTTGCCAATACAAAACCTGTGGTGGCCCTATTTACACCTATGCTAAACGTAACATCGTGTTCTCGTTCTTAACCCCAAGATTAGTGGTTTGACTCTTATTTTCTGCATTCTTGTAGCTTATCTCTTCACATTCCAGTATTTTCTACCAGCTGTAATTGTGATAAACTGCTGTCATTTCTATCTTCTTCCTCCCACCGTCGATCTCTTCTATCACAGTGGCGAACTGGGATGAATCAAACAATGGAAACTCCACGTCGGAATAGCAACAACGTAACGAAAAGACAGATTGCTACTTACCGTCCAGATGGCACGTTGAGTTGCAAAAAGGCACAACTTAAAGACACTTACACATTAGCTTTCGGCCACAGCCTTCGTCGGAAAAAACAACACACACATATTCATTCACACAAGCAAGCACACCTCACGCACACATCACCGCCATCTCCGGCAGCTCGGATCAGAATGTGACAGTTGTATTTTGGTCCGACCTGCCCTAGCCGGCGGTCTTGTGTGGATGTGTTTGCTTGGGTGAATAAATGTGTGTTTCTTTTTCTGACTAAGGCTGTTGCCGAAAGCTAATGTGTAGGTGTCTTTTTGTTGTGCCTGTCCCAACTGAACTGGTATAAATGGTGGGCTAGGTTGCTAACAGTGTTGTTTGTCCTATTACTTATTGTTGTGAGTATTTACCCTCCTACCTCCCTTCCCGGTTCTCATATCCTCCTCAGCGCTTCTTCGTTTGAGACTGTTTGTTCACAGTATCTTCGACATTCTCCTCCAGCATCGCATCTCAGAGAGTGTGCAAGCTTCTCTGCTTTGCCACCCTCAGTCTCCATGTTTCTGACCCATGCAAGCAAATTAAGCTCCAAGAATCCTGGGAGTTATTGTTTAAATTCTGTAGTGTTTGGCTGTTATTGTCCTCAAACATACTATACTCGTATCTGCTAACTCCTACCATCTGCTATCATTCAGCTTCCGAGGTACTGAAATGTAGTTGTGCGAGTATGTTTCATTCCTTCATCTTTCGCAGTATTAATAAAATAAAACACACACCTGAAGTAGTGATCTGCAAACGACACCAATATGACTGATGTACAGAGTTCGTATAACAAGCAACTTTAGCTGTAGTCAATAAAATTCTTCTGGGTTTGAGGCCACATTATCAATTACAAAAATGCGACGTTTCGGCGACTATTGCAAGACGCCTTCCTCAGGGTGTGTTGCTGACTGCTGAATGAGCACTAGTTTGGTTACTTATGTACTATGGAGAAGTGCTGTCATTGGCCGCGGAAGCCTATGTTTACATCCAACTTTAGCTGTATTTAAAGACAAATTTCTGCAAACACTTAAACGTGTGAGCAAAGTCTTGAACAGGCAACATTTCGTGACTGTAGTGGTGTATGATTTATGAAGCGGCTCTCAATGAGTATATTCGTTAATAGAGCACCAGCTTATATAATATTTCGAACAATTCGAATTGTTTAGACAAATGTTCGGCTAACGTAATATTTGCAAAAAGAGAATTGCAAAGACTAAAATACTATGAAGGTCTGGAACTGGCATCTTTTCAAGAGTGCAGTAAGGGAACGTCTGACGTGAAACAACTGATGTTTGTAAGCTCTAAGGAAAACGCATTTTGTTAAAGGTGAAGATTACCCTACCTTCCCCTCTTTTCGCTATTCCCCCCACCCCTCCTTTACACACAGAAATATCCGATGATAAATGATATGTACCTCCATGAGAGAACTGAATACATTTTATTAATAAACTGTTTCTCTTCTGAAGTCCTGTGATAGATGTGGCGGAGAAGAGTCGGTGCAGATGATTGGAAAGAGGGCCCGTAATAAGCCTGCTGTTATTTTTGAACTATCGTACCAAAATATGCTACATTTCTGATTCAATATTCCTTCACATTGCCACAGAGTCTTCGCAAACAGGACGAAGAAGCCTACTACTCTGGCTGTCGAAGCGATTCATTTCATCATGCCGTTAGCTGGTGAGAGATTCACTTTGGGGACTGCCTTCTTTTTTCCATGGAAGCATTTAGCCAGGTCAGACCTTTCGAGTCCCGAGACCGCGATACCATCTCAGAATGTTCTGAAAGCTGGCTCGTAAGTTCTTGCGCTGGTTTCAACTGCCACCACAGCTGAAAGGTGGTATTCTGCTCCCGCCAGTAAACATGACGTCATTCTACTGTGATTCATTTGCAAACGTCAACTCCTCTGATCTATTCATTCCGCTAATGGGCAGGCAGTCCCTTTCCATTAGCTTCGCCGTTATAATCTACGTCGCTGGTGACATCAGCCTTTTCTTCTCGCACAAATTTCTCTGTATTATGCGCGCTGTTGTCTTCCATTGCATATTAAGAATTTTAATGACAGCTTTCGAGACTGACTGCTGAAAAGATTAGCAACTCTGAGCGTCAACAGTTTTCGAGGTGTAATCACTACTACTGCTCTTGAAAGTCTTTTATACACTGTACGTGAACATAACGTTTAAAATGAATTAACATGAGTGTGTTCGTGACGCCTCTGCACATGAAGCCACATTATCAAAAGCGCACCAATTTCCAGAAATAAAAAGAAAAAAGTTCCGGAAGAACAAGGAAACAAGCTGACTGTAGAAATGGATACAGAAAATAGGACCGTTTTGTAATTTCTCAATGGAATTGTAGAAATCAGCTATTAGTATGAATTCCCTATTAGTCTTGGATTCATAGATTTTGAGAAAGCTTTTGATTCATTTGAAACAAAATTTATACTAACACCCACAGAGAAACAAACCATTCATTCAACGTAATTTGGTAGACAAAGAATATGTGGACCCAGGTAAGTATACGAAAAACAGGTTGGTGTTGCTGCAATCATCGCGGAAGGACCCAGATTTGACTCCTGGTGCCCGCTCAGATTTTTTCCTGAGGTAGCGAGGTCTGAAATGGGGCATGCTCAGCCTCGTTAGGCGAAATGAGGAGCTGACTGAATAAAGAAGTAGCGTTATCATTTGTATCCGTCTACTGGCAGATAACTGCTGAAGGGACTGGCGACTTGCTAATCACATGTCCCACAATCACTGGTCGCTCTTCGTACACTTCGGACAGGCCTAAGTCCTAATCCGCGGCTGGTGTTTACGTTACGTTTACAAATCAATGATTCAGCTAGCTAGTTACATGATTCATAGATCATTTGAACGATTCTTTTACTGAAATGATGTGGAACGAGTCACTTTACAGGATGTGTCTACATGATAAATATTAACATTAATGAACACATTTTCATTCCTACTCATGGAACAACACTTAAATTTTTTTTACTGGATACCAGTTTTTAAGCAGAAATTCTTCAGTGGAGTAGAGGGAATCGTCCAGAAGATATGATTTAACGTTAGATTTGGAAAAAAAAAAAGGTTCAAATTGCTCTGAGCACTATGGGACTTAACATCTGAGGTCATCAGCCCCCTAGACTTAGAACTACTCAAACCTAACCAACCTAAGGACATCACACACATCCATGCCCGAGGCAGGATTCGAACCTGCGACCGTAGCAGCAGCGCGGTTCCGGTCTGAAGCGCTTACAACCACTCGGCCACAGCGGCCGGCTAGATTTGAAAGATGCTTCGCTACCTGTCAAAAAATTTTTGTTGCTGTGTACTGAACTCCTCTATGAGCCATTGACAGCTTTAGCAGTGGGTAATAAAGGTCATTTTGTGATGGATTATGAATTATGAGAATCATTAGCGAATATAATCATTGCGACGGCGCAGTTAAACTGCCTAGCTCCTTGAAGAGGTGCCTACATGATCTCCGTGAGTGAATAGCGCATTTTATGAAACTTCCTGGCAGATTAAAACTGTGTGCCCGACCGAGACTCGAACTCGGGAGTCCCGAGTTCGAGTCTCGGTCGGGCACACAGTTTTAATCTGCCAGGAAGTTTCATATCAGCGCACACTCCGCTGCAGAGTGAAAATCTCATTCAGCGCATTTTATTCTTACTGCTTGCTTTTCTGTAATCAGTACTTCCTTCTAAGCGATGAGTTACCCCAGAAAATTATTCTGTGCGACATTATAGAGTGTAAATACGTAAGGAGATTGATACGTTTGTTACCAATATTAGCAATTTAAGAAGAACAGGAGCTGAATGTAATTGTTTGAGAACCTCAGTAGCTTCTTCCACTTCAAAATTTGGAGCATTATAGCCTACTTACTGGCTCCTGCTCATATGCTACACCAATTGCTGGTATGACTATTTGTTGTACAGAACTGAATGTAGTCTGCTTTTGTTTCAAACTTCATGGAGAGTCCATTTTCAGAGAACAACTTAATATTTCTTTGGAATAGATTATTTACCAGCTTCTGTTGCTTTCTTTCTAAGGGGATGTATTTTAAAGCTAGTACCGTCTGTAAAAAGTACCAGTTTTGCTTGCTGAATATTAAGTGGAAAGTCCTTCACGTATATAAGGATTAGCAGTGGACCCAAAATTGAACCCCATGGAACAACTTTTGTGACCCTTTTGTCCCGCCACTCACTAAAATTTTCTACCTTCCCGGCATTGTTTGAATTACGCAGCACAACATTTCGCATTCCGTTTGTGAAGTATGACTGAAACCAGCTGAGTGTAATACCATCAGCTCCGTAAAACAGCTTCGATTAGACTTCAGCAGGATAATGGGAATTCAAAGAGGATATACGTAAGATGACCCCTTAGCACTAGATGTATGCTTAGGAGCCGTGAGGAAAATTAACCGAACTTTAAACTCAGATAAGAAAATGGTCTACTTGTTAATGGAACACACTTTAACCCAGGAACAGATACAAGGCTAGGGGTGTGTGGAGGAGGTCATGGGGTTCATGATTCTCTCCCCCTCCCCCCCCCTCCCCTCCCAACAAAACAGTTTCCTAAAGGAGATTAAATTTTTAAATACATCGATTTACGTTACTCAGCTAACATTCAGAAAATAAGATAGGATGATGACAAGCTGTTTTTCTACTGCAAGAAAGATAAAAAGTCAGTCGTCAGCTGTACAAGAAAACCTTTATTTGGTTCACTTTACCGGTTTCGACAGTTTAAACTGACAATTTTAGAAGTGAAATAGACTCAAATCGTTGGTAAACCAATGTCAAAATACTGGCCAATTGTTATTCCGACGTTGGCTTACCAATGATTTGAGCCTTTTTCACTTAGATGACAGTTTAAACTGTGGAAACCGGTGAAGTGAACCAAATAAATGTGCATTCTCAATGCAATATTATTTCCGCTCAAAGCATGTAAGTCCCTGTTTATCGGGCTTCACCCACAGTTCATTTGCGATTGCTTGCAAGAGGACCAGCCCCATGCATGCGACTGTGGCTTGTCGGCTCGCAGAGAACATCCCAGGCAGGAGAAGGCGTCTTTTCACAAGCTTCCACAACCGCTACTGACAACAACGATTCGGGAGTGAAGATAAGTGGATAAAGACACAAGGGGGAAGACCGTTCACGAAGGGGGGGAAAAAAAGTAAGTTGAATGGAAGACTGGAAGCGGAAACGACTGAAAGACCCGAATTTCCACTCTCCCCCCTCCCCCGCCTTCCACGCACCGTCAGTCACTCCCATTCCCTTCCAAATCGTTCAAAGGGCTCTGAGCACTATGGGACTTAACATCTGAGGTCATCAGTCCCCTAGAACTTAGAACTACTTAAACTTAACTAACCTAAGGACATCACACACATCCATGCCCGAGACAGGATTCGATCCTGCGACCATAGCGGTCGCGCGGTTCCAGACTGAAGCGCCTAGAACCGCTCGGTCACACCGGCCATCCATTCCCTTCCCCCGTCCTTAAGTGCACGCATAACCAATGTCTTCAGACATGTGTTCACGATCGCACTGCTAAATAAAATACTGATAATCGTGTTGTACACTTCGGTATTTTTGTTGTTGTTGTTGTTGTCTTCAGTCCTGAGACTGGTTTCATGGATCTCTGCATGCTACTCTATCCTGTGCAAGCTTCTTCATCTCCCAGTACCTACTGCAACCTACATCCTTCTGAATCTGCTTAGTGTATTCATCTCTTGGTTTCCCTCTACGATTTTTACCTTCCACGCTGCCCTCCAATGCTAAATTGGTGATCCCTTGATGCCTCAGAACACGTCCTACCAACCGATCCCTTCTTCTAGTCAAGCTGTGCCAAAAATTCCTCTTCGCCCCAATTTCTTCAGTACCTCCTTAATAGTTACGTGATCTATCCATCTAATCTTCGGCATTATTCCGTAGCCCCACATTTCGAAAGCTTCTGTTCTCTTCTTGTCCAACCTATTCATCGTCCATATTTCACTTGTATACGTGGCCACACTCCATATAAATACTTTCTGAAAAGACTTCCTGACTCTTAAATCTATAGTCGATGTTAACAAATTCCCCTTCTTCAGAAACGCTTTCATTGCGATTGCCAGTCTACATTTTATATACTCTCTACTTCGAAAATCATCAGTTATTTTGCTTTCCAAATAGCAAAACTCATTTACTACTTTAAGTGTCTCGTTTCCGAAGTTAATTCCTTCAGCTTCACCTGATTTAATTAGATTACATTCCATTATACTCGTTTCGCTTATGTCTTATATCGTCCTTTCAAAACACTGTCATTCCGTTCAACTGCTCTTCCAGGTCCTTTGCTGTCTCTGACAGAATTACATTGTCATCGGCAAATCTCAAAACTTTTATGTCTTCTCCATGGATTTTAATTCCTACTCCAGATTTCTCTTTGGTTTTCTTTACTACTTGCTCAAAATATAGATTGAATATCATCGGCGAGAGGCCTCAACCCTGTCTCATTCCCTTTCCAACCACTGCTTCCCTTTCATGTCCCTCGACTCTTAATTGCCATTTGGTTTCTGTACAAATTGTAAATAGCTTTCCGCTCCCTGTATTTTACCCCTGCCACCTTCATAGTTTGAAAGAGAGTATTCCAGTCAACATTATCAAAAGATTTCTCCAAGTCTACTAATGCTGGAAACGTAGTTTTGCCTTTCCTTAATCTATCTTATGAGATAAGCCGTAGGGTCAATATTGCCTCACGTGTTCCAACATTTCTACGGAATCCAAACATTTTCGCCGAGGTCGGCTTCTAGCAGTTCCTCCATTCGTCTGTAAAGAATTCTTGTTACTATTTTGCAGCCGTGACTTATTAAACTGATAGTTCGGTAATGTTCACACCTGTCAGCACGTGCCTTGTTTGGGATTGGACTTATTATATTCTATCGTGTAAACTGTGACGTTGTCAAGATTGTGACATTTTGTTGCTATCATCGTTCTTAAAGCAAATGCACACGAACTTCTCGAACCTTCGGACAAATGCTTTTAAAACAATATATTTCTCTGAACTGTAATGTCTTGCAAGATAAGTCAAAGCAGTGTACTGAGTACTAACATAAACCGAGAGGGGTGGGCGAGGGAGGAGGGGGGAGGAGGAGGAGGAGGAGGAGGAGGAGGAGGAGGAGGAGGAGGAGGGGGAGGAGGAGGGGGAGGAGGAGGAAGTGACCTCCATTCCTCGCACACGATGTGAAAGAGTGAATATAATTATTTCTACCCTTCTTCCTGCAACGCTGAAGAACTGTTACACTGCAAGTTAGTTTCTTTTCAACACGATACCTTCTCGTTCGTCGCTGTAAGTCCTCGAATAATATAACGGGGATCTAGAAACGCCAAGCACAACTAACCACCATGTCCAGCTGAGGTAAATATCTCTGAAACGACAATCGTTTAATGCAGGTGAATGTAGGTAACTACACTATCTGATCAGTAGTATCTGAACAGTCCTGTGTCAACAGAATTCGCCACTAAATGTCACGGGAGGCGGACCCGTCTACACAGAGGGAGCCGAGCAGTGTTGTGTTGTCAGTAGAGCAGCACCAACTGCAGAGTGGCTCACTGAAGAGAACTCACAGACTTCCAACGGGGACCGGTCATTGGATGTCACGGACATTTCAACGCTTCTACAGCTGCCCAAGTTGGCTGTTGGTAATATCACTACGAACTCATAGCTGAAATAACAGCTGAACCAGGACAAAGCAGATCTTATGTACTGACGGATACGGACCGTCGAGCACTACGAACAGTGGTCGTACAAAAATCGCTTATGTTCCGAAGTACAACCAGAAATCCAGCTAGTACACAAACTGTGTATAGGGCGCTGAAAAGAATGGGGAATAATGATCAAGCAGCTCCTCATAAGCCACACATTTCTGTAATCAGCGTTAAGCGACGATTGTGGTGGTTAAAGAGCGACGCCCCTGGATAGTGGATGACTAGGAACAAGTGATTTGGAGTGATTAACCGCGTCGCTATAAATGGCTCTGAGCACTATAGGACTTAACATCTATGGTCATCAGTCCCCTAGAACTTAGAACTGCTTAAACCTAACTAACCTAAGGACATCAACCGCGCTATACCCTGTGGCAATCCGATGGAAGAGTTTGGGTTTGGCGAGTGCCTGGAGAACGTTACTTTCCATCGTGAACACATTTTATGGCATTACACACTGCATGCAGAAGAGGAACAGTTCGAAAACACTGACAGCGTCAGTGAGGTAACTATTTGTGGACAACAACATTCCTGAAGTGGACTGGCCTGTCCACAGCTGCAGCCTCAAGCCAATGGACCACCTCTGGTCTGATTTACACGGTAGAAGGCTGTAAATCTAAAGGCTATAAACTCAACTAAATAGCCATTAATTTTGTTTGCATATGACACAAGTATTGCTATGAATAGCAAGTCGAGTATGATTTTATGAAAAGCTGTTCCTGAAATTTTCGTGGATATTAACAAATACTTTATAGCCAACTCATTGTCATTACACCCTGTAAAGACTCACTACATGCAATTCAGAACGTGTAAGGGGTTGCCACACTGCATTTACATGAAGTATAGGGAAGTGCAAATAGAAGAGGTTTGCAGCGTTAAATTCCTGGGTTACAACTCGATAATAAATTCAGTGAGGGGGAGCGTACGACAGAACTGATGAAATGCCTAAACAAATTCTAAGTTGCAATGCAAATGTTATCGGAGATAGGCGAGATAAAAATGAAAAACATGGCGTACTTTGCTCAACTTCCTTTCCATAATGTCATATGGCACATTTGTGGTAACTGTTCAATCCAAACTAAAGTACTCATTATTCGTGTGTGAATTCACCAACATCCTAGAGAAGCCTGTTCAAGGTACTGTGTACTAAATTGCTGCGTCGTCGTATACTTATTTGAAACGAAATTTCTGTTACATAATATATCCCTTTTTCCAATAAACAGCTCAGTTCACAGAATCAGTCCTAGGAACAAGAAAAATCTACATGAATGCCTAAAAGCACTTACTTTAGTCCGAAAAGTGGTCCAGTATTCAGGAACACACATTCACTAACATTAGAGCTATCCAAAAAAGTTTAGTTAGGAACACAGTCCAGTTTTAGAGGAGCCTGAAACACATACTTGTGCCCAGCTCATTCTACTCCACCGATGAGTTTCTAAACACAACCTGTTGATGTACTGTATGTATCCGTTTAATATTATTACCGTATTTTTGTCAGTATCAAATATACAGTATAATAGAAAATCTGACGTGTTCCACATCCACAAGCACACCCTCAATACGGATCAGTGGAACGAACAGTTAATCTAATCTATTTAAATGTAGCGCCCACGATGAAGTAGCAACTGCTTCAGCGGTAATTCTCTCAATAACACCACAGACACTGCGCGGTGAAATTAAACGAAACATTTGTAGAGTGACATCTGCCGTGTTGTCAACTGTATCGTTTGTTAGTCAGTGATGGCAGTATATGGGTGCAAAACACTAGTGAGGCGAAATGTTCTGAACGTTACATACTCAAAAGAGCGAAGATTTGTGACGATACGACACCTACTTTTCGATGACGATAACACAATACTAAAAATAGTCACCACTCGGTCATAACTTCGGAATTAATTTTCTACGAGGGCATAAAATCCAGGTCCACCTCACGATAAGTGATAACACTGTATATGTGAAGTATAGTTTCTGAAATAAAAAAGATGGGAAGAAAATTGTAACATGTTGCGCTTCGGTGGAAAAACGCCGGTGCCTTTCACGTACTCAGGCCACAAAGGAATGGAACACTAAATTGATCTTGACAGTCCTCGTAGTGCTTCTGTCTGAATAAGGAAAATAAAGGAGGAAGGACTAAAAATATCCTTATTGTATTGCAACACAAGACATCTCAAAGTTAGTGTCCCTCCCTGAAAAGATTTTGCTTGATCGAGTCAGAGCAGACTGCAGCAGGCATACAGGCTGTATATTTTATTATTAAACTAGCAGACTGTCCAGCATTAACCAGTTATTTCTATATTTCCTAATCAATGGGAAAATGAATAAAATTTGTATACGTATTCAAAAATCGTAAATACATTACTTACATATTTTGAAAAGTATCAGTCAGAATATAAACAAAAGGTTACTGTAACCAGTCACCTTTAGTATATTTATAAAGACGCGCTTCAGACGATTGTACTGCCATTGTCTAATGGGTTTATGTTAGTAATACCTTGATGTAACGTATGTTCGACTTTCGGGTGGCAGTGGTTAGCAGCAGAAGACAAAAATATTATTTTATTACAAAGGTTGAAATTAGGTGGAAGGTTTGATTGCATATGCGACAGTTGCACAAATTGAAACACCATTCAGTGGCCGAAGCGTGTGTAACGTGGGGTTATTTTACAAGTTACAAACCGCGTTTACATCCAATACGACGTTGTAAACGCGGTTTGTGAGTTGTAAAATAACGCCACCTTACAGCTGCTTTTGCAGCCGTGTTAAAATAGAATTCACATTTTATATACTGAACTAAGCAAAGATGGTGTATTAGTAGCTAAGAAGTGCAGAAACACTTTTCGTTATAGGAGTGTTGGCAGCACTGTTAAATAATATTTATTATAGCATTAAGTTTACAATGTGTGTGTGTGTGTGTGTGTGTGTGTGTGTGTGTGTGTGTGTGTGTGTGTGTGTGTGTACGAACGTTCATATCAGCGATAATCTTGAAAGTGTGGAGCAACTGTCTAAGCATTTACCTTCACTACTTTATTATGCGCTACTTTTCACAATCATTCCTGTATAAATCCAGGAGTATGTGTACGCATAATAAAGTAACATTTATCAGAACATGAGAACATGTGAAAATTTTTCTTAAATTTTCCCGCAAGTTCATAAAGTTGTGTTCGATTATTCATACGTCACATTTGCGCTAAGTCCTTTCTACAACGTGTACGTATAAAAACTCGTTCCACATCTTAATGGCTCGTCGTACAAATGATACATGAAACTAACAAACTAACTCCCACAGTCACTGTTACGAGTTCTGGGAACATCTCACATTTATTTTTTCCAGATGGTAACTCATACTTGCATCAAGATTCATTGTAATTTCCACAGACGTTACAAAATAATGCTGATTTTTTTCATATACCTCGGAAACTATCACTCCGCCACTAATATTTGCCTTTTTAAAAATAGTTTTACGCGTCACAGCTTGTTACACCCATCACCGTTCTTAGGAGTAGTGAGGAGAGTACCTCCCGCTCCCCCTTTTCCAAAATTTTTGTACAGTGAGTCATACCTGTGGCGAGCTGTGTTGAATTTGGGCCACGTACCTCGAGGTATGTATACACAGAATTTCATCAGATGTTGGTGTTTCGTTTTTAACTGACTTCAGATACTTCAGAGAATTACGTTTTCAAGTTTCAGATATTTAACTGAAGCGCTCAGTCACAGGTTGGTGAAACAGTCACGTCTGACGGAGGTGCCTAGTCAGCCTTCGTTATTCGTAACTTATCTCTTTTTGAGTCACGTTTCACTGAAATTACAAGTCGCCTCTTATAGCTGTATTCCTCTAATCAAAGGATCATCAAAGATGTTACAAATGTACGCAATTTTATTTAAAAATTCCGTAGTTATTTCATTATAACGAGAAATAAAAGTTGCTGGTAGCGATCATGTAACAAACCTGCGTAGATCATTTGCTCAAAACGACTGCGGCTGACATAAGTATTGAAGCACCCCAAAGAGCTGGTCTGATGTCAGAGCAACTTGGTACACGTACGCGCCACCGGCGGGTACGTACATTATTCTTAGAGTAACAATTCTCAGTCACAGTCAGAATGGCCACCAGAGTACGTTAGTGTTGTTTGTGTTTAGTGCTGTTAGCAGGTTAATAGGGTATTTAAGGGGCATGAATAGCACCGGATGATGACCTATCACTGTGGAGGAGTGTAAGGCAGCGTTATCAGCACGTGACTGACAAGGGAACCTCCCCATCGCACCCCCTCAGATTTAGTTATAAACTGACACGATGGATAGCCCTTGAAAAACTGAACACAGATCAATCGAGAAAACAGGAAGAAGTTGTGTGGAACTATGAAAAAATAAGCAAAATATACAAACTGGGTGGTCCATGTGCAAGATAGGCAACATCAAGGATAATGTGAGTTGAGAAGCGGCGTGGTCCCGTGGTTAGAGTGAGCAGCTGCGTAACGAGAGATCCTTGGTTCGAGTCTTCCCTCGAGTGAAAATTTTACTTTTTTTATTTTCGCAAGGTTACGATCTGTCCGTTCATTCATTGACGTCTCTGTTCACTGTAATAAGTTTAGTGTCAGTGTTTTGCGACCGCACCGCAAAACCGTGCGATTAGTAGACGAAAGGACGTGCCTCTCCAGTAGGAATCGAAAACATTTGATCGCAAGGTCATGGGTCAACCGATTCCTCCACAGGAAAACATGTCTGATATATTCTTTACAACACTGGTGACGGCATGTGCGTCACATGACAGGAATATGTTGTCGACCCACCTAACTTGCACACTTGGCGAATGGGTAAAAAGATTCTTCTACCTTGCCCGATTTAGGTTTTCTTGTGGATGTGATAATCACTCCCAAAAAAGCGATGAAAACGTAAGAGTTTGCCACATAAACTGCAACAAATGAATGCAACAGTTTCACAGTCGCACAGTTTTCCCTGTACTCTGTCAAAACATATGTTTTTAACATTTTCAAATTTTTCCGTGTGTAGACCGTCAAATCCTGCATATGTACAAGAAAATCTGAACATGTCCTGGAATTTTGGAGAGCGAAGTTGATTATGTGTGAGTGCCTGAACTTTGATAATTATCTGAAAATAAAAAATTAAACTTTTCACTCGAGAGAAGATTTGAACTAAGGACCTCTCGTTCCGCAGCTGCTCACGCTAACCACGGGACCACGGCGCTCGTAAGCTGACACTCTCCTTGATGTTGCCTACCTTGCGCATGGACTACTCAGTTTGTATATTTTGCTTATTTTTTTCATGGTTCCACACAACTTCTTCCTGTTTTCTCGATTGATCTGTGTTCAGTTTTTCAAGGCCTATCCACTGTGCCAACTTATAACTAAATCTGAGGGGGGTGCGATGGGGAGGTTCCCTTGTCAGTCACGTGCTAATAACGCTGCCTTACACTCCTCCACAGTGATAGGTCATCATCTGGTGCTATTCATGCCCCTTAAATACCCTATTAACCTGCTAACAGCACTAAACACAAACAACACTAACGTACTCTGGTGGAGGGGAGGTTCCCTTGTGAGTTTGAAAGGGGCGTCATTTGGCCGGCTGGTCGAATTGTCTAGTATCCCACTTCGTGGGAAATTCAGATGCGACAGTGATCCGATGTTCGGGTGCACAGGAATGCACACTCTTACACTAAGCTCCCGTTGGTTAGTTGGTTGGTTTTGGGGAGGGGACCAATCAGCGAGGGCATCAGTCTCATCGGCTTCGGGAAGGATCTGGAAGGAAGTCAGTCATGCTCTTTTAAAGGAACCATCGTGAAGCCGAGGTTCCAGTTGACCACATGTCTGACCAACAGATGAGAGGATCGCTTAGTGTGCACCAAGCACATCGCAACCCCTTCACGCCTGTGCCCGCCATCCGAGAACAAGTAAAGGGCCGTCAACAATAATCTGTGCCAGAGACCAGCAGCATCCGGGCTAGGACACTGAAGTCCCATGCACAATCTGCCGTCAACACCAAAACACATATGGCTGGGTTTTGACTGGTGCCGTGAATGGGAAGCGTGGACTGCTGATGAATCGCGTCGCAATGTGTTCAACGATGCAACACAGTTCTCCACTACCCGGATGTCAGCGAGTGTGTTGGTGACCTTCGGAGACGTCCGATTGTTCGGGTGATTCGGAGGTGCACAATGGTGTTACTCAGCTGGTAGCGATTCAGTAACTCCGACAGCAAGACGGTACGTCAAGCGCATCGTGCGTTCTCATGTGTTACCTCTCAAGCGGCAGTATCGTAGTGCGGTACAGTGCTCGTATGTAGATGGCCTGTGTCTGTATGTACCACCTGCGTGATGTCGAGCTACTCCAGCGGCCAGCAAGATCCTCAGTTCTGTCTCCAATAGAACAGGTATGGGACCAGCTCGTACGTTAACGCGTTCCCAGTGGCAGTACCAGGATATGAAGGACCAGTTACAACAGCTGCGGGCCAGGTTGCCTCAAGAGAAGACACAATGGCTTTATGACACCCTTCCCAAGCGAATCAGTGCATGTATGCATGCCAGAGGTTGAACGTCACACTGATAAGTAGGATCGTACTGCCAAGTTCTTTGTAAATTTGACTATTTTTGTAAGCACCAAAATAATATCACCTACCTTCTCACTCCATGAAGTTTCACTAAGTTCCTCGTCTCCTTCTGGGAGCTTCACTTTTTTATCAGGGGTGTATTTTTAGACTTTTCAAAAACCCAAAAAAAAAAAAAACGAAGAACGATGTACTACAAAGGAATTATCAGAATGGGACGAAAATGGGTAGGCGTGACGTACAGGTACTGAAACGCCCGCTAAACCCGCAGGGCAGAGCAGGTGATTGGGATTGTGGAAAGGGCCAAATAAGGTCTCGGTCAGGTTCACTCAAAATCGTAATTTATTGTAATTTAATAACGCCTTTAAACCAAGACGGCACATAGCCGAACCTTCAGAACTACGAGTTTGAAAAAGGCAAGTATTTCATGACTGAGGGCCACCAAACATGAAATCTTAAAAGTCAACAAAATAAAAATGCAGTTAAAATAGCAAATAAAATAATTAAAATGTATATGGTATCACTGCTAGACTGGAAAGCCTCAAGGCCAAAGTAGATAGAACAAACACATGCAAGGTGCAATACAAGCGCCTCAGCGCCACAATTAAATTTGAAATTTTTAAAATATAGTACCATAATCTTTTAAGGTAGAAGGCCGCACTGTTTTTACATAAAGGGTAATTTCAAGAATAAGATTTTAAGCGGCTTAAGGCCCACAATTGATTTTCCAAAATTCAGGAAATACATAAAGTCCAGTAAAGACAATAATTTTTAAATCATTGGCTATGATAGATTATAAACAGACAATTAAACACCGGTGGAAAGGACAATAAAGGAAACGGCACTCAGAAGCCTCCAGGGAGGTCGTCTGCCCTCGTTCACTCAGGACTACACTTGACCCGTCGGAACCCAACCAGGGGACAGCCACGGACCGACCGACACAATGATTTGCTTGCCACCAATCAGTACAGTACACAAAAGTTTACGAACGTGATAATCCACAATGAAGTATGTATTAGCTGTCAAAACTACACACCATGCTGGACAGCGACAACAGGGGAGGAAAGTACGCTCCCAGGTCAGGTAACCGAAAGAATGACGGCCACAAGGCAGTAAATTCCGCTGGTACACTCGAATTGTAGTCAACCTATACAGTTAATTGCACCACATGGCGGCTAAATTTCAGCAATAGGAACACTCTGTGTTGCTCATAGGAAAACCTCCCAAACAGCGAACCACCGAAACGAACCACCACAACATGAATGGACAGTTGAAACGACTACTCAACTTTGACGTCCTGGGTCGGTGAACCACGTAGCTCGTAGCGACCGGACAGCTCCACACACGCTCCGACACTGCGCAGGGACCACCAAGAGACCCAGCCGGCTGCACGGCGCGAAGGTAACTTCCCTGGTCCGCCACAACCGCCGTAGTCCTCTCAGAATGTCGACAACATCTAAAATAGTCGCCAGTGGAGATAACACCAACTACACACACAACCTCACAGACAGTTACACGAAGATCTGAACGATACCCAACAGAAACTAAGCACGCACGAAGACAAATCGGGAGTCGATGCGCGCGTACACACACACAGCCGACTCATGAACGATCGGTGAGCCAAAACGCGTCATCCGGTAGGACGACCGACCGACGATCCAGCAAGACGGTGGCCCGGCTCAAGTGAGGCGTGGCGGCAACGGTCGGGCGAGCCATGTCGACGCAGACCTCACAGCTCCAACCCGACTGCACTACAGCGGCATTGCAACTCCCCGAGTGGTAGGTGCAGACTGCGCTCCAGACGCGTTCCAACTGACTACACCCGAACTCGCGACCCGAACTCTCTTACGACAGACAACGACCGGGAAGTAATAGCAGTCGAGCAAAGATACTACGAGAGGGGATACATAGATATGCGCTGCAGCGCCGGTCCCGGTCAGGCAAAGCAGCAACTCAGTGACAGTAGTAATTTAAATTAACGTCGTGAGGTGCGAGTACGTTAAAAACAGGGTGTAAAATATATGAAGGCGGGAACATGAGCCATTCAGGGCTCAGGTACAGGTAAATAAATGATTACAATTTCAGAGAAAATGATTGATTTATCCAAACTGAGCAAGTCATCTCTGTGCCTTGTGCAACCAGTCATTCGCTTGGGCAGTGGTTGACAGAGTTGTCGGGTCTCCTCCTGAGGAATACCGTGCCGAATTCTGTCCAAACGGCGCGTTAGAGTGTCGAAGTCAAATGCTGGTTGCAGCACTCTGCTCGTAGTGCTCCAAATATTCTCTATTGGGGAGAGATCCATTGACCTTGCTGGCCAAGAAGGGCAACAAAACGGGTCGTAGAATGTCGACGTATCGCTGTGCTGCAAGGCTACCGTGCTTGAGAACCAAAGGGGTCCTGCTATGAAAATAAACGGCATCCCAGACTACCACACCTGATTGTAGGGCAGTGTGGCTGGCGACTGTCAATTTGGTATCCCACAGCTATCCGAGGCGTGTCCAGACACATCTTCACTGGTACAGGAGCTCAGATCGAAGTGGGACTCATCACTGAATACAATTCCAATCCAGTCAATGATATTCTAGGCCGAATATGCCCGACACCACTGCAAAAACGCATGTTGGTGCGCAGAGGTCAATAGCAGTCGGCGAAAGGGGCGTCGTGTGCTCAGCCCTCTATAGTGCGCCACCTATTAATGTCCCTTTTGGTCTCTGAAGCACCAGCTGCACGTCGAATCGATGATGATGATGAATCCGGTGCTCTGAGTGCCTCTCTGACGATTGCTCGGTCCTCGCGTTCTACCGTCTCTCTAGGTTGACAGCTTCCTTCTTGAAGCTGTGCTCGGCCGTGGTTCACAAATTCCTGCGAACATCGTTGGATAATGGCATAGCTCCTACACTACTGGCCATTAAAATGGCTACACCAAGAAGAAATGCAGATGACAAATGGTTATTCATCGGTCAAATATATTGTACTAGAACAAATGTGATTACTTTTTCACGCAATTTGTGTGCATAGATCCTGAGAATTCAGTACCCAGAACAACGACCTCTGGCCGTAATAACGGCCTTGATACGGCTGGGCATTGAGTCAAACAGAGCTTGGATGGCGTGTACAGGTACAGCCGCCCATGCAGCTTCGACACGATACCACAGTTCATGAAGAGCAGTGACTGGCGTATTGTGACGAGCCAGTTGCTCGGTCACCATTGGCCAGACGTTTTCAATTGGTGAGAGATCTGGAGAAGTGCTGGCCATGGCAGCAGTCGAACATTTTCTGTATCCAGAAAGGCCCGTACAAGACCTGCAACATGCGATCGTGCATTATCATGCTGAAATGTAGCGTTTCGCAGGGATCGAATGAAGGGTAGAGCCACGTGTCGTAACACATCTGAAATGTACCGTCCAGTGTTCAAAGTGCCATCAATGCGAACAAGAGGTGACCGAAACGGGTAACCAATGGCACCCCATACCATCACGCCGGGTGATACGCCAGTCTGGCGATGACGAATACACGCTTCCACTGTGCGTTCACCGCGATGTCGCCAAACACGGATGCGACCATCATAATGCTTAAACAGAACCTGGATTCATCCAAAAAATGACGTTTTGCCATTCGTGCACCCAGGTCCGTCGTTGAGAACACCATCGCAGGCGCTCCTGTCTGTGATGCATCGTCAAGGGTAACCGCAGCCACTGTCTCCGAGCTGATAGTCCATGCTGCTGTAAACGTCGTCGAACTGTTCGTGCAAATTGTTGTCTTGCTAACGTCCCCATCTGTTGACTCAAAGATCGAGACGTGGCTGCACGATCCGTTACAGCCACGCGGATAAGATGCCTGTCATCTCGACTGCTAGTGATACGAGGCCGTTCGTATCCAGCACGGCGTGCCGTATTACCCTCCTGAACCCACCGATTCCATATTCTGCTAACAGTCATTGGATCTCGACCAACGCGAGCAGCAATGTCGCGATACGATAAACCGCAATCGCGATAGGCTACAATCCGACCTTTATCAAAGTCGGAAACGTGATGGTACGCATTTCTCCTGCTTACACGAGGCATCACAACAACGTTTCACCAGACAACGCCGGTCAACTGCTGTTTGTGTATGAGAAATCGCTTGGAAACTTTCCTCATGCCAGCACGTTGTAGGTGTCGCCACCGGCGCCAACCTTGTGTGAATGCTCTGAAAAGCTAATCATTTGCATATCACAGCATCTTCTTCTTGTTGGTTAAATTTCATGTCTGTAGCACGTCATCTCCATGGTGTAGCAATTTTAATGCCAGTAGTGTAGTTAGACGCCTAGCTATTCGCCGATTACTCCAACCGGCTTCTCTGAGCCCACTTGCACGTCCTCTTTCAAATGGTAGCATCTGCATATATAATACACGCGCCTATCTGCGAGGTATAGTCATTATTCGACTGTGTACGCGGAATGAAATTCGCGAAGACTTTATGCCCTGGTATCAACTTTTCCCCTAATGAAACATTCACTCTGGAGCGGAGTGTCCGCTGATATGAAACTTCCTGGCGGATTAAAAGTGTGTGCCAGACCGGGACTCGCAGTACGGACCTTTGCCTCTCGCGGCCGAGTGCTCTACCATCTGAGCTATCCAAGCACGACTCACGACCCGTCCTCACAGCTTCAATCCCGCCAGTACCTCGTCTCTTACCTTCCAAACTTCACAGAAGCTGTCCTGCGACCTGGAAACATCCCCCAGACTGTGGCAAAGCCAAGTCTCCGTAATATCCTTTTTTTCAGGAGTGCTAGTTCTGCAAGGTTCGCAGGAGAGCTTCTGTGAAGTCTGGAAGGTAGGAGATGAGGAACTTCTGGAATTGAAGCTGTGAGGACGGATAGTTAATCGTGCTTGGATAGCTCAGATGGTAGAGGACTTGCGCGCGAAAGGCAAAGGTCCCGAGTTCGAGTCTCGGTCCGGCACACAGTTTTAATCTGCCAGAAGGTTTCAACTTTTCCCCTCTTTATTACCCTTGCCAGCCGCGCGGTGAAATTGCACTGCAGCCTCGCACGTTCATCCACCAGCGGTCAAAGTTTAAAATTTTGCATTTTCCGTCGATACGTGTATGAATATCAATGTGTGACCAATTTGCATTACTTGTGATGCATGACTTTTGTGTTAGAGGCTATTTTACACTGAAGCGCCAGAGAAACTGCTACAGGCATGCGTATTTAAATACAGAGATATGTAAACAGGCAGAATACGGCGGGTATGTAAGACAACAAGCGTATGGCGCAGTTGTTAGATCGGTTACTGCTGCTACAATGGCAGGTTATCAAGATTCAAGTAAGTCTGAACGTGGTGTTCAGTCCTCGCACGAGCGACAGGACACGGCATTTCCGAGGCAGCGATGAAGTGGGAAATCTCGCGTACGACCATTTCACGGCTGTAACGTGAATATCAGGAATCCGGTAAAACATCAGATCTCCGACATCGCTGCGGCTGGAAAAACATCCTGCAAGAATGGGATCAACGAGGATTGCAGATTTTCAACGTGACAGTGGAACCCTTTCAGAAATTGCTGCAGATTTCAGTGCTGGACCATCAACGAGTGTCAATGAGCGAACCATTCAACGAAACATCATCGATATGGGTTTTCGGAGGCGAGGGCCACTCGTGTACCCTTGACGACTGCGTGACACAAAGCTTTATGCTCCGCCAGGGCCTGTCAGCGCCGATATTGGACTGTTGACGACTGGGAACATGTTGCCTGGTCGGACGAGTCTCGTTTCAAATTGTATCGAGCGGATGGACGTGTAAGGTATGGAGACAACCTCATGAATGCATGGACCCTGCATGTCACCAAGGGACTGTTTAAGCTGGTGGAGGCTCTGTAATGGCGTGGGGCGTGTGCAGCTGGAGTGATTTGCAACCCCTGATACGTCTAGATTCGAATCTGACAGGTGACACGTACGTAAGCATCGTGTCTGATCACCTGCATGCATTCGTCTCCATTGTGCATCCCGACGGACTTTGGCAATTCCAGCAGGACAATGCGACACCCCCACACGTCCGGAATTGCTAGAGAGTGGCTCCAGGAACACTCTTCTCAGTTTAAACACTTCCTCTTGCCACCGAACTGCCCAGACATGAACGTTATTGAGCATATCTTGGATGCGTTGCAACGTGCTGTTCAGAAGAGATCTCCATCCTCTCTTTTCTTACGGATTTATGGACAGCTCTGCAGGATTCATGGTGTCAATTCCCTCCAGCGCTACTTGAGACATTAGTCGAGTCCATGCCACGTCGTGTTGCGGCACTTCTGCGTGCTCGCGGGGGTCCTACACGATATTGGGCAGGTGTACCAGCTTCTTTCGCTCTTCAGTGCATGTGTAACAGCTGCAGTGAGTTACATATTTTTATTTTTCTTCATTCAGACTCATTGAGGCTGGAGATTTAGCATGGAGATACTCGTGTTCCTTTTCGAAGCCTGATAGAAATGATTTTGTGTTCGAGTGTATAATGTACGGAAGGAAGTAGTGACCCGAGAAGCTACGCCCACATTTGAGGCGCGCCGGTAGCACATCGTCACGTAGCAAAATATTATTTGCTCTGGTATTTAACAAGGAGGGCCTCTGCGCTCGAAGCAGTACGCGTTTCGAATTATCGTGTCGTTATATGGACTGGGACAGAAAAATGTGCAGTGTATCTCGGTCCCTTCCCCCTTTCCGGGAACGTGTTTACTGAAGCGCACAAAAAGACATTGTTTGACGTAGCAGCGCAGCAGACATATCCTGCCATATATCACGCTGTTTGCTTTGGTAGCCGGCAGTACATCGCCGCCGACCGGGGGCGACACGGCGTCTGGTCGCCATGGCAACGGCGCGCCGGCGAGTTATTTTTCTCTCTGTGAAGGCGGGCTTCGTTATCGACTGCCGGCGCCCACGCAGCAGCCGAACGCAACTGACTGCGCGAGTCTGCACGAGACGGACCGGCGATCATAACAAAAAAAAAAAAAAAAATAATCCTGAATTTTGCTACGCCGGCAATACCAGCTACAATATCGTGTGCTCGTTCATCACGGCCTGTGTGGGCGTTTGCCGCTACTGCGATGCGGAGCGCGGTCTACTAGAGCTCGTAGGACAGAGAATAACGAAGTCTAAATCTCTTGCGTGAAAGTTGAGCAATCAGATTTACGACAAAATCAGTGCAGTAAACGCCGTTAAGATATAGTGAGCTTTGAGAAGATTGGTGAGCTCTAGATGCAAAGGTAAACACTATATACTGCTGCCATGAAAGGCTGTTGTAAACAACCGCAATCAGATCAAAGCGGTTTCCATTTCGGCTGAGCGGTTGAACAAAGACCTAACAGTAGGCTTATTCTCAACCCGAATTTTGTTGAACACTTCGGTGCTTTACTATACAAAATCCTGTTAGATGTATTAAGGCCTGGGCTTCCTCTGAGATCGTAACTGACTTCCCCACGTAGTTACAGGGGGAGCTACAATTTTTCGTGCACTCCGAACCATTGGCGCTTTTCAAATTAACAGAGCATTGAAAGCAACGATATGTAACGAAAAACTCCTAGTATCAACCGAGGATTGAATTCTGACTTTTGGGTGTCTTTTTTTATACGTGCTCGTCAAGAAGCAATTTGGAAAACGAATTGAAGTTCAGGGAGAGGAACTAAAAGTTGGGAGCTTTACCGATGACACATCAATTCTGTAAGAGATGGCAAAGAACTTGAAAAAAGAGCAGCTGACAACCAAATAGACAGTGTTTTGAAAAGAGACTGTAAGATGCACATCAACAAAAAAATGTAATGGAATGTACTCGAATTAAATCAGGAGATGTCGGTGGAATTAGATTAGGGAAAGAGGTACTGAAAGCAATAGGAAGGTGTTGCTATTTGTACATCGAATTAGCTGATGATGGTCGAAGGAGAGAGGATATGAAATGCAGATTTGCAAGGAAAACGTTTCTGGAAAATAGGAATTTGTTAACATCGAATATAAATTTAGAAGTTAGGAAGTCTTCTCTGAAGGTATTTATTTTAAGCATAGTTTTGCACGTAAGATAAGCGAGGGCGATTAGAGTTCATTCTTGAAAAGAATAGAAGTTGGCTCGAATCCTGGTCAAACACACTGTTTCAGTTAGTCAAGATATTTTTTGACGGAGCACTTGCAGATTCTGAATGAAGTACCTCTTCTGTGTGTATTTGGCTACATATTCTCTTAGAGTCTACGTGGAATGAATGTTTCAGTTGCATTGTAGACTGAAATTATGTAGCGAGTATCAGAACAATACCGACGTTTAATTCGAACTCAAATAGACGCCAGTTCAGCGTGGAGTGTGACAGTGACAAGCAAGCAACACAACGTACTGGTAATTCGGCACAGTGTTTTATAAGTGACATTGGAGGGAATGAATTCTACTTTTGTATACCATTAAGTTTCCCCACTACAGGTATCAAATTTTGGATTTCTGAGGCGACAACATGCATTTATTAATTTTTTCATAACATATATCACTGAAGTACTATGTGATTAAATACCTAGTTCGTTACATCGATTTAGTTTATGCTGTAATTTTTGACGGCTTGGCTCTTCTGTTCAAATTTGAAAGCTTTTTAGTTGCGTCAAGCATGTTCATTTTTTTTCTTTATTGTATTTTAATGTCCCATACGGGGCGGGCCGGCAGCAGCATAGGCACCGTTCATTAGCTGAGAGAGACAGACATTGAGTACAGAACAGAGACATTTAAAAAAAACAGAAAGAAGGAAATACGGCGAAACAGACATATAAAAGGAGGAAACATAATGGCAGATAGCGTAAAAAAGGAGGTCACTGTAAAATGGTTATAAAAAGCTAAAAACTGTACACAAAAAAACCACACACAATGAGGATTGTAAGAAAGACAAGGCGAAGTTTAGCCAGACAATAAAAGTAGCGATGGACGACGTAGCACATAATCACAGTCAGTAACACTATACACAAGTCCAGCACACAATTAAAATAACAGCTCTTGATGTCATGAGATAACGGCACCAAGTAACACTGACGTACCACACTGATGATGATGATGATGATGATGATGAACAAGCTGAGAGGATCTTTCAGGGACATGGAGTCGAGGGAGAAGGGAAGAAGGGAGAGAGAGGTGAGGAGAGGGGGAGGGAGAGGGGGAGGGAGAGGGGGAGGGAGAGGGGGAGGGAGAGGGGGAGGGAGAGGGGGAGGGAGAGGGGGAGGGAGAGGGGGAGGGAGAGGGGGAGGGAGAGGGGGAGGGAGAGGGGGAGGGAGAGGGAGAGGGGGAGGGAGAGGGGGAGGGAGAGGGGGAGGGAGAGGGAGAGGGGGAGGGAGAGGGAGAGGGGGAGGGAGAGGGGGAGGGAGAGGGGGAGGGAGAGGGGGAGGGAGAGGGGGAGGGAGAGGGGGAGGGGGAGGGAGAGGGGGAGGGAGAGGGGGAGGGAGAGGGGGAGGGAGAGGGAGAGACAGGCGGGGAGCGCGTCGAAGGGGGCTGGGGAGGGAAGGACGTGGGAGGGAAAGAGTCGAGGGGGGGATGCAGAGACTCAGGGGAGGAGGAGGAAAATCCGCTCTGGGAGAAGGAGAGGAGAAGAAAAGGCGGGAGCCTGGGGAGAGGGACGGGAACAAGGCCAGGCTACAGTTGGTAGGAAGGGTAGATGTCACAGTTAAGTTCAACATCTAGGTGGGGGAGGTGCTGGAAGTTGCCCTGATGAATGAGAGAGAGAGAGAGAGAGAGAGAGAGAGAGAGAGAGAGTGAGTGAGTGAGTGAGTGAGTGAGTGTGTGAGAGAGAGAGAGAGAGAGAGAGAGAGAGTGTGTGTGTGTGTGTGTGTGTGTGTGTGAGAGAGAGAGAGAGAGAGAGAGAGAGAGAGAGAGAGAGAGAGAGGGGGGGGGGGGCATGGAAATGGGCAGTGGGTGGAGAGGAAGGAGGAAACCAGGGGGGTGGGGGATCAAGCCTGTGGACAGTGTAAAGGATGTGGAGATGTTAAAGGAAAAAGAGGAGTTGGGGGAAGGGGATGAGGGGTCCAGGTGATGTGACAGTCGAGGGTGAGGCCAAGGATCTCAGGGTGGGTGTGAGCTGGATGGGGCAACCATAAATGGTTAGGTAGAAATCGTGGAGACTGAGGGGGTGGGTAGTGTGGCCTATGATGATTGACTGGGTTTTGGAGGGGTTGATACGAAGGAACCACTGGTTACACCAAGTGGTGAACTCGTCAAGGTGGGTTTGGAGGGTGCATTGGGACCGTTGAAGGGTACATATTCATTGTTACACGAATTGCTGTAACAGCTAAATAACCACAAGTAGCTCCCCGAGAACAAATCTTAACGGTGTGTGATCATGCTGATTTCAAGTTAACAGTTCAGTACTCTGCTATCTACAAATTGGTAGAACAGATAATACACACATCAAAAAAAAGTTTTGCATCACCCTGGTCCCCAGAATTCCTGAAGATAGAGGTTGACTGTGGGTATTGCATCACAGACACAGTCCCTTTGATTGTTCAGAGATGTCACTAAAACCACCCAAAGATGTGAACAACCATGCATGAGCATCGTCTATTAGATGGAGGGGGTCCGACAGCCGATCAGCCCCAGTCATTCCATCAGGAAGGAGGTACACGGCTCGTGTTGTCTGTAGTTCTACTTCGCCTTGAGGTCAATACCGCGGTTCTGTCGCGTCCGCATTTTTACTATGTGCCAGGGAGGGCTATCAAAAAGGAAAGTGTCCAGGCGCCTTGGAGTGAACCAAAGCGATGTTGTTCGGACATGGAGGAGGTTAAGAGAGGCAGGAACTGTCGATGACATGCCTCGCTCAGGCCTCTCAAGGGTTACTACTGCAGTGGATGACCTCTGTATACGGCTTATGGCTCGGATGGAACCGTGACAGCAACGTCACCATGTTGAATAATGCTTTTCGTGCAGACACAGGACATCGTGTTACGACTCAAGCTGTGCGCCATAGGCTGCATGATGCACAACTTCACTCCAGATGTCCATGGCAATGTCCGTCTATGCAACGACGACACCATGCGCGCGGCAGAGATGGGCCCAACAACACGCCGAATGGACCGCTCAGGATTGGCATCACATTCTCTTCAGCGATGAGTGTCGCATATGCCTTCAGCCAGACAATCGTCGGAGACGTGTTTAGAGGGAACCCGGTCAGGCTGAACGCCTTAGACACACTAACCAGTGAATGCAGCCAGTTGGAGTTTCCCAGCTGTTTTGCGGTGGCATTATATGGGGCCGTCATACGCCGCTGGTGCTCATGGAAGGCGCCGTAACGGCTGTACGATACATAAATACCATCCTGCGACCGATAATGCAACCATATCGGCAGCATACTGGAGAGGCATTCGTCTTCCTGGACGACAATTCGCGCCCCCCATCGTGCGCATCTTGTGAATGACTTCCATCAGGATAACGACATCGCTCGACTGGAGTGGCCAGCATGTCTCCAGACACGAACCCTATCACACATGCCTAGGATAGACTGAAAAGGGCTGCTTATGAACGACATGACCTACTATACACTGTGAGGGATATACGTCAAATCGCCGTTGAGGAGTGGGACAATCTGGACCAACAGTGCCTTGATGAACTTTTGGATAGTATGCTTCGACGAATACAGGCATGCATCAATGCAAGAGGACGTGCTACTGGGTGTTAGAGTTACCGGTGTGTACAGCAATCTGGACCACCACCCCTGAAGGTCTCGCTGGCTGTGGGGTGGTACAACGTACAATGAATGGTTTTTATGAGCATAAAAAATGCATAGGGCAGAAATGATGTTTATGTTGATCTCTATTCCAATTTTCTGTACAGGTTGCGGAATTCTCGGAGCTGAGGTGATGCACAACTATTTTGCTTTGTGTATTTTATCACGTAATGAGATGAGACAAAGCATACAGAACGATATTTAGTGGAATTCAAATATACATGATTTACAGAATGAAAGACGTAAACAGGACAACAATGTCGGCTCAATCACATGTTCCTCATCAATATCGTTTACCTGCCTATAACGAAATTCCATTAATTTCATAACATTTTAAAATACACTCCTGGAAATGGAAAAAAGAACACATTGACACCGGTGTGTCAGACCCACCATACTTGCTCCGGACACTGCGAGAGGGCTGTACAAGCAATGATCACACGCACGGCACAGCGGACACACCAGGAACCGCGGTGTTGGCCGTCGAATGGCGCTAGCTGCGCAGCATTTGTGCACCGCCGCCGTCAGTGTCAGCCAGTTTGCCGTGGCATACGGAGCTCCATCGCAGTCTTTAACACTGGTAGCATGCCGCGACAGCGTGGACGTGAACCGTATGTGCAGTTGACGAACTTTGAGCGAGGGCGTATAGTGGGCATGCGGGAGGCCGGGTGGACGTACCGGCGAACTGCTCAACACGTGGGGCGTGAGGTCTCCACAGTACATCGATGTTGTCGCCAGTGGTCGGCGGAAGGTGCACGTGCCCGTCGACCTGGGACCGGACCGCAGCGACGCACGGATGCACGCCAAGACCGTAGGATCCTACGCAGTGCCGTAGGGGACCGCACCGCCACTTCCCAGCAAATTAGGGACACTGTTGCTCCTGGGGTATCGGCGAGGACCATTCGCAACCGTCTCCATGAAGCTGGGCTACGGTCCCGCACACCGTTAGGCCGTCTTCCGCTCACGCCCCAACATCGTGCAGCCCGCCTCCAGTGGTGTCGCGACAGGCGTGAATGGAGGGACGAATGGAGTCGTGTCGTCTTCAGCGATGAGAGTCGCTTCTGCCTTGGTGCCAATGATGGTCGTATGCGTGTTTGGCGCCGTGCAGGTGAGCGCCACAATCAGGACTGCATACGACCGAGGCGCACAGGGCCAACACCCGGCATCATGGTGTGGGGAGCGATCTCCTACACTGGCCGTACACCACTGGTGATCGTCGAGGGGACACTGAATAGTGCACGGTACATCCAAACCGTCATCGAACCCATCGTTCTACCATTCCCAGACCGGCAAGGGAACTTGCTGTTCCAACAGGACATGGCACGTCCGCATGTATCCCGTGGCACCCAACGTGCTCTAGAAGGTGTAAGTCAACTACCATGGCCAGCAAGATCTCCGGATCTGTCCCCCATTGAGCATGTTTGGGACTGGATGAAGCGTCGTCTCACGCGGTCTGCACGTCCAGCACGAACGCTGGTCCAACTGAGGCGCCAGGTGGAAATGGCATGGCAAGCCGTTCCACAGGACTACATCCAGCATCTCTACGATCGTCTCCATGGGAGAATAGCAGCCTGCATTGCTGCGAAAGGTGGATATACACTGTACTAGTGCCGACATTGTGCATGCTCTGTTGCCTGTGTCTATGTGCCTGTGGTTCTGTCAGTGTGATCATGTGATGTATCTGACCCCAGGAATGTGTCAATAAAGTTTCCCCTTCCTGGGACAATGAATTCACGGTGTTCTTATTTCAATTTCCAGGAGTGTACGTACGAATATTCAATAAGCTTCTTACTATCACGGTATCTATAACTGCGCCATCCAAAACTCGTAGGATAATGGAATGTAGTCGCATTAAATCCGGCGATGCTGAAGAAACTGGATTACGAAATGAGACACTAAAAATAATAGACGTGTTTTGGTATTTGGGCAGTAAGAAAACTGATGAAGGTCAAAGTAGAGAGGATATAAAATGTAGATTGGCAATGGCAAGAAAAGAGTTTCTGAAGAAGACACATTCGTTAACATCGAATACAGATTGACTGTTTGCAATACTATTCGGAAAGTATTTGTATGGAGTGTAGGCACGTACGGAAGTGAAACTTGAAAGATAAACAGTTTGGACTAAAATGGAACAGTAGCCTTCAAAATATATTGCTACTGAAGTATGTTGAAAATTAGGTGTGTCGATCACGTAACTAATTTGGAGGTATTGAATAAAATTGGGGAGAACAGGTATTCGGGAGACAGCTCGATACATATAAAGAGATCGGTTATAGGGAGCATTATGAGACAGCAAGGGATCATCAATTTAGTACTGGAAGGAAGCGTGATGGACGGGGGAGAAAGTTGTCGAGGCAGACCAAGAGATGAATACAGTAGGGAGGTTGAAATGGATGTATGTTGCAGTAGTTACTCGGAAATGATGAGGCTTGCTCAGGATAGAGTATCGTGGAGAACTGCATTAAACCAGTCGTCAGAATGGAAACAACAACAACACATCATTGTCTACAGCACCTTTAATTCTGAAGGAAGATGGTGAAATATGACATTTAATTGTGGATAGTGGAGGCAATTTCTTTTCTAGTCTTATGTTTATAAATGTTTGTAAATGCTTGTATTATTCGCAAATTGTGACTGGTTCTCCACGACAAACGTGGAGAAACTGAATGCATTATGAGGCTGTTTCTAGTTTACCTAGTTTTGTTTAACAGTTACCTATGTCTGTTCAAGGGTTGTCGTAACATATTGTTACAAGATATTCAGTCGTAACAAGCAGGTGCACGATGTATTAGAGGATCGATTTATAATAAAATCAAAGGGAATCGTTGGCTACGACTTGTTCTCCGACATGTCTCGCAGGAAACACCGGTGTGTATCTGTCCTCCATGGAAGACAAGGTGCCGCGCGGGATTAGCCGAGCGGTCTCAGGCGCTGCAGTCATCGACTGTGCGGCTGGTCCCGGCGGAGGCTCGAGTCCTCCCTCGGGCATGGGTGTATGTGTTTGTCCTTAGGATAATTTAGGTTAAGTAGTGTGTAAGCTTAGGGACTGATGACCTTAGCAGTTAAGTCCCATAAGATTTCACACACATTTTAACATTTTTGAAGACAAGGTGAATCGCAGGACGCCGCACTTAGAACCAAGGAAGTAGTCCCGTTTCGCTGGTGACGATAAGGTTCTAGATATTTCAGCAGAATACGTGGGTAGGAACACCATCTGTGCACTTCGTGGCCCATACACACAAGAATTTCTTGAAATGTTGAAATAGGTGTAAGTTGAAACTTCCTGGCAGATTAAAACTGTGTGCAGGAGAGCTTCTGTAAAATGTGGAAGGTAGGAGACGAGGTACTGGCAGAAGTGAAGCTGTGAGGACGGGGCGTGAGTCGTGATAGGGTAGCTCAGATGGTAGAGCACTTGCCTGCGAAAGGCAAAGGTCCCGAGTTCGAGTCTCGGTAAGCCACACCGTTTTAATCTGCCAGGAAGTTTCATATCAGCGTACACACTGCTGCAGAGTTAAAATCTCATTCTAGGCGTAAATTGCTTGCTTTCTGGCTTATTTAGAATATAAGCTACTCTGCTGTAGCATATCGTTTAATATTCGACAACCCATTGTTGATATTCTTTTTGGACATCAATGACGTGTGATTTTTCGCACTTCTTCAGCACTTACGACTCTGTCTTTAGGCCTCCTGTAACGCCTCACCCTTAAATGTGCTACGCAATTACTCTAAACAGAAATCATTGTACCATCGCGAGAACCAAGCGTCCGTTCATAAGGATCGTCGAACCGTAGGAAAATGAAGGCAAGAATACAGACAAGTACATATAAACTTAGTTTGTCACCTCACGGAGATAACAGCGAACAATGAAAATGTAATGACGCCACATACGACTTCGACAAGTTAGGTTTCATCTAGTGTCTGTATTTATATTGTCTAATAAAAGCTCCTCCATTACACTACGCAAGTAAGGTTTAATCTGGCCTTTTCAACAATCTTAGACATTTCCTGTCTTTCCTGACAACTAGTAAATCTCACAAGCTACTTGTTTAGTCTCCTACCGGTTAGAATTACCTGTTCCCACCCATAAATGAAACAGAGTACAGGAAGTTTACTTCGGCGGTTTACCTTTGGACAGTGAGCGCTGCGCCTCTCCATTCACCACCAACCCAGGCCGAACCTCCACCCTCTTCCCTTGGGCTGCTTCCAGCTCCTCATGCCTCTATCATCGCTTCACACTTACTCTACTGACCCCGACTCCGGAGCAACAGCCGCAGCCTTCAGTGCACCGCCCTTTCCTATACCCCGATACAGAATCCTTGGCCTCTCCCTCTTAATTGGCTCCATCATAAACAACCACAGTCAGTTCCCTGCTACTCCCGTTGTCTCTGTTGCTTCGCCCAGATGAATAATTGCGGCCTGGGAACCTCTGCTATTACAGTCAACACCTCCATTCTGGGTCTGCAAAAAAGCCCAAGAGTTTCCAGAATCGCTACGGTTCCGTAACGACTCCAGAGGTCGCATAGTGTCTTGACAAATGTTGCTGGGCGTGAGTTGAATTTGCTGTTTCCTGTGTTCCCAGGCCCCTGGTCCCCGAGCGTGATGCCATCCACCCTCTCCATATCTGACAACCATTCTCCTCGTCACCGAAGCCAGAGGTTTCCCACCTTCTTCCTGTAACTAAAGCGTGACCAGCATAGAGCTTAACTACACTTCGAGTCCGAAGTCTCACTGAAAGAGCCGTCACACATCATGATACACTCTCACTATACAGACATGTGACGAGATTGTTACGACCTGACGACCTGTCGTAACTGTGTGTTCTTTGATTGCTCTGAGAGATGACTGATCGGAACTACAATGCATGTAGCATTAGTTCAGTTTATTACGAGAATGATAAGAAGATGTCCTTTGTAAGTAGGCTGTTTAGGTTTTCATGTTGGTAACGCCACGTAGCGCTCTGTATGAAAATCACTGATTGTGCTGTGTGCAGTCTGTGGCTCGTTGGCATTGTTGTAATATTCACTATTGTAGTGTTGGGCAGTTGGATGCGAACAGCTCGTAGCGTTGCTCAGTTGGTGATGAGCCGTCAGCAGTGGTGGATGTGGGGAGAGAGATGGCGGAGTTTTGAGAGCGGATGATCTGGACGTATGTCCATCAGAGACAGTAAATTTGTAAGACTGGATGTCATGAACTGATATATATATATTATTACTTTTGAACACTATTAAGGTAAATACATTGTTTGTTCTGTATCAAAATCTTTCATTTGCTAACCATGCGTATCAGTAGTTAGTGCCTTCAGTAGTTAGAATATTTTATTTAGCTGATAGTAGTGGCGCTCGCTGTATTGCAGTAGTTCGAGTAACGAAGATTTTTGTGAGGTAAGTGAGCCGGCCGGAGTGGCCGTGCGGTTCTAAGCGCTACAGTCTGGAACAGCGTGACCGCTACGGTCGCAGGTTCGAATCCTGCCTCGGGCATGGATGTGTGTGATGTCCTTAGGTTAGTTAGGTTTAAGTAGTTCTAAGTTCTAGGGGACTGATGACCACAGCAGTTAAGTCCCTTACTGCTCAGAGCCATTTGAACCATTTTTTTGAGGTAAGTGATTCGTGAAAGGTATAGGTTAATGTTAGTCAGGGCCATTCTTTTGTAGGGATTTTTGAAAGTCAGATTGCGTTGCGCTAAAAATATTGTGTGTCAGTTTAGTGTTGATCAGAATAAGTAAAGAGAGAAATGTCTGAGTACGTTCAGTTGTGCTCAGCTGTTTGAAAATCAAATAACATAAGAGGTTTATCAGCACAGTAATTCACTAATTTTTCTAAGGGGACGTTTGACCTTAACTTTATACAACCATTCCACAGGAGTGTGTCGAATATTTACGTCTTTGAACAGTAAAGCATCACTTGCAGCATGCAATAACAAACTCTTCTCTTGAAGTACAAGTTCAATATTTACAAAAGCACGGTTCCATCTGAGACCTGAATATCACTGGTGTCGTAAGTATACGACAGTGAGAGTGTATCATGATGTGTGACGGCTCTTTTAGTGAGACTTCGGACTCGAGGTGTAGTTAAGCTCTATGCTGGTGACGCTTTAGATGGGGTGCGGTGCTGAGAGAGAGGGGGCGTGTCTTCAGGAGCGCCTTCCATTTGTCGTTGCGGATTGCAGCGAGATGTCGCCAATGTCTGTAGTGTCGATGGCAGTTGCCGACTTTGGTGTGGCACCACGGCCTTTGGACAGTACCACGAACATTTCAAAATTTCAAATTTTGGAAATGCTGTTGCCTGATGGTCTGATACTAGAGTGTCATCACTTTCTCCACACGCCTCCATAGGTGAAGTCACTGACACACTTTTGTGCGGTGCAGCCGTTACGAATCCTAGTGGTGGATCAATTTTCGCTGCCAGTTCTTGGTCGGCGAGGGGTGGGCGGCGATGACAAAGTTCCTGATCATCAGAGGTTGCGCCTGTGTTGTGGATTGAACTACGAGGGCAGTTCAATAAGTAATGCAACACATTTTTTTTCTCGGCCAATTTTGGTTGAAAAAAGCGGAAATTTCTTGTGGAATATTTTCAAACATTCCCGCTTCGTCTCGTTTAGTTTCATTGACTTCCGACAGGTGGCAGCGCTGTACGGAGCTGTTAGAATGGCGTCTGTAACGGATGTGCGTTGCAAACAACGGGCAGTGATCGAGTTTCTTTTGGCGGAAAACCAGGGCATCTCAGATGTTCATAGGCGCTTGCAGAATGTCTACGGTGATCTGGCAGTGGACAAAAGCACGGTGAGTCGTTGGGCAAAGCGTGTGTCATCATCGCCGCAACGTCAAGCAAGACTGTCTGATCTCCCGCGTGCGGGCCGGCCGTGCACAGCTGTGACTCCTGCAATGGCGGAGCGTGCGAACACACTCGTTCCAGATGATCGACGGATCACCATCAAACAACTCAGTGCTCAACTTGACATCTCTGTTGGTAGTGCTGTCACAATTGTTCACCAGTTGGGATATTCAAAGGTTTGTTCCCGCTGGGTCCCTCGTTGTCTAACCGAACACCGTAAAGAGCAAAGGAGAACCATCCGTGCGGAATTGCTTGCTCGTCATGTGGCTGAGGGTGACAATTTCTTGTCATAGATTGTTACAGGCGATGAAACATGGGTTCATCACTTCGAACCTGAAACAAAACGGCAATCAATGGAGTGGCGCCACACCCACTCCCCTACCAAGAAAAAGTTTAAAGCCATACCCTCAGCTGGTAAAGTCATGGTTACAGTCTTGTGGGACGCTGAAGGGGTTATTCTGTTCGATGTCCTTCTCCATGGTCAAACGATCAACTCTGAAGTGTATTGTGCTACTCTTCAGAAACTGAAGAAACGACTTCAGCGTGTTCGTAGGCACAAAAATCTGAACGAACTTCTCCTTCTTCATGACAACGCAAGACCTCACACAAGTCTTCGCACCCGAGAGGAGCTCACAAAACTTCAGTGGACTGTTCTTCCTCATGCACCCTACAGCCCCGATCTCGCACCGTCGGATTTACATATGTGTGGCCCAATGAAGGACGCAATCCGTGGGAGGCACTACGCGGATGATGAAGAAGTTATTGATGCAGTACGACGTTGGCTCCGACATCGACCAGTGGAATGGTACCGTGCAGGCATACAGGCCCTCATTTCAAGGTGGCGAAAGGCCGCAGCATTGAATGGAGATTACGTTGAAAAAAAATGTGTTGTGTAGCTAAAAGATTGGGGAATAACCTGGTGTATTTCAATGCTGAATAAAACAACCCCTGTTTCAGAAAAAAAATGTCTTGCATTACTTATTGAACTGCCCTCGTACAAACCGCTCTGGAGTGTCTCATGGAGTGAAGG
The DNA here is from genome assembly GCF_021461395.2 of Schistocerca americana. Taxonomy (NCBI): domain Eukaryota; kingdom Metazoa; phylum Arthropoda; class Insecta; order Orthoptera; family Acrididae; genus Schistocerca; species Schistocerca americana. The sequence continues at coordinate 29,090,205 of NC_060123.1, forward strand.
TACGTGACACTGCCGATTGTGATCAGTGGGTACGGTTGGGTACATTAAACCTGGCGGTCACTATTTGAAATGAGTCGGCTATGTTCCGGCACTGGGTGTCCCTGCTCTCATCAAACCCAAGATAAATGTGACACCACACTACACACACATCCAGTAGCCACCGACACCCCGAGGAAACGAGCCATTGTGCGCGGACGATGAGAACCGTGTCCTAAGACTACCTACGGGGGTGTACCAGCCATAAATGCCAAATGATTCGTCCTGTTCGTCATTTCATGGAACTCTGAAACAAACACTAATTAGTAAATATTCTTGCGTCATGGACACATGTTTTCAATAAAACTGAAGCGTAATGTAAATTAATTTCATTCAAAATAATCGATGTTTTTGGAAGGTATGAAACTGTATCATTAATGATTTAAATAATGAAAACTGCACCAGTTATGTATTTTTGTATGCTTAGCACGACACGTTTCGAAATTTATCCTCATTACCAAGAGCATTTCTTTGCATGCGCATTTTTCTGGCTTTCTTGCACTGTATGCGTCTTTTTGAGGCTATACTACAATCATAAAACCGGATGAAATCTGTAATCTTGGAATTTTTTTACATGCGAATTTGAGAAATAGTATTTCTGTCTGTCTACTTGTGGGTACTGTGCCTCTTTTTTTATTTATTTTTGTTTTCGTTACAAACGGAAAATATTTCTCATAGACAAACTAGATGTTGAATCAGTTCATTTTCTGAAATGTTTCTACTGTATACCGGGTGTTACAAAAAGGTACGGCCAAACTTTCAGGAAACATTCCTCACACACAAAGAAAGAAAATATGTTATGTGGACATGTGTCCGGAAACGCTTCCTTTTCATGTTAGAGCTCATTTTATTACGTCTCTTCAAGTCACATTAATCATGGAATGGAAACACACAGCAACAGAACGTACCAGCGTGACTTCAAACACTTTGTTACAGGAAATGTTCAAAATGTCCTCCGTTAGCGAGGATACATGCATCCATCCTCCGTCGCATGGAATCCCTGATGCGCTGATTCAGCCCCGGAGAATGGCGTATTGTATCACAGCCGTCCACAATACGAGCACGAAGAGTCTCTACATTTGGTACCGGGGTTGCTTAGACGAGAGCTTTCAAATGCCCCCATAAATGAAAGTCAAGAGGGTTGAGGTCAGGAGAGCGTGGAGGCCATGGAATTGGTCCGCCTCTACCAATCCATCGGTCACCGAATCTGTTGTTGAGAAGCGTACGAACACTTCGACTGAAATGTGCAGGAACTCCATCGTGCATGAACCACATGTGTCGTACTTGTAAAGGCACATGTTATAGCCGCACAGGTAGAGTATCCCGTATGAAATCATGATAACGTGCTCCATTGAGCGTAGGTGGACGAACATGGGGCCCGATCAAGACATCACCAACAATGCCTGTCCAAACGTTCACAGAAAATCTGAGTCGATGACGTGATTGCACAATTGCGTGCGGATTCTCGTCAGCCCACACATGTTGATTGTGAAAAATCACGTTGGAATGAAGCCTCATCCGTAAAGAGAGCATCTGCACTGAATTGAGGATTGACACATTGTTGGATGAACCATTCGCAGATGTGTACCCGTGGAGGCCAATCAGCTGCTGATAGTGCCTGCACACGCTGTACATGGTACGGAAACAACTGGTTCTCCCGTAGCACTCTCCATACAGTGACGTGGTCAACGTTACCATGTACAGCAGCAACTTCTCTGACGCTGACATTAGGGTTATCGTCAACTGCACGAAGAATTGCCTCGTCCATTGCAGGTATCCTCGTCGTTCTAGGTCTTCCCCAGTCGCGAGTCATAGGCTGGAATGTTCCGTTCCTAAGACGCCGATCAATTGCTTCGAACGTCTTCCTGTCGGGACACCTTCGTTCTGGACATCTGTCTCGATACAAACGTACCGCCCCACGGCTATTGCCCCGTGCTAATCCATACATCAAATGGGCATCTGCCAACTCCGCATTTGTAAACATTGCACTGACTGCAAAACCACGTTCGTGATGAACACTAACCTGTTGATGCTACGTACTGATGTGCTTGATGCTAGTACTGCAGAGCAATGAGTCGCATGTCAACACAAGCACTGACGTCAACATTACCTTCCTTCAATTGGGCCAACTGGCGGTGAATCGAGGAAGTACAGTACATACTGACGAAACTAAAATGAGCTCTAACATGGAAATTAAGCGTTTCCGGACACATGTCCACATAACATCTTTTCTTTATTTGTGTGTGAGGAATGTTTCCTGAAAGTGTGGCCGTACCTTTTTGTAACACCCTGTATAACTGTAGGAATTTCCGTAAGTACATTCATTCCTTCATAGATTCTACTCAGCACTATAACAAAATAGAAAGTAAGACATCATAGATAATCCAAAAATCAGTAATATTTTATAATTGACAACTCAGGAACTGTAACACCTCTGACTTTATACACACTCTTTGTGAAACCATATTTTCATAATATCCCTGTAATATGTCTTGATTTCAAAACAAATAGTGTAGATCATGGTTTGCACATGTCTGATATTCTGTATAATGAGGGAGCCATAGTAGCTGTAAGTAGACAGATAAAAACACTATTTCTAACATTAGTATTTAGAAAATGTTCCAAGAGTTATTTTGTGTGATTTTCCCGTTGGAGTATATCCTCAAAGAGACTACCAGTGTGCAAGAGAGGCAGAAAAATGCTGATGCAGACATCATAAAAAATATGTACGTAAACAAATACACTTGACAATGAGAATAAATTTTCGAAACGCATCGTGTTAATCATGAAAAAATACGTAACTGGTGAAGTTTTTATTATTTAAACCGTGACAGAGTATATTACGTCTAAATCTGGGAAAATTTATGTTGCTGAAGACACTGACAAACTAGGAACTTCTGTCTTACAAAATCAACCCGATGAAAGAGGTCTGGATTTTAAAAAACTGAAACTTTAAGTAAATGGTCATTGTTGGCCATTACAAATGTAACATCCAGTTGGCATGAAATGCACTGTATGCTTGGACACGCAAACGATTAGCATTCTAAAGCAACAGCGCACACTAGGGCGGATTAATGATATCTACAGTACATTCTGTTCATAATAAGGAAATATAGCAGTTTATCATTCAGAAATCACTTCTGAATGATGCCTATTTGCTAGAAGGCCGTGTTACGCTTCGTGTAAGAAGGAGTAACCTCTATTAACTCGTATCGGAATTAGTGAGAGGTAAGATGGTGGTCTGTCGACAGCAGTTCATCGTTCGGCGCCATTTGTACTCGTGGTGGTCGGGACCCCAAGACAATCATGCGATTACGGAATCTGAGTTTAGGAGGGCCGTACTCAACTTCATGCAGGTTCTCGATCTGCCCCACGCGACTAGGTTCAAATGGCTTTAAGCACTATGCGACTTAACACCTGAGGTCATCAGTCCCCTAGAACTTAGAACTACTTAAACCTAACTAACCTAAGGACATCACACACACCCATGCCCGAGGCAGGATTAGAACCTGCGACCGCAGTGGTCGCGCGGTTCCAGACTGTAGCGCCTAGAACCGCTCGGCCACCCCGGCCGGCCCACGCGACTAGGGCGCAAGAATCTAAATACAGGGTGTTAAGAAAGTGTCGAATACTTTAAGACGCGGTAGTACACATCGAAACGGGAAAAATAAGTCTAATAAACATTGGTCTGGAAATGCATACTTTCTGAGACAAGTCCTATAACCGTGAGTCCGGAAATGCATATTTTCTGCGATAAACATGTGTTTACAGGATGTGCTCAGCATGGCGTCCATTCATGACAAGGAATCCCTCTGCCCTCCAGCGTAACGAATGACGCAGCCTTTGACGTACACCCGGTTGTTGTAACTGCTGACACGCACTGAAGACGCGACCCTATTAGTGTCCGACCATCGTTGATTGGCGTTGCGTAGACCAATTCCTTCAAGTGTCTCCATAACCAAAAGTGTAGGCGATTGACGTATGGGGTCTGAGGAAGCCAAGATGTGCTCAATATCGCCTGCAGCGCCTCTCCTGGGTTCGTGACCATATCGGATTGATCCTAGATGACTGAAAAACCGTAGCCTGGTCAGATGAGTTCTGATTTCAGTTGGTAAGAGCTGATGGTAGGGTTTCAGTGTGGCCCAGACCCCATGAAGCCGTGGACCCAAGTTGTCAATAAGACACTGTGCAAGATGGTGGTGGCGTCGTAATGGTGTGGGCTGTGTTTACAGGGAATGGACTGTATCTTTCGGATGTTCGGCTACTTGGGAACGATTTGTAGCCATTCATGGACATCATGTTCCCGAACAACGATCGAATTTTTATGGATATCTATGCGACGCGTCACTGGTCCACAACTGTTCACAATTGGTCGGCAGGACATTCTGGACAGCTCCAGTGAAAGGTTTGGCTACCCAGATCGCCCTTCAAGAATCCTATCGCACACTTATGGGATATAATCAAGAGTTCAGTTCGTGCACGAAATCCTGCACCGGCAACAGATCCGCTTTTATGGACGGCTATAGAGGCGGCGTGGCTCAATATTTCTGCAGAGGACTTCCGAAGACTTGTTGAGTCTATGCCTCGCTGGGATGTTGCACTACGCAGGGCAGAAGCAGGTCCGACACGATGTAAGGAGGTATCCCACGTCACTTGTGACATCAATGTATGCTACCGTTCTACGACCCATCGTATAACGACCCCTGTTTTGGCTTCTTTAAGATTTTATGTAGTCGCGATGGCCACGGCATCGTATGAAAGTACATGGAATTCGGATACATTGTTCTACTCCCGTCACGGATTTGTGTTAAGACTCCAGTGATCTAATGGTTACTGGATATGGATGCACCAACATCAAAAGCAGGGTTTTCCTAGCATCTCAATTGGAAAAGAGTGTTAGAATTCCAAATACGACTTCGTAGCCTCGAATTTTCACAACCGCATGGACAAGGCGAAAATTTCTGTCTCTCAAGGAAAGGCTCGGTTTTTGATTGAAGAATGCACTTTTAGATGCAGTAATTTAGTACATTGTCCTACGTTTTTCCACAGTATAGATGCCAACGATGAACTGTGATTCTGGAATCTCTACAAAATATCCAGTCATAACCTTTGCAATGAACTAAACGCTTTTCAGCCACAAATTTTCCAAGATTTAGAAATATATGGAAGGCAAAAGGCTTCAAACAAAGTGAAAAGGATGGCTGTAAGAAGGATTGGCATTCTTCAGTATTCCCGTTCACCTCTATAAACCGCTGTTTGTTTTTTCCATTTTCATTCCAGGCTTTTATTCCATTCAGTTGTTCCATATAATTTGCTTGGTATTCCGTGTGTTATCTATCTTTTTAAGGAACGGGTAAGTGTGATGCTTCTCACATTACAGGAGACACTGGCCACGACTCTTCCCGTAGATGAGAACGAATTTGCGATTTTTTATGCATATTTAGAATACTCAGATTTCATACCTGTCTTACTTTTTGTTTTGAAGTGTGAACTCATACCCTAGCCACAGTAACAAAAACAAATCGGTGCACAAAAACAGATTATCCTCACAACGATCCAAACTTCGGCTGGAAAGTCGTGTAGATGCTTTTGTTTCTACTGAGCTCATAACATACATGGTTTTACTGAAAACTTTCTCACATTTACATCTTCTTGTAAAATGTAGGTTCACTTTCTGATGTGCCTAAGGCGAAAACCTATTTTCTAACACAAATTATTATTCAGTGTTAACCGATCCATCTTTTTCAGAAGCACTTTTCTTCCTGTTTTATATCATGGCTACTTCAGCCAACGACAGTAGTTTTGGTGCCCGAATAGCAAACAGGTCAGTACTTTTAGTGTCTCCAGTATCGCCTAATTTTGACACGACTACATTCCATTGGCTTAGTTTTACTTTTGTTGGTATTCGTATTATTATTATCTCTTTTCAGACACTATCCCTCCGCTAAACTGCCCTTCTAAGTCCTTTACCGTGTCCGGCAATGGGAGACTAGAGGGCCTCTGGCACGGCAACTACGAGTGGGCGTCATTGGGAGGTTGTCGAGAAATTTGTTTCGAAAACACACTAGACTGTATTGCTACTTGACTATATTGCTACTTCATTATATTAACCTTGGCGTGCAAGAGTGGCTGGACTAGTAAATATGCATGAGAGGGGATGTGAGACCCCCTAGCTTAAAACTAGTAACAAATGTTGGTACGGGTGACACAGAATTAGTAGGAAACAATTTTATGATATTGTTACTTATTTTAGTATAATATGAAATAAAATATTACAAATTATGTTATAATTTTCCAGAGGCGGATAACTGACTGTCAGTTTTACTGATCCACATCAAAATACGAAGGTTGGGACTTAAATAGTGGCGACTATTTATTCACAACAGATACAAAAGAGTTACATGTCTGTACCTGTTACTGTCCTTCAAAGTAGTCACCAGCGTTGTGTAGAACCCGTTGCCAGCGATGTGGAAGGCGTAGTATACCGTTAGCAGAGCCTGTTCTGTTGATGGTGCGAATGGGGCGGTATATTGCCTGTCAAATCTCTGGAACAGTTCTGAAGAGAATGCCACGAAGTGGTTCTTTCCTGTTCGGAATCAAATCAAAGTCACAAGGACTTAAGTCCGGGGAGTATGGTGGATGGTACAGTACTTCCCAGTCCTATCGACTGAACAGAGCAGCCACAGCTTGCGCTGTATGCGCCCACCATTGTCGTGAAAAATGATGGGTGGGTTGCGCAGAAAGTGTCGCAGTTTCTTTCGCAAAGCTGGTCGAAGGTGATGCTCCAAAAACGAACAGTAATACTGTGCATTGACGGTCTGCCGTGGAGGACCGTAATGCGTTAGGGTAACACCATCACAGTCGTACACGAGAATCACCATAACCTTCACCATACCGGGGCTCTGACGCACTTTCGACTTCCGCGGCGACCCATAATGCCGCCATTCGTTGGATTGGCGTTTCATTTTTGGCTCGTACGATGTGGCCCATGACTCATCCAGTCTTACGATACAGCGTAAGAAAGCCTCTCCTTCGCGCTCATAGCGCTCCAAGTGCGTCTGAGCAGCGTCCTAACGCATCCATTTCTGCATTTTCTTCAATTCATGCGGAACCCGCCGTGATGCAATTTTTCGCATGCCCAGGCGTTCCTTCAGGATGCGAAGCACAGTCGCATGCGCTAATCCGGCTTCGTGGGCGAGGTCACGAATCGTATGGCGTCGATCACTGTCCACTAACGCGGCAACAGCATGCACTTCTTCAGAGACGCTAGGACGACCTGTCCGATGCATGTCTGCTACAGTTTGCTGACCTTCGTTGAAGGCTTTTACCCAACGTGCCACTGCTCTGTACGTCAATGCCGATTCTCCGCACGCCTCTTCAAGACCTTGATGACACTGTCGTGCTGTACGACCTCTGGCTCATGCAATCTTGATCCAACTCCGTTGTTCCTGTTTAGAAAACATGGTGACACCGTTTCCATCGACCGCTCGCTCACAAGTGACTGTTTCCCTCGATTGTGCGCTCGCCGGTGACGTGGGACGGGCGAGTCCATTTGCTCGGAGGGTAAGGCAAATATGTCAACAACGTGTGCGATCAGCGACAATAGGAGATTCCATTGCATGGTGTCTCCACAGCTTACACACTACGTAATTTAACTTAAACTAACTCACGCTAAGAACAACACAGACACACCCACGCCCGAGGGAGGACTCGAACTTCCGACGGGGGAAGCCCCACGAACAGTGGCAAAGCGCCTCAGACCGCGCGACCTTTATTTTGAAAGCGTAACTTGTTGATTCTCTTGTTTATATGATGTTCCTTTTTTATCAGATCTGCCTGTTGCGTAGTTGTGATGTTACTGTGAAAATAAGCACAAAATACTTGTCGCTACTTTGTGCAACACGTTCGTCCATAAGACAAATTACCATCGTCTTAACCGTCTCTTCCAGTTGTATGTGCGTGCCTTTTGGTCAAGAGAATCAACTACTGTGTACATTTGTTGTAGAATAATGTTGTTTTTACGCCTTTCACCTACAGTGGTGCTCTTTTGCAGAGACTTAGCAACATCACAGATTTGTTCTTTATGGCCACACAACGTACAACAGTCAAATTATCTGTCAGATGAAAATCCTGATTAGAAAAGCTTTTAGGTAACGGAAGCCTTCATTTCGACTGATTTTCTTTTCTTTTTAGTTACACTACTTCTTACCGGAGAAGATGGAATTTACATGATACTGTGTTGTATTCCGCACATTGGTGGCAGCGATTTACTCTGCTCAGTACCGTCATGAATAATAGGGAAATCAGCATTTTTGTAGTCCGTATCATTTAACTGTTGATTGCTCGCTTTACTTGGGTCGCTAGAGGACGTGAGTGCATTATTCTGATGAACATCAGCGTGTGAATCTCTGCTGTCTTCTTGATCGAAGAGAGCTTCATCTTCAAGCCATTCAGCAGTAACTGAGTTAAAGTTTAGATCACTTGTACTGACTTCAGACGTTCTTCTGCCTTTCCGATTAGTATGGTATCTCTTATGTTCTAAGTAAGGAACAACAGTATCTTAAATGTTTATTCTGTTTAGGATACAAAACTTCGGTTCATCTGAAAGTGTTTTGGCACTCAGAAACAGACGTACCTTCAATTGAATACTGAGATTTAAGTTTTGCAGCACTTCTGACTTCTCTGCGAAGAGTATAACTTTGCCAAACTGGCAACTTATCAGTAATATAGCTACTTCAACACGACATTCTGTTTAAGTTTGAATAAATTATCGGAAGGCAGCTCGTTCGCTGTTGGGTCTAAAATACCCTGGCACGCATTATACAAGTAGGACTACAAAATTTGTAACATAAATTACATTACTGGCCATTAAAATTGCTACACCAAGAAGAAATGCAGATGATAAACGGGTATTCATTGAACGAATATATTACACTAGAAGTGACATGTGATTACATTTTCACACAATTTGTGTGCATAGATCCTGAGAAATCAGTACTCAGAATAACCACCTCTTACCGCAATGACGGTCTTGATACGCCTGGGCATTGAGTCGAACAGAGTTTGGATGGCGTGTACAGGTACAGCTGCCCATGCAGCTTCGACACGATACCACAGTTCATCAAGAGCAGTGACTGGCGTATTGTGGTAAGCCAGTTGCTCGGTCACCATTGGCCAGACGTTTTCAGTTGGTGAGAGATCTGGAGAATGTCCTGGCCATGGCAGCAGCCGAACATTTTCTGTATCCAGAAAGGCCCGTACAGTATCTGCAACATGCGGTCGTGCATTATCCTGCTGAAATGTAGGGTTTCGCAGGGATCGAATGAAGGGTAGAGGCACGGGTCGTAACACATCTGAAATGTAACGTCCACTGTTCAAAGTGCCGTCAATGCGAACAAGAGGTGACCGAGACGTGTAACCAGTGGCACCCCACACCATCACGCCGGGTGATACGCCAGTGCCATACGCTTCCAATGTGCGTTCACCGCGATGTCCCCAAACACGGATGCGGCCATCATGATGCTGTAAACAGAACCTGGATTCATCCGAAAAAATGACGTTTTGCCATTCGTGCACCCAGGTTCGTCGTTGAGTACACCATTGCAGGCGCTCCTGTCTGTGATGCAGCGGCAAGGGTAACCGCAGCCATGGACCGAGCTGATAGTCCGTGCTGCTGCAAACGTCGTCGAACTGTTCGTGCAGATGGTTGTTGTCTTGCAAACGTGCCCATCTGTTGACTCACGGATCGAGTCGTGGCTGCACGATCCGTTACAGCCATGCGGATAAGACGCTTGTCATCTGGACTGCTAGTGATACGAGGCCGTTCGGATCCAGAACGGCGTTCCGTATTACCCTCCTGAACCCACCGATTCCATATTCTGCTAACAGTCATTGGATCTCGAGCAACGCGAGCAGCAATGTCGCGTTACGATAAACAGCAATCGCAATAGGCTACAATCCGACCTCAATCAAGGTCGGAAACGTGATGGTACGCATTTCTCCTCCTTACACGAGGCATCACAACAATGTTTCACCAGGCAACGCCGGTCAACTGCTGTTTGTGTATGAGAAATCGCTTGGAAACTTTCCTCATGTCAGCACGCTGTAGGTGTCGCCACCGGCGCCAACCTTGTGTGAATGCTCTGAAAATCTAATCATTTGCATATCACAGCATCATCTTCCTGTCGGCTAAATTGCGCGTCTGTAGCACGTCATCTTCGTGGTGCAGCAATTTTAATGGCCAGTAGTGTAATCAGTCGGACTTGCAAAAAACGTTGTTTCTTCTGAAGGAACGCAGTTCTATTTACCAGGACTACACAGGACACTAAGTAAAATAAATGTAATTTAAGAAAATTTTTTGAGGGAATGAAAGGTGGCTGGATTTAATAGACACCTGGGTAGGCAGCCAAGGATTTTAGCCTGCGGGACATTTCCGTTCCTCCCTGACATTCAACCGTAAGCGATTTGTCCCAGAAAGCGACTGCACCACCCTAGGGCCCTGCTGCGGGCTACACACCTGTAGCTGTCAGAGGTGTCCGCTACAGTATGGCTGCGCCGCCCAGGTACCGTAATCGCGCTTTAATTCCGGAGTTTAGCACCGCGGCGCGCTGTGTCGCCCGGATTATCCTCAGCGCCATTACAAGCGCCGCCTAGCGGACGGGCTAGGCTGAGCGACGCCCGATTTGGCACGACGAATGCGCGCGGCGTGTGGCGGAAGCGGCCGAGGCCGCACCGCGCATGCGCAGAGTCGTGACGTGTGCCTGCACACGCGTGTGAGTTTCGAGTGCCGGCGCTCTGGTCTCGAATTAATTAGCCTCCAAACAAAACCGCAATTAAGTGCGACGGTGGCGGAACGAGTTCTCTTTGTAACGAACCACCGGCGGTTACGGATGGCTGCCGATTGCCCTCTGGAAGAGCCACTTACTGCCGGCACCGGGATGGTTACAGAAGCCTTTTTGCGTTCCCACTTCACGCAGCAGAAGTACGGCAGAGGGGCAGAAAAGGAAAGGTATGCCATTCTCCGCTCTGGCACCGAGCTCTTCGGAGATGAAAAGTGTCAGCCCGGGCGAAAATAAAGGCGAAACCGTCAGCAAGCGAGGGTCGTTAGCATTCTGTAGGACTTATGATTACATCTCGTCCTCAAGCAAGTCAGAAATTGCAGCGAACATAATTTTAATATTACTGTAGTACTGAGACAGAGGATGACAGACTAAAGGCCGAAATACTAAATGTCTTTTTCCAAAGCTGTTTCTCAGAGGAAGACTGCACTGTAGTTCCTTCTCTAGATTTTCGCACAGATGACAAAATGGTAGATATCGAAATAGACGACAGAGGGATAGAGAAACAATTAAAATCGCTCAAAAGAGGAAAGGCCGCTGGACCTGATGGGATACCAGTTCGATTTTACACAGAGTACGCGAAGGAACTTGCCCCCCTTCTTGCAGCGGTGTACCGTGGGTCTCTAGAAGAGCGTAGCGTTCCAGAGGATTGGAAAAGGGCATAGGTCATCCCCGTTTTCAAGAAGGGACGTCGAACAGATGTGCAGAACTATAGACCTATATCTCTGACGTCGATCGGTTTTAGAATTTTGGAACACGTAGTATGTTCGAGTATAATGACTTTTCTGGAGACTAGAATTCTACTCTGTAGGAATCAGCATGGGTTTCGAAAAAGACGATCGTGTGAAACCCAGCTCGCGCTATTCGTCCACGAGACTCAGAGCCATAGACACGGGTTCACAGGTAGATGCCGTGTTTCTTGACTTCCGCAAGCCGTTCGATACAGTTACCCACAGTCGTTTAACGAACAAAGTAAGAGCATATGGACTATCAGACCAATTGCGTGATTGCATTGAAGAGATGCTAGATAACAGAACGCAACATGTCATTCTCAACGGAGAGAAGTCTTCCGAAGTAAGAGTGATTTCAAGTGTGCCGCAGGGGAGTGTCGTAGGACCGTTGCTATTCACAATATACGTAAATGACCTGGTGGATGACATCGGAAGTTCACTGAGGCTTTTTGCGGATGATGCTGTAGTATATCGAGAGGTTGTAACAATGGGAAATTGTACTGAAATGCAGGAGGATCTGCAACGAATTGACGCATGCTGTAGGGAATGGCAACTGAATCTCAACGTAGACAAGTGTAATGTGCTGCGAATACATAGAAAGAAAGATCCCTTATCATTTAGCTACAGTATAGCAGGTCAGCAACTGGAAGCAGTTAATTCCATAAATTATCTGGGAGTACGCATTAGGAGTGATTTAGAATCGAATGATCATATAAGGTTGATCGTCGATAAAGCAGATGCCGGACAGATTCATTGGAAGAATCCTAATGAAATAAAATCCGAAAACAAAGTAAGTAGGTTACAGCACACTTGTTTGCCCACTGCTTGAATACTGCTCAGCAGTGTGGGATCCGTGCCAGATACGGTTGATAGAAGAGATGGAGAAGATCCAACGGAGAGCAGCGCGCTTCGTTACAGGATCATTTAGTAATCGCGAAAGCGTTATGGAGATGATGAACTCCAGTGGAAGACTGCAGGAGAGACGCTCAGTAGCTCGGTACTGGCTTTTGTTGAAGTTTCGAGAACATACCTTCACCGAGGAGTCAAGCAGTATATTGCTCCCTCCTACGTATATCTCGCGAAGAGATAAAATCAGAGCAGAGACTGGAATCGAGGGGAGAACCGATAGAGGTACTCAGAGTACTCTCCGCCACACACCGTCAGGTGGCTTGCGGAGTATGGATGTAGATGTAGATAAATGTTAACTCTTTTACTGTGGATCCAGTATAACTAGCATACCTAAGAGGTCTGTTCAAAAAATTACGGAACATTCGTGATTTCGCGGCAGTGGCGTGTTATAGCGAAATGCAGTTGGCATCCCTGCACACGCCTGTGTTTAATGTGTAACCGCCGGAAGTTTCATTGTTACATGTCTGTTAGTTCGTTGTATCGCATAGTTCGCGAATTTTGAGATGGCAGAGTTAGAGGAGCAACAGCAACATGTCTGCATTACATTTTGCGTGAAACTGAAGAAAATCTTTACGGAGGCACGTCAAATGATGCAGGAACCATACAGTGTTTAGTGCGTGCTTAAGCCGTACTCGGTGTTACGAATGGTTCACACGGTTTAGAAATGGCCGGAAGGAAGTTGAAGATGGTCACGTTGAGGACACCCTTCGACGTCTACCGACAACGCTCATGCCAGAAACGCCAACGTAACTGTGCGTGCCAGTCGAAGACTGACTGCCCGAGAGACTGCAGAAGAATGTAACATCTCAGTTGCATCATGTCATGAAATCCTGACACAGCATCTTGGAATTCATCGTGTTGCCTGCAAGTTCGTCAGACGGCTCATGAGTCACGACCACAAAGACCTCCGCCTCGCAATGTGTAAAGAGATTTTGGACCGCACCAATGAGAACGAGATGTTCCTCAAGAGAGTCATAATTGCAGATGAGACGTGGATCTACGGTTATGATGCTGAGACCAAGGTTCAGTCTTCGCAATGGGTCGGGAAAGGTTCTACGAGACCAAAAAAAGCTAGTCAGGTCAGGTCAAATGTCACAGCCATGCTGAGAGTTTACTTTGACTTTGAAGGATTAGTTCTTAACGGATTCGTGCACAGGGACAAAACGTTAATCGATAGTACTGTTGGGACGTGTTGCGACAAAGGAACAGCCTGAAATGCGGCAAGACCGAGAGGCGTAATGCAACTGCTGGAACCACTTATGGCAGCGCGTCCAGTTTAATTTCCCTCTTCCTCCTATTACTTCCTGTTTCAGTTCCTTATTTTGTCCACTGATACTAAACACAAATGCGACACACGTTTGAGAACAGCAATGTTCGAATCTCTGCTTTAGATTTTCCGTGCTTTACCTAAACTAACAGAGCAAATACCAGGCTGGCACCTCTAAGAGGAACGTGGAAAGCTTCCTTCCCCGACCCCATTCTCTGACTTCTGCTTATTGCGTAGTGCCCTCGCTGCCCATAAATTTTCGGGTTCGAGTCATTCACCGACTTAGTGCTCCACGACGTTAAAGGTGGGAAAGCTCAACCGCGGTAATTTTTGCAACCAATTTTTGACTGCAGTAATTTTTGAATAAATGAAGTGTGCTGAACACACTTTTGAAGTTTCTGAAAAAGAAATGGTAAATCATAAGGTTTATAATGAAGCAGCAACGAGCCACAAGTCCGCAGCTCGTGGTCGTGCGGCAGCGTTCTCGCTTCCCGCGCCCGGGTTCCCGGGTTCGATTCCCGGCGGGGTCCGGGATTTTCTCTGCCTCGTGATGACTGGGTGTTGTGTGATGTCCTTAGGTTAGTTAGGTTTAAGTAGTTCTAAGTTCTAGGGGACTGATGACCATAGATGTTAAGTCCCATAGTGCTCAGAGCCATTTTTGAACCAGCCACAAGTATGGTTTACAAAGATTTCGAATTTTTTACAAATCAATCTTCAGATGACTCTCACAGATTTACTTGTTTTTCCGTTGGGGCCTCCTTTTGTACTCGTTACTTGTTTTGTGCACTAAGATGAAACAAAAAGTTCTTTGTTTCAAATTTCTTAAATTCACGAGAGTTTTTCTTTTTGACTTTCATAGAAACATTAATTAAACGATTTTAATGTTAATAAAACAAGAAATCTGCCGAAAACTTACGTGGAATACATTTCTGTGCGACGCAATCTTGTGTATTTGTGTAACGCATTTTGATGTTAGCACATTTTTTTCAGGTACACTATGTGAGTGCTGTTTAATTCTCTGCAAACTTCCTAAACACACACAACTCTATGTTCTATGGCAGCAAACACGTCCAACGTTTACCTGTTTCATATAAGTAACGAAAACAATGGTTTCACAGATGATATGTTACAGATGCTGTATAGACTGTATGACAACAGTTCAAACATGGTTCAAAATGGCTCTGAGCACTATGGGACTTTACATCTGAGGTCATCAGTCCCCTAGAACTTAGAACTACTTAAACCTAACTAACTCAAGGACATCACATACATCCATGTTCGAGGCAGGATTCGAACCTGCGACCGTAGCGGTCGCGCGGTTCCAGACTGAAGCACCTAGAACCGCTCGGCGACACAGGCCGGCGTATGACAACAGTAAGCTGGAGTAAGATGGAGAAGGAAAGTAAAATTACGTGCAATAAATTCTAATATAAAAATAAGAGTACACAAACAAATATACAGGTCGAGTCAGGAGGAGAGATACATGCTTTAAGACGCTATATTATTAGTGATTCTGAACAAAAAACTTCGTATGGACTTATGGTATACAGCGAATGGTTTCCAAGATAGAACACATTTAATATCACTTTTGTACGTTTTTCTTTAATAACTCGAAAACCGCACACTCCAACGAAAATGCGCCTCAGTACACAGACTAAAATTTGCTACAAAAAAGGTCCTATTTATTTTTGTCTAGGACAAACAGTTTCCGCGAAGAGATCGCGAGAATATTGAAAACCTCGCGCGTGCACGTGCGCTACAGCTTATGTAGTCTTTGTAGGCCAGTTTGAGGTAGTTTTCCGACCACAAGCGTCCTGTACCAAAATGTTCGTCTTAACTTCCCTATATTACTGTAGTAGAGTGTAACAATGACAATGAATAATACAGAAAATAAATAGCAGTCTACATTAAAAGTTTTCTATCTCGGAAACCATTCCGAATAGGGTATATGTGCACATCAAGTTTCCTGTTCAGAATCAGTAATGCTATCATCCGTCAAAACACGTACGTTTAGGTTTGTAGGTGAGAAACATCTAATCAAATTGAAGGGTTACATTGAGACCAAAAAAAGTGTTTGTACCAGCATTGCACATGGGCATTAGATGGCCGACAATGTGTGCAGTACGAAAGCACAATAAGATGTGTTTTTTTTTTTTCTTACATTGGTAAAATTGAGTGTGAACATCGAATCTAAAGTTGTAGTCTACGTTACAAATAGTAATCTGACACCATACCATTGATTGACTAGTTACAATGTAAGAAATAAACTGTAATGTTCTAATGTATCAACTCCGAATATCATACAAATGTGAATGTTGCATTGTATTCATACCACGTCGGTGGAAATGATGTATGTGTCAGTCTTGAAATTTCAGCGAAGTATAGAGCACGAAAAGTTGTGCATATGATCTCAACGTCTCCTTCGCATTACTGCTAGTTCGAATCTTCAGACTTTTTGCATTTGGGCAAAACTTTCGCGGAACACGACATACTACTGCCGAATAACGGAACCCTCTTAATGTCATGATTTTTTTGATAGTTTGCGTCCAAAGTTTGCACAGATTAGATTTTCGATCAAGCAAAAATGACATGCGAGCATAAGAAGTAGACATTAGTATTATCGTATTCTAAAGGAAGCTTTTTGTACAAAATATCTTGGGACCAATTGGGTACGAAATTAAAACTGCGTCAAGACGTAGATATAGTAACAGACACTTAGTTCACCATGGTTAGCTCTCCGAAATACACTGAAGCGCCAAGGAAACCGGTACGTTGTTGTTGTTGTCTTCAGTCCTGAGACTGGTTTGATGGAAGTCTCCATGCCACTCTATCCTCTGCACGCTGCTTCATCTCCCAGTACCTACTGCAGCCTACATCCTTCTGAATCTGCTTAGTGTATTCATCTCTCGGTCTCCCTCTACAATTTTTACCCTCCACACTGCCCTCCAGTACTAAATTGGTGATCCCTTGATGCCTCGGAACATGTCCTACTAACCGATCCCTTCTTCTAGTCAAGTTGTGCCACAAACTCCTCTCCTCCCCAATTCTGTTCAATACCACCTCATTAGTTACGTGATCCATCCATCTAATCTTCAGCATTCTTCTGTAGCACCACATTTCGAAAGCTTCTATTCTCTTCTTGACCAAACCATTTATCGTCCATGTTTCACTTCCATACATGGCGACACTCCATACAAATACTTTCAGAAAGGACTTCCTGACACTTAAATCAATACTCCATGTTCACAAATTTCTCTTCTTCAGAAACGCTTTCCTTGCCATTGCCAGTCTACATTTTATATCCTCTCTACTTCGATCATCATCAGTGATTTTGCTCCCCAAATAGCAAAACTCCTTTATTACTGTAAGTGTCTTATTTCCTAATCTAATTCCCCCAGCATCACCCGACTTAATTCGACTACATTCCATTATCCTTGTTTTGCTTTTGTTGATGTTCATCTTATACCCTCCTTTCAAGACACTGTCCATTCCGTTCAACTGCTCTTCCAAGTCCTTTTCTGTCTCTGACAGAATTACAATGTCATCGGCAAACCTCAAAGTTTTTATTTCTTCTCCATGGATTTCAATACCTACTTCGAACTTTTCTTTTGTTTCCTTTACTGCTTGCTCAATACACAGATTGAGTAGCATCGGGGAGAGGCTACAACCCTGTCTCACTCCCTTCCCAACCACTGCTTCCCTTTCATGTCCCTCGACTCTTATAACTGCCATCTGGTTTCTGTACAAATTGTAAATAGCCTTTCGCTCCCTGTATTTTACTCCTGCCACCTTAAGAATTTGAAAGAGAGTATTCCAGTCAACATTGTCAAAAGCTTTCTCGACGTCTATAAGTGCTAGAAATGTAGGTTTGCCTTTCCTTAATCTTTCTTCTAAGGTAAGTCGTAGAGTCAGTATTGCCTCACGTGTTCCAATATTTCTACGGAATCCAAACTGATCTTCCCCGAGGTCGGCTTCTATCAGTTTTTCTATACGTCTGTAAAGAATTCGCGTCAGTATTTTGCAGCTGTGACTTATTAAAATGATAGTTCGGTAACTCACATCTGTCAACACCTGCTTTCTTTGGGAGTGGAATTATTACATTCTTCTTGAAGTCTGAGGGTATTTCGCCTGTATCGTACGTCTTGCTCACCAGATGGTAGAGTTTTGTCAGGACGTGCTCTCCCATGGCTGTCAGTAGTTCTAATGGAATGTTGTGTACTCCCGGGGCCTTGTTTCGACTCAGGTCTTTCAGTGCTTTGTCAAACTCTTCACGCAGTATCGTATCTCCCATTTCATCTTCATCTACCTCCTCTTCCCTTTCCATAATATTGTCCTCAAAAACATCGCCCCTGTATAGACCCTCTATATACTCCTTCCACCTTTCTGCTTTCCCTTCTTTGCTTAGAACTGGGTTTCCATCTGAGTTCTTGATATTCATGCAAGTGGTCCTCTTTTCTCCAAAGGTCTCTTTAATTTTCCTGTGGGCAGTATCTATCTTACCCCTCGTGGGATAAGCCTCTACATCCTTACATTTGTCCTCTAGCCATCCCTGCTTAGCCATTTTGAGCTTCCTGTCGATCTCATTTTTGAGACGTTTGTATTCCTTTTTGCCTGCTTCATTTACTGCATTTTTATATTTTCTCCTTCCATCAATTAAATTCAATATTTCTTCTGTTACCCAAGGATTTCTACTACCCTCGTCTTTTTACCTACTTGATCCTCTGCTGCCTTCACTATTTCATCCCCTACCCATTCTTCTTCTTCTGTATTTCTTTCCCCCATTCCTGTCAATTGTTCCCTTATGCTCTCCCTGAAACTCTGTACAACCTCTGGTTCTTTCAGTTTATCCATTTCCCATCTCCTTAAATTCCCACCTTTTTGCAGTTTCTTCAGTTTTAATCTACAGTTCATAACCAATAGATTGTGGTCAGAGTCCACATCTGCCCCTGGAAATGTCTTACAATTTAAAACCTGGTTCCTAAATCTGTCTTACCATTACATAATCTATCTGAAACCCTCGAGTATCTGCAGGGTTGTTCCATGTATACAACCTTCTTTCGTGATTCTTGAACCAAGCGTTAGCTATGATTAAGTTATGCTCTGTGCAAAATTCTACCAGGCGGCTTCCTCTTTCATTTGTTAGCCCCAATCCATATTCACCTATTACGTTTCCTTCTCTTCCTTTTCCTACTGTCGAATTCCAGTCACCGAAGACTATTAAATTTTCGTCTCCCTTCACTAGATGAAGAATTTCTTCTATCTCATCATACATTTCATCAATTTCTTCATCATCTGCAGAGCTAGTTGTCATATAGACTTGTACTACTGTAGTAGGCGTGGGCTTCGTGTCTATCTTGGCCACAATAATGCGTTCAATATGCTTTTTGTAGTAGCTTACCCGCACTCCTATTTTTTTTATTCATTATTAAAGCTACTCCTGCATTACCCCTATTTGATTCTGTATTTATGACTCTATATTCATATGACCAGAGGTCTTGTTCCTCCTGCCACCGAACTTCACTAATTCCCACTATATCTAACTTGGACCTATCCATTTCCCTTTTTAAATTTTCTAACCTACCTGCCCGATTAAGGGATCTGACATTCCACCCTCCGATCCGTACAAGCGTTGATCTATTTTCTTAGGAATATACCAGGTAAGTCCAGTAAATAAGTCACCAGTAGGAGATAAGCAGCAACAGTTAAATGTTACTAAAGGAATAGCAGCCATCTTCAAACAAGCGGCATTCTTTCTATTTCCCTTGCTTAAATTTAGCTAGCTTAAGCATGATTAGCAGTAAGTAGTATAGTTATAGTTTATTGTTAATACAGGCTTAGTATGTGCGACTCGCCGACGAACGCGCGACTCGCCGACGAACGCGCGACTCGCCGACGAACGCGCGACTCGCCGACGAACGCGCGACTCGCCGACGAACGCGCGACTCGCCGACGAACGCGCGACTCGCCGACGAACGCGCGACTCGCCGACGAACGCGCGACTCGCCGACGAACGCGCGACTCGCCGACGAACGCGCGACTCGCCGACGAACGCGCGACTCGCCGACGAACGCGCGACTCGCCGACGAACGCGCGACTCGCCGACGAACGCGCGACTCGCCGACGAACGCGCGACTCGCCGACGAACGCGCGACTCGCCGACGAACGCGCGACTCGCCGACGAACGGGCGACTCGGCGACGAACGTGCGACTCGTAATGAATAAATGAACACCCTATGGAGAGAAAAATGTTTGGAATACATATTCTTGCTGCTCGTTGTTACGCCTAACGTGTACTGTATGATCAAATGTATACAGGCACTCCTTCAGAATGACGATTAGATGTCGCAAGATTGGGGTCCACCAGTATAGGAGGCCAGGAGTATCTATTGTCAGTAGAGAAGCAGACTGGGTCACTCAGGAGTGCTAAGTGACTTTGAAAGTGGATTAATCATTGGATGTCACCTGAATTACAAATGCATGAGGGATATTTAAACCCTTCCAAAACTGCCCGAGTCGACTCTTGGTGATGTTACTGTGAAGTTGAAACCCGAAGGAACAACCAGAGGTAAACGAAGAGCAGGCAGCCTTCATGTACAGCACTGGAGGGCAGGGACCATCGAGCACTGCAGAGGGTGGTCGTAAAAAATCACATGAAATGAGCGGAACGAATGACTCGTGAGCTCCGTAGTGCTCCGAGAAATCCAGCTAGAACAACGACTCTGCCTAGGGAGTTAAAAAGAATACGCTAAGATGGTGGAGAAGCTCCTCACGTTTCTGTAATCAGTACTAAGCGACCCTTCATGCGGTATAAAGGATGAAATGAAGTGATCGTATAGCGCTGTTGGCCGGGAGGTCCCATTCGGAGGAGCTCGGCCGCCGTATTGCAAGTCCTCTTTAGGTGACGCCACATCGGCGACTTGCGAGTCAATGATGAAAATAATGATGGTGGAGACATAACACCGAGTCCTCTGCCGGGAATCGAACCCGGTCCCCCTGCGTGATAGGCGGTAATGCTACCGCTACGCTTTGGAGGCGGACGGTATAAAGGATTCCGTCGCTGGATAAAGGATTACGTCGCTGGATAAATAGTGACTGGAAATGAGTGATTTGGAGTGATGAATCACTGTATACCGCATGGAAACCCTATGGTAGGTTCTGGTTTTGCGATTACCTGGAGAACGTTTCCCACCATCATGTGTAGTGCCAACAGTGAAGTACAGAGAAGGTGGTGTAGCAGTACAGGAGTGTTTTCCGTTGTTAGGGTGTGGTCCCATTGTTTCGCTTAAAAAACGCTAAATACGACAGGATATGAACACATTTTCCAGCCTTGTGTACTGCCGACAGTCGAGGAATAATTCGGAGACTATGTTTGTATTAGCATGACAATGTACCCTGTCATAAAGCATCATCTTTGAGGCAATTGTATAAGGACAACAACATTCCTGAAATGGACTGGCCTGCCAGGGTTCTGAACCGAACCTTCGCCGTGAGTTAGGAAGTACACATCGCTCTATACCCCAGTATCCAAGATCGCAATCTTTCTGGTTATGGCTCTTTAAGAATAATGGGCTGCCATTCCTCCACAGGCATTCAGATACCCCTTTGAAAATGTCCCCAGCAGAATAAAATCCGTCTTAAAGGCAAAGGGTGCACGCACCCCTTCTAATGTCCGCTAATAGGTGTCCAGATACTTTATATCAGCATATGTTTCCCGGCCGGTCTCTTGGGAACCGTGTTACCGAAGTTTTGAACTATATTTGGTCAAATCATCATCATTTTCATAAATTACGGTAATTGGTATCTGAAGGTCCGTTGCTTGCCCGTTGTTTATGTTAACGAGCACATGCAGGTGAAATTTTGACGTTTCGTTGTTCCGGAGCGGGTTGAATGCGCCAGTAAGGCAATGTAGGAACCGCTGGGTTGCAGTGTAAACGTACTATTTTAATCCCGGGCGACTGTCCTCAGCGTGGTGTGGTCTGTGTTCCACGGGAACAGAATCCAATGATGTCACAACAAACGCTGAGAGATACATAGCCCAATGTTTATTCCTGTGTTAAATTTACGATGAACAGTGTATCGTTTCGGAAAACATCTCCAAGCACAATATGCCCCACGCATAGGAGTTGAAATGAGTCACGTGCAGCTGAACTGCTACGGGTTTCTGGAGACGTGCTTTCTGTAGTGCAGGGCTTAACAACTGGCCGGTTTTGAGCGCGAGTACTCGCGTCTGCTCAGGCACGTGCTCGCGAGCAGCTGCAAGGTCGCGGAGTACGGAGGGAGGGGAGGGAGGGGAAATGCGCGCTCACGTTTGAATAGGGCCGCAGCGTGCCTATTGAATTCGCGCCGACTGTGTACTACGATCAGCTCTTAACAGTCACTTCGCTGGTTAAGAATCATGTCAAGTCGCCGTTCTGTAACCCCAACCATGCTTTCGCAGTTCAACCCCCATTGGGAGGAATTGTATCTGTTTACTGAAAAAGATGGTGTTGCAAAATGTTTAGTATGTCACAGAACGCTGAATTCTTTTACGAAATTTAATTTGCAGCGACATTATATGTCGTACCACGCGAAAGACTACGGACGTGGAAAATGTGATTGACCAGATCGTGCACAGGAAGTTATTAAACTTAAAAGGAAGCTATCCGAAGAAGATCTGGGCGACGAAGAAAAATCAACTGAGGCAGCTCTCAGAGTGGGTTACAAAATTGCTTTGCTTTTAGCAAAATCCCTGCGCCCCTTAACTGATGGCGATTTAATAAAAGAATGTTTGGTAGTTGCAGCGGAACATTTGTGTTCATCTCAAGTTGAACAGTTTCGGATTGTGCCATTATCTAACATGACCATTATGCGTCGCATACAGGACATGGCAGACGACGTCCAGAGCCAGCTTGCAAATATCTGTTAAGATTTTATGGCGTATTCTCTAGCTCTGGACGCAAGTGTTGATATCACTGGAACGGCGCAGCTTGCCATATTTATTAGAGGTGTTAACAGAGATCTTCAGGTGAGGGAGGAGTTCCTCGATGTAGTAGCCATGAAGAACAATACAACCGGAGGTGTTATTTTAAGTAGTGTTGAAGAAAGTGTTGAAAATATAGGTTTGTCGTGGAATTCTTTAGTTTCAGTGTCTACAGACGGTAGAGGCATACACTAAGCTAATAAAATTATGTGGCACAAGTGTACATTCTCCTTTATTTGTTTCATTTGTCGCAGTAATAATTCGTGATTGATATCCCTGCAGGTGGCCGCGGATTCACATTGACTGGCGGCAGCTGTTGTGTGCCCCACGTGACTCTCCCCACTCTCCGCTCTGGTCCGGTAGTGGGGGTAGCGTGCTCGCGCTGCGCTGCTCCACTCCATGCTCGCGCCTTGCTGCTCACAGCTTGCTCCGCGAGCACGTATGTTGTGAAGCCCTGCTGTAGTGCTTACCACATTTGTTAAAACGATGTTTGGAAGGAGCTCTTAGAAATAACTAAGCGGCCACGGTAATTAGCGGGTTTATGATGCGGGGTATGAGGTTAGGGTTGCAAGGAAGTACTTGATGCCTTGACTGCCATTTACAAAAAAATCAAACTTTGTGACGAAGAGATTATCTTAACAAAACTTAAGAATAAATTCGCAAATTGCGATTATTGTTCCTCGTCAGCTTTGTTAGAATCACGATTTCCCGCTAGTCGCGAGCGGTCTCCGGGTAAGCTGGGTTCGATTCCCGGTCCGACATGAATTTACACTTGTCCCGACTGTTCCGTCGGTTCTTGATAGAGTACTTTATACATTCTGAATGAAAACACACACAACCTTGGCGTATTATTCTACGATATTCCTTATTTATTCCAAAACAGATTTTCGGCTGTTGCGGCATCGTTCTGTACGAAGATATTTATGTAATGCAGTGAAATTTTCTTGGATTACAAATTTTAAAATGCTGCATCTACAATTTCCATTTCCAGAGATGAAAAATGTTATGTTAGATTCAGGAATAAAGCAAGAGGAATTCTTCTAGTGTAAATGCGGTGTAAGATGATCTAACCAAGACAAAATATGTGACACATTAACTAATGAACTACACACGAATTACAACAGTAGTTTATAGCAGAAAATAAATCGAACAATATATTTTGTTGACATATAACAAACATGTGGGTGAAAAAATAGTCTTGCCTTTAGCAGATTCCAAGTTACAAACAGATAAGACAATAGCGATATTAAGCAGGTGTTATTATACGAAGTAAAAATTATTAACACAAAAAGATACATTATAGTAAGTGAATAAATGAAAATGGGGCATATGTGGGTAAGAGGCGTAATTTACAACCCGGCCTGCATGGGATTACGAGAAGTATCTGCATTTAGGAGTCACGAGTAAGGAAACTGTGTCTCGTCATTCATTAAGCCAGCTCTGATCGACAAATGTTTATTAATTTCCGTTATTTCAAAGTAGTTCATCTTCCTTTCTTTATGGATATGGTGTAATATTTCATGTTTCACCTTGTAACTATGGCCTTCTTTGTAGTAGCGGAGTTTAAATCGGAAAATGGTTCATGGAATGCCCCTTGATTGAAACAACGTGCTTTGTAAGTCTTCAAACTCTTCGTTCATTTCCATAGAAAAGTGTTGCAACTGACGATATAATAATTCGTGTGACGTAGGAAGATATGCTACTCGTATAATCAATTTCGCCATGTACTCCAAGTCTGCAAGTTTAGCACAGAGCGCTTCTTGATGTACATAAAAATGAATCCAGTCTGTTGATTGTTGTGAACATTTACTCTTTCAACAGCTAGTTTTCAAACTCTTCCTGTATGGTATTGTAATGACATTCCATAGAAAATTTGTGGTACTCTGTGATTGTGCGAATATGTATCGCGTTAATAGATGTTGTCATTGCAATATGCTTTTAAAGACTTGTGACGCCACATCGCTAGAATGTCTCTTTTTGTGCAAATAGCCACTGAGCCTGTGAACGTCTTTTATACCACGAACCAATAGGGAAGGGTAAACGGCGCTGATACCGTGATTCTGAAGAAAGTCGTGCCGACGGCAAGATGTCGCGCCGCAGTGCTAAATGAAATGTCGCGCTGTACGGAGCACTTCCGCGACGTAGCGAGCAAAAACGGGACAGACCGAGCCTCGGTCCACAGGCGCCCAGCGCGTTGTGCTCGCGTGCAGTTTGGCATGACTCGTGCGTCCATGGACTAGATATACGAATTCGTGGCCAGGCGTTTACTTCACTGACCAACACGTTTGGACATCCTGTCCCGAATACCCTCAAATTACCATCAATAGCGTTGAGGGGCATCCAAATCAATTCATGATAGGCGCCCCATAAACGACTGACGCACGCTTCCCTGGAGACCCTGTGGGGTTACGCTCGCCATTATGACACTCTTCTATGACAACCGCCAGGCGTCAGACAAATCCTCCACTCATCGATGCCGAGTACTCGACGCCAATGACCAGGTGTTCCCCAACCCAACTTCTTCGCACACAACGGTGCAGCAGAGTTTGTATTGTTATTAATAATGTCTGCCTAGTGGCCACATTGATCATTTGAAGATGGCGGCGCACTGTTTGGGTCGAGACAGCCCTGTCGTTCATAAAGGCGACTTGCAGTGCTCTTACATTTTCGTCTTGATATCTGCAAGCCACGATCTGAAGGCAGCAGTGATCGGCTCAAGCCACGATCTGAAGGCAGCAGTGATCGGCTCAAGCCACGATCTGAAGGCAGCAGTGATCGGCTCAAGCCACGATCTGAAGGCAGCAGTGATCGGCTCAAGCCACGATCTGAAGGCAGCAGTGATCGGCTCAAGCCACGATCTGAAGGCAGCAGTGATCGGCTCAAGCCACGATCTGAAGGCAGCAGTGATCGGCTCAAGCCACGATCTGAAGGCAGCAGTGATCGGCTCAAGCCACGATCTGAAGGCAGCAGTGATCGGCTCAAGCCACGATCTGAAGGCAGCAGTGATCGGCTCAAGCCACGATCTGAAGGCAGCAGTGATCGGCTCAAGCCACGATCTGAAGGCAGCAGTGATCAGCTCAAGCCACGATCTGAAGGCAGCAGTGATCAGGTTCAAGCCACGATCTGAAGGCAGCAGTGATCAGGTTCAAGCCACGATCTGAAGGCAGCAGTGATCAGGTTCAAGCCACGATCTGAAGGCAGCAGTGATCAGGTTCAAGCCACGATCTGAAGGCAGCAGTGATCAGGTTCAAGCCACGATCTGAAGGCAGCAGTGATCAGGTTCAAGCCACGATCTGAAGGCAGCAGTGATCAGGTTCAAGCCACGATCTGAAGGCAGCAGTGATCAGGTTCAAGCCACGATCTGAAGGCAGCAGTGATCAGGTTCAAGCCACGATCTGAAGGCAGCAGTGATCAGGTTCAAGCCACGATCTGAAGGCAGCAGTGATCAGGTTCAAGCCACGATCTGAAGGCAGCAGTGATCAGGTTCAAGCCACGATCTGAAGGCAGCAGTGATCAGGTTCAAGCCACGATCTGAAGGCAGCAGTGATCAGGTTCAAGCCACGATCTGAAGGCAGCAGTGATCAGGTTCAAGCCACGATCTGAAGGCAGCAGTGATCAGGTTCAAGCCACGATCTGAAGGCAGCAGTGATCAGGTTCAAGCCACGATCTGAAGGCAGCAGTGATCAGGTTCAAGCCACGATCTGAAGGCAGCAGTGATCAGGTTCAAGCCACGATCTGAAGGCAGCAGTGATCAGGTTCAAGCCACGATCTGAAGGCAGCAGTGATCAGGTTCAAGCCACGATCTGAAGGCAGCAGTGATCAGGTTCAAGCCACGATCTGAAGGCAGCAGTGATCAGGTTCAAGCCACGATCTGAAGGCAGCAGTGATCAGGTTCAAGCCACGATCTGAAGGCAGCAGTGATCAGGTTCAAGCCACGATCTGAAGGCAGCAGTGATCAGGTTCAAGCCACGATCTGAAGGCAGCAGTGATCAGGTTCAAGCCACGATCTGAAGGTAGCAGTGATCAGGTTCAAGCCACGATCTGAAGGTAGCAGTGATCAGGTTCAAGCCACGATCTGAAGGTAGCAGTGATCAGGTTCAAGCCACGATCTGAAGGTAGCAGTGATCAGGTTCAAGCCACGATCTGAAGGTAGCAGTGATCAGGTTCAAGCCACGATCTGAAGGTAGCAGTGATCAGGTTCAAGCCACGATCTGAAGGTAGCAGTGATCAGCTCAAGCCACGATCTGAAGGTAGCAGTGATCAGCTCTAGCCATGATCTGAAGGCAGCAGTGATCAGCTCAAGTCATGATCTGAAGGCAGCAGTGATCAGCTGGTCCCGTTTCCAGAGTGATTCTTCACTCTGCACCGGAGTGCTTGCTAATATGAAACATTCCGTCAGATTGTGCCAGACAGACTCGAATCTGTGACCTTTGCCTTTCACGGACAAGTGTTCTTACGAATCAACTATTCAGGCACGCTGGTAAAGCCATAGGGCAGGTCGTGAGTCGTACTTGAATAGCTCAGTCGGTAGGGCACTTCCCTGCAAAAGGCATAGGTCCCATGTTCGAGTTCCAGTCCGGTACACCGTTTCAATTTATCGTGATATGACAGATGGCGTTGTTGACCGTGGATGATCACAATGAAGCAGATCTTTAATGCTCTGTTTCTTGGTGCAATAGCTAAATGTTCGCATGACGTCGTCAGGTAACTGCTTGTGATGTCAACTCTCATTAGTTGTTATATTGCACTTGAGAGCTAAACTTTAATAACCGCTGCAGCCATGTTCACCAACTTAACAATGTGCAAACGATGCGTTGTACCTTCCATGTTAGTAGACACGATGCCCTCTATTCGCCTGCAGTGAGCATGCAGGTTTACGTTCACACCCATTAGATCAGCGGTTGAACCTAGCTACTTCGTGCGGTGAAACGAGTGTTTAAAGACGTTTCCGACAAAAAGAAATTATGCACATCGCAGGGCTAACGACTTCTTTTGGAGCAGGTTCCGAATATCATGTGTACATAATCCCACTGGAAACCCTTTATTATTATGAAGCATATTTAATTTCTTACTTTACCCAGATGTCATTAACTTCATGATAGAACATCGGTGGTAATCACACTCGAATATCTACTTGCAGTAAGTGCCACCGTTTGAAGAAAATTATAAATAGACTTCAGTACTAGCGTGAGCAGTTGTTTCACATACACTGAAGTGCCAAAGAAACTGGTAACGTGCCTAATCTCGTGTAGGGTCCCCGCAAGCACGAATAAGTGCCGCAGGACGACGCGGTATGGACTCGACTAATGTCTGAAGTAGTGCTGGAGGGAACTGACACCACGAATCCTGCAGGGCTCTCCATTAATCAGTTTGAGTACGAGGTGGTGGACATCTTTTCTGAACAGCACGTTGCAAGTCATCCCAGACATGCTCAATAATGTTCATGTCTGGGGAGTCTGGTGGCCAGCGGAAGTGTTTAAACCCAGAAGAGTGTTCCTGGAGCCACTCTGTAGCAGTTCTGGACGTATGGGCTGTCGCATTGTCCTGCTGGAATTGTCCAAGTCCGTCGGAATGCAGAATGGACATGAATGGATGCAGGTGATCAGACAGGATTCTTATGTACGTGTCACCTGTCACAGTCGTATCTAGTCGCATCAGGGGTCCCATATCACTCGAACCATCGATACAATTTGAAACTAGACTCGTCCGACTAGGCAACATGTTTCCAATCACCAACAGTGTACTGAGCGAGGTGGCGCCGTGGTTAGACACTGGACTCGCATACAGGATGATGACGGTTCAATCCCGCGTCCGGCCAGCCTGATTTAGGCTTTCCGTGATTTCCCTAGATCACTCCGGGCAAATGCCGGGATGGTTCCTTTGGAAGGGCGCGGCCGACTTCCTTCCCCGACCTTCCCTAGACCAATGACCTCGCTGTCTGGTCTCCTTCCCTAAACAAACCCATTAACAGTCCGAAGTCGGTGTTGACGGGCCCAGGCAAGGCGTAAAGCTTTGTGTCGTGCAGTCATGAAGGATACACGAGTGGGCCTTCGACTCAGAAATGCCGTATCTATGATGTTTCGTTGAATGGTTCTCACGCTGACACTTGTTGATGGTCCAGAATTGACATCTGCAGCAATTTGAGGGGGATTTGCAGTTTTGTCACGTTGAACGATTCTCTTCAATCGGTGTTGGTCCTTTTCTTGCAGCATCTTTTTCCGGGCGGAGCGATGTCGGAGAATTTATGTATCACCGGATTCCTGATATTCACGGTACACTCGTCAAATAGTCGTACGGGAAAATCCCCACTTCGTCGCTACCTCGGAGATGCTGTGTCCCATCGCTCGTGCGCCGACTGCAACACCACGTTCAAACTCACATAAATCTTGATAACCTGCCATTGTAGTAGCAATAATCAATCTACCGACTGCGCCAGACAATTCTTGTTTTGTATAGGCGTTGCCGACCGCAGCGCCGTGTTCTGACTGTTTACATATCTCTGTATTTGAATACAAATTTCTATGCCAGTTTCTTCGGCGCTTCATTGCATAAGCACCTTATAGTTGATCTTGATGTGTTTCATTAGGAACATCTCTGCTACTGGCGGGAACTTTGATATTTAGAGGATTTTTAAGGACATGTTTCTAGTTCTGCACTGGAAGTCCGTGATATAAGCGCGATGTTAGCGTAGGTAAATTTCCTCATCTCCTAGAGCAAAAAAAGCCAAGGGGGTAGCATTGTAAATTAATTCTTTCAGTTGATTTAAGGACTTAATGATAGGTGCATCACGGAAGAAAGTAAAGCATTTAATTCCACGGTTTCTTTTAAAGGAACCAAGAGTTATTTAGTTTTATTTCAATTTCTTTTGTATGTTTATGGTATTTTACAAAGTTTTAATTATTTCAATTTCCACTCGGTTTTCACTCAGCAGTTCTACAAATTATATTTAGCTGCTTTAAATTGTACAGCTTTCTAAAACAAGACATCATTTACGTCCCAGCCTTTGTAAATTCCTGTTGTGTCCTTTATGTATCCGCTTGTATTATCTGTAAATTACTGTCACACACGCCAGCAATGAAATGTTCTACCTAACAGAATGCATTATTTCAAGATGTCCACTAATAGTAATCAAACGAAGAGGATAACGTTTTAAATGCGAGCCATGAACACTACGGCCAACGAGCTAGCGTTCTGGACGTGGCATTAACAGTTCTCGCATGCGCTAATGTACAGACTAGCAGAAAAACATAACCGAACGATCTCATTGTCCAGTTTTGATCGCAACGTACAGAATTAGACAAAATAAAGTGCACACGGAGACTTGGTCTACTCACGCTAACAAGGTGCATCAGCTCCGTCAGAGATCGCGTACTTGCTGCAAAGACCAGCCCGTTGCGTACACGCTGCTGGTAGAGCTGTAAAAGCAGACGGGATTTAGTTTTATGGAGATAAAGCATTGCCAACACTAATGATTCTACTCCGATAATAGGCTTAATTTACGAAGAACTGTTAAAGGTACGAGAATTATAACCCCGCCCATTTCGAATTTCACAGAAAAGTTACAAAATTTCAACACCTATAAAATAGTGTATTGGACCTAATACAGTTGGAACAATGTTTAATTTATTGACAGAGTTTTTAAAGTTACATGAATTTGGACCTCATCGTGATGCAATCTACCTGACGTTTGTTGGCACATATTTCGAGGCCCCATGAATGTAAACATTTAGATCGTCAAATCAACGACTTTCGTGGTTATACTGTACTTGACTCCTAAATGTTACCACTCATTGTTTCATCAAGAGGTAGAGATTAAAATGGCTTCTCTTCAGGTTTTGAGCCTTTCTTTGTAATGTCACGAATATATTATATGAAAATTTTTCATAATGTGTGTGATGATTTTATACTTCTAACAAAACAGGCGATAATACCAACTAAGGGTAAGAAATTAAATATGGTTGACTCTAGTGTTGTCGACATAAAATCAGTCTCACCAACACTTGTTAGCTAGATAAGTGTACGTGTGGCACAAATCGTGTTTCTACCTGTAAGTGCCACACACTGCCTACCTTCAGCTCATGCAGTTTCTATTGAACCAGTGGCTAGTGACGTCATTGTCAGAGCGACAAACGTCAAGCACCAGCTGAACCCATTTCAAATTTCTTCTTAATTCACTTTACTTTCTGCCGGGAGGCCATTGCTTCGGTTATCCACTGTTGGTATTAATCATTACAGTTATTGATGTACACTTACATTAAATTACTGTCTTAAGTTCATTTGTTGGTACATTAGTGGGATCTTATAAATTATTGAAAGGCATAGGTAAATGCTAGTTTAAGTTGAAAAGTGATCAAACTTATGTTAGTGGCTGATTATAGACGAGTTATAAAAAAAGAAAATACGTAAAGCTACAGAAGTTAATAATTACTTTGCCATTCACAGCTGCTCCTTAGGACTGTCGTACCATCATTACAAACAGTAGAAATATTAGAGAGTGAAACATCGCGTGCTAGAGAGAGATTCCTTGAGTTCAAGCCAATGTAAACCAGGACAGCGCAGCGGCTCAGCGAAACTCGTTTCAGTAACCACGGTGCACGGGAGTAACTCAACCGGAAAGATGATCTCAATGAAACTGGTATGGCCGCCTCATTAACAACACAAATCTCTCCTACTCTATTAACCGAAATATTCCTCACGCGGGATTAATGCTACCACGAACTGTTTTCTCTCATTCTTTCTCGCGTAAGTCGTCGTCAAAACGTTTGTTGCAGGCCTTAAAATATCCCATCTTACGTACGCCGATTTCAGGGAAAAAATGCGCACCAAAGGTATCATTAAACAGAAAAGAAAGAGAGTCAAGCTGCAAGTAGTATTCAGACACTGAACAAGATACTGCAGACATACATCTGATCCGTTATAAAGCTTATCATTGGCATTCAGAACAGGACGGGTACTTCTGTAGATGGATTCGTATGGATCCTGAATGGCGCTCTGTGGTACAAACGTCTCACTTCTAGTTTTTTCTTCCTGAGCTATTTGCGACGCCGTTACCTCAGGATTTGGATTTACAGATAAGATTGAGGTTGCAGAACCTCATGATTCAGACCCATCTAAAACAAATTTAAAAGAAATATACACACATCAAAAATAGTTTTGCATCACCCCGGTTCCCACAACTCCTGAAGATAGACGTTGACTGTGTTTATTGTATCACAGACATAGACCCTTTGACTGTTCAGAGATGTCACTAAACCCGCCCAAAGATGTAAACAAACATGCATGAGCAGCGCCTATTAGACGGAGGGAGTCTGACAGCCGATCAGTTCCAGTCATTCCACCAGGGAGGAGGTACACGGCTCGTGTTGTCTGTAGTTCAACCATGCCTAGACGGTCAGTACCACGGTTCGAATGCATCCAAATTGTTACTTTGTGCCAGGAAGGGCTCTCAACAAGGTAACAGGCCTCTCGGAGGCGATGAAAGTGATGTTATTCGGACATGGAGGAGATACAGAGAGACAGAAATTGTCGATGACATGCCTCGCTCAGGCCGCCCAAGGGCTACTACTGCAGTGGATGACCGCTACCTACGGATTATGGCACGGAGGAACCCTGACAGCAACGCCATCATGTTGAATAATGCTTTTCGTGCAGCCACAGGGCGTCGTGTTACGACTCAAACTGTGCGCAATAGGCTTCATGATGGACAACTTCACTCCCAACGTCCATGGCAAAGTCCTTTTTTGCACCCACGACACCATGCAGCGCGGTACAGATGGGCCCAAGAACATGCCGAATGGACCGCTCAGGACTGGTATCATGTTCTCTCCACCGATGAGTGTCGCATGCCTTCACCCAGACAATCGTCTGAGGCGTGTTTGGAGGCAACCCGGTCAGGCTGAACACCTTAAACACACTGTCCAGCGAGTGCAGAAAGGTGGAGGTTCCCTGATGTTTTGGGGTGGCATTACGTGGGGCCGACGTACTCCAATGGTGGTCATTGAAGGCCCCCTAACGGCTGTATGCTACGTGAATGCGATCCTCCGACCGATAGGGCAACCATATCGGCAGCATATTGGCGAGGCATTCTTCTTCATGGACGGCAATGGCAATTCGCCCCCCCCCCCCCCCCATCGTGCACATCTTGTGAATGACTTCCTTCAGGATAACGACATATCTCGACTCGAGCGGCCAGAATGTACTCCAGACATGAACCCTATTGAACATGCCTGGGATAGATTGAAAAGGACCGTTTATGGACGACGTGACCCACCAACCACTCTGAGGGATCTACGCCGAATCGCCGTTGAGGCGTGGGACAATCTGAGCCAACAGTGCCTTGATGAACTTGTGGATAGTATGCGACAACGAATACAGGCATGCATCAACGCAAGAGGACGTGCTACTGGGTATTAGAGGTACCGGTGTGTACAGCAATCTGGACCGCCACCTCTGAAGGTCTCACTGTATGGTGATACAACATGCAATGTGTGGTTTTCATGAACTATGAAAAGGGTGAAAATGATGTTTATGTTTATCTCTATTCGAATTTTCTGTACAGTTTCCGGAACTCTCGGAACTTAAGTGATTTAAAACTTTTTTTGATGTGTGTAGCTTAAAACAGCGAACGCTGATCCAGTAATACTGAGAACTTTCAACAGCTAAGGAATGACTTGAAGCTAAGGGACAACAAACAACACCAGTGCACATTACGTAACGCCGGCAGAATCGGAGCAGAACAATTCAAAGGCAAATTTACCACTGCAGTCAGAGGCCAATCTAAATAAACATTCATGTAACCCGAGACTAACTCGGAAATTCTGACAGACCAACTGCCCGTACAACACTTCAAATACACAAATAAAGAGAAATCACTAAGCAAATCAACAAATTACACTCACAGCTTCAAATAGGTTACAGTGTCTCCGAAAAAATCTCATCCTTCGAATTCCACAGGCGAGATTCAGTAAGGGAATAAACAAAATACGCACCAAAACATCTTTAGAATTCCATATGCCATCATTCAAACCACTATTCCGGCCGCCAGCATCAAAACTGCACACGGCAAGAAGATTCCAGAAGGCAAATTGCTAGCGCTCTCTCCCTCCAAAATCCAGAAATCATCCACAGTGGATGCTATCGTGCATACTGCTCCGAATACGGCAAGAGGAGTGAACGGCCACCATGTCAACAGACTGGTCTCTCAGTCCGCTCCTGCTGCCGCCTCGCACCAACATTAATTCAGCAATCGCAGCACAGGTTCCGCCTTTTCCTCATTCGCGAACAGCGACAAACCGAGTGAATTGGTGCGGCATTCATGCCTACTGCCGTGACGCCGGTCCATCAGAAGATCCGAAGATAGCTCAAAGCCATCAAAGCTCAATTACCATTATTATTATTATTATTTTATTATTTCATTATTATTATTATTATTTCTTTACTTTCTCAGACGTTAAGTCTGGTTAAAAATGGAAGGTGACGCGGACCTTGATCAAGCGTCACTTCCTTTTAACTGTACGGTATATGTTACATTGCATTTAGGAACTTTCGGGTAATTGAACATGTATCAATAATTACAGATTTCTGTAGTTGTATATATACGTTTGGATGCAGCTGTATTGTATTGATGTACTGGTGGATATTGTGTGGTATGACTCCTGTAGTTGATAGTATAATTGGTATAATGTCAACTTTATCCTGATGCCACATGTCCTTGACTTCCTCAGCCAGTTGGATGTATTTTTCAATTTTTTCTCCTGTTTTCTTTTGTATATTTGTTGTATTGGGTATGGATATTTCGATTAGTTTTGTTAATTTCTTCTTTTTATTGGTGAGTATGATGTCAGGTTTGTTATGTGGTGTTGTTTTATCTGTTGTAATGGTTCTGTTCCAGTATAATTTGTATTCATCATTCTCCAGTACATTTTGTGGTGCATACTTGTATGTGGGAACGTGTTGCTTTATAAGTTTATGTTGTAAGGCAAGCTGTTGATGTATTATTTTTGCTACATTGTCATGTCTTCTGGGGTATTCTGTATTTGCTAGTATTGTACATCCACTTGTGATGTGATCTACTGTTTCTATCTGTTGTTTGCAAAGTCTGCATTTATCTGTTGTGGTATTGGGATCTTTAATAATATGCTTGCTGTAATACCTGGTGTTTATTGTTTGATCCTGTATTGCAATCATGAATCCTTCCGTCTCACTGTATATATTGCCTTTTCTTAGCCATGTGTTGGATGCGTCTTGATCGATGTGTGGCTGTGTTAGATGATACGGGTGCTTGCCATGTAGTGTTTTCTTTTTCCAATTTACTTTCTTCGTATCTGTTGATGTTACGTGATCTAAAGGGTTGTAGAGGTGGTTATGAAATTGCAGTGGTGTAGCCGATGTATTTATATGAGTGATTGCTTTGTGTATTTTGCTATTTTCTGCTCGTTCTAGAAAGAATTTTCTTAAATTGTCTACCTGTCCATAATGTAGGTTTTTTATGTCGATGAATCCCCTTCCTCCTTCCTTTCTGCTTAATGTGAATCTTTCTGTTGCTGAGTGTATGTGATGTATTCTATATTTGTGGCATTGTGATCATGTAAGTGTATTGAGTGCTTCTAGGTCTGTGTTACTCCATTTCACTACTCCAAATGAGTAGGTCAATATTGGTATAGCATAAGTATTTATAGATTTTGTCTTGTTTCTTGCTGTCAATTCTGTTTTCAGTATTTTTGTTAGCCTTTGTCTATATTTTTCTTTTAGTTCTTCTTTAATATTTGTATTATCTATTCCTATTTTTTGTCTGTATCCTAGATATTTATAGGCATCTGTTTTTTCCATCGCTTCTATGGAGTCACTGTGGTTATTCAATATGTAATCTTCTTGTTTAGTGTGTTTTCCCTTGACTATGCTATTTTTCATACATTTGTCTGTTCCAAAAGCCATATTTATATCATTGCTGAATAGTTCTGTTATCTTTAGTAATTGGTTGAGTTGTTGATTGGTTGCTGCCAGTAGTTTTAGATCATCCATGTATAGCAAATGTGTGATTTTGTGTGGGTATGTTCCAGTAATATTATATCCATAATTTGTATTATTTAGCATGTTGGATAGTGGGCTCAGAGCAAGACAGAACCAGAAAGGACTTAATGAGTCTCCTTGGTATATTCCACGCTTAATCTGTATTGGCTGTGATGTGATGTTATCTGAATTTGTTTGAATATTGAGTGTGGTTTTCCAGTTTTTCATTACTATGTTTAGAAACTGTATCAATTTAGGATCTACTTTGTATATTTCCAATATCTGTAGTAACCATGAGTGGGGTACACTATCAAAGGCTTTTTGGTAATCAATGTATGCGTAGTGTAGCGACCTTTGTTTAGTTTTAGCTTGATATGTCACCTCTGTATCTATTATCAGTTGCTCTTTACATTCTCGTGCTCCTTTGCAGCAGCCTTTTTGTTCTTCATTTATAATTTTGTTCTGTGTTGTATGTGTCATTAATTTCTGTGTAATGACTGAAGTTAATATTTTGTAGATTGTTGGTAGGCATGTTATGGGGCGATATTAACTGGGTTTGCTGTGTCTGCTTGATCTTTAGGTTTCAGATAGGTTATTCCATGTGCAAGTGTATCAGGGAATGTGTATGGGTCTGCAATGTAACTGTTAAATAATTTAGTTAGATGTGAATGTGTTGAGGTGAACTTTTTTAGCCAGTAATTTGGTATTTTATCATTTCCAGGGGCTTTCCAATTATGTGTAGAATTAATTGCTCGGGTGACTTCATGTTGCAAACTTATCACTTCAGGCATTTGTGGTATCATCTTGTATGTGTCTGTTTCTGCTTGTATCCACCGTGCATGCCTGTTATGTTGTACCGGGTTTGACCATATGTTGCTCCAGAAGTGTTCCATGTCTGTTATGTTTGGTGGATTGTCTATTTTAATGTGTGTGTTATCTATTGTCTGGTAAAATTTCTTTTTGTTTGTGTTGAATGTTTGGTTTTGTTTCCTTCTATTTTCACTTTTTTTGTATCTTCTAAGTCATTTGGCCAATGCTTGTAATTTCTGCTTCTTTTCATCTAATTGCTCTATTGCTTCTTGTTGTGAGATTTTACCTAACCTTTTTCGTTTTTTGTCTGATATTTCATTTCTTATAAATTGTGTTAGCTGTCCGATGTCTTTTCTCAGTTTTTCTATTCTGATCTGTAGCCTGTGTTGCCATGCTGGTTTTGTGGGTTTCTTCTGTGTGTTGGTTGGTTCTGATCTCTGCCTAGTGTGTATATTTAGTGTAGTGAGTGCTCCTATATAACCCAGTAGTTGTAACTCTTCCATAGTTGTGTTTTCATTTATTTTGTTGTGTATGATTGTGTTGATAGTTTTTATTGTTGTTTCGACTTGTGGGTTATTTGGTGGTCTATGCAAGAATGGTCTAATGTCTGTATTTGTGTCTTTGTATTCTATATATGTTAGCTAACATTTTTCTTCTATATCTAACATCTGTGTCACTTCGTGTTCTATTTGTGCTTGTTCTGGTGGCTGTCTTAAGATTTCATTTTCCTCTGATTGTTTAATTGGTGCGTGTTGTTCTTTGTTTGTTTGCTCTGGGATGTTTGAGTCCATTACTATATTTTCTTCTTCTTCTGATTGCACATTATTTTGTTCCAGTATTTGTTGTACTTGTTGTTTGATGTTTTCTAATTCTGACTGGGGTATCCTGTTATTTTTTATTATTGCACGGATCTGATCAGCTAGTCGTTGTTCTGTTAAAAATTTTAATTCTGGGTATCTGGTAATAAATGTTGTGTATACTTGTGATCTGTATCCAGTTGTGTTGGTTGCTTGGTAATAACAGAACATGAGGTGTCGATTAACTTCATCTGACCATCTCATCCTCTGTCTTTGTTTTCCTTCTAGGGTGGTTGCAGGAAGCATATCCTGCAAAACACCTCTATTTGGATTTAAATCATTTTCCAGTTGTCTAGCAGTGTCGTTACCATTGTGGGCGGGCATAGGGTTCAAGCGTCGTCCCCGACCATGACGGCGCTTGTCCGAGGCTTCTTTAGTTCTGTCCTGAACCAACTAATCACACTAAAAGGGAGGTTAGCCCTGTTAGTGGTTTGTTCTTTTCGTCGCCTTTTA
This sequence comes from Schistocerca americana, assembly GCF_021461395.2. NCBI lineage: Eukaryota > Metazoa > Arthropoda > Insecta > Orthoptera > Acrididae > Schistocerca > Schistocerca americana. The sequence continues at coordinate 29,128,073 of NC_060123.1, forward strand.
CGACTGGCAGAACATACCGGACGCCTATTCTTTTCCCAGGCCTCCACGGGGTGTATTACTACTACTACTATAATGTAACAATGCAGCAGCAATCCTATCGGCGTTATAAAAAATGTGCAAAATATAAAAGTGTTTGCTCAGTTCGCCAGTGCCTTGTGTTCCGAGCTACTCAATGAATTCATGATGTGTGGCGAAGATACATAAGAAATGTGAATTTGTGTCAACTCATAACTGTGTTCCCATTGCTGGAGCCCATCGATGTGCTTGGCTGCCACGGCACTGTAGACTTCCTACTACGGAGTAATCTTCGCTCATCAATGACAAATCACCTCTGTTCCTAATGAAGATGCTCTATGAGAAGCACGGAACTCGTTTTTTCACTGTTTAAAATGGGCGAGATGAACTTGAAAAGCGGCAAGGCATTCGGCTCGTCTCTTCATTAAATCTGATAAAATAATTCGACCGCATACGAGCTGAGCTAGACAGGGTCTGACAGCATAAAAGTTTACATGGATTAAGTAATTGGTTTTGTATGTGCTGATTTCGTTCCCGTTTTAACATTCTTTAATTTCGACACGCAAGTCGCCGAAGTGGGGTTAACTCGAAAGACTTGCATCAGGCGAACAGTCTACCCGACGGGAGGCCCAAGCCACACGGCATTTCCATTCTTTAATTTAACCTGGTGCTGGCTATTTTCAGTTGCTCCCTGGGTGATCTTTAGGACTGAGAGCACTGAGGACACAGGACTGGAGAGTCGCACAGTGGCAAGACGAAACGAGCCTCCTGTGGGGGCGGCGGAATGAGGCCTTTACAGGACTCCGAGTGGGGGAACGACAGATTTAGCTGCCCTCGCGTTTTCCTGGGAAAGCTGCCTCGGCTAGCGTCATACGGGTGCCCTGTCTATTTTGCACTTTACTGCACGTATCTAATGTGGACGGCGAACTGTTGACATTCAAAGCAGTTTCCAGTCGCATCGGAATGGAAAAATACTGACCCTGTCTGGTTTTCATGGGAATCTTCTGCTGCACTTCCTGTAAAATAGTTCCAAGTTTATCTAACGATAATGGAGGTGGACAGCGATCACGCACACTTCTCTTCAAAGTAGGCCGCGAAGGCTGAATGATACTGAGATCTGGTGACTGCGATGCCCAGAGGAGATGGGACAGTTCATCGTCGTGCTCACAAAACCAGCCATGCACAATGCGAGCTTTGTGAACAGGGGTCCTCTAGTCTTGAAAAACAGCATCATTATTGGGGGACAAACATTGTACCATGGGATGGAACTGACCAGCCAAATCGGGCACACTGGTAGAGGTGTGGGCCAGCAGTTGCAGGTAGTGTTGGGGAGTGAGTACCAGGTCACCAGCATTGTGAAGCCTAGTGCAGGGTTGGCTCAGGTGACTGAAAGCATAGGGGAGTTATGTAAGAATCTTACGAAAGAGGATCAGGTAGTGATAGTGGGTGGAGCAGGGAACAGTCTCGATAGGGACGGAGAATATGATGTCAGCGGTGACTTGGTTAAGATAGCTACTTAAACTGGTGGTACTAATGTGCATTTCGTGCAACTGTTTCAGCGTCATGATCGGCCTCACCTTAATGCGGCTGTTGGGCGTGTTAATGTGGGGCTGGGGAGGGCACTGATGGCGGAGGGCATGGATCACATCTCAGTGGTGCCAGTTGCGTCTATCAGTAGATGGGGTTTCACTAGGCATGGCCTTCACCTCAATAGGTATGGGAAGGGGCGGCTGGCTGAGCTTATAGGTGACAGTGTGGTGGGTGGTGGTGGTGGTAGTGGTATCACTCATGGAAAAATTCCTATAGCAGTTGGTGTTAGAGCTGCACCTCTTTTAGACTGAAGTCAGCTGATAGGTATACCTGCTTAAAGGAAGTGCCTCTAACTAAGGGCTCACCTCCAGAGGATGTAATGCTACCAAGTAGAGAAGGAATTAGCATATTTCATCAAAATATAAGAGGTATTAGAGATAAAGTTAGTGAACTGCTAATACATGTTAACTCTGAAATTATTGGTATATAAGAGCACCACTTAAATAATTTGATAATTCAGAGGCTTCCTTTACCAGGCTACAATTAGCTGGCTGTTTCTCAAGGAGTTCCTTGTGGGGTGGGGGAGTGGCTCTGTACGTAAAAAACAGTATTTCATTTGAGTACATAGACGTATCACGACACTGCACTGAACAGATATTTGAAAGTTGTGCAGCATTAATTGAATTTAGTGAAACTAAACTTCTAATTGCTGTTGTTTATAGGTCCCCTAACTCCGATTTCAGAGCATTTTTGCTTAAGCTAGAGAGGGTTCTTGATTCACTTTGTAGGAAGTACCAGAAAGTAGTTATATGTGGTGACTTCAATATTAATTTTGTACATGATTGTGCAAGAAAAAGGATGTTGGTAGATCTTCTAAATTCATATGATCTGATGCAAACTGTGTTTTTTCCAACTAGGGTGCAGGGGAACAGTAGCACAGTCATAGACAATATTTTTATTCATTCTTCATTACTAGATGGGCATTCTGTTAGTAAAAGGGTGAATGGCCTTTCAGACCATGATGCACAAATTTTAACACGAAAAGTTTTTTGTACTCAAACCAATGTCGTATTTAATTACCAACTACGTAAGAAAGTTAATCCAACAGCAATAGAGAGTTTTTCAAAACTTGTCAAGGAACAAGAGTGGCAAGATGTTTATAGTGCCGATAATATAGATGATAAATACAATGCTTTCCATAACACATTTCTCATGCTCTTTGAGAGTTGCTTTCCATTAGAACATTCTAAACAGGGTACTAGCAGTAATGGACAGCCCGGTTGGCTGACTAGTGGGATAAGGATATCATGTAGAACAAAGGGGGAATTACATCAAAATGTTAGAAGTAGTCACAATCAAGCTACAGTACCCCATTACAAACAGTATTGTAAGGTGCTTAAAAATGTTATTAGCAAGGCAAAAAGTATATGGTATGCAAATACAATAGCTAATTCACAGGATAAAATTAAAGCCGTATGGTCAGTTGTGAAGGAAGTGTCCTGTCAGCAGCACAAGGTTGATGGTATAAGATTAGATTAGATTAATACTAGTTCCATGGATCATGAATACGATATTTCGTAATGATGTGGAACGAGTCGAATTTTCCAATACATGACATAATTAGGTTAATTTAACAACATACTTAAGTTAATAAAACAATTTTTTGTGTTTTGTTTTTCTTTATTTTTTATTTTTATTTTTTTATTTTTTTATTATTTTTTTTAAATATTTTTGTTTTTTTCTTTTTTTTCTTAATTTATATCTAAAAATTCCTCTATGGAGTAGAAGGAGTTGTCATTCAGAAATTCTTTTAATTTCTTCTTAAATACTTGTTGGTTATCTGTCAGACTTTTGATACTATTTGGTAAGTGACCAAAGACTTTAGTGCCAGTATAATTCACCCCTTTCTGTGCCGAAGTTAGATTTAATCTTGAATAGTGAAGATCGTCCTTTCTCCTAGTATTGTAGTTATGCACACTGCTATTACTTTTGAATTGGGTTTGGTTGTTAATAACAAATTTCATAAGAGAGTATATATACTGAGTCAGTTCACAGTAATAATATTTCTGTTACTGTTAGTCAGATATATGTACAGTATTTAACAATCATTTTCTGAGCATTGCTGGTGAATTAAATAAAAATTTAGTTTCTACAGGAAATCATATAAATTTATTAGCAAATGCCTTTCCGAGATTGACGTCTGAAATACTCCTGTGATATAGACAAGACGGAGATTGAGTCAATAATTAAATCACTGGAGACTAAGGACTCTCATGGTTATGATGGAGTGGCTAGTAGAATATTAAAGTATTGTGCTGCACATGTTAGCCCTGTATTTAGCCATATTTGTAATTTTTCCTTTAGGACTGGTCAGTTTCCTGAGCGATTAAAGTACTCAGTAGTAAAGCTGCTTTATAAAAAGGGAGAAAGGGATAATGTAGATAATTTTAGACCTATTTCTATGCCATCAGTGTTTGCAAAAGTTATCGAAAAGGCTGTGTATGTAAGGTTAATTGATCATTTTAAATCACACGATTTGCTATCAAATGTACAGTTCGGCTTTAGAAATAGTTTGACAACTGAAAATGCTATATTCTCTTTTCCCTGTGAGGTACTGGATGGGCTAAACAAAAAGTTTGGAACGCTTGGCGTATTTTTTGATTTAACAAAGGCATTTGACTGTGTTGATCTCACAATATTGCTCCAGAAGTTGGCCTATTACAGAATATGGGGAGTAGCTCACAATTGGTTCACCTCTTAGTTTAGCAACAGGCAGCAAAAGGTCATTATTCACAATGTTGATAACGGCTGTGATGTGGGATCTGAATGGGGTACTGTCAGGTGGGGGTGCCCCAGGGATCAGTGTTGGGGCCGCTCCTGTTCCTTATTTATATAAATGATATGCCCTCTAGTATTATGGGTAAGTCTAAAATATTTCTGTTTGCTGATGACACTAGCTTGGTAGTAAAGGATGTTGTGTGCAACATTGACTCAGTTTCAGGTAGTGCAGTACATGACCTCAGTTCATGGCTTGTAGAAAATAAACTAACGTTAAATCACAGTAAGACTCAGTTTTTACAGTTTCTAACACACAATTCAACAAAACCCGACGTTTTGATCTCACAGAACGGGCATATGATTAGTGAAACTGAACAGTTCAAATTCCTTGGTGTTCAGATAGATAGTAAGCTGTTGTGGAAAGCCCACGTTCAGGATCTTGTTCAAAGACTTAATACTGCCATTTTCACTATTCGAACGGTATCAAAAGTGAGTGATACTTCTACAAGTAAATTAGTCTACTTTGCTTATTTTCATTCACTTATGTCGTATGATATTATATTTTGGGGTAACTCTTCCCGTTCTAGAAGGATATTTTTGGCTCAGAAACGGGCGGTTCGGGCAATAAGTGGTGTGAGTTCACGAACCTCTTGTCGACCTCTTTTCACGAGTCTGGGTATTTTGACATTGGCCTCTCAATAGGTATATTCCTTATTGTCGTTTCTTGTAACCAATATTAGTTTATTCCCAAGAATAAGCAGCTTTCACTCGGTTAATACTTGGCAGAAATCAAACCTCCATTTGGATCGGACCTCCTTAACTCTTGTGCAAAAAGGTGTGCAGTATACTGCTGCATCCTTTTTCAATAAGCTGCCACTCGAATTCAAAAATCTTAGCAGTAATCCACGCGCTTTCAAATCGAAACTGAAGAGTTTCCTCATGGGTCACTCCTTCTATTCTGTCGAGGAGTTCCTTGAAAAATTAAGCTGATTCTCACTGTATTGCTGATAGCGTTTGCTCAAACTTATGGACTGATTTTCTTTCAGGCTCATGAACATTTATTTTTATCTGTTATTACTTTTATGTTGTAAGTTCATATACTGAGACGTTCCATGACCTTGGAGATTTGCTCCTCAATTTGGTCCTACGGAACTTGACACGTAAATATATAAATAAATCCTTCGCAGTAATGCGACCTTGCAGAGTAAAGAAGTCGACCATGAAAGACCACAATGTGGCTGCCCAAGTCATCTCCGATCCCGCCCCTTGTTTCGCTCTTGTGGTGTAAACTCGGCCAGAAGTTGGAAACAGTGTGCAAACGAGTTTCATGCATTCGTCCACAGTCCATGTTGTACGACTTGGACACCATGTTTTCCTGTTACGGGCATTTGCATCACAGCTGTGTCCTCTTGGAAGATCCCTTCGCACTCTTTTGGTGGAGACAGTTCGGGAGTGCGACATTCAGTTCTGCAGTGACTTTTGTAGCTTTCGCCTTCTTATTTTCGTTGAAGTGCTCTTCAATGACCGTCTGTCGCGATCACTTTAGTCCGCGTTACGACTTAGAGCTTGATATTTTTCCCCCTCTCTCTGTATGCAGTACAATTCTTCGATATGGTGCCCATTGAAGCACGAAATACTTCCGCTCCCTTGCTGACTGGAACACTCACCGAAAGAGCACCAACAATTTACCCACGTTCAAATACACTTGCCTGCGACATATTGTACTCAGAACCGCTGCACACAACACTTATGACCAAGATTGAAACTTCCAACGTAGTAAGGACATTGCACAGGTACAGTTCGTAGTGAAATACAACAACACAATCAGGAGACTTGTCTAGCATCTGCATTTGAACTGAGGTGACAAGTAATGGGACAACGATATGCACATATACAGAGGACCGTAGTATCGCGGGCACAATGGGGCACTGCGTGGGCGAGGCTGTCATTTGTACTCAGGTGATATATGTGGAAAGGTTTCCGGCGGCGTCATGGTCACACAACGGCAATTAACACATGGTTCAAATGGCTCTGAGCACTATGGGACTTAACATCTGAGGTCATCAGTCCCTTGAACCTAGAACTACTTAAACCTAACTAACGTAAGGACATCACACACATCCATGCCCGAGGCAGGATTCGAACCTGCACCTAGAACCGCTCCGCCACATAGGTCTGCTGGAATCAACAGAGTTTGAACACGGAATCATAATTGGAGCTAGAGGCACAGAACATTCCATTTCGGAAATCGTTAGGGTATTCAATATTCCGAGAGGCACCGTGCGAAGAGTGTGACGAGAATACCAGTTTTCAAGCATTACCTCTCTCCATGGACAATGCAAAGGCCGTCGGCTTTCACTTAACGACCGAGGGCAGCGGAGTTTGCGTAGAGTTGTCAGTGCTAACAGACAAGCAGCACTGTGTGAAATAACCGCAGAAGTCAATGTAGGACTTGGAACGAACCTACGCGCTAGACCGACTAGAATGCCTTCGCCAGGAGCACGACATCGCCTGTATGGGCTCTCCCGGCTTCGTGACCACGTCTGGTGGACCCTAGACGACTGGAAAACTCTGGCCTGGTCAGATGAATCCCGATTTCAGTTGGTAACATTCGACAGTAGGGTTCGAGTGAGGCGCACAGCCCACGAAGCCAGTGACGCAAGTTGTCAACAAAGCACTGTGCGAGATGGCGGTGGTTTCATAAAGGTGTGGGCCGTGTTTAGATGCAATGGGCTGGGTCCTCTGGTCCAACCGAACCGATCATTGACTGGAAATGGTTACGTTCGGTTACTTGGAGACAATTTGCAGCCATTCATTATCATATTACCGAGCAACGATGGAATTTTTATGGATGACTTTGCGCCATGTCACCGGGCCAGAATCGTTCGTGATTGCTTTGAGGAACATCCTTGGTAGTTTGAGCGAATGGTTTGTCCACACAGATAAAAAAAAATGGTTCAAATAGCTCTGAGCACTTTAGGACTTAAATTCTGAGGTCATCAGTCCCCTAGAACTTAGAACTAATTAAACCCAAATAAGCTAAGGACATCACACACATCCCTGTCCGGGGCAGGATTCGAACCTGAGGCCGTATCGGTCGCGCGGTTCCAGACTGAAGCGCCTAGAACCGCCACACAGATCGGCAGACGTGAATCCCAACGAGCGCTTGTGGGGCATCATCAAGAGGTCAGTTCGTGCACAAAATCCTGCATCAGTAACACTGTCGCAGTTATGTACGCCTATTTAGGCAGCCTGGCTCAGTATCTCCACTTGTTGAGCCCATGTTACGTGGAGTTGCTGCACGACTCCGGGCAACAGGAGGTGCGAGACGATACTACGCCCCATCCCATGACTTCTGTCACGTCACTGTATGTTCAAGCACGCACTTTTTGGCGTGATTACACATTTTTGTCCAGACCTTGTACATACTCCATCGGAATATTTGGGCGGTTGTTTCGGGAAGGAGACCAGCCAGCCAGGTCATCGGTCTCATCGGATTACGGAAGGAGGGGGAAGGAAGTCGGACGTGCCCTTTCAAAGGAACCATCCCGGCATCTGCCTGGAGCGATTTAGGGAAATCACGGAAAACCTAAATCAGGATGGCCGGACGCGGGATTGAATCGTCGTTCTCCCGAATGCGAGTCCAGTGTGCTAACCACTGCGCCACCTCGCTCGGTTCGGAAGATTCGTTAACTGATCTGCAGATGAGAAAAGAAATTTCGTTTATGTTGGAGTGTGGAAAGTGCTATCTGGAACTTTTTCAGAAAATGGTAGTAGCGAAACGTGGCAAAATTGCATATGTTCTTACTCTGGAAGGTTTGGCTGTCATGGTTCCACGCAAGATAATAAATAAGTAATTATTGGTAAATTAATATCAAAAATAAATGCTGCTTCGATGTTTGCCGGCCGGAGTGGTCGAGCGCTTCTAGGCTAGTCTGGAACGCGCAACCGCTAAGGTCGGAGGTTGGAATCCTGCCTCGGGCATGGATGTGTGGTGTCCTTAGTTTGGTTTAAGTAGTTCAAATTTCTGGGGGACTTACGACCTCTGAATTTAAGTCCCATAGTGCTCAAAGCCATTTGAACCACCTGCTTGGATATTTATCCGTTCGTAGTTTACCCATAAAGTCACGAACGTTAGTTAATCAGCAAGCCTGACGCCGGTCTGGTCCGAAGGGGAGGCGGCATCCTAGAACGCAACAGAAAAGTCGCTTATTTTTTACACCGAACTGGTAACTCGGAACCGCTGCCGTAGCCTGCGGGCAGATGTCCGTATATGGAAGTGAGTGCGTCAGAATGTTGCGTCAGGTCGGGCTGCCTGCTGTGCTGTGGTGTGGTGTGGGCCTGGGAAGCGAGCAGGGATTCCGCGGCCGCCTTTTTCAGGCGGCGATCAGCTGGCGGCCCCCGCAGGAATGCCGGCCCACCTGGCCGCGTCATCGCCGCCATGGACGACCTTGGCGGGGCCGACCGCGGCTCTCTGTTTGCCGACGGCGAGGCGAGGGAAGGCGGCCGCCCCGGCCGAGGCGTCAACGACCCGACCGGGCGCTGCCGCCTGCCGCGCGTATAACGGCGGCCGCTCTTCCGCGTCTCGGGCCGACGCCGCGGGCCTACCGCGACAACGACGCCATTACGGCACTGCTGCCGGACGCCCCTCTACTGGCCCGCTATAGCCCACGCGCGCGGCAACAGAATAGTGTGCGTCAGACCTGACAGCGCGAGCAGTGAGCTCAGTATTGTCACATCCTCTCAAGGGGGGGTAGGACGTCAAACAGGCCGACTTGGAGCAAGAGAGGCACCGAAAGACATTTTATTTTCTACTGTCTATACTATTACAAATAAATTCATAAAACTTTGTCAGCATGACGAGGGAGGATTCAGGATTCACACTCATAGCAGTGGAAGTGCAAAAACATAAGAAAAATAATTTTTTTCACATATGAAATTTCATAATTTTTTCACTTAGTGTTGGCTGCATTTGTTGCTATAGGTACGTTTTTCTTCACAACTAAGAGAGATTCTTTGATGAATTTTGCACAGCATACAAACCACACTTACAGGTGTATGAAACTCTAGAATTTTCCAAGTCTATTAAAAACTGTGGTAAATATTGAGATAATTAACTACAAAATTTGTTTTTTTTTTCTAAACATAAACTTTAAAACGTAACAGCTCATTCATTTTTTCATAAATTAAATAGATTCTACAGATTCAGACACCCGTAAGTATGGTTTGTATGCTGTGCAAAATTCATCGAACAGTCTCTCTTACTTATGAACAAAAGTGTACCTATAGCAACAAATGCAGCCAATAGTAAGTGAAAAAATACGAAATTTCACATCTAAAAAAAATATTTTGTTATGTTTTTGAACTTCCGCTGCTACGAGTGTGAATCCTGAATCCTTCCTGGTCATCCTGACAAAGTTTTATGAATTTGCTTGTAAAAGTAGAGACAGTGGAAATTAAAATGTCCTGTGGTGCCTCTCCTGCTCCAAGTCGGCCCGTATGACGTCCTACCCCCTTAAATGAATTACAATTCTATGGTGTTACGGGAAGTGCTGCAAAATGGTTCAAGTCATACCTCGCTAACAAGAAACAAAGGGTGTCAGTGCAAGGGACTAGTGAATTAAGTCATCAGTCATCATCAGAATGGGAGGACATTACATGTGGTGTCCCACAGGATCCATCTTAGGGCCATTGCTTTTTCTTGTGTACATTAATGATCTCTCATTAGTTATACTGCCAGAAGCAGAGTTCGTTTTGTTTGCAGATGACACAAGTATTGCAATAAATAGTATGTCGAGTGTAATTATAGAAAGATCTGCTAATGATATTTTCATGGATATTAATAAATGGTTCAAAGCCAACTCACTGACACTGAACTTCGAAAAGACTCACTATATGCAATTCAGAACCTGTAAGAGGTTTCCACCCAGCATATGCATAAAATACGAAGAAGAGCAGATAGAAGAGGTTGACAGTCTTAAATTCCTGGGATTACAACTTGATAATAAATTCAGTTGGGAGGAGCACACCACAGAACTGCAGAAACGCCTTAACAAATTTGTATTTGCAATTCGAGTGTTAGCAGACATAGGCGACATAAAAATGAAAAAGCTTGCATAGTTTGCCAACTTTCATTCCATAATGTCATATGGTATAATATTTTGGGGTAACTCTTCAAGTCAAAAGTTTTTAGAGCCCAAAAGCGTGTAATATGTATTATCTGTGGAGTAAATTCACGGACGTCCTGTAGAAACCTCTTCAAAGAACTGGGTATACTAACCACTGCCTCTCAGTATATTTACTCATTAATGAAATTTGTCCTAAATAATATATCTCTTTTTCCAACAAACAGTTCAGTTCATACATACAATACCGGGAACAGAAATTATCTGCACAAGGACTTAAAAGCACTTACTTTAGTTCAAAAAAGGGGTCCACTACTCAGGAACACTCATCTTCAATAATTTGCCAGCAAACATAAAAAATTTAGTTACAAATAAAGATCAGTTTAAAAGAAGCCTGAAAGACTTACTAGTGGCCTACTCCATTGACGAATTTTTTAATAGAAACAAATGATGTATATATTCACACTATTACTATTGTTATTTCAACTTAAAAAAATGACATGTTCCACATCCACGAGGATCTCCTCAGCACAGATCTATGGAACGAAAACTAATCTAATCTAAACATGCCATGAAATGATCTCTTCCGACGGTTCCTACTGCAGATGTTCCCGACCATTCTGACTGTGAATCCCTAAGTGCACTCGGGAGACGCAATATTCACCTCTGTTGCCCGCCCGGTTGGCCGTGCCGTCTAACGCACGGCTTTCCGGGCGGGAAGGAGCGCCTGGTCCCCGGCACGAATCCGCCTGGCGGATTTGTGTCGAGGTCTGGTGAACCTGCCAGTCCGTGGATGGCTTTTAGGCGGTTTTCCATCTGTCTCGGCGAATGCGGGCAGGTTCACCTTATTCCACCTCAGTTACACTATGTCCGCGATTGCTGCACAAACAAGTTCTCCACATACGCGTACACCACCATTACTCTACCGTGAAAACATGGGGGTTAAACTCGTCTGGTGTGAGGCGTTCCCTGGGTGGGGGTGGGGGGGGGGCAGGGGGGGGGGTTGCCACAGGGGGCCGAACCGCACAGTAACCGTGGGTTCGGTGTGGGGCAGTGGAGGGGTGAAGTGGACTGCGGTAGTCAAAAATCGTTCAAATGGCTCTAAGAACTATGGGACTTAACATCTGAGGTCATCAGTCCCCTAGACTTAGAACTACTTAAACATAACTAACCTAAGGACATCACACACATCGATGCCCGAGGCAGGGTTTGAACCTGCGACCGTAGCTGTCGCGCGGTTCCAGACTGTAACGCCTAGAACCGCTCGGTCACCCTGGCCCGGCTGGTGGTGTTTCGTTGAATGTTTCTCATGCTCACACTTGCTGATGTTCCAGCACTGAAATATGCAGCAATTTGAGGAAGGGTTGCAGTTTTGTCACGTTGAACGACTCTTTTCAGTCGTCGTTGGTCCCGTTCTTCCTGGATATTTTTCCAGCCGCACCGATGTCGGAGATTTAATGTTTTACCGGATTTCTGATATTCACGGTACACTCGTGAAATGATCGTACTGAAAAAGCCCCACTTCATTGCTACCCCCAGAAGTGCTGTGTCCCATCGCTCGTGCGCCGCCTATAACAACGCGTTCAAACTCACTTAAATCTTGATAAGTCATTTTAGCAGCAGTAACCGATCTAACAACTGCGCCAGACACTTGGCATTGGCAACCGCAGCGTCGTATTCTGCCTGTTTACATATCCTCTATTGATTACCACTTTCTTTGGCGCTTCTGTGTATGTCCTATGAACGTAGGCTGCCTCAAATCCTGAGAATCTCTCGAAAACGTATCGCTGTTGGTACGATTTGTTATAGTTAAATATAGGGTAAAAACGTAATGGCAGCTGAAATCTCCACGAAGCTTGATTTTGAAACCGAGTTTATGTTACACGGTGACACAGTGGTACAGTGGTTGCAGTAGAGCCGGCCACGGCGTGCCAAACGTCACGCGTGCAGCGTGTGCGGGCCGCGTGCTGGCTGTAAGGCCCGGCATGTCGCTCGGAATTGCTCGGTGCTTCTCGGAAGTACCCGGAACAGCGCCACATTTCATTCAGTATTGCGTCGCGGCATTTTGCAGTCGGCACACCTCTCCGAGTTCGGCAGAATCGTGGTGCCACTACTGTTTACCCTTCACTGTTCGTGGTATGAAGGACGTTGACAGGTCCAGTGGCTGTTTACAGAAAAAGAGTCAGTCTGGAGACCTATAGTCACACTCCTTTAAAATGAATGGGAATGACAGAAGAGAGGAATGAGCAATTTCATTTTGCATAAGCGGCAGATACAGCTTATTTGCTACGAAACGACACTATAGTACTATGCAGAAAGAATTTAAACTTTTAGATCACAATGAAAGAGCAAAACATAGCACTCGACAGATGCGATTCATTGTTTTGTACACCAAGAAACACATTGCACTAGATTTGCAGGCATGGAGCACTTAAACTGATGACACGAAAGTAACATTTCTGAAATCCCACCCTTTATTTCATTTTCAGTTTTCAATGGAAATAAACTAAGAGTATCCAGAGTTCATATATTATTGCAAAGTGCGTTGGTTAAGTCAAGGGGCATGCCTGGATACGGTCTTTCGATTTAAATCTAGCTATTGTTGAATTTATGAAGGAAAAAAGGAGTGCAAGATCGAAAATTACAACATCCAGAATGGATTGCATGCTATGAATTTGAAGTGGATCTTACTATACACTGCCGACAGTAAGACATTGCAAGGTAACTTCATTCCAAGCTGATGGGGATGTGTTTAGAAAGGAAATTAAAAAGGACACATTCTGACAAAAGCAAATCCAATTTCCTAAGGTCACTGGCGTTAAAGAAATCACGAGGATTGAAGAAGAATTACAATGATAGTTTTATAAAGGTTTTGAGGATACTGTCAATCTTACACCTGTTTTCGAGACTATTTGCCATTTAAGTTGACAGCCCCTCTGTGCATGTGCAGATCTAACTGACTGACCTGGAAGGTAATTCCAGTTTTAATTAGAAATTTTTCTAGTTATAACTGTCCAGGACGTCTAGATTGATTTTGTCAGGTAGATTTTTCAACTCCCCGAAATGAGTTTGCAAAAGTTGTAAAGTTGATGCATTAAGTTGTTCTGAAAGCGGTGCTGATATTCAAGATAATAAAAGTGGGTTAAAAGCTGTGAGCTATCTGGAGAAGTTATTCCTGCATTACTGAGCAACTGTTTCACCAGGTATCCAGTCTAGTTTACCAAACTGCCAGCCAGACTAACATTAATTATAATCTTTTGATAGTCATCTTACGACAACCGATGATATATATATATATATTATATATATATATATATATAAGAGAATTTAAATAAAAAGAAATAAATCCGTTTATATTTGGACATTTATTTTAACATTCATCATTGTTCCATTAAAATTTCAGCATATTAAACGTGATTCATAACTAAACTGGTGCCTTCTTTAGGATTGTGAAAATGTGAGTTTGTAATCTTACGGAACACATCAAATATGGAGCCAAGACTGGGAGACTGCAGACAACACTGCATTCATAAAATAACACATGAAGAACGTTGAAACATATGCAAGAGGAAATTAACCACAACCAACCGATTCAATTTTCACCCAAAGAAGTTATGGTCGTAGCGCAATCCGGTCCGTCATGAAATTACCACACACTGGTATACTAAATTCATACTAACTCTCTGTGAAATCTTCCCGAAAAGAATAGCTGAGGCCTACTTTGATTATTACACCACACGCTTCACGTGGTCAACTTGGTTTACACAAAGAGTGTAACTCCACAATAATTTTGATAATTAAAATAAATTACATCGAAACGCAATTTATGAAAGAAAAACCTCGAACTGGTTACTATCGTCTTACTATTAACCTGATGGGTCAAACAATTGTATAAGCACTTGGTACTGGTCTCACAAAGTACACTCCACGTGGGTTGAACATAAAGAAAAGTTGCTATATTGAAAAGTAGTCAAGACGAGATGTTATAATCTCACACACATTCGCATTTAAGATTGATGATCTAAGAGTTACAGATCATCAACACGTGGTTCCACTTTGCTAAAAAAGTAGTGACAAAGCAACTACTGGAAGATATTCTGAACTTCACACTCGAATCACACTGCGTTGCATTTTAAGATAACATAAGATATTTTGGATCTAAATTTGAAACAAAGGTGATTAAATATTCAGCTAGGCTGAACTTAAGAAATCCATTGTCCTATGGACTTAGCAGAGACGCGCTTAGCCGGAGATCTTACCACTTCAGATGCTCGCCGCAGACAGACTGGCGTGGGCCCCTACAAAGGATGCCTCACAGATACAAACTGAAGTGACCAGAGAGGCAGCTTCCTATACCAACATGACAAGGGACGGACAGGACCATACCAAGAATAGAAACCTCTTTGCTTTTAGAAAGCATAGCTACCTGTTCCGACGTTGATCCTACTGTTCTCTAGCAGACAGGCTTGTCTGCTACCATCAAGCATGCAACTAGAAATACATTTGCTCATTCATCCTCTCACACAGAAGGGAAGGGGGATGACAGTATCTTATCATATACACTATATATAAAAAAAGTGCGTGTAGGTTCCATATGAGACAGAGAGACATGAATTTCATATAAACTGTGTTTCTAAGTGTGGTAGTGTGACAGATAGTTCTTGTTTATGTGTAAAAGTAACACGTTCTACTGCTCAGTCTCCTCTAAATAGTGTCAGAAACACAACAGTAAATTTAGAAGTGGAATTTATGCTGTAAATGACAACATATTTAAGAAATTAACATGAAAGGAATCCAACAGAGACCTTTCGAAGTGTTATAACATTTCGGTCAACAAATTTTTTTAAATACCTTTTTCCGATTATGAAACTAAGAAAGTCGTGGTTATGTGGCAGTTTGAGTGCAAAACTTTGTGAAACTGTTTGCGTCTGCACATATACCAACAGTTTGTACCGGGTAAAAACTTACATGATGTCTTCAATGCACCAAAAATAATTAACTAATACTGAAAACTTGTTTTGCTTGTAATATTTTTTTTCATAATGTGGGGCCACAGTCATAATATATTTCCTCAAAAGTCAGTACCGCCATTGGACTTGTTTAATTACAGTGTTACATTTACACTTAAACAATCATGGTTTCGGCTTCACAGTGCCATCTTATTAAAATACATTATTAGACACCTGTCTAATAGTGTATTTCAACACGACAGTATGCCATCCCAGGTAATTTACAATACTTAAAACACTTGATAATGGCACTGTGAAGCCTAAACCATGATTGTTTAAGTGTAAATGTCACACTGTAAATAAACAACAGTCTAATGGCGGTACTGACTTTAAAGACATGTTTTGCTTGTGATGTTTGTTGTTGAGAAATGTGAAACAAAAAACTAAGTCATATGCACTACGACTGCACTGCCATTTAAATGCGGAGTGTTCACAGTTTTCCTGTCTTCCCCCTCCTTGCGCTCAGACAGCTTGACATGGTGGTGGGGGGCATGTGAAGCAAGACTGAGCACTTTGGAGCTCGAGCTCGAACATGGCCCGAGAGCTGAAGTCTCGGCCACCCATGGGTTAGAGTGTTGAGTTATGAAAAGGAATCTAGCTGGTGCATAGGTTTGCGTCCTGCTATATCTAATTTGTTTTCTATTCGCTTTTCTGAAAGATCCTGGGATCTTATTAACCTAAGGAGTGTATGGTTGCTGGTGAGACCTCTGGGCTGCAAAGCTGTGGTGGTGAAAGGGTACAGTACCGCCCGACATTGAAAATAGGTACAACATACTTCATTACTTTTGTCAGAACAACACTCTTTTTTTGTAAAATAACTCAACTTCAATTAATACAGCGAAGCCGGATACCAGTGTGGGAAAGAATGACAATTTATTTATTTAATTGATCACATGTGCACTCCCACAAAATAAATCCCTACATCCAGCTTGGTGAGATCTGTGAAATGAATGAATGTATGGTCGTCTGCTAACCGCAGATAGTGAATGTGAATATATGATCATCTTTGAGACGGTACTTGTGTCACCTTTGGTGGGACCAAAGAGATGAAATTTACCTGAGCTTTGAGCGCCTGAAATGTGGCTGACCAATACGGTAGCAAGGTGGTCCCCCCACTTCAGCATAGGTGGAGAGGACCTCGAGAACGGCCATGTTTCAGCACTCTGCTGTTGGATCTTGTGCTGTTAAGACCTGTTTTAGTTGTGCTCCGTAATGACGAAAGAGTGGAGACATGGTATGCATGTGGAATATTTAAGAGTAGTTTGAAATAATAATTTCTCTATTTCAGGAACTTTTGTGGGGAGAATTAAATGTCAGGCAGGTAATATTAATGGGATTGTAGTAATCTTCGGAAGTGACCAACGGTCACAATGAAACCACGTGTAGCAATAAGTTGAAATACTTCCGTGTGCTTAAGTTAAGCTGAATTACTAGCGTGTGTACAATAAGTTGAAATATTTAAGAAATAGCGTGTGTACCATAAGTTGAAATATTTAATAAATGGCGTGTGCAGCACTTGAAATTAGAGACGAGTACTTCCATGTGGTGAGTACTGTGTGAGTCTCTAACTGTGTATGAGACAAAAGATAAAGAGAAGTACTCGTCCATGGTATCAGTTGAGGACTCGCGTGTGTGATGAATACGTTCTTAATATTACTTTGCCTTATATGATTCCGTGTGACGCTAGATTCAAACTCTGAGAGAGAAGCAAGGTGAGTCGGCCGTCTATCCAGCAACGCCACTTGGCTTGCATTGCACAGGAAGACGTGCATATATCTCCAGAGTTCATAGTAGGAAAGTAGAATTACAAAGTGGGGCAGTGTCGTGTGAAACTGGGATAAATACTAATTGAAAGCGGAAAGTGATAATGTTGTGACCATTTAGTGTGGTGTGGCGCCTGCCGTAGTGTGGCGCCTGCCGTAGTGTGGCGCCTGCCGTAGTGTGGCGCCTGCCGTAGTGTGGTGTATGTCATGTAATTTGGGTATGTGTGGTTTGCATGGGCGAGTAGCAAGGTAGTTTCGAAAGATTAGTGGCTTATGCTTGTTCTTTCTGTACTGCTCGGTCTGGAGGATAGTTTCGTGATGATGATTGTGAGAGTCGAAGTGTGAGAAATAATAAAAGATCCACCATCCTATCCAGAAAGTGCACTGTAGCGTTAAATAATTAAGAGACCATAATATATTCACCAATGTAAAGCCATGCCCACTGGGCGGAATTTCTCATGTGATATTGTTGTAGGTTATAGAATTTGTGTGTTTACGTTATAGAATTTATCGGAATAAATAAGATAGTGAAAAGAAAAATATTGGTGGCCTTTTCCTTCGAATTGTATGTTGTCATGATATCCAGAATTTATAATGTGTGCGCCACTCATATTCAGTGCGATGGCCACGTGGTGACAAAAGCCGTTAAATAAAAGACAAAAAGAAAATGTGGTACTGCCAGTGCGTAGTGTACAGTCAGAGTTCTGTAAATTACTGATAGTCAGACGCGTGTTACCGTTGCGTATTAATCATATAGGAGGATTACTTGTAACTTAAGTGTGAGTACTAGGGTCCATGTTACTCGATAAATAAGAACGAATCCACTCGCTTGGCAGACCACTCATCTTGCAGGCCTGACTGCTTGATGCCACAGTATGAGCAAGGCATGTGGGAGCCTGGCAGTGGAAGGAGCTTTTCAGTTCCTGAAGTTTCGTTCAGAGCTGCGCTCGACATGTCGGACGCCGGAGAGCGAGACATAAATTCTATGTAAAGTGGATGTGATCGAGTTTACATGTGATCAGCAGAGATAATCTTTATCAGAGATAAAACCCGACTATGAATAGTTAACAATCAGTGACAAAACTTATGTTTCGATTATGTAGAGCCATTGTCCATATATCACCGTGTTTCATGGCTTCCTCTTTCTTGTTAAAACTGTCACTATACTTACATACACTATCTGATCAGGAGTATCTGGACACCTGGATGAAAATGACTTACAAGTTCTTGGCGCCCTCCATCGGTAATGCTGGAGTTCAATATGGTGTTGTCCCACTCTTAGTCTTAATCACAGCTACCACTATCGCAGGCATACGTTCAGTCAGGTGCTGGAAGGTTTCTTGGCGAATGGTCGCCCATTCTTCACGGAGCGCTCCACTGAGGACACGTATCGATGTCGGTCGGTGAGGCCTGGCATGACGTCGGTGTTCTATAGGATTCAGGTCAGAAACTTTGTGCAGGACAGTCCATTACAGGGATGTTATTGTCGAGTAATCACTCCGCCACAGGCCGCGCATTATGAACAGGTGCTCGATCGTGTTGAAAGATGCAATCGCCATCCCCGAATTGCTCTTCAACAGTGGGAAGCAAGAAGTGCTTAAAACATCGATGTAGGCCTGTGCTGTGGTAGTGCCATGCCATGCAAAGCAACACTCCACACATCGTTTTTCCACTCTTCAGTCGTCCCACGTTACGTTCCTTACACCAAGCGAGGCGTCGTTTGGGATTTACCGGCGTTATGTGTGGCTTATGAACAACCGCTCGACCATGAAATCCAAATTTTCTCACCTCCCGTTTAACTGTCATAGTACTTGCAGTGGATCCTGATGCAGTTTGGAATTCCTGTGTGATGCTTTGGATAAATGTCTGCCTATTACACATTACGACCGTCTTCAACTGTCGGTTGTCTTTGTCAGTCAACAGACGAGGTCAGCCTGTACGCTTTTGTGCTCCACGGTTCCATTTCACTATCACATTGGAAACAGTGGACCTAGGTATGTTTAAGTGTGTGGAAATCTCGCGTACAGACGTATGACAAGTTACTCCGAATCATCGGACCACGTTCGAAGTCCTTTAGTTCCGCGGGGCGCCCCATTCCGCTCTCTCACGATGTTTAATGACTACTGAGGTCGCTGATATGGAGTACCTGGCAGTAGGTGGCAGCACAATGCACCAAATATGAAAAAGTATGTTTTTAGAGGTGTCCGGATACTTTTTATCACATAGTGTACTTCGATGGCTTCCGTATACAGTCGAGGATTATAATTCGTTATAGTAGATAAAACTTTGGTTTCAGAAAAAAAAAACGATTTCCTTATTGAAAAGCATTCTCCGCCATAGCTCATATTTTTTGTTTTCCTTATTCTCAAAGACCTTTATGTTCTTTCAGTCTTGTATTCAAGCTTCTCTTGGTAGTTCCAATGTATATCTTTCCACTAGTACACGGAATCTTATATTCTCCGCTTGCTGACAGGAGAGGGGAATGCTTCACATGTGTTCTTAGTTGGTTTCATTCTGATCTGGAGGACTCATCAGCAACTATGTCATCCAGTCGTGAAAGACTTCATTGTATGATAAGGAAAGTATATTCTGTAATATTTGGTGTTACATACATATAATGGCGATTTCTCCTAGGAGTGAGTTGAGACTGTCAATGATTTACAAATTAAGCACGAAACACGCAGATGCCAGCAAATCTTCCAAACACGTTGATCATCAGATAAAACAAACTAAGTAGAACTCAAAAAGCATAGGGAAGTCTGATACAATTGAAAAAGAGTTAAACGCAACTTCGTCTCTGGTTTCTATGAAGTATAAAAGGAACCTACAAACTGCTTGCTTTAGGAGACTCCTTTCCCAAACCAGAACATCTTACCGACATGCAGACGTAATGTACTCCAGTAATGGTACAGGTGTTCTTCCTAGATATTTCAGTTACTTTTAAAAGTGCAATGGAAAAAGTTCATTTTTCTCGCGGTGAGTTGTATTTTTTCGCACAAATTAGAACACACTGGACTCAAACCTCACACTTTTACCATTAGAGAAACTTATTGTTAACTACTTATCGTAATACATAATTAGTTGACCGGTTCTTACTTTCGAAGACAGAAAATACAGGAATAGTGTCCAAAATTGCAATGAATGTACCAGTCGGAGATACGAGTTAGTGCTTTAATTCGTGAGCAAGAATGGCTATCACAGTCACAACGATACTCCGTTTTTACAATATTTCTACAGTTTCGAAAGAGTTTATGCTCATACTGCGTTTATTAATCTGGTGTGCTAAGGACGTATAATTGTATATGGGTAACTAGACAAAATTACCATACGTATACCAAGCGAGGAGGGGCAGTGTTTAGGACACTGCACTCGCATTCGGGAGAAGGACGGTTCAAAGCGGCGTCCGCCCATCCTGATTTAGGTTTCTCGTTATTTCCCTAAATCGTTTCAGGCAAATACAGAGATGGTTCCTTCGAAGGGGCACGGCCGACTTCCTTCCCCATCCTTCCCTAATCCGATGGGACCGATGACCTAGCGGTCTGGTTCCTTCCCCAACTCCACCTACCAACCAACCATACGTTTATAGTCATCAAATGAATGATCATATCAGTTAAAACGAAATCAATGAACACACGAAATCGAATAAGACGTGGGAAGATGTGACTTATTCACGGATACACAGCCAATAAATCCATTTCAACTTTTTAATTTTAAATAGGCGCACACAATGATTGGGTACTTGCTTACCATTTCTCAAAATAACGTACCATGTTTTCCACACATTACTTTCATGCTAGGAAATAATTCTATATTGAAAACAGTAACCAGTCACATCTTTTCAGATTGTGAAACTGGTATTACGAAAACATTCCATAGGTGGTGGCATGTATCATCACGATTATGGCGCCAACTCTCCAGTGGAATCGTGAAATTGTAGCCTCACTGCTCACTTCTCCGAAAACACAAGATGGATGACCGTTCCAGGGGACACTTAACGCGCTCAGACTCGATACGACCATGGAAGTCGATGTAAGTCCTCGACGGTCGAAACTGCCCATGCACAATTCATAGTGGTGTCACGAAGAAGTGAATCTAGCTTTTTCAGAGCGCAATCAGATATTAGATAGTACCCCCACATTCTTAGCAACATTAGCACCCTACTGAACTTCAGAATGAAAAGAACTTTCTGTGAACAGTTTCATTCTTAAGATGATGAAAGATAAATGGTGTTTAGTTTTTTGTAGATGTTTTTATTAAACTATGAAACAATTGCTACGTTCTTTCTATACAGAGTGGTGAAGCAGTTCCCAGTCCATTGTGAGATTACCCAAAGCACCTCTCCTGAAAAGAAAGTTAACTATCCACATTGGGGGGAGCCACTTGTTACAAAACATGCTTCCTCTACACCAATTCTCACCCTACTGATACTTGCTTCATCTACATCTTGTACACCATTTAAAATCAATGTATGTGAGTAGTAGGGCAACAAGGACGCCACTTCAAGTCGCATGTTGCCAAATTTATTCATGATGGCGAATCCAGGATGGGGGCTGTGTGTGTATATATATGTGTGTGTGTGTGTGTGTGTGTGTGTGTGTGTGTGTGTGTGTGTGTGTGTGTGTGTGTCGAAAAAACAATGTATGGCAGTATACAAAGCGTGTTACAGTAGAATAAACAATCTTTCAAATAATGGCACAGGGTCACAGGGAGCCCCTCTTGCAACTGATAGTATAGTCTGTGGGATACGGTCATGCTCCTACAGTACAGGCGATGAAACTGTAAACTGGTCTGTGCAGTGGATCAATACCTGTGTATTTAATAGGATCGCCACATGTGCTGGTGCCAGCACGGAGACTGTATTTGTTTTCGATATATGGGAAGAGGGAGATGCGATATAAATCTTATCAAGTTCTCTATTGGATGAAGTTAGTAGAGCTTTTATAGTTTGTAATGTTTCTCTGTTCGATGGTACAGAACAACGATCATAGAATGTTGGGGTAATAGACATGGTTGGGCCATGAGGGACGCAAATCTGCTACGGACTATAGTACCTGTATGTAGTTTGGAGACAACGCAATGCAGTAGCAAAATCCTCGTCGTTCTCCCAGTTCCTGTACTGTCTTTTATACTACCTTGTGTTGCAGCAGCAGGCTTCATTTGGCGCTGACCTTACACATC
The DNA here is from genome assembly GCF_021461395.2 of Schistocerca americana. Classification (NCBI taxonomy): domain Eukaryota; kingdom Metazoa; phylum Arthropoda; class Insecta; order Orthoptera; family Acrididae; genus Schistocerca; species Schistocerca americana. The sequence continues at coordinate 29,150,471 of NC_060123.1, forward strand.
GTACACTGTTGGCAGAGATATGACATGTTCCCATTTCCACAGAATGGTCAAAACACGGGCCTATCCCACTATTTCAGGTCACTCTGTTTCTGCGCAGGTTGCACAAGGTGGTAGATATAGTTCTCTCTCACTTCTGCTCAGTCCCGACTTGAATTGGAACGATCACATGCGCAAAGCTACAGCAGTGGCAAGAGCATACGGACTGCCTAAAAAGCCACGTTGTAATTGTACTGTAGAGGACAGGTTCGGAAAAGGTTACTCCTTTCGAAATATGGGAGTGCCAGAAATATGATTCACTAGTCGCTGTAATCTTTAAAGGACTTCTCCATATGATACAACGAAGGTATGTGGTTGAATGGAAAGACTTGATTCCAGATTGCAGACAGCATTTCTACCGGAGAGTAACACTACAGATCTGAAAAGCCTGTGTACATTTCTTACGACTTCAATCAACACACCATCTATTGTGATCCTTCTCAATTAACCTTCGCCTATAACCCAGTGGATATATTGCAGAACCTCTGACATGGCATCAAGACAGAATGCGATGCAAATACTGGAGAAATATCTTATGGTGGCATGAGAGAGCTGCAAATATTGGTTTCATATCACGTTCCTTAACCAACTCACTTGCTAAATTCGATGGTTTTATCATGAGGTTGCATCGTCGGTGAAGTGTAACCACACTGTTGGTCTGATAGTATACACTTGTAACCTCCCCCCTCACTTATCGACCTTAATGACAGTGAAAAATTAAACCGCATGTACCTAATGGAAATTTGGGAAAAGCAATCGTCACCGAAGTTAATCTATCGGTAAAGAGGGAGGAAAGGGTTACATCTAAATGAAAGGAAAAATGCAAATGAAACTGGTGGAAATTAATTTTGAAAAGGGGTAAAGTTAATAAAGAAAGTAAATGTGCGGCCGTTACGTTAACAATTAACTAGCGGTAATTAGATATTTGAGATTTGGGGGAAATCACGGTCGCCAGTCCTAAGGACAATTACTATAGTAACTGAAAAAGAAAGGTTATTACACATATAATTAACACTAGAAGCGTGGCAACTGAAGGTTGACACGTGTAGTGTGAAAACTGAAAGTTTGTCAGAAGTAATAAATTTCGCTACACTCTGACTTAATTTAGCAAAAGAATTAATAAAACCGGAAAATCGAAAGTTAATTTAGTGACTGAAGTTAATAGTGAGCTTTCTTTCTGAAGCACATCGAAATCCAGTAAAATACGGTTAGTCTTGGACTACCTCAACAATCATTTCAAAAGCAACTTGACTCTACGCAATTTAGAAACAAGAGATTTTACTTTGAACTTGAATTAAATGATTCTGAACTATTAACAATAGTAAAATTTAGTACGTACCAAGCTGAGCTGCAGTCACAGGTAAGCTAAAATATGCTAACAAAACTCGCACTCTAAATTTGTGCTCGTGTAACCTAAATATTGTAGCCAGCTACTGAACTTTGAAATTAAAGCAGTGAAATCTAATATTATTTTAATGCTGGCGTTTGAATTTCAACGACACTCGGGTTCATTTCGGAAAAGGAAGGGACCCTACTAGGCAATGCAATTGGGACAATGAGCAACAAAGGTTCATGCTAAGTTGCTGTAATTTTGCGAGGCAAATAGAACAATTTGAAAAGCTGAGGTCTGCCATACAGTTCTGAAACTTGACGTGCTTTTAGTCTTCCTTGTTGGTTGATTGAAGGTTTGAAGCCGTCGATCGAGGAGGTGGCGACAGTCACTCATTGTCGGCCGTCGCTGTTGCAGAAGCTGGATGTTGGCGCGCCTTCTTCTCGACACGGTCACCAGACGAAACGGGCTCTTGATGTGTGCCAGCTAATGCTTCCCGTCCGCGACACCATGTCAGAAACTATCATCGCGAGTCGAGCGCAATTACATGCTGCCAAACCCCGAAAGCGCGGCAACTCGCGGGAGCGTCACACAACACACCTGCTCCACTCGCTACTCCAGCCAGACTCCCTCTGCCCGCGCTCCACGCGGCAGAGTTAACACTACCAAAGATCCTACACACTTTGATTCTTCACACGACCCATCGATGTAATCGTTCGATAGCAGTTTTCCCTAGGCAAGACCCAGCGTAAAAATACAAATAATATTTACGAAACAAACCAATTATACATCGACATAAGTGCATAAATATATATATATACAAACAGTAAAACAATTACAATATATAAAGAGACAGAAATGTCATATCTTGAGGTAACAAAACAAGGAAAAAAATAATAGTACAATAGATGGAAATAGGAGGATATGCATTTCCGGCGTTACACGTGCCCCACATTGTCTGAGGATGTTCGTGTAACGTAAACAGACTCAGAAAATGTTCCAAAAAAGAAACAGCGGAAATGCATATGCTCAAAACGTCAACAAAATTTAGCATTCGTCTAATTAAGCATAAATCAATTTTTAGACCATAATAATTGAGTGGAGACACTCCTAATCTTATTCCACTCTGTCATCTTGCACAAAATAAAACAGGTTGACAACATATTAAAATTCATAGAAAACATAGAAAATGGTTTAGCTATTCTAAAATCGTCAAAATCCTTAACACTATCAAGAAATGGAATACTATTTACAAAATTAATCAGAGTACATGGTCATAAAAACAGGTAGATCAAAATACGCAAATTAATTATTAATTACATAGAATACACATTTTATATAACGTTTTCATAATTAATATTCTCGTCACGAGAATCTACTTAACGCTAAACAAGAAAATAATATTCAGTAGATCGAAAAAAACAAATATTGACAGCAGAATTCTTTCACATCAGCTGTCCGGGAAGAAAAACTATTCCGCCTTTCGTACCCGCAAGTACAAAGAATGCCGAGAGCGGCACGGAGAGCCTACGGCGGCACAAGAGCCGACAGCGGCTCCGCCTCGTCAGTATTGTTGCGCCCGCCTGTGCGGCACGCTTGATCTCACTCGCCTGTCCAGAACGTCCGCTTCACTGAATTCTTTGGGAAAAACTCACTCCCGAGTAATCTCAAGGAGTCCATTAACACTATCACAGTGGATAACTCAACACTGTCCATCATCACACGCATGTACTAGCCTGAAACTTAAAACACCGTCTAAGTACATCGGCAATGACTAGTAAAACACATATTCATGAAATCTTACAGCTAGTTACAAAATCATATTTAAATTGCTTAATCTACTGTGACTCAGCTGAAAACTTAAACTAGCAGCTTGGATTTTTCAATTGATAAATAATCACTTTCTCTTAAATCATTTAGTCAAAATTAATTACTTATTAATTACAACTTCTTTAATGTCCTCTTGGTCAGGCAAAAGCATGGCAATCTAGCAAACCTTGAATCTTACACTCTATATTTACATATTGTACAAATTATGCATTGTGTGGTATTAATCGATCCTAGGTTGGTACAATTTCAAGTCTACTATATTCCGTATACCTAATCGTTTTCCAGAGCTTGGATACTCTAAGCAATAAGCATTTGTGTGAGGTATACCAATGACTTTATATGGTCCATTATAAACAAACTTAAATTTAGAGATTTCATTGTCTATCTCGCTCGATTTCTCATGAGCTTTTTCAAGTACAAAGTCTCCGATTGCAAACTTAGCAAAACGCGCTTTAGCGTCATGACGACGTATGCGAGCATCAGCTTTTAGCTTCATTACTTCTCGCAAACGATCTTTTTTCACACCAATACTAATGTCAATCCGTGGAGGGAATTTGATTACCTCTTCCACTAAACTTTTACTTCTGTCATCCAACAGGATTTCCTCTGGAGAAAATCCCGTAGATTCATGTCTCAAGGTGTTCATAATTCTCTCAAATACTGCTACATATTTGCCCCATGCCCTATGGTTGTGATGGCAATAGGTACGGCAAAGTCGGCCTAGCTCGCGCATATACCTCTCAGCGGGATTCCCAGCCGGACAATAAGCTGAAATATGGATCACCTCGACCCCATTACTTTCCATGCCTTCATTCCACAACTTAGAAGTAAATTCTGCCCCATTGTCTGATAGAATCGCCTTGGGCTTGCCAATATGAACAAAATAATCGTTCACAAGCTTGCTATAGACCGCTTTGGCTGTAGCTTTCCTAATCGGGTATAGTTTGATGAACTTGGAAAAAGCTTCTAGCACTACTAAAATGTAGGCAAAGGTTCCTGATGACTTGGGCAAAGGTCCGTACAAGTCCACGCACAGTAACTCAAAGGTGTCGTTAGGCCTTATACTTTGCATAGGACCACGACTCGTACAGTTGGTAACCTTCACCTTCTGACATAAATCGCAAGTTTTCACTCTGTCAGTAACTCGTTTTAACATGTTGTTGAAATGCACTACTTCACTCAGCTTTTCCGTACATTTCTTTGGTCCACAGTGACCATACGCCAAATGGTAGTAGTCTATTATTTCCGTGACGTATTTGCTGGGCCAGCATACCCGCCAAATATTACTATCTTCACCCTTACGTATGTACAAGATATGATCGTATATCTTGTAATACTTCCTTAATTTCTCTCCTTCTGGACTCTTTTCATCATATCGGGTTTTCACCATATTTAAACAACCATCCTCGTTCTGATGACGACGTAGATTCTTACAAATGTTCATTATTAATTTACGTCCCTCAACTTCTTTAAAATAGTACAATTTGACCACTCCATCTGCCTCATCTTTCAATAGACCTTGATTAGACTCGGGCAACCGCGACAGCGCATCCGCTACGCAATTGTCGGTCCCTTTTACGTAACAGATGTCATAGTTAAATTGCTGTAAATACAGCGACCACCTAGTCAGTCTTTCGTGAAGTAGTTTACAATCCTTCAGATAAGTGAGCGCCTTATGGTCCGTATGAATAATCACCTTACGGTCCCATAGGTAACCCTTGAACTTTTTGAATCCCCACACGATAGCGAGACACTCTTTCTCAGAAATCGTGTAGTTTCGCTCACTTTTTGATAAAGTTCGACTCGCGAACGCTATCGTCCGGTGTTCCTTATCCTCTCCTTTACCAACTTCTTGGAACAGTTCTACCCCCACCCCGTAATTCGACGAATCCGTTCCCAGATGGAAGGGTAGCGATAAATCAGGATGAAATAGTATGTTAGATCTTAACAACTCGTCTTTTAATCACTCGAAAGCGGTCTGACACCCGTCAGTCCACACAAACGGAACATTTTTGCGTAAGAGGTTATTCAAATTTTCATCATTAAACACTTGTCCTTTTACAAATTTACGGTAAAATCCTGTGAGCCCTAGAAAACTTTTTAACTGTTTCCTAGACTTGGGTGAAGGACAATTCCTTATTGCCTCTAGTTTCTCTGGGTCTTTCGTAATACCAGCAGTGGTAATTACATGCCCTAAAAATTTCAGTTCCTGCTTCACAAATTCGCATTTCTTTAGCTTTAGAGTCATTCCGCCACGGCGCAATGCTCTAAAAACTTCATCTAACAGGTCACAATGGTCTGGCCAAGTGGCATTGGCCAACAATAGGTCGTCAACATATACAGTTAATCTTGAACTCAAAGCCGGTCTTAGCACTTTATCTAGGGCCCTGATGAATACGGACACATATATTAAGTCCAAACGGCAGTACTCTATACTGATAACACCTGCCCGCAAACAAGAAGGCGGTGTATGGCCTAGATTCTTCTTCGAGTTCTATTTGCCAGTAACTAGCTGTCAGATCGAGGCTAGTCATGAACTTAACGTCATGAAAACGTTGCAAAATCTCCTCCATACTCTCTGGTCTGTCTGTTTCACGTTGAACGACCCTATTCAACGTGCGTGCGTCAATCACAATACGCACACTACCATCCCGTTTTGCTACAATGACCAAACCGTTATTGTATGGACTTGTACTTCTTTCAATCACTCCCCATTCGATCATCTTATCTATCTCCCGTTGCACTGCTTCCTTTTTGGACAGCGGTATAGCATACGGTCTCACGAAGAATGGTTCGTGCGGAATTACATGCAACTTGCATTTATATCCTTCCACAAGACCCGGTTTGTCTGAAAACACACTCTTATTCCTCATTATTACTTCATACAGGCCTCGTCTTTGTTCGTGTGTTACGTTTGACACACCGTCTACAATACTTTCCAATTCACTTTCTACACTATTGTCAATGCCGAGATTCCTCACATTACAGTAGTTCAAATTCATACCTACGTCAATACCATTCGGCCAGTTAACAATGTGTATAGGCTGGTATTGCCTATGCACACCGTCTCCTGCCTCGTCAAAACTAACTACTATTGTTTTATCTTGGGACGTACATGTCAAAGTTTTGCTTTCGCAGTTAATCACTGCACGGTACTTTAATAGCCAATCTAACCCGATAATTACTTCCGTAGTTAAGTCTGGCACGACGACAAACTCTTGTTCAAATCGTGCCCCACATATCTCGAAGTTGACAAAAATCTGTTTTGTGACCGGTTTACTGGCCTTCCCAGTAGCACCGATAATTTTCACTCCTGTTACTGGCATAACTACGATGCCAGGTCTGTCTTTCAGTAACTCAAATATTTTCCCAGATACAGCGCTCAATTCTGCACCGGTGTCAATCAACACGTTTAGTTGTAGGTCGTGCATATTAACAGACACTACTATCTGTCTACACTTGTCCTCGACTGTTTCTTTATTTTCCCACAGTAAATCCTCGTCTATATCCAGGTCATTCCAGAAAAAACCATCCGGCTTTGATCCTAAATCCGGTTTATCTGGCGGCTTTTTCAGCCTCTGTTCACATACAGTTTTAATTTCAACACGTTTGTCCTGAGGCTTAGTCTGTAGCGTCGCCTCCAATACCGAAACCTTTTCCTGTAACTCGTCAACTAGTGAGCGTTGCTTTGCTATCAATTCACTAATTGTCACCTTCGTTGATTCCTCTTTAATCAGATTGATCTCATCTGCCAATCTACCTGGAGACATGTGCCCAGTAGTATCTGCAATTACTTCCTCTAGATCTGCGCAACCCACACTGTTATCTTCTGACCGTATAATGTCAGCTCTAACCTCATACACGCTGTAATCTACGTGCTTTTCTACCAATCGTGTTCGGCTATCACTAAAATTTTCGTAATCTTTCTCCTTAATACTCTCGCAATGTTTAAACTGGATGTTCGCGTCGGATGGGTCGGCTACTTCTACCATTACAACTTTCGGTAAAGTCTGCCGGTTAGGGCCAGAACTTTCCGTTACTACTTCAACATTCAACTCCTGCGGGACGAAACACGACGCATCTTGCTCGTGCTCCCCATTAACATCAACTATTTCTAGTAAAGTCTGCCGGTTAGGGCCAGAACTTTCCGTTACTACTTCAACATTCAACTCCTGCGGGACGAAACACGACGCATCTTGCTCGTGCTCCCCATTAACATCAACTATTTCTAGTAAAGTCTGCCGGTTAGGGCCAGAACTTTCCGTTACTACTTCAACATCTAACTCCTGCGGGACGAAACACGACGCATCTTGCTCGTGCTCCCCATTAACATCAACTATTTCTAGTAAAGTCTGCCGGTTAGGGCCAGAACTTTCTATCACTTCACAATCACTATCTTCCTGCGGGACGAGACGCGGCAAATCCTGCCCGCGCTCCCCATAAACACTTCTCCCGTACAGGCCCCTATAATCTCTTAGTTCGTCGTATAAGCGACCGAACTGCCTTAACCAGACCTCATCCCTCTCTTCATCTCCTCGCTCGATGACGGACGTTTTATCCGACATCTGATCTTCTTTCAACACTTGCGAATCATTCTTAAACTCAATCTCCAGTTCCGCTGTGGGTATTACAGCTGCCACTTTATAATCGATTTCCGGAACACTACTTAAATTGTTCTCACTGACAGTGAATGTACTTCCTACTGCCGTGTCTACAGCTGATCTACTACTTGTGGGCGCACTCCTTTCTCCTAACACTGGCACACTCTCCCGCCGTTGATTATTCCATACGGAATTTTCATAACGACGACACCTGGGTTTTCTCCTGTTATTGGGCCGCCAAAATTTCTCCACGCCCGGTCGGCCCCTCACCGGCGCGGCTAATGGTTTCCCTGTCTCGACCCAGCAGATACGCTCCCCGGATACTGCTGAGGCGGCTGGTCACACCCTCTGGCGTTATTACTATTCTGCGCAGCCCGTATCTCGCTAGTATGATACTGGTTTCCGTCATTCCGGTTATTATTTGCGTTGTACCGATTGTTATTACGGTCCGAACCATTATTGTTATTGCTGCCATGGTTGCGGTATGCATTATTCCCATGGTTATCGTTGGTGTGGTTGCTGTGGTACCCGTTGTTGTTACCACGGCCTCTACCACTGTCGCGATTATTGCGCCAATTGTCCTCGTCCTCCACTCTTTCCAGGATATCATTTATTGTCCTGTAATTGCTTCCTACGTAGCGTTTTGTATCATCTGGAAGCTTTTTGTAGAGTTCCCAGACTATTTCGGATTCCGTGCGGCGATCACGCAAATATTCCAACTTGCGGATCCAGCCCTCACAAAACTCCTTCATCGAGCCGCGCGAATTCGCATCGAAACGCCTCGATACGACAAATTCGCGCCAGACACTTTGCTGTTTTTGCTCTGACCAGTATTCAGCCAGAAACAAATTTTTAAACTCGTCAAAAGTCAGGTTCGTAATGTTGAGGTTTAGGCCCCAACGCTTGGCATCACCAGCCAGCACATCAATAACCGCATTAATTTTTCTCTCATTAGTCCATGATCTGGGTAAAACTCTTCCACAATTTTTAATCAAATCCGTCGGGTGTATACCGCCTTTTTTCAAGGGGTCGAACCGCTCCTCTTTCGTCAACAACTCCGAACTATGTGCACAGATTGGCACATAGCTCTGTTTTTCGTCAAGTTTCCTTTCTAATTCCGACATCCTCGTAATCACTTGGCAAGTGGTTGTCGCAAGCGTTTCCACTTCCCTCCTTTTCTCTTCGCAGGTGTTAGCCTGCTTCGTCACTTTGGTATCTACTTCGGATACTAAAGCCTTTAAAGTTTCCACCTTCTGTTGACCCTCTTTTCTCACTAATTGAATTTGTTCCGTCACCTTATTCTCGATGATCGGAGCAACTGCGTCTCCTACACTTTTCTCGATTCTGCTAATTTTGGAATCAAAACGAGTATTTATGCTCGCAATTTCCGCCTGAACGCCTACCATTTCCTGTTTAAGGTTACCGATTTCGGTATTAATCACGACAATATCGTCTTTGATTTTATCAACTTTTGTGTTAACAACTTCAACATTGTTGTTAACAACATTAATAGCTTTGTTCTGATTGTCTAGCATTCGTTCAATTTTTTCAGACTGAGCTACTTGCTTGGCAGCCTGAGCTGCTTGCTTGGCAGCCTGAGCCTCTTGTTTGGCAGCCTGATCTTTAATTTCTGCCGATTGACTCTTGATTTCGTTAATCAAAACATTCAATAAATCAGTTAAATTCCTGGAAACCACCGGTTTACTTCCGTAGCGGCTTCCTCTTTCATTGTCCCCCCGTATTCGTCATCAAGGGATTCAGATTTGATTTTCACTTCCGATTCCGAAACATTTTCTAAAGTCTGGAATTCCATTTCTGCTCTTTGTTGCGTTTCGGCGGTCGCATCTTTCATGCTAGCCGCCTGCCCCGGAACAATGGGTACCGCTGTGCGCGTTTCCCACTGTTCGACCGATTGTTCCGTATCCAAGTCTACCAAATTTTGGTAATTGTTGCCTTCACTCATTTTAATAATTTTCAATATAAATGCAAAATCTCAACTCTAATTAGGATTCCTCACACGAATATTCTCGCTGACGTATCGACCATTTCGTAACCAGTACTTTGTTACGAGATTTGCACAATGCAAAATTCGTGTCCAGAACAACCTCAAATTTGAAGATTGTCCTCTCACCAGGTCGCCAGGTGTAACCTCCCCCCTCACTTATCGACCTTAATGACAGTGAAAAATTAAACCGCGTGTACCTAATGGAAATTTGGGAAAAGCAATCGTCACCGAAGTTAATCTATCGGTAAAGAGGGAGGAAAGGGTTACATCTAAATGAAAGGAAAAATGCAAATGAAACTGGTGGAAATTAATTTTGAAAAGGGGTAAAATTAATAAAGAAAGTAAATGTGCGGCCGTTACGTTAACAATTAACTAGCGGTAATTAGATATTTGAGATTTGGGGGAAATCACGGTCGCCAGTCCTAAGGACAATTACTATAGTAACTGAAAAAGAAAGGTTATTACACATATAATTAACACCAGAAGCGTGGCAACTGAAGGTTGACACGTGTAGTGTGAAAACTGAAAGTTTGTCAGAAGTAATAAATTTCGCTACACTCTGACTTAATTTAGCAAAAGAATTAATAAAACCGGAAAATCGAAAGTTAATTTAGTGACTGAAGTTAATAGTGAGCTTTCTTTCTGAAGCACATCGAAATCCAGTAAAATACGGTTAGTCTTGGACTACCTCAACAATCATTTCAAAAGCAACTTGACTCTACGCAATTTAGAAACAAGAGATTTTACTTTGAACTTGAATTAAATGATTCTGAACTATTAACAATAGTAAAATTTAGTACGTACCAAGCTGAGCTGCAGTCACAGGTAAGCTAAAATATGCTAACAAAACTCGCACTCTAAATTTGTGCTCGTGTAACCTAAATATTGTAGCCAGCTACTGAACTTTGAAATTAAAGCAGTGAAATCTAATCATATTATTTTAATGCTGGCGTTTGAATTTCAACGACACTCGGGTTCATTTCGGAAAAGGAAGTGACCCTACTTGGCAATGCAATTGGGACAATGAGCAACAAAGGTTCATGCTAAGTTGCTGTAATTTTGCGAGGCAAATGGAACAATTTGAAAAGCTGAGGTCTGCCATACAGTTCTGAAACTTGACGTGCTTTTAGTCTTCCTTGTTGGTTGATTGAAGGTTTGAAGCCGTCGATCGAGGAGGTGGCGACACTCACTCATTGTCGGCCGTCGCTGTTGCAGAAGCTGGATGTTGGCGCGCCTTCTTCTCGACACGGTCACCAGGCGAAACGGGCTCTTGATGTGTGCCAGCTAATGCTTCCCGTCCGCGACACCATGTCAGAAACTATCATCGCGAGTCGAGCGCAATTACATGCTGCCAAACCCCGAAAGCGCGGCAACTCGCGGGAGCGTCACACAACACACCTGCTCCACTCGCTACTCCAGCCAGACTCCCTCTGCCCGCGCTCCACGCGGCAGAGTTAACACTACCAAAGATCCTACACACTGATTCTTCACACGACCCATCGATGTAATCGTTCGATAGCAGTTTTCCCTAGGCAAGACCCAGCGTAAAAATACAAATAATATTTACGAAACAAACCAATTATACATCGACATAAGTGCATAAATATATATATATACAAACAGTAAAACAATTACAATATATAAAGAGACAGAAATGTCATATCTTGAGGTAACAAAACAAGGAAAAAAAATAATAGTACAATAGATGGAAATAGGAGGATATGCATTTCCGGCGTTACACACTTTGGTGATCATTAACTATATTCAGTGTCACGGGATTCGTCTGGAAAAACCACTTTATTTGGCGGTGACGCCATACCTCGATTTGTAATGCCAGTATAGTTTTTAACATGGATACTTGTGTGCACCTGTAGAACCAAGACCGATTCTGATAGTAATATGGTCGTTGCAATTGTGTTTTTTTAACATCTGGCGATTTGTAAGACGATTACGCCTTTTTCTAAGACATGGTGGGACCACTCGCAGGAGAAAGCTTATCAGACATACCCACCCATCGCCGATTTTCGGTCAGCATTATTTCGTAACGCCAGCGAACACATATCGACGAAGTACTATATTTAGTAGTAGGGGATGTGTGATAGGTTCACCTTGAGAATCAGGCTAATAAAGTGAGTGTGTGTGTGTGTGTGTGTGTGTGTGTGTGTGTGTGTGTGTGTGTGTGTCCTGACATGTGCAAAGGAAATGACTACGTCCAGTCATAAGGAAGGTATGGATTCGACGTCGAATGCTATGATAGAAAAGAGAGAAGTATGTCTAGTCGTAAGAATGGTACAGATATTTATATTTCCAATGTCACAGCTGTCAGTAGGTGTATTTTTGAGACTTCACTCACGGTCGAATGTCGTCCAATTGAGACCACCATCGTAATATTTAATTGTATCGATCAAATATGTATGTGGCCAGTTTACCAGAAAGATTCTGTCTAGAGGTGCCTGGCGCATGGTAATGGCCTATGGGGGGAATGATTCACGTTTCCCGCTAATGGCAGGCGGCGTCTGAATAGAAAGGCCTTTTGGGGTGCAGGAATGTAGTTGACTTCACCATGTCGTCCTACAGACGGCCAAATAGTGAACTAATATGTGCTGGATAGCTTTCGTGATCACGTGAAAATTTGAGAAGATTCAATATGGACGTGTGTATGCGCTGGATCATTATTCCTTCCCATGTAAATTGTCCGGTTGACTGGTTCTGCACATTTCGCGCCTTTATTTAGTTGAGAGACCATCGATTGGGTTGTGTGCATCTAGCAGGTGAAATACAGGTGGAAGACACGTTTGCTGGTACTCTAGACGTGAGAAACACCTTAGTTGACTTTGTAATTTATAAGGATGATTTGGAATCTGTTATATTATCGACAATGGTATTCATGAGTGGATCAGTTTCCTCTATTTTTTTCGGGATTTCATTGGAAGGTCTTCACAGATGAGATACGTTTCTGGTTGGTCAGTGGTTTCCAGCATACTCCACCTCGCTAAAGTTTCCAGAGAAATAATTTCTGGTCTGTTTCTTTGGAATTATATTGCGCAAGTCATACTGTTATGCAAGCGATATTGCTATGTGCTTGATATCGATAAATATCGAGAAAATCGTATGATATTCTGGCAAACCATGTGACATTACATATGTTCTTGTAATCCCAGAGTGTGGAAATGGGTGTAGAATCAAAGCAAACAAGCAGGTCGGGAGCAGAACCAGTAACGTCTTTGTGCTGAGTGGAACCGACCTCGTCTTTGAACAACAGTTCGGAGCGTCACTTTAGTCCGTTCCGGCGGATGACCTCCCAACCTCGCGGGAAATATCTAGTGCCGCGTGGAGAATATATGGTGCATGTGCTTATGCTGTCTGTCTTTGGGATATGTGTATTAGTGACTGGCAGTCAATAGCTATATGCATGATGCAGAAAAGGTGATTTTGTATGGCGCATAATACGAACCGAATGTTTACTACATTGATATGGTACGTGGGGATTGGTTTCACGCTGAAATATTCAAGCTTCCATCCTCAGTGGCAGCGCAGTGTACATGAGCAAGAGTCTTTCCGTATTTGGCGATCTGTAGGCCACTTTTGCTGGGTTGAACTGTCAGTGCACAATATGGCGATCTGTTTTGACACAAAGTCACCAACTACAGAAAGAAAAAGGCGGACAGTGGTTCCACGCTGGCAGCATTAGTTATTTAACGGGCAAATTCAGTAAGAGCCAATCAGAATGTTCCATTCATTCGCAACATATCCTTTGTGCTGTGAGAACATGTGCCGTTTCGGAGGTCTTTGTTGAAAGCAGGACTTAACGACTTCCAGAAAGAATAATGGATGGAGTTCCATGTTAGGACTATCAGGAGCAATGCATTCGCCATTATTCTGGGCTATTTTCGTAATCAGGTCCTGTTAGGACAAGAATTTCCATGCAGACAAGCTGCGACATAACGAACGTGTCTACAAAAGCGACCGTTAACTATTTCTGCATCACCTTATGATTTGAGAGGTAGACTTGGCTTTTATTTACATAGACATGTGAGAGCAGTATAACACTGACAACCTTTTAGCTATGCCTGTGCGGATGAGCCGCTATGCGAACGTCTCTCACTGGATCCGCAGCTCTGAAAGCTATATGCCTGCCACAGTAAGCAAGTGCATGGCTAGACACATCTCTCATGTCCCATTAGGATCGGTGGGGACAATGCAGCCTGTGCTATTCTGGGAAGCATTGCAACAGATTTCTATAGTGCATCCAGAGGGGGACTTCGCTGTTGTTTACATAGTCATGTGACGTCAGTATTAACATTGAGAACCTTTTATCTGCACCTATGACCGTGAGTCGCTCGGCAATTATGCCTTCGGTGGTTCACAGGTAGAAAGGTATCACACCAGCAACAGTAAACAAGGGTGCACAGCCCAGAGTCATCTGGCATGTTTGCAGACCTGCATTACTTTTTGACAATTTTACGTGAGTGAACGTGTCTGTTGCATTATTTTGTGAACAGGTCAGTAGCCTGTGCAATGCATTATTTCTACAGTTTACAATTTGTTAGCGCATTTTGCAGAGCATTATCCATGCATTATTTCAGTAATTTACGAGTAGTTTGGGTGTGTGTTGCATTATTTTTTTAACATGTATGTGGGCTGTGCAGTGCATTATTTCGACAGTTTACAATTAGTGAGTGTGTTTGCAGTGTGTTATACATGCAATATTTCGGTGATTTACGAGGAGTTTGCAAGTCTGTATGCTGTGCAATGCTATATTTCGACAGTTTACAATTAGTGAATGTGTCTACAGAGCGTTTTACATGCATTATTTTGATGATTGACGAGTAGTTTCGAGGTCTGTAGGCTATGTAGTGTGACCCCTAGCATACCAAGGGCGAGTGTTTATCAGTATTACAAATATGCTATATGAAATCTGTCCCCAAATAAATTGTTCCAAAATAAATAAAGCACACTTCTTCCTCTCCTCTGTAGCTGGACATAGATTATGTCCATTTCCCACCATTTTTTCCCAGACCGCCATGGGATGATAGTGCTTTTTTGGTGGCAGTACTGTGTACTAGGTCAGTGGACTACTCATGGGGAACACACTGGATAGTGCTACTGCCTCAGATTGTTTAAACAAAGACTGCCTGCAGAATACTTGCGTCCATCCTATCCAGCAGCCCAGGACAGGCTAAGTGCTTTTCCTACCAACTCCAAGGAAGAGATGGCGGTCACATGACTTAGGTTAGTGGAGACAGCCAAGTGCCCTTTTTTCCCACCGTTTTCTTAGGTTAGTGAAGGTTGCCCAAGTGCCCTTTTCCTGCCAAAATTTGAACTTCCTGCCATTTACTGGTGGAGGGGAGGGGAGAGGCTTAGGTTAATGGAAGTAGCCCAATTCAATTGACTTATTTTCCCACCAAAATTTGAATGTCCACCATGACGTCATTGCTACATTACCATATGTCACCGCCATCTTGGATCCACCATCTCGAATAAATTTGGCAACAATACAACTTGCGGTGGTATGCTTGTTTCACTACTACTTATGTGCTCTATATTTAGGTCCACTGTTTATAAATCACTTTATTCTAAGACTCCATACTTCTTAAATGGCAGTCAGTTTCTTGATGTGAAGTACATAATGAAGCAATTTCTTGTCTACTGCAAGAACTACCTACAACGTGGAGAAGTGACGTTCATGACATACACTCCTGGAAATTGAAATAAGAACACCGTGAATTCATTGTCCCAGGAAGGGGAAACTTTATTGACACATTCCTGGGGTCAGATACATCACATGATCACACTGACAGAACCACAGGCACATAGACACAGGCAACAGAGCATGCACAATGTCGGCACTAGTACAGTGTATATCCACCTTTCGCAGCAATGCAGGCTGCTATTCTCCCATGGAGACGATCGTAGAGATGCTGGATGTAGTCCTGTGGAACGGCTTGCCATGCCATTTCCACCTGGCGCCTCAGTTGGACCAGCGTTCGTGCTGGACGTGCAGACCGCGTGAGACGACGCTTCATCCAGTCCCAAACATGCTCAATGGGGGACAGATCCGGAGATCTTGCTGGCCAAGGTAGTTGACTTACACCTTCTAGAGCACGTTGGGTGGCACGGGATACATGCGGACGTGCATTGTCCTGTTGGAACAGCAAGTTCCCTTGCCGGTCTAGGAATGGTAGAACGATGGGTTCGATGACGGTTTGGATGTACTGTGCACTATTCAGTGTCCCCTCGACGATCACCAGTGGTGTACGGCCAGTGTAGGAGATCGCTCCTCACACCACGATGCCGGGTGTTGGCCCTGTGTGCCTCGGTCCTATGCAGTCCTGATTGTGGCGCTCACCTGCACGGCGCCAAACACGCATACGACCATCATTGGCACCAAGGCAGAAGCGACTCTCATCGCTGAAGACGACACGTCTCCATTCGTCCCTCCATTCACGCCTGTCGCGACACCACTGGAGGCGGGCTGCACGATGTTGGGGCGTGAGCGGAAGACGGCCTAACGGTGTGCGGGACCGTAGGCCAGCTTCATGGAGACGGTTGCGAATGGTCCTCGCCGATACCCCAGGAGCAACAGTGTCCCTAATTTGCTGGGAAGTGGCGGTGCGGTCCCCTACGGCACTGCGTAGGATCCTACGGTCTTGGCGTGCATCCGTGCGTCGCTGCGGTCCGGTCCCAGGTCGACGGGCACGTGCACCTTCCGCCGACCACTGGCGACAACATCGATGTACTGTGGAGACCTCACGCCCCACGTGTTGAGCAATTCGGCGGTACGTCCACCCGGCCTCCCGCATGCCCACTATACGCCCTCGCTCAAAGTCCGTCAACTGCGCATACGGTTCACGTCCACGCTGTCGCGGCATGCTACCAGTGTTAAAGACTGCGATGGAGCTCCGTATGCCACGGCAAACTGGCTGACACTGACGGCGGCGGTGCACAAATGCTGCGCAGCTAGCGCCATTCGACGGCCAACACCGCGGTTCCTGGTGTGTCCGCTGTGCCGTGCGTTTGATCATTGCTTGTACAGCCCTCTCGCAGTGTCCGGAGCAAGTATGGTGGGTCTGACACACCGGTGTCAATGTGTTCTTTTTTCCATTTCCAGGAGTGTATTTAAGCATATGTGGTTCAGAGAGTGTCCCAGCTATCTTTGCCGTCTCATATATTCCGAAATTGTACAATATGTGAAAAATACAACTGGCCAGGGATGCACCTATATCAGGGGTTCACAAGGATGCCGTATCCATACATGTAAACAAACATTTTCAATAGAAAGTGACGCTCTATAACTGACGCAAGTGCGTTTAGTCTATGGAAATGAAAACTAAAGGTACAATTAGTGACGGCAGACTTGTTTCCACTGTTCTAAACCTCATACCTACTGAAATACGGAGTTATTAAAGGGTGGCAACGTCGCCACGGATTCTGTCGTAATGTGCGAGCAGTGGTTGCCTACAGCAAGATTCAGGACAGTGAAGGCAACCCGCATTACGGCGTTACAGCTTCAACGTAGAAACTGTGGGACCGCATATATTATTTAAAATTTAAGTATTCCAGAAGGTATTAGGTTTAAAACAGTGAAACCAAGTCTACCATTATTAATTGTACCTCTGGTTTTCACATTTCGGAGAAAAAAAAGTATGTTCTATTTAAAAGAACAACGTAGCTTTGTGCTGAAAGTGATGTTTGTTTACTTCTAGGTAATGGGCATTCCTACCCAATGAGAGAGCCCCTGACATGTGTGCATCCTTGGTCAATTGCAGTTTTCAGATTTTGTTTCAATTTGGAAGTATAATAATTGGCAATGTTAGGTGGAACACCCTACATACACATCAATTTTACTGCCGTAGATCCTTGGAACAAACTACAAAGTATGTCTGTAGTGGGTGGACTACCTATGTGAGGAAGATGTTCATACTTTCGTTTCACAAGCTGTAACCCACACAACACTGTCATATCTTAACGCTAGTATTAAAAGAAGACGTAATTATTGGTAACTTACAATGTTAATACCAATGATGTTTGAAAAAAATTAGTTTCGTGACCACAAAATAACTGAGCCGTCAGAAAATTATGTTTTACCACTCTAAGAAAAAAAAAAATGGTTCAAATGGCTCTGAACACTATGGGACTTAACTTCTGAGGTCATCAGTCCCCTAGAACTACTTAAACCTAACTAACCTAAGGACATCACACACATCCATGCCCGAGGCAGGATTCGAACCTGCGACCGTAGCGGTCGCACGGTTCCAGACTGTAGCGCCTAGAACCGCTCGGCCAACCCGGCCGGCCCACTCTAAGAGTAATTACCCACAGTTTGGGAACTACTGACATAATGGAGTAGTCAACAATTATTTTGCTCCTCGAATGCATCGTCAGATTACGAGCTTTTAATGAGTATGGCTGCTGAGAGACCAACCTGTCTTCCTACTCTTACGTGTTTGAGCATTAGAAAGACAACTGTACCAAAGCACCACAGTATCTTATTCCTGACATCTTCGAGCAAATATCCTGCATTCGTTTTAAAATGTGCATGCATATGAGAATGATTACCTGCAGCATATTTTTCTAACCCGTTACAATACTCGGATACGTCAAGTCCTCTAACAGGTGACTTAAAGCAGTGTGCAGCACGGCAGGATTCGTGCTTCAATGTCTTGGCAGTTGGTACCACAGAACACACATTTCATGATGATTTCGGGCCACAGCCAATCTATTCAAAGAATGTATTGGTTTTAACCCTTCTTCAGGCACTTTCCTTTGAACAGGCTCTGGATCGCCATAATTGCCTCACCTATCTTAGAGCTCGGTCATTTAGACCACTCTGACTGTAGCGTTTACAGTGATTAGCGAAAACATTATGACCACCTGTTAACAGCTTGTTTCTCCATCTTTGGAACGAAATACATCACTGATTTTGAGTATCGGCGACCCGACAGTTTGTTTGTAGGTCAGTGGAGGTACGTCGCATTAGACTTCTACGCACAGGTCATAAAACTCGCGTCAATAACGGGACGCTGTTTTGCGTACACCATAAGAACATTGTTACTTTATACTTTCTATTTGGAGCATGACCAGCAATGGTACGAACATCCATATAAGAATGGTGATGGCGCGCAATAGCTACCCAGATGGGTTCCATAGGATTTACATCAGGGGTATTTGTTCTCCGAGACATCAGCTTGAGTTCACTATGAAGCTCCTCAAACCGCCTTAGCACGGTTCAAGATCCGAGACACGGTCAATTACACTGCTGAAAGATGACATTGCAATCGGGAAAGAAATCAAGAACGAAGGGATACAAGTGGTTCGCAGCTGTCAGCGTATCTTCGATAAGTGCCGAAGGTCCGATGGAAGCTCAGGAGAATGTCTCCCATAGCATAATACTGCTTCCCACCACCTTGCCTTCGTCCATGTGGTGCTGCACGATTCGAGCCGTCGTTCGCCTCGACGATGGCGTTTGTGGAGACGAACATCGATCTAGTGTAGCAAAAATATGCTTCACCAGAAGATCCAACATGTTTTCATTGGTCGACGGTCGAATTTCTATGATTCCGTGCCCACAGCCAATGTAATCGACGATGTCGTTGGGTCAACATATGCTGCCAAGCACCATGTTCAACTATGTACGATGGAAGGTGTGCTCCGAAACATTAGTGCGTGCACCAGCATTTTGTTATTTCATCAGAGACGCCACAGATCACCATCTGAACCCCACATTCGAGCACTCGTGGACGTACACCCATTTTAGTTTCTCTGTGATTCTACCTCTTTCTGTAGATGCTCACAACAGTAGCACGTGAACATTCAACCAGCTTTGCCATTTTGAACATACTCGTTCACAGGCTCTGCTTAATAATAATCTGCTCTTTGTCAAAGTCACTTATCTCAATGGACGTCTCCATTTGCAGCTTGTTTCTTCGCTACGTTGATCCCCTCCCCCCCTCCCCCCCTGAACCATGGAACCATGGACCTTGCCGTTGGTGGGGAGGCTTGCGTGCCTCAGCGATACAGATGGCCGTACCGTAGGTGGAACCACAACGGAGGGGTATCTGTTGAGAGGCCAGACAAACGTGTGGTTCCTGAAGACGGGCAGCAGCCTTTTCAGTAGTTGCAGGGGCAACAGTCTGGATGATTGACTGATCTGGCTTTGTAACATTAACCAAAAAGGCCTTGCTGTGCTGGTACTGCGAACGGCTGAAAGCAAGGGGAAACTACAGCCGTAATTTTTCCCGAGGGCATGCAGCTTTACTGCATGATTAAATGATGGCGTCCTCTTGGGTAAAATATTCCGGAGGTAAAATAGTCCCCCATTCGGATCTCCGGGCGGGGACTACTCAAGAGGACGTCGTTATCAGGAGAAAGAAAACTGGCGTTCTGCGGATCGGAGCGTGGAATGTCAGATCCCTTAATCAAGCAGGTAGGTTAGAAAACTTAAAAAGGGGAATGGACAGGTTAAAGTTAGATACAGTGGGAATTAGTGAAGTTCGCTGGCAGGAGGCACAACACTTTTGGTCAGGTGAATACAGGGTTATAAATATAAAATCAAAGAGGGGTAATGCAGGAGTAGCTATAATAATGAATAGGAAAATAGTAGTGCGGGTAAGCTACTACAAACAGCATAGGGAACGCATTATTGTGGGCAAGATAGACACGAAGCCCACACCTACAATAGTACAAGTTTATATGCCAACTAGCTCTGCAGATGACGAAGAAATTTATGAAATGTATGATGAGATAAAAGAAATTATTCATGTAGTGAAGGGAGACGAAAATTTAATAGTCTTGGGAGACTGGATTTCGACAGTAGGAAAAGGAAGAGAAGGAAACGTAGAAGGTGAATATGGATTGGGGGAAAGAAACGAAAGAGGAAGCCGTCTGGTAAAATTTTGCACAGAGCATAACTTAATCATAGCTAACACTTGGTTCAAGAATCATAAACGAAGGTTGTACACATGGAAGAATCCTGGAAATACTAGGAGGAATCAGATTATATAATGGTAAGACAGAGATTTAAGAACCAGATTTTAAATTGTAAGACATTTCCAGGGGCAGGTGTGGACTCTGACCACAATCTATTGGTTATGAGCTATAGATTAAAACTGAAGAAACTGCAAAAAGGTGGGAATTTAAGGAGATGGGATCTGGATAAACTGATTAAACAAGAGGTTGTACAGAGTTTCAGGGAGAGCATAAGGGAACAAATGACAGGAATGGGGGAAAGAAATACAGTAGAAGAAGAATGCGTAGCTCTGAGGGATGAAATAGTGAAGACAGCAGAGGATCAAGTAGGTAAAAAGACGAGGCCTAGTAGAAATCCTTGGGTAACAGAATAAATATTGAATTTAATTGATGAAAGGAGAAAATATAAAAATGCAGTAAATGAAGCAGGCAAAAAGGAATACAAACGTCTCAAAAATGAGATCGACAAGAAGTGCAAAATGGCTAAGCAGGGATGGCTAGAGGACAAATGTAAGGATGTAGAGGCTTATCTCACTAGGGGTAAGATAGATACTGCCTACAGGAAAATTAAAGAGACCTTTGGAGAAAAGAGAACCACTTGTATGAATATCAAGAGCTCAGATTGAAACCCAGTTCTAAGCAAAGAAGGGAAAGCAGAAAGGTGGAAGGAGTATATAGAGGGTCTATACAAGGGTGATGTACTTGAGGACAATATTCTGGAAATGGAAGAGAATGTAGATGAAGACGAAATGGGAGATACAATACTGTGTGAAGAGTTTGACAGAGCACTGGAAGACCCGAGTCGAAACAAGGCCCCGGGAGTAGACAACATTCCATTAGAACTACTGACGGCCTTGGGAGAACCAGTCCTGACAAAACTCTACCATCTGTTGAGCAAGATGTATGAGACAGGCGAAATACCCTCAGACTTCAAGAAGAATATAATAAATCCAATCCCAAGGAAAGCAGGTGTTGACAGACGTGAAAATTACCGAAAAATTAGTTTAATAAGCCACAGTTGCAAAATACTAACGCGAATTATTTACAGACGAATGGAAAAACTAGTAGAAGCCAACCTTAGGGAAGATCAGTTTAGATTCCGTAGAAATATTGGAACACGTGGGGCAATACCTTACGACTTATCTTAGAAGAAAGATTAAGGAAAGGCAAACCTACGTTTCTAGCAATTGTAGACTTAGAGAAAGCTTTTGACAATGTTGACTGGAATACTCTCTTTCAAATTCTAAAGGTGGCAGGGGTAAAATACAGGGAGCGAAAGGCTGTTTACAATTTGTACAGAAAGCAGATGGCAGTTGTAAGAGTCGAGGGGCATGAAAGGGAAGCAGTGGTTGGGAAGGGAGTGAGACAGGGTTGTAGCCTGTCCCCGATGTTATTCGATCTGTATATTGAGCAAGCAGTAAAGGAAACAAAAGAAGAATTCGGCGTAGGTGTTAAAATCCATGGATAAGAAATAAAAACTTTGAGGTTCGCCGATGACATTGTAATTCTGTCAGAGATAGCAAAGGACTTGGAAGAGCAGTTGAATGGAATGGACAGTGTCTTGAAAGGAGGGTATAAGATAAACATCAACAAAAGCAAAACGGGGATAATGGAATGTAGTCGAATGAAGTCGGGTGATGCTGAGGGAATTAGATTAGGAAATGAGACTTGTTAACATCGAGTATAGATTTAAGTGTCAGGAAGTCGTTTCTGAAAGTATTTGTATGGAGTATAGCCACGTATGGAAGTGAAACATGGACGATAAATAATTTAGACAAGAAGAGAATAGAAGCTTTCGAAATGTGGTGCTACAGAAGAATGCTGAAGATTAGATGGGTAGATCACATAACTAATGAGGAGGTATTGAATAGAATTGGGGAGAAGAGGACTTTGTGGCACAACTTGACAAGAAGAAGGGATCGGTTGGTAGGACATGTTCTGAGGCATCAAGGGATCAGAAATTTAGTATTGGAGGGCAGCGTGGAGGGTAAAAATCGTAGGGGGAGACCAAGAGATGAATACACTAAGCGGATTCAGAAGGACGTCGGCTGCATTAAGTATTGGGAGATGAAGCTTGCACAGGATAGAGTAGCATGGAGAGCTGCATCAAACCCGTCTCAGGACTGAAGACCACATCCACAACAACCACAACAACAACAACAACAACAACAACAACAACAACGTTGATCCCTCGTCCGTGTCTATTCCGCTAACATACTTTTGTTACCGCGTACTTTTGTTACCACAACGCCATCAGGCAGCATCCAGCATAGTGTTTGTTTTGGTTGATCAGTGTACATTCTCAATGTGTTGAAGGACGATGTGCAACATATCATTGACATAGTGTATGGTGTTCGCTCGTGCCTCTTCTTCTGCTCGCATTCGCCATTCAGTATGAAACGCTGTTCTACGCGTACTTCAACCACTTAAGTACAGCCCAGAATGGGGCCGGCCGAAGTGGCCGTGCGGTTAAAGGCGCTGCAGTCTGGAACCGCAAGACCGCTACGGTCGCAGGTTCGAATCCTGCCTCGGGCATGGATGTTTGTGATGTCCTTAGGTTAGTTAGGTTTAACTAGTTCTAAGTTCTAGGGGACTAATGACCTCAGCAGTTGAGTCCCATAGTGCTCAGAACCATTTTTTGAACCCTGTAACCTCCCCACCGCAATTTTTTTAAAAGAAAATATAGCAATACTTAATAGAAATGGGGGCCAAGTGTAACCTCCCCACAAAATTTTTAAAAGAAAATAACGATACTAATTAGAAATGCTGATGGACATGGCTCTATGCGTAACCTGCCCACAATCAAATGTACTGACAATAGCAACAAATGTGAAATTCGCAATCTGACTCAATTATAAATCCTTCAAAAAATTAAAGTCCATTCAGTGACAAGAAAATTCAATTAAACCGAAATATCGGTCTTTGGCCCTGTGTAAAAACAATCAGAATTAAAGTCTTACCTCAGAATAAATGGATGTCACATATCTGCTCTTGTTGTTGCGCACCACTTGGAGGAACTACATTGCAAATAATAATATTCTCCTTTTTTTTTGTAATTCTAGTGAAATTTTTCTTCAAAAAGAAGTGGAATGAAATGGGAAGTGCAACGAGATCTTTAGTTCAAAAAAATTAAACTTTTGAGAAAATGCTTTTGAAATAAAAAATTATTATTGGGAGACTTGTTGGAGAATAATTACAATAAATAAAATTTTTCATTATCTAATGATTATATTAATTAACAGTATACCTTATTCCTCAACTTGACCATTGTTGCCGACCGCCTACATCACACAACCGCACTGGGCTGCTACTACTGACCGACCGCTCTGCATGACGACTACAGACTGAGTACTGCTCTCAACTAGACAGAGCTACAGACTCGCAACGACTGACTGACTGCTACTCTGCATAGCGACAACTAACTCGCAAAGACTACTACTGACTGAGAACCGCTCGCAACACTCGCGCGGTCAAGCGCATACTCTCTGGTCACAGATGCTACAATGCCTCGCCATCGCTGCTGCGTTACATACGTGTTTCATAACCCTCCACTCGGGGGGCAAAAATTTGGCAGCGATGGTGAGTCATTTGGACTTGCCAAGCGCGGCAAAATTTTTCTTTAATTAACAAAATCCTACAACTTACAGAATATTTAAATGTTGTGCACACGCACTAAGTACAAAATATATCAGACAAGGACAAAATGTGAATACTAAACATAGTAGCAAATCAGAAAAAAGTATATACAAACTTTTTGACAGATAAAGTGCACAGGCACTGAAAAAATTCTTTAGCATATGCAGAACAAATAAACAGACTGGCAAGAATAATTAGATGTAGTACATAAAGTAAATGTTGTGCACACGCACTAAGTACAAAATATATCAGACAAAGACAAAATGTGAGTACAAAACATAGTAGCAAATCAGAAAAGTATATACAAATTATTTGACAGATAACAAAGTGCACAGGCACTGAAAAAATTCTTTAGCATATTCAGAACAAATAAACAGACTGGCAAAAAATATTATGTTGACAAGTGTACATGCACTGAAAAATGTCTTTAGCATTTTCACAACAAATAAACATAATGGCAAAAAAAAAAATTCATGTCCAAAGTGCACATGCACTGAAAAATGTCTTTAGTATTTTCACAACAAATAAACATAATGGCAAAAAAAAAAAAAATTCATGTCCAAAGTGCACATGCACTGAAAAATGTCTTTAGTATTTTCACAACAAATAAACATAATGGCAAAAAAAAAAAAATTCATGTCCAAAGTGCACATGCACTGAAAAATGTCTTTAGTATTTTCACAACAAATAAACATAATGGCAAACATCATGTCGACCAGTGACATAAGTGTACTCACACTGGAGTTTAGCGAATCGAAAAATGTATAACTTATGAACATAAATGATGTTACCAAAAAAAATTTTTTCTTTATGTGACAAGAATCAGGATAGGAAAGGGAAGGATTGCATCATGGTTGTAGCACTTTAGATTGCACACAGCTGCTCTGAAAGTCCATATCTTTCCACAGTAGTACAACACCAAGTGACACAACTTGAAGTTCTTTTCCCATCAGAATTTATCAGTGTAGCCAAGACACTGAACTGTCGTAGTAATGTTCCATGTTTTCATTTTGGCAGTACATTAGGTACACCAAACAGTGGGACCATAATAATGTCTTCATCGCTCATGGTGGTGGACAGCATGTCGTGTCAACACCACACTCTTACAAGGCACACCAACGTAGAATTAGTGCAAAACCAAATATAGTGCTCCATGATCACTGGGATAAACAGGACAAATGGACATTGCAGTAATTCAGGGTAGTCAGCTTATGAGGTGAAGGACATCAAGTCACATAATATTGACAATTACAGTCTTCATTGATAGTTCGTGGCATTCATAGCCCAGTTATTGAACATTTCTGTACCAAGTATGTAGTATTACAGAAAAATGTTCATTAATTGTTTTACATAGAATCAGTAGCCTTCTTTTCCTGGTTACAAAATATTATGAAATAATCGCATTCTTTTCAGTTACAGAGTATAATTAAGAATTATTAACCTTCTCCTAATTACAGTTAATTAATCATTTGTCATTCTAATCTATTAAGAATCATTAGCCTTCTTCTAATTACAAAGCATTATTAAACAATCACATTTATTTCCAATTACAAAGTATGAACATTGAAAACAAGAGTTAATTAATGGCATAATTAATAACAATTTCGTTGATTGACATTAATTATTGGCACTCAGTGGCCATCAAGTATTGAATAGAATAAAACATAGTTCATCATTCAGTATTATTCAGATCATTACAAAGTCATTATTAAAAATCAGTTAATTACAGTCAAATCATTAGTAATCACAGGCATTACAATAAACAGTGGCAGTTATTAGCTAGTGACAAAGCATTATTTTGAATATAGTCTCATTAAGAGGTCATTACTCGAGTGACATGCTATTCAGAGTTGATCAGTATTATTCAGAATTATCATAAACTAGTGACATTATGTGGGACTGGTAATACATTTTTTTGGTAGCAATGCATTGCGTTGGGATCGATAATTAATTGCTGAGGCATAATACTTTTTGCTTTTGACCTATTGCTGCAAATGAGGATAGGTAACGTCATTCGTCATGAGTCAGCTGTAGCAAGATTATGTAACAAGGCAGTACATGTGATCACATTTATAAATGATAAACACAAATGGGTAAAAAATATAAAAATGCAAGTACTAGAACAGGTATAATAAGTAACAGGTTTAGTAAGTGTCATGAAAAACTTCTCCTGGAAAAAATACAAAAACGGATTATTGACCTGAAAGAAGAAACGCACACTATGCTGAAAAGTAGTGAACTTCGAATTAACAAGTAGTGAAATGTGTATAAAATGTGTTCCATAGCTGTCCTTTCCAAAACTTTCCGTCATCCTACTATGCAATGTAACACCTGCTGTCAAAGCAAACTGCAACAAATACTTAAATAACTACGTAGCATAAATACATTACTTCAACATTATCCTCATCTGTAAAAAAAAAAACTTCATTATCCATATCATCATAACTTCACTATTATCATCACCTGTAAAGAAAAACTTCATTATTCATAACATCATATCCTTCATCATTATTCATCAGTATTCATTATCATCTGCAAAAAATCACTTCATTACTTATTACACAACTATTCCTTATCACTAGCATATTTCATCACTAAAACTAAGATGTGTAGTTCAGTCTGACAGCCTGCATCAATCACCTTGTATTCTGAAAGAAAAAATTAGTTAAGACTGCTATTCTGTGATGAGTATAGTATAGTCTTGTTAATGCTTGTTAATCCTGATCCCTTTACTCTTCCTCATAAAGTTATTGCATCTCCTTTCGTTTATTCCGTAGGTGAAATTCCCATTTATGTTAAATTTATTTCTTAGAATCATCATTCCTTTCTGAAATTGATGAACAAAGATTAATGTCCTGCATTTAAATCCTATACCCACTAAATAATGACTGGTTTATGGTGACACAATTAACCATACAGCATAACATGACAGAAAACGTAATATGTCCAAGACATTGACAGTGTTCGGATGCGAAAAAATGTACACAGAATAATACAATGCAGTAGCAAAAAAAATGTGAAACAGTCACGATGTTGAGATGTCATAAGGCAAAAAAAAAAATGTCAAAGTCGACTGGTGTGTGTTATATCTTAACTATTTCATAGTGCATACAAACAAAACTGGAGTACAGTCATATACACAAAAAAATGGAAAATGTGCACGGTCTGATGTGTAACGACAAGAAAAGCGACCTGCTAACCTTACCTTGCCGGGCACTTGCCAAGAAAAAAAATACGATAATCATCAATAAGTAGTCACATAAATATAATTGCAGAAATAGTCGTAAATGTGTAAATTCATCTGGAAAAATATGCACGGTCTGATGTGTAACGACAAGAAGAGCGACCTGCTAACCTTACCTTGCCGGGCACTTGCCAAGAAAAAAAAATACGATAATCATCAATAATTAGTCAGGTGAATTAATTGCATTAGTAAATGGCATCATAGTGTGTTGAATCATACAGTGGTTTCACTCAATAAACGGTTTAATGTTTGAGATATGGTGATTGCCTTTCGATTTTCTGGTTCTCAAAGTTTCGACGTGTACAACATTGGGGTGAGGGATGCTGCGAATCCGATACGGACCTGCGTATAGAAGTTCAAATTTACTGCACTTACCTTTTAATTTGCTGGATAAATAGTGTGTACGTACTAATATCTTCTGTCCAACGTGAAAGTCGCGGCGTGTACAAACCTGTTTTTGCTGTCTTCTCCGGCGCTCTGCGGCACGTTTGATGTTGTTCAGCGCAATGTCAATTATTTCGTGGTGTCGTAGGCGACGATTTTTGGGGAATTCTATTAATTCTTTAATTTTGTTCGGTGGTTCAACGTTTTTCAGTATAACAGTCGGAGATAGCATAGTGGATTCATTTGGAATGGAATTAATTACATCTTGGAATGAGAGTATGTGTGTATCCCAATCAATATGTCTTTTGTGGCAGTATATTCTGCACAGCTTACCAATTTCCTTCATTAATCTTTCACAAGGGTTCGAAGAAGCGTGGTACTTGGATATATAGATCGGAGAAATGTTTCTAGCTCGTAACATGCGTGTCCATACACTACTACGAAATTGAGATCCATTATCAGAAATTACTTTCATTACATGCCCTACATGAAATAGAAAATGTTTTACAAATGCTTTCGAAACAGTTTTAGCAGTAGCTTTGCGTAACGGAGTGAAAGTAACAAATTTTGAAGTGAGCTCAACAGCGACAAAGATGTAGCAAAAACATGGTAGTGAGGTCGGACATGTTCTTTTGTGTTCCGATTCTACTTTGTTACTATCCGTAATAGTTTGCACGTGTCAAAATTAATCATTTGCTGAAAAACATTTGTTTGTGTTTTGTGAGTGTCGTAAATTGGTAGTGACAGCAGAAGACAACACAGCTGACGGACAGAAGCATTAGCTCGCGCAGCTGACCAAAGCATGTGAAAAAAAAAAAAGAATACTATGTCTCGTAATGACGACGAAATGAAATTTTCAAATGCAACTTGTTGAATGTACATGACGCTGAAATTTGCTTTGCAGAAGTTGGTTGCGATGTCTTGCTGATTGTTGCCGAGAGAACGCGATAGTGCGTCTGCTATAACATTTTGTGTGCCGGGAATATGAACAATCGTAAAATTAACTTCTTGTAAATATAGTTTCCATCTACTTAATCTGTCGTGAGTAAATTTAGCTGAAAGCAAAAATTGTATAGCTCTATGGTCTGTGTAAACGGTGGTATGTCTGCCATACAGAAAGTGCCGAAATCTCGTAAAAGCCCTTACAACACATAATGTTTCAAGTTCTGTAACGGAGTAATTTCGCTCAGCAGGTGACAAAATGCGGCTTGCAAATGCGATGTTTTTGATTACTATTGAACCATCTTCTTCAATTTCCTGGAAAATGTGTACGCCTAAAGCGGTGTTAGAACTGTCGGTGGCAATGGAAAAATTTCTAGTAAGATCTGGGTGCGATAATAGTGGAGCATTCAACAAAGCATGCTTCAAATAACATTCTCGTGAGCAAAATTCTGCTTGTCAAAAGTAATGTTTGCGTTACTGTAGTATGCAATCTGTGCTGTATCTGGTTAAATTCTATCGTACGTGTTATTATTTACGAGAGAATGTTGTGGCATATCCACTGTATGAACTGTTCTGTTATATCATACTGACGTGTTACGCTATGGATGACACCTATTGTCTGGATCATTCATGATAATGTGTTGTTGCTAATGTTCTTGCTGCTGAAAAGATCGACTGTTATTAAATGTACGCTGAAAATTGTGCTCATCATTTTTACGTCTGTCATGATAGTAATTTCTATACGGCGCATAGCGATGCGAGTTGAAATAGTGTGTTGTCTGTACGTAGTTATTTCTTTGCTGCCATGCGTTACTATTTGTTGGGGCTGGGACTATACGTGCACGCGGCGAAACATTAAAGTTTGGTTGACCTTGTAGACTGCATTGTTGGTTATGTATGCTAAGCGGTTGACTTTCATGCTATTGTGGTGAAAAACATCTATTGTTACCAAAAAATGCGTTTGCTGTTAATTTTACTTTTACACATACTGATGATTACGATTTTATCTGTAATTAAAATTACGGCGGTAGTTGTCATTACGGGAGTGCCTACTGAAAATTGTCACATTCGGTAAAAGTTTGTCACATCGGATATTCATTACATGTTTCTTAATACTACAAAGAGCAATAGTTAAAGAGCAGTTTGGATAGATATAAAGGATAGTAGAAGAGAAGGCAGCAGTGCAGAAAACTAAAGATGAAACAGCACTACTACAGCTCGGGGCCCTATGCTCGCTACGGCACATATTCATTAAAGCGTAATGAATCCCCTGAGGTCCATTACGCACTGCAAATAAATTTTAGCTTTTGCGTTGCACGCAATAGCGGTAAAAATTCAAAAGCAAATAGTTGTATCCATGTTAATTCTAGTTTCCTCATTACAGGCAATGCTGATGAAAATACAATAGCAATTTGTCGCTTCAGGTTCAAAGCTAGTTTCTCCATTACAGATAATAGCGGTGAAAGTACAAAAATAAATTGTCGTATACAGTGCAAATCGTGTATCTGTGTTCTGCCATTATTAAATTCCTTACATTTTCTTACAAATGCAAACTGCTTATTATCAACGTTCTCGTCACTGAATTTGAGAACACGTTCGGGTTTGTGTGTGAATCTGTTCGTCTCTGTCATTTCGGTTTTCAAGTTGCGTAGCTTTTCAGATTTTAATTCGCGTGGCTTTTCGGATTTTAAGTCGCGTAGTTGCTGTAAATTGCTCACATTATACACGCTGCGTGAGTCTGACAAATGTTCATAAAGTGGCGTCTGTTGTGGTATGTTATTAACTGAAATGTTTTTCATCTCTGTTACTTCTTGTTGTAAATTTGATAACTTCCGACGTAACGTGTTGTTAGATGAATCGATTTCATTAATTGTCAGCTGTAAATTTTGAAATTCAGGTGTTTGGATAAAAGAAACCGGTGCAGTATCGTCTGATTTATTGTCATTAGTATTTTCGATAACATCAATACGACTGGCCAATTCATCACATTTTTCAGTCAGTATTTTAACCTGATCATCGGTTTTAGAATCAGACGCATTAATCTGTTTTTGCAACTTGCGCGTAGTTTCGCTCAGTTTTTTAACATCAGCTTTGATGACATCGCAATCCTGTGTTAGATCTAGTTGTTCGAATCTATCTGTCACTGTTTGAATATTTACTGTGTGTGTATCCGTTTTTGCTTTAAGATCAGAAATTTCATCCCGTAATTCCGCGTTCAATTGTTCTATGGTATTAATTTTGTCGGACACTGTAGTAATATTATTGTCTACATACGTCTTCGCTTTCGCGAATATTTTACGTTTGTCCTCTTGTCTCTGTGCAGTGATTGTTTCCATGACTTGTCGTTTTACTTTGTTTTGATCTTGAATAAATCTGCGGAAACGCGTATCACTGTTCTGTATGTGCTGACTAAAGCGCTCGTTAATCTGAGTGTTCTGCTGTTCGAATTTCGCGTCTATCTTTGCGTCCATAGTGCGCGAAAGTTCTACCGTCATTGCTTTAAACTCGTCCCGTAATTGTGCAGCTTTTTCAGAGCATTGTTTAGCGACTCCGCTAATTTCGTCTCTGAGTGTTTCTGTTGCGGCTGTTTGCATTTCTCTTAATTCTTGCGCAACAGACTTAATTTCTTCGCTATTTTTTTGAGAACAAGCCTCAATTTCCACGCGCAATTGTTCCTTAGTGTCATGCCACTGCGCGGCAACGTCTCTAATTTGTTCACTAAGCTGTCTGTTATCTTCCCTAAGTTGTTTGAAATTTTCACTCTGTTGTTTATTATCTTCCCTAAGTTGTATCAGTATTGCCATAATTGGATCCGAGCCAAAATTACCATTTCTATTATCTGTACTGTTCAATAGTGGATCTGGAATTGTTTCACTTTCTGTAACCATTTGGTCATTCTGAAATTTACAAAAAGGTTTGTCAGTCAAATGTATATTATCAGTCATTGTTTCGGAATTAAATACATCTGTCCTACTTTGTGTGATCTGTTCATTTTCATTAGACAGATTTGACTGTACATTACTTGAATTTTCCAAATCGGGTGTGTTAAGCTCTACAGCGCTCATTACCATAGAGCATTCTGCGTCATCAATTGTCGTCAAGTTAACAGACGAGACAATTGAGTTCGTTTGTTCATCATTAAGGTGAAAGTCATCATTAGTGGTTGGAATGCACTGATTGTTAGTGAACGCAGGATTGTCATCATTACGTTGCGTATCACAATTACTATCGGTCACGTTGTTTAAGTCGGTAATTTCATTCACAATACTTCGCGATACACTATTCACAGTCTTTCGCGGCATTTTTACAATAGTCAAAATTTTTCACAAAGCAAATAAGCACAATGCAAAAGCAACACACAAATACAACAAAGCAGCAAATTGCCGTTGACCTGTAGAAAGAAAGTCACAATATTATTAAAAGCGTTGCGCCAAATCCTAATTATCTAAGCAAATAAGAGCAGATATCTGACTGTCGCTCAAAAGACTCTCAACGAAATACGATCCTGGACTGGGTGTCGCCAAGTGTAACCTCCCCCCGCAATTTTAAAAGAAAAAAAATTGACAATATTATATAGAAATGTGGAGCCAAGTGTAACCTCCCCACAAAAATTTTAAAAGAAAATAACGATACTAATTAGAAATGCTGATGGACATGGCTCTATGCGTAACCTGCCCACAATCAAATGTACTGACAATAGCAACAAATGTGAAATTCGCAATCTGACTCAATTATAAATCCTTCAAAAAATTAAAGTCCATTCAGTGACAAGAAAATTCAATTAAACCGAAATATCGGTCTTTGGCCCTGTGTAAAAACAATCAGAATTAAAGTCTTACCTCAGAATAAATGGATGTCACATATCTGCTCTTGTTGTTGCGCACCACTTGGAGGAACTACATTGCAAATAATAATATTCTCCTTTTTTTTTGTAATTCTAGTGAAATTTTTCTTCAAAAAGAAGTGGAATGAAATGGGAAGTGCAACGAGATCTTTAGTTCAAAAAAATTAAACTTTTGAGAAAATGCTTTTGAAATAAAAAATTATTATTGGGAGACTTGTTGGAGAATAATTACAATAAATAAAATTTTTCATTATCTAATGATTATATTAATTAACAGTATACCTTATTCCTCAACTTGACCATTGTTGCCGACCGCCTACATCACACAACCGCACTGGGCTGCTACTACTGACCGACCGCTCTGCATGACGACTACAGACTGAGTACTGCTCTCAACTAGACAGAGCTACAGACTCGCAACGACTGACTGACTGCTACTCTGCATAGCGACAACTAACTCGCAAAGACTACTACTGACTGAGAACCGCTCGCAACACTCGCGCGGTCAAGCGCATACTCTCTGGTCACAGATGCTACAATGCCTCGCCATCGCTGCTGCGTTACATACGTGTTTCAACCCAGAATGGGACTTCTTTCGAACAGGTCCAGGTTTGGGCATCCCGAATTTAGGTATGGTGTAACTGTGATTCTCACTGTCTCCGAAGCTGCCATTTATCGCGTCTTGTGTTTCGGACGAGGACCTGTATATGACTTGATTTAGTGATTTAACTGCTTCGATATCAAATCATTTATATATCCCTTTCCGTAATATGATTGTGTCAAATATTTTTATTTGCGATGTTATTACGTACCGACTGCTTCCATTTGAAAGGAAGGTCCTCAGGAAAATATTTGGACCAGTCCGAGATGAGACTACTGGAGAATGGAGAAGACGCCATAACACAGAATTAGAAGGGCTGTACAAGGAGCCTATAACACTACTG
This sequence comes from Schistocerca americana, assembly GCF_021461395.2. NCBI lineage: Eukaryota > Metazoa > Arthropoda > Insecta > Orthoptera > Acrididae > Schistocerca > Schistocerca americana. The sequence continues at coordinate 29,184,235 of NC_060123.1, forward strand.
TCTGCTACTGCAATACCATAACCTTAAAGTAGGAGGCAGGGCGTGAAATAAAACCATCTAGTTAAAACAATTATGGTATAAAGCAACAGAGCAGTGTTACCCTCTGAGAGGAATTTTGTTATGTTGACCGTGTTGTACCTAACGGAGGTGGCTTATCGGATGTGAAAGTCAGTATTACGTAAATATTTAAACAGTATAAACAATATTTTACCTATCTATACCGTTCAAAGAACAAGAAAAACAGTCGCCAGTCTAATTAGGCAAGAGAATGATTGACATTCTTGTTCAAGAAGTCAAGTATGAGTAACTTTAATGGACAAACGCAACCTATATTTTGCCACACCCGAGTGCAATGAACTATGACACTTGCATATGTTTACGTTAAGGTTGGAAGTAACAGCTAGAGCAGCACAAACTATTTGCAAAAATATAACAGATAAGGATGCACACTATTACTTTCAGGGCTTATTCAAACTGCATAGTCTTCATAACGTTACTGTTAATACACACTGTAGAATCACAAATTGGACATTGCAAAATTATGAGTTGGTAACAGGTTAAGTCTCTCTCAGTTAAATACTTTTCTATTAAGAAAGAAGGTTAAATGGAATTCATTAACAGGTTACTTCTCACTGTATTTTGAATAAAGAAATTATGGTTTTCATAAATAGTGGTCTTCCCATTACTTGTTACCTAGCATTAGCACAATAGACAAACTGTGGCTCCTATTATACTATTAATATGCACTTCCAATGCACAAGAGAGACAAACACTTCGCAATCATGAACATACAACTTTCTACTATTGCAGTTATCCACTTTTACTACAGTGAAACACAATGTTGACAAATTTGCAAGAAACTGACTCACCTTTTAAAATTTACTGCAGGCAGCACTATGATCATTAACTAAGCAAAACTTTGTAAGCCTCAGTTTTAAGAATTTTACTTTTTAAAAGAAATAGCAAATTGTCTTCATTACCATAGTCTTCTACTTTCAAGTAAATGATTAAATAGGTGACCATGAAACTCCAAAAAAACTTTAAATTGGACTGTTTCCATCACTGGGAGGCTTTCATTTTTTCCACGAACTAGGACACTCGGTAATCGTAGTTCAAATGGAGAGGAACCTGAGAGGTGTTGTGATACGGAATAAATCAAGGTAGGTACGTGAATTCAGTTATAAGTTACCTTACATTTGTGCACACTAAAACATCCAATGAGCTGATCCTTCCCTGTACGTTATTATAGTATTCCGTTATAATGATTGCGCAATGTGGTGGCAGCTGCATATTGGTAGATGGATTTGCAGGCAGAATTGCTGGACTCTGTCCCTTCTTGGTGGCGATGATGGATACCAATTCCAGAATCGTTCCAGCTATTTATCCATCCATCCGAGGCATTGGAAAGTGGCAGAAAAAGTTTCTCTCGGAATCATCACAATGTACAACTTTTACATGGTAGTGCACAGTTTGGTAACTCGTCCCCAGCTGACTCTTGTTCCACCTTTTCTACCTAGGCCAGCCACGATTTGCGTGCGCAACTAAGTTCCGTTCCCGAGGGGAACTACACAACCTTTTACATACAAAATAACTAAGAATCCTAAGTGAAGGTCAGCAGTTTACATAACAGAGAACGAACATTTTCAATAAAACAGAACATTTGCATATATTGGTAGTTCTACACAAAATTATTTAAACAAATTCCAAATATATACACTAAGTTTTGTCTCCCTCCAATTGGGACAAAGAATTTAAATGACAGATATACTACATTGCATAGAATCAAACCATGACATCGAAGTTTTAACAAAGATATGAGTATACAATTTTATGTTACCGATTCAAACACTTTTACAGATACTCAATGTTATAACATTAAACCAAAGCAAAATGCAAAATAAATCCGTACAGCATTAGAGCTATGGTGTTACAAGCCTTATAATTTGGGAGTGATGAGAAGCAAAAGATTGAAATGAACTGGACGTGTAGTTAGGATGGAGGCAACAAGGTGGCCCAAAATTGCAATTGACTGGATCCCGCAGGCAGCAGAACAGTGGGAAGACCTACAAAGAGGAGGATCGGCGGAGTGAGAGAAGACTTCTTGTAGCTGGGAGTTACAGGAAACTGGAGACAGATAGCAGAAGACAGAGACAGATGGAGAGCTCCAACTGCGGTGGCGCGAGTGGCCACAAGGCCTGATTGAATGAATGAATGAATGTGACGTGGGTGTTTATATTTTTCGTGTCCAGTTGAGTGGTAATAAGCAGCTCACCGTAGAAAATGTTAGTTCTTCCTTGTTTCAGGGCTGCTACAGCTGTCGCCGCATCCCGTATCTGTCGCCAAATGCCTCAGTCTTGCCATTCTAACTCATCCGCTTCCATTCCTCTTCTCTCCATCGTTTCTTGGATATCACTTATCCACACTTTCAGTGGTCTTCTTCTTCTTCTTCTTCTTCTTCTTCCTGGAGGTTTCGATGAAATTACTCTCTTGGGCCATCTGACTTCATCCATTCTTTTGACGTGGTCAAACCATCCTCGCTGTCTCTCTTCTCTTCTATTCTATTCTTAATACTGTAATGTCCTTTCTCGCCGGCCGCTGTGGCCGAGCGGTTCTAGGTGCTTCATTCCGGAACCGCGCTGCTGCTACGGTCCTGCCTCGGGCATGTATTTGTGTGATGTCCTTAGGTTAGTTAGCTTTAAGTAGTTCTAAGTTCTAGGGGACTGGTGATCTCAGATGTTGAGTCTCATAGTGCTTAGAGCCATTTGAACCACTTTTTGTCCTTTCCCTTATTTCCTCATTTCTTATATGGTGAAGTCGGGAAATTCTACAGATTGTTCTCAGATGGTCCATCTCCAAACCTCAGTTTCTTTTTATTTATTTCTGTGAGTTCCCAGCAATCACTCCCATACATTTTTATTGGTTGCACGATGGATTTGTGTAAATCAATTCTAACATTTAAAGTCATTTTTAAGGAGCAGAGTACAGGGTTTAATTTTTGGTTAGCCGTCCTTCGCTGCCTTATTCATTGTTGAATATGTCGGTCACATCTTCCTTCACGTGATAGGCCACTACCCAAGTACTTGAACACTCTACATACTTTAAAAAGGGGTCAGCCAATGTCTACATCTACATCTATACTCCGCGAGCCACCTTACGGTGTGTGGCGGAGGGTACTTATTGTACCACTATCTGATCCCCCCTTCCCTGTTCCATTCACGAATTGTGCGTGGGAAGAACGACTGCTTGTAAGTCTCCGTATTTGCTCTAATTTCTCGGATCTTTTCGTTGTGATCATTACGCGAGATATATGTGGGCGGTAGTAATATGTTGCCCATCTCTTCCCGGAATGTGCTCTCTCGTAATTTCGATAATAAACCTCTCCGTATTGCGTAACGCCTTTCTTGAAGTGTCCGCCACTGGAGCTTGTTCAGCATCTCCGTAACGCTCTCGCGCTGACTAAATGTCCCCATGACGAATCGCGCTGCTTTTCGCTGGATCATGTCTATCTCTTCTATTAATCCAACCTGGTAAGGGCCCCATACTGATGAGCAATACTCAAGAATCGGACGAACAAGCGTTTTGTAAGCTACTTCTTTCGTCGATGAGTCACATTTTCTTAGAATTCTTCCTATGAATCTCAACCTGGCGCCTGCTTTTCCCACTATTTGTTTTATGTGATCATTCCACTTCAGATCGCTCCGGATAGTAACTCCTAAGTATTTTACGGTCGTTACCGCTTCCAATGATTTACCACCTATGGCATAATCGTACTGGAATGGACTTCTGCCCCTATGTATGCGCATTATATTACATTTATCTACGTTTAGGGAAAGCTGCCAGCTGTCGCACCATGCATTAATCCTCTGCAGGTCCTCCTGGAGTACGTACGAGTCTTCTGATGTTGCTACTTTCTTGTAGACAACCGTGTCATCTGCAAATAGCCTCACGGAGCTACCGATGTTGTCAACTAAGTCATTTATGTATATTATAAACAATAAAGGTCCTATCACGCTTCCCTTGCGGTACTCCCGAAATTACCTCTACATCTGCAGATTTTGAACCGTTAAGAATGACATGTTGTGTTCTTTCTTCTAGGAACTCCTGAATCCAATCACAAACCTGGTCCGATATTCCGTAAGCTCGTATTTTTTTCACTAAACGTAAGTGCGGAACCGTATCAAATGCCTTCCTGAAGTCCAGGAATACGGCATCAATCTGCTCGCCAGTGTCTACGGCACTGTGAATTTCTTGGGCAAATAGGGCGAGCTGAGTTTCACATGATCTCTGTTTGCGGAATCCATGTTGGTTATGATGAAGGAGATTTGTACTATCTAAGAACGTCATAATACGAGAACACAAAACATGTTCCATTATTCTACAACAGATTGACGTAAGCGAAATAGGCCTATAATTATTCGCATCTGATTTATGACCCTTCTTGAAAATGGGAACGACCTGCGCTTTCTTCCAGTCGCTAGGTACTTTACGTTCTTCCAGCGATCTACGATAAATTGCTGATAGAAAGGGGGCAAGTTCTTTAGCATAATCACTGTAGAATCTTAAGGGTATCTCGTCTGGTCTGGATGCTTTTCCGCTACTAAGTGATAGCAGTTGTTTTTCAATTCCGATATCGTTTATTTCAATATTTTCCATTTTGGCGTCCGTGCGACGGCTGAAGTCAGGGACCGTGTTACGATTTTCCACAGTGAAACAGTTTCGGAACACTGAATTCAGCATTTCTGCCTTTCTTCGGTCGTCCTCTGTTTCGGTGCCATCGTGGTCAACGAGTGACTGAATAGGGGATTTAGATCCGCTTACCGATTTTACATATGACCAAAACTTTTTTGGGTTCTTGTTTAGATTGTTTGCCAATGTTTTATGTTCGAATTCGTTGAATGCTTCTCTCATTGCTCTCTTTACGCTCTTTTTCGCTTCGTTCAGCTTTTCCTTATCAGCTATGATTCGACTACTCTTAAACCTATGATGAAGCTTTCTTTGTTTCCGTAGTACCTTTCGTACATGATTGTTATACCACGGTGGATCTTTCCCCTCGCTTTGGACCTTAGTCGGTACGAACTTATATAAGGCGTACTGGACGATGTTTCTGAATTTTTTCCATTTTTTTTCCACATCCTCTTCCTCAGAAATGAACGTTTGATGGTGGTCACTCAGATATTCTGCGATTTGTGCCCTATCACTCTTGTTAAGCAAATATATTTTCCTTCCTTTCTTGGCATTTCTTATTACACTTGTAGTCATTGATGCAACCACTGACTTATGATCACTGATACCCTCTTCTACATTCACGGAGTCGAAAAGTTCCGGTCTATTTGTTGCTATGAGGTCTAAAACGTTAGCTTCACGAGTTGGTTCTCTAACTATCTGCTCGAAGTAATTCTCGGACAAGGCAGTCAGGATAATGTCACAAGAGTCTCTGTCCCTGGCTCCAGTTCTGATTGTGTGACTATCCCATTCTATACCTGGTAGATTGAAGTCTCCCCCTATTACAACAGTATGATCACGAAACTTCTTCACGACGTTCTGCAGGTTCTCTCTGAGGCGCTCAACTACTACGGTTGCTGATGCAGGTGGTCTATAGAAGCATCCGACTATCATATCTGACCCACCTTTGATACTTAACTTAACCCAGATTATTTCACATTCGCATTCGCTAATAACTTCACTGGATATTATTGAATTCTTTACTGCTATAAATACTCCTCCACCATTGGCGTTTATCCTATCCTTGCGGTATATATTCCATTCTGTGTCTAGGATTTCGTTACTGTTCACTTCCGGTTTTAACCAACTTTCCGTTCCTAATACTATATGCGCACTATTTCCTTCAATAAGAGATACTAATTCAGGAACCTTGCCCTGGATACTCCTGCAGTTTACCAATATTACGTTGACTTTTCCTGTTTTTGGTCTCTGAGGACGGACGTTCTTTATCAACGATGATAATGTCCTCTCTGGTAAGCCGTCAGGTATTTTATCGTTTCGCCCAAGGGGGGGTCCCTCCCCTCTAACCTAAAAAACCCCCGTGTGCACGCCACACGTACTCTGCTACCCTAGTAGCTGCTTCCGGTGTGTAGTGCACGCCTGACCTGTCTAGGGGGGCCCTACAGTTCTCCACCCAATAACGGAGGTCGATGAATTTGCAACCATTATAGTCGCAGAGTCGTCTGAGCCTCTGGTTTAGACCCTCCACACGGCTCCAAACCAGAGGACCGCGATCGACTCTGGGCACTATGCTGCAGATATTAAGCTCAGCTTGCACTCCGCGTGCGATGCTGGTTGTCTTCACCAAATCACTGGTCGCTTTTCACCGTTGCTGAAGGCGTAGTACTGGCGTCGGGCGTTTACGTTACCCTCCATCAATGACCCAAGACATGGCAGTGACATGTAGCGTGTATGGCAGTCGGTTGTATGGAATCAGCGATGTAAGATGAGTCGAAACGGATACGTGACAGAATGGCAGAGAGGAGTTGTCTGTCTAGCGACAGAAACCTGAACTGCGGACCAGAAATAGTGCGAATATTACTGCCGTCAGCTTGTGAAAAGCAGCCAAGTGAAGTTCGGTATTTGTGGGTCAAAGGGCATTAACAGCGTGAAATTCACAGGGACTTGCGTGGCGTGCATGGGGACGATTGCATGTACTGTAGCAATTGTAAGTAGGCTGTTTAGGTTTTTTTATTGGTAACGCCACACAGCGCTCTGTATGAAAATCACTGGCTGTGCTGTGTGCAGTCTGTGGCTGGTTTGCATTGTTGTTTGCTATTGTAGTGTTGGGCAGCTGGATGTTAACAGCGCGTAGCGTTGCGCAGTTGGAGGTGAGCCGCCAGCAGTGGTGGATGTGGGGAGAGAGATGGAGTTTTGAGAGCGGATGATCTGGACGTGTGTCCATCTGAGACAGTAAAATTGTAAGACTGGATGCCATGAACTGATTATATATATTTTATGACTTTTGAACACTATTAAGGTAAATACATTGTTCTCTATCAAAATCTTTCATTTGCTAAGTATGCCTATCTGTAGTTAGTGCCTTCAGTAATTAGAATCTTTTATTTAGCTGGCAGTATTGGCGCTCGCTGTATTGCAGTAGTTCGAGTAACGAAGATTTTTGTGAGGTAAGAATTCATGAAAGGTATAGGTTATTGTTAGTCATGGCCATTCTTTTGTACGGATTACTGAAAGTCAGATTGCGTTGCGCTAAAAATATTGTGTGTCACTTTAGTGAATGTCTGAGTACGTTCAGTTTTGATCAGCTGTTTGAAAATCAAACAACGTAAGATGTTTATCAGCACAGTAATTCATAAATTTTTCTAAGGGGACGTTACACAATGTCTCCAAGCGGTGCGCATTCTGCCAAAGGCGCCTTGTGAACATTTGTGATTCGCCAAGCTACTGCTGCCCGGTAACAGCTGCAACTCTGCAGTATGTCGGAGGCATTGAAGCAGCAATTTTGAACGACTGGCGTGTGCAATGGGGGAACCTTATCGCAACAGTTCATTTCCTATAGTGCGATGTACGATATTGTTCATGATACCTTGAAATTTCGTAAAGTTGCTGCTCGCTATGTGTCTAAGAACCTGACAGACAACCACAAGGGCCAGAGTATGATGACAAGCTTGGCTCACTTAACGCGTTATGGCGGAGAAGAACTTGGCTTTCTGGAAGGAATCGTAACTGGCGATGACTCGTGGGAGTCCCACTACGCGCCCGAAACCAACCAGGCCTCTATGGAGTGGGAACATGGTTTCCCAGTGTGAAGAAAATTCAAAGTGACTCAGTATGCTAAGAAAGTACTTGTGGTAGTTTTCTGGGCTATGCATAGCGTTATCGGTGGACTTCGCTGAACAAGAAACCACTGCGAATACTACAGCACACGTTAAAACTTTGGTTAAGCTGCGTTAGGCCGTTACTGGCAAACGCCACAACATTAATTCTGAGGGTGTCAAGCTTCTGCATGACAATGCTTGCCCCCATGTTGCTACTCCTTTTTGTGAGAAAATTGCCAAACTTGGGTGGGAAGTGGTCCAGCATCCACCATGCAGTCCAGACATTGCACCACAGGGCTTACTTAATCTCTTTGGTTCCAAGAAGAAATTGCTGGCGGGCCAACGCTTTGCTACAGATGAAGTGAAATCAGCAGGCTGTATATGACATACTCCAACCAAACGGACTTCTGCGAACAGGGCATATTGGAACTGCTACCACGATAGCAGAAATGTGTTAAGAACAGTGGTGACTAAGTAGAAAACTAGGTAAAAAATATGAGTTCATTTGTGATTTTTTGCTTTGTTAGTTATTAAACGTCTTGGTAACACTATTTTTCTGCGCTACTTTCCGATCTCCTCTCGAATGTTGGCAGGATTATGATACCAGTGCCGCACCGCAAGATTCTCGGGTGCAAATGTCAGTGTCAGGCGTGGTAAACCTTTTGGCGACGGGGAATCCTTTATCTAGAAACACAATGGAAGATAGAAGCCTAAAACTGGCGGAATACGTAAAGGAACAACAAAAATGATATCGAGCTTGTTATATCCTAACCAGTAATCCCACCCGGGCCCGCTGCCAAAAGGTTGGCAGCATCAAAGTCCGGACTCCGTCCGCATAAGCAGCGCCAGCGAGACAGGAAATCGCCGCAAGTCTGCGCGCGCCACCGCTGGCTTCTGGGTTCTTAAGCGCTGGAGTCGCGAGCGCTAGGACAGTTCTGTATTCGCCGCTCAGTTGTATACTCGCCACCGAATTGTGTACTTGCTAGTCAGTTGTGTGTTCATCGCAGCAGAGTTGTTGTTTGTCGTCAGCCGACGCTGACCTAGCCGCTCCGACTCGAACTAGACAGATTCTGTAGACACGGAGTTCCCTACTGAGTATCTGTATCTTCGTAAATAAAGATAAGTACCGACTTTTATTTAATCAGAGTGTTTGGGTTTTCATCTTTCTGTTCACTGTTCCAGCGGACCGGTCGGCCCGCTATTAAAAGTGTGGTGGTGACTTCGTAAGCCATTTCTACAGCGAATTGTTTGTCGCTACGAACACCGCCACAAAAGAGCTCTCTTACATTATGCTGTATCTTGACGAAAGCATAGATGTAACTAGATCTGTCGTTTTAGTCGAGTTCGCTCGATATTGTGTTGTAAATAAGATCACAGAAGAATTGATTGCGATAATAACGTTGTCAGTTACTACTAAGGATAAAGATATTTGTGCGGCTGTTAAACATTCGCTTACCGAAAAACAAATATATTTAAGCCATACTGTTTCAATACCACTGATGGTGCTCCCAACATGGTGGACAAAAACTGGTTAGTTAATTCCAAGCACTAGGTCGATATTCTATTTTTTAATTCTAGTGCACCAAACATCAGCGAAACTTGTGTGCAAAGGGTGGTTTCGCTTTCCTTGATGATATAATATCCTTAGTCAGAAAATAGTGAACCTAAAATTGTCGCAAGCTTTTAGTAAAAGAAAATTCGAAACGTTGTTAGATGAAGTCAAGGCGGTGTGCAATCGCTTTCTGATGTATAACAATGTTCGCTAGTTGCGCCACGGCAACGCAATTTAAAGATCTGTGCATTGTTTGGGAGAAATCGGGCAGTATTTGTAAAGTTATGGAAAAATTGCGCAAAATTCACACTCAATGGATGTTATCTGGATTTAAAAAACTGATATTTCTTTACGGACATGTGCCAGTAGCTCAATGATTTGAAGATAAGAACTTCAACGTGTAAACTAAGTAACTATTGCTATGATAGGTAATATTCTCGCTTTTGAGGCTAAACTGTAAGTTTTTGATAACGAAATTTCTTCCAAAACTATATTTCCCAAATTTTAAAAAAATTACCAGACACATGGGTTTTTACGGAAAGCAAGACAAAAAAAGTTCCCCGAGAAGTTTTTCCATACATTCTTCAGTTGAAGAATTTTCATCAAGGTTTTTTCAGTTCGAAGAGTTGTCAGGAACAACAAAATTTGTTATACATCCAGATGTGCCTTCACTGGATAAACTCACCTAAATTTGATCCGTCAGCAATTCGAAAATAAGAAATTGAAATGTAGCTGATTTATTTTTAGTCTAGTTGAATATGAACTGAAAAATTTATCGTACCAAGGCAAGAATTCGAAGTAGATGATTTAGAAAGAGTATCAGGCAATATGGGCGAAAAAGGTCGACATTGAAATTATAAAAACGTGGAATTCAATTCCAGACACACAATGCTGTCTAAAGAACCTGGAGTCTGCTATTTTGACAATATTTTCATCTGCGTGTGCCTGTGAACCATTATTTCCTGAATTGGATGACATTAAAGACTCACTGAGAAACTGTTTCTTGGATAACTGGAGTTCAGATTGCATTTTGCTAAAAGTTTCAAAGTATGCAATAATGTAAGTTACTTAACATCGAATTTGCAAAAGCAGCACTCACATTAAATTTTCTTACCTTTACATAATATAAAAAAGTTTATTTTATGATTGCTGTACGAAAGGTCTATTTCTGGTTACAAATAAAGAATATTAATATAGACTATCAGGTTTTTTTCAGTAATCAGTAAAGCCCAAATTTTTATGCATTACCAAATTTTAAAGTGTGTGCATTCAAGCATTATCATATGTCTAAAAATGCACAGAAGAACAGGGGAAAAAAGGATAATATGAGGTATCAAAATTTAGTTCTACAGTTAATTTGCTGGCATGCCATGGCTGTATTAAGCTTTTCTTTCTTAAAAATGGTACATAGATGTACATAGTGTTGGCATCCCTGCTTTAGGAGATCTAACCATCAGAGAGTGGCTTCATTTGGCTACGACGTGGATGAAGAAACTTGTGGACTCTCTTGGCTTATTGAAGCCATTATCAAGCGTAGAGGCGGCTCTACAGGGTATTTGTGTGGTGTGTCCTGACAAGCTACTAACCTTTTGTCCGATGAGCTCCACGTAAACATAACAAAAATAATTACAGTTATATTTTCCCGTAGCTTATTACAGTTATAGTCACTGGTGTAGAAGTATGCGAAGCAATAACGGCAGTGTTTTCTACGTTAACGTGAGCGCCAAGATGTCGACTATCGATTGCGTCACCTCGCACGACAGACAGTTTGCGAATGCTGTCAGGAGAGTCGGCGCTGACAATGGCCGTCAGTGGAGCGGGCGGCTGGCAGCAGTATTCACGTCAGCGCCCACACAAAGGCAGGTCCTCTCCCTCCCTCCCACCCTCCCACCCGCCTACCGCCGCCTCAGAAACGCGCCCGGCGCTCGCTCACGGGGCGACGCCAAATTGCTTTCAGGCGGCCCGATTAACGGCCGCTAAACGCTACAATAACCCGACTCGTGTGAGGTTATGTTCGCCTGGCTCAACATTTCTCTCCGCACCTTCGAGTTCCCCAGACAGACTTTCACACAAGGACGCAACCTGCAATGAGATTTTCTTTGTAAGGCCGAACAGCGACGCTGATTCTCTCCGTCCCCTTTGTCCCCTCTTGCTTCTTTTAGTATTATTCGTTGACGTGACTGTAAGGCAAAAGCCTGGTCGTGTCGTAATGTACAGCATGCTCGAATCACATTAGAGCAGCTAAGTTTGAAATTGCTGTTCCATAGTAAATAACAAAATCTCCTCCCCTCAATATTTGGGGATAACATGAAGCTACTTGCCAATAAGTGTCATTAGATCCGTTTTTTACCAAAGAATTGCTGTCTTATTTTGAACAGTATCCAGTGTTGTGACCGTAGCACATTTTAATTTTTAATCTTGCTTTTGTGACCATAATAGCAGACTTAGAGAAAGCGCTTGACAATGTTGACTGGAATACTCTCTTTCAAATTCAGAAGGTGGCAGGGGTAAAATACAGGGAGCGGAAGGCTATTTACGATTTGTACAGAAACCAGATGGCAGTTGTAAGAATCGAGGGACATGAAAGGGAGGCAGTGGTTGGGAAGGGAGTGAAACAGGGTTGTAGCCTCTCCCCGATGTTATTCAATCTGTATATTGAGCAAGCAGTAAAGGAAACAAAAGAAAAATTCGGAGTAGGTATTAAAGTCCATGGAGAAGAAATAAAAACTTTGAGGTTCGCCGATGACATTGTGATTCTGTCAGAGACACCAAAGGACCTGGAAGAGCAGTTGAATGGAATGGACCATGTCTTGAAAGGAGGATATAAGATAAACACCAACAAAAGCAAAACGAGCATAATGGAATGCAGTCGAATTAAGTTGGGTGATGCTGAGGGAATTAGATTAGGAAATGAGACACTTAAGGTAGTAAAGGAGTTTTGCTATTTCGGGAGCAAAATAAGTGATGATGGACGAAGTAGAGAGGATAAAAAATGTAGACTGGCAACGGCAAGGAAAGCGTTTCTGAAGAAGAGAAATTTGTTAACATCGAGTGTAGATTTAAGTGTCAGGAAGTCATTTCTGAAAGTATTTGTATGGAGTGTAGCCATGTATGGAAGTGAAACATGGACGATAAATAGTTTGGATAAGAAGAGAATAGAAGCTTTTGAAATGCGGTGCTACAGAAGAATGCTGAAGATTAGATGGGTAGATCACATAACTAATGAGGAGGTATTGAATAGGATTGGGGAGAAGAGAAGTTTGTGGCACAACTTGACTAGAAGAAGGGATCGGTTGGTAGGACATGTTCTGAGGCATCAAGGGATCACCAATTTAGTATTGGAGGGCACCGTAGAGGGTAAAAATCGTAGAGGGAGACCAAGAGATGAATACACTAAGCAGATTCAGAAGGATGTAGGTTGCAATAGGTACTGGGAGATGAAGAAGCTTGCACAGGATAGAGTAGCATGGGGAGCTGCATCAAACCAGTCTCAGGACTCAAGACCACAACAACAACAATAGCAGTCCAGGCTCCATAGGCAAACAGCCAGCCAACTTTAAGAAATAGTCCACCAAGATGTACGGACAAGGTAAGTGGTGGAGGCTGCCAGGTATGGCTTGTTGACCAAATAACTTAGTGTTTGACTTCCTGCCAGAGGAAACAGCATAAATCAAACTTGCGGAATTGAAGACGCAAACACCAGGGCGGTAATACAGCAAGGGAGAGTGTCAGTCACGGGCAGAAAAGACTCGTGTAGAACCAAATTAAGTTGTATGGAGCTAGAAACGAAAGTGTCGTGTGGAACCGAAGGAATTCTTGCGGAAGCCGACCAATTAGAAACGAGAGTGTCATGTGGAACCGTAGGCATTCTTGTGCAATCCGGTCACTTAGAAATGAAGAGGTCGTGTGAAACAAATGAACTCGTGTGCACCCAAGTACATGAGAAACGAAATAAAAGGCCAGACAGCGAAATAGCTAGAGGCAGAGATACAGATGCAGATTCAGAGCGAGTGCTGGCAGTTTGGAGATTCTGTAGCGAGACGCCAGCGGGGCCGAGAAGGCCCATAGCAGCCGACACAGCTGATAAACTACGAGAAGAGGGTGATAGACTGTTGGACACTCAGGAACTGCAGGTCGAGTAGGATTTTTAGAGTTTCATTGGAATAGTGTTGAACAGAGACTGTCAGTCTTTGTCTCAATTACTTAGAGAGATTTCAGTGCTAACCAAGAACAAATGATTGTTTTGTACTTGTTTTTTTATATGTACCAGCAATTACCTTTGAAGTAGCAAGTCCGAATAAATAGAGTGAATCTTACTAAGGGTTTTATGGTCCAACACATCACATAAGTATATGTAAGAATCAACTTGATAGAAACTAACCAATCTTTTCTGCCTATTGCACTTCTGTAACCTATTTTCAAGAAACGTATTTGCTTCAAACCAAGGAGATTCTCTCTCTCTCATCTCCAATATAAAGGTTGACAGCAATTTATAACTAACCCATTGTCGTCAACGTCCCGATTGCGCTACACAGTTCGCACTTACTTCATTCTG